>NW_027507903.1:265585004-266321429 GCF_037356315.1 Lithobates pipiens
AAACTAACCGTGCCACGTACTAAATACCTTGGAATGTCTACTTTCCAAAAAGGGGTCATTTGGGGGGTTTTTGTACATTACTGGCTTGTTAGGGTCTCCAGAAATGAGATAGACTGTCAGTACATCAGCTGTGATCAAATTGATACATTTTCAGTGATTGGCACCATAGCTTGTAGACCCTATAACTTTCACGCAGAATAAATAATATCCACTAATTTGGGTTATTTTTACTAAAGACATTTAGCAGTATACATTTTTGGCCAAATTTATGAAGAAAAATTACTTATTTGCAAAAAATTTTAATAGAAATGAAGAAAAATGCTTTTTTTTACAAAATTTTCGGTATTTTTTCATTAATAGCACAAAAAATAAAAAACGCAGAGGTGATCAAATACCACCAAAAGAAAGCTCTATTTGTGGGAAAAAAAGGACGAAAATTTCAGATGGGTACAGTGTTGCATGACCGAGTAATTGTCATTCAAATTGTGAGAGCACTGAAAGCTGAAAATTGGTCTGGTTATTAAGGGTGTTTAAGTGCCCAGTGGTCAAGTGGTTAAAATAATAATTTAATAGGACAACACAAGCAAAATAGCTACACACAAGAGGGAAAATATTTCAAGCCTATAAGTAAAGGGTCCAGAGGTCAGGGTCACTCTGCTGTCCGAGCTGCTGCTATATATATCCTGCTCCTAACTAACACTGTTTTACTTCCTCCATCAGCTCATCCCCCCACAGCTATTACCTTTTGTATCAATTGCCCCTTCCTTTTTAGATTGTAAGCTCTAACGAGCAGGGCCCTCTGATTCCTCTTGTACATAATTGCAATGTTACTGTAATGTCTGCCCTCATGTTGTAAAGCGCTGAGCAAACTGTTGGCGCAATATAAAACCTGTATAATAATAATAATAATAATAAATAAATATATATACACACACACACACACACACACACACAAACGATCAATCTAACATCAAATCTATGGAGCTACTGTACTGGGCGAAAAAATGTGGTAGTAGGATTTGTATGTTAAGGCTACAGACTTAACCTAAGAACAAAAATTTCCCAGTCCTTAGGTGTGAACGCTGCATTGGTTTAATTTTTTTCTAGGCTTTCTTCTTTCCTTTTCACTTGGTGATCATGCTAGTAATACACTTTTTCTTCAAGAGTGACAACACTGACTAGTCATGCTGTGTCTTTGAAGCGGCAGTGTTGTCGCACCAGAACAGGACCACAGAATACATACAGGTGTCCTGTCATCTACAGAAAGTGCTGGGAATCATGGTAACTAGTAAGAGTCAGCACAAGCAGAGAGCATAGTAAGTTATCAGCTACAGTCTTTCCTCAGTTTTATAGGCTGATGCTGGATGTCATTAAATCCAGAAAGATGCAGACATTTTGTGGGCAAAGAAAAGATACGGTGGGGAACAAGACAGGTTTTAGTATTGCAGCCAGAGAAATTTCTTCTAAATCCCCCACCAACAATCAAGTGGGTGTGCTATCATAAACATGCATCAAAAAATACATCAATGAATCAATAACTATACGATATCAGCAAATAGCTGTGACTTCCAAGATGAGAAGTATCAACAGCGTATAGTCTCTTTAAATGCAAAAATTTATAAAATATTTTCCTAATTCATTACTAAAATTTACATACAATATTGTACCTAATGTGCTGTACAGGACGCCAAGGTTGGGTCCTGGACGGGCGCTACAGTGTTACCAACCAATTAGATGGAAATTTACTGACAAGACACCCGAAATTTACTGGCACAGCCAAGTTTTTACTGACTTTTCCAAAAGTTACAAAATTAATTTTAAGTGCAAATTTCAGTAGGCTACACAAAAGTACAGTATGCAATATATAATTTAACCACCTCAATACAGTGCACTTACACCCCCTTCCTGTCCAGACCAATTTTCAGCTTTCAGCGCTTTCACAGTTTGAATGACAATTACTCAGTCATGCAACACTGTACCCATATGAAACTTGCGTTCCTTTTTCACACAAATAGAGCTTTCTTTTAGTGGTATTTAATCACTAGTGGGTTTTTTATTTTTTGTGCTATAAATAAAAAAAAAAACGTAAATTTTGTGAAAAAAATGCCTTTTTCTTTGTTTCTGTCATAAAATTTTGCTAATTAGCAATTTTTCTTCATAAATTTTGGCCAAAATTTATACTGCTACATATCTTTGGTAAAAATAACCCAGATTAATGTACAGTATATTATTTGGTCTTTGTGAAAGTTATAGAGTCTACAAACTATGGTGCCAATCACTGAAAATTGATCACATCTGATCAGGCCTTCAGTACATCAGGTGTATCTCATTTCTTGAGACACTAAGAGCCGGTTCACACAGGGGCGACTCGTCAGGCGACTTAGCCACCTGACAAGTCGCGTCCTGCTCTGTGCAATGGAACCGTTCTAATCGGAGCGACTCAAGTCGCTCCGACTTAGAAAAAGGTTCCTGTACGACTTTTGGGGCGACTTGAGGCGACTTGCATTGACTTCTATACAGAAGTCGTCGCAGTGGTCGCATCCAGGTCACCTGAGGCAGTCTTGCTGTAAGTCGTGCTGCCTCAGTGTGAACCGGACTTAACAAGTCAGGAAAGTACAAATACCCCCAAATTACCCCTTTTTAGAAAGTAGACATTCCAAGGTATTAAGTAAGTAGCATGGTGAGTTTTGTTAAGTTGTAATTTTTTCCCACAGTTCTTTGCAAAATTAAGTTTTTGTTTATTTATTACAAAATTGTCATATTATCAGGTTATTTCTCACACATAGCATATGCACACAACAAATGACACCCCAAAATACATTCTGCTACTCTTCCCGAGTATGGTGATACCACATGTGTGAAACTATTACACAGCATGGCCACATACAGAGGACCAAAATTGAAGTAGCACCTTCAGGCGTTCTACGAGCAAAAATTACACATCTCATTTCACAACCACCTATTACACTTTTGAAGGCCCTGGAGCCAGGACAATGGAATTGCCCACAAAATTACCCCATTTTGGAAAGCAAACACTCCAAGGTATAATCTGTGGGGCAAAATGAGTCTTTTGAACGGTTCATTTTTTTCCAGAAGTTTCTGGAAAATGTGGGGAAAAATGAAAACGCTTTTTTTTTTTTTTTTTTTTTTTTTTTACACAAAGTTGTCAATTTATAAGATATTTCTAACACATAGCATGTGTATAGCAAAAATTACACCCCAAAATACATTCTGCTACTCTTCCCGAGTATGACGATACCACATGTGTGATACTTTTACATAGCCTGGCCACATAGAGAGGCCGAACATTGAAGTAGTACCTTCAGGCGAGCTAGAGGCATAAATTACACTACTCATTTCATTTCTACCCATCACATTTTGAAGGTCCAGGAGAACCAGGACAATGGAATTACCCACAAAATGACCCCATTTTGGAAAGCAAACACCCCAACATATATTCTATGGACTGCGACGGGTACTCGGGTACTCTGATGGACTGCGACGGGTACTCGGGTACTCTGATGGACTGCGACGGGTACTCGGGTACTCTGATGGACTGCGACGGGTACTCGGGTACTCTGATGGACTGCGACGGGTACTCGGGTACTCTGATGGACTGCGACGGGTACTCGGGTACTCTGATGGACTGCGACGGGTACTCGGGTACTCTGATGGACTGCGACGGGTACTCTGATGGACTGCGACGGGTACTCTGATGGACTGCGACGGGTACTCGGGTACTCTGATGGACTGACGGGTACTCGGGTACTCAGATGGACTGAGACAGGTACTCGGTACTCAGATGGACTGTGACAGGTACTCGGTACTCAGATGGACTGTGACAGGTACTCGGTACTCAGATGGACTGTGACAGGTACTCGGTACTCAGATGGACTGTGACAGGTACTCGGTACTCAGATGGACTGTGACAGGTACTCGGGTATTCTGATGGACTGTGAGTGACAGGTAGTATGATGGGTAGTGACAGGTCCTCTTTATTGGGGGGGGCTATCAGTGTGTGTTGGTGTACACTGTAGGCAGTAATGAGATGTTACCGCAATCTCCTTCTCACACACGATCTGTGTGTGAGGAGGAGAACCCGGTAACATCTCGTTACCGCAGTTTGTTTACATTTAGTGATCATTTCACAGGCGATCACGTGGGGAAACAGCCGGCCAATGTCTCAGGAACACGCCACCACCGACGTGCACGCGCAGTGCGCTCGCAATCGTGCGCATGCGCCGTGCACATTGGGGGTGGAACTATCTGTGATTGGTGGCGACTTCATCACAGCCGATCAAGTGGTAAACAGCCATACCCAATGGCTGTTCACCCCCCTCGGTGGTGAGTGGTGTCTCCGTGACACGCCACCACCGAAGGAACAGGGATGCGCACACGATCGCACGCATTCCCTGTTTAAATGGGAGGACGTCATATGACGCCCTCCCGCCACAAGAGCCACGCCGCCTGGCCGTCAATTGGCGGCCGGTGGTCGGCAGCTAGTTAAGGTAGATATAACAGCAAAGAACATATTTCTTGTTTTATTTTGAATATCATAAGTAAGTAGCTCAGGGACAGGGGGCAAAAAATTAGAATGGACGGCACACATGAAATTGATTCTCACAGTAATGCCGACAGCTAGAATTGTGCACAACGGAAAATGTTGTTTCGTTTTGGTTCGTTGTCATTCTTAAACTACATAATTTCATTCTGTTATATTCGTTATGTTACGTTAATCCATTTTTGGATAATTCATTATTTCTGTAGAGTGTCAATATTCTTTATACTGAATCTCAAATCATGTTGAATTAATTAGTTATTTCTGCTATAATTTCATTCATATTAGTTGAAATTCAATATTTATGTATGTATATATATTCACACTTTAGATTTTGAACGTTCGAGTCCCATAGACTTTAATAGGGATCTAAAGTTCACACAAAGTTTAGGTCTGTTTGCAGGTTCTGGTGCGAACCGAACAGGGGGGTGTTCGGCTCATCCTTAGTTTTGGTACCGAAACCCAAAAGGTACCCTGAGGCACTGCAGTAAACTTAATGAAATGTCCAAATTTGATGCCTATCTGATGACCCGGTTTAACGAGTCAATTGAGAGGTTGGGTCCCACCCGCTACATCCCCACATTGGAGCTCACAAAAGGGTACTAGCAGATTCCCCTCCTTGAGGAAGCCAGAGAAAAACAGCTTTTTCCACTCCCGAAAGCCACTTCCAGTATAAGAGGATGCCATTTGTCTTGCACTCTGCCCCGGCCACCTTCCAAAGGTCAATGGACAAAAAATTACGCCCCCATCGACAATACACCTCTGTCTACCTGGATGATATAGTCACTTTTAGCACTGATTGAGAGTCCCAGCTTCCCTGGGTTCAGGCAGTCGTAGACTCATTGAGAAGAGCTGGGTTCACCATCAATCCTGAGAAGTGCGCAGTTGGGATGTAGGAAGCCAAGTACCTAGGGTACATTGTGGTTAGAGGGCTGTTGAAGCCTCAAATGGGTAAGGTAGAAGCCATACAGGACTGTCCCTTTTCCCTAACCAAAAAACAGGTCAGAGCATTTTTGGGCAAAGTAGGCTACTACCGGAGGTTTGTAACCAACTTTGCCACCATTACTGCACCGTTGACTGACTTAACCACAGGCAGAAAGTCAATGATAATAAAGTGGAATGGTGATGCCGAAGAGGCTTTTCAGAAGCTAAAGACGGCATTGTGCCAGCACCCGGTGCCCGTAGCGCGAGATTTTGTTAAACATTTTGTGGTGCAGACAGATGCTTCAAGTGAAGAGTTAGAAGTGGTGCTGTCTCAAGAGGTCCATGGGGAAGAGCACCCTGTCCATGGGGAACAGCAGGAGACAACATCAGAATAATGATGCCCTCTCCCAAGTCCATTGTATGGTGTTGAATGGTGCCTCCAATGCCTATGCGTTGAGGCAGAGGGAGGGATATGTATAGGACTCCAAAGTTGGGTCCTGGGCAGGTGCTATAATAGCACTGATAGTTGGGTTATGGTCCCTTTAAGGGAAGTGCGGAAGTATTCAGGGATGGTGAGGAATTCCCGGGAATAGCCATAATCAGGAGAGGACTGACTCGCAGTTCTCTCTGCATTAATAGAGAGATATTTGAGACCTGGAATTTCGGAGGCTGTGAAGTGATATTCAGGTGGGAAAGGGCCTCAACCCCTGACTACAGGGATTCCAGCACACACGGGGTTAAGAGCCTCCAGGAAACAGCTCTTAAAGACAGGAAGTAGTATTAGGTGTGGTGAGGAGGAGTTGTGTGGAGACACGTATTTTGGAGAGCTGTAAGTGTGCTGGGGGCTGCTAAAAATAGCTGACAAGAACTGCTAAAACCTTGGGGTGAAGACCCATCCAGAAACTGTAGGTGCTTTTTACTTTTTCTTTGTGCTAAAGATAAGCGGACGTTATTTTGTATTTTTACACTTGTGTACTGCTGGAAGCCTAACTTGGTTTTCCTGCTGGAAAAAAAACCCTTGTTGGTTAAAGGTTTACCAGCTTTGCACTGGGTCCTGTATTGCTACAATCCCCCAAACTTTACAGTGCTCATAAAGTGCAATAGATAATTGTAAGACAATGCTTAAAGTACAAAGTGCAATTCAGACACACAAAAAAATAGGATTGAGAATAAAAATAATATAAAAAATAAAAAGTCCAAAGTTCATCAACTTGTGCAACACATTCTGTGATGATAAATTCAACCAGAAAAATCTTGTGAAGTGTCTCATGACCTGTACAGGCTCACCAGGATGATCAGTTATAGAAGGTTCATGTAGCATGAAGAGATCCGAAAGGCAAACAGCAACAAGGTGGAGGCAATCTAACATCAAGGATCCACCTCTAGTAGTCACTAGCCGGTTCTTATATAATCGCTCCAGCAACTTCGCAAAAAACTCCAGTGGACCACCAATAAAATTAGCTTGATGATATAACTCAAAACACATGAAAAACTCAATGGCTAAGTATCACAGATTACATAGATTTTTAATCAGCGATTATACTCAGAATGAAAGACATAGACTTGCATCACACCAAAAACATGGTGCCACTGCGGAGCACCCAGCGTATGCAATGATGTCACAAGTAAGCTCCGTCCAACACGTTTTGCATCAGTATGTGTCTTCCCCTGAAGAGAAAGAGGAATCTTTTTCAGGTGCCCACAACACTGCTTGGGTCACATGGACACTTATTGGATATTAAACAGCAGGGTCCAATCACAATCTGGAAGGATGTCATGAAGAGGAATCCAGGCATGAACTACAGTGCTGGATTCTATGGTTACAACTAGGGATGGGCCAAAACCCTCTGGTTGCGGTCCTCCCCACGTAAATCACAAGGACACGTGAGGAGATGTGAGGAGATACATTTATATCATGTAGCCAGATATGTTTTGTAACACCAGATATGTTGAGTATCTCCTCATGTGGGGAGGATGAACATATAACAAATGTTAAAAATGGCTTCAGAGAGCACAGTGTCTCAAATCATGTTAGAATCCATCACCAGCAAAATCCAGGGGTTTTAAATGTTATGGGATAGACAAAGTTCTGCCCCCCTGGAGAGGTGGTAACATGATTACTCAAGTCTCACAGGCCGAAACGCGTTGGATTTGAGTTAGGGTGTCTCATGCCTGTGCGAATGAACATCGAGATAGATCTTAATTGTTTTTTAACTGATTATTGATTGGGATACCTTTTGGATACCTCATTCCCAGTATTCCACTATTTTTCAAACATTTTGGATGTCTTGTTCTCATTATTCCCCCATTTTTCAATATTAATTATATAATTATTATCTTTTCCGATTGGTTTATATTTTTCGTGGAAAGAGTAAATAATGTGTAACATCTGTGCATATATTTGGACTTTTAGGAGTTATGTTTAATTTTTAACATATATACATTAACAGTGTCATTGTAGCCTGCTATTCTTTAATTTGAGAATTTGATGTGATGTCATACTGTCTCATGAATGGGTAAAATAGTATATATTTGATACATGTAAGATATACTGGTATTTACCAATTTTAGAAATATTATTAGAAATCATTAGAAATATTATGTATTAGTCCTATAGCTAATCGATTTTAGTTGAATTTGCTAATAGCATGGATGTTCCCTATTTGAGATAATATATGGTGGTTTAATGTTTAATATTTGGTCTGTATATGGAGCTATGCCTTGTAAGGATACAGCTGTTAGGGTGAACAGACTGTTTTTATAATTGGTAACTATATAGCCGTCTCTATTTTTGTTTTTATTTTTCATTTTATTTTATTCTCATTTAACTTTTGCTTTTGGAGCTGCTCGTTTTTTGACCAATGGTAGCGAAGGTGTCTGTATTTTAGGCTCCAGCAAAATGTCGCCGAGCCCATTTCCTGATGACGCGCGCACGAGCGTGGAATGTATTTAAAGTGAGGCTTGACATGCACTACGAGTCCTCTGTTTCCACATACAGCTGGGATGCATGCTGAGATGCACGACAAGCATCAGTCACACTCCCATAGTGCCGGATCGGTCTCTGCTCTCCCCCACAAGCCGTATCTTATTTCACTGTACCTTGCACTGATAGGAACTGGAATTGTAAGTGTTGTTTTTAGCATTAAAAGCAATAAATTATCTTTCACAATATAAGAAAAAATTGGGCTAATTTTTCTGATGTCTTATTTTTTTATTCAAAAAATGTAATTGTTTCCAAAAAAAGTGGGTTTGTAAGATCGCTGTGCAAATACAATGTGGAAAAAAGTATTGCAACGACTGTCATTTTATTCTCTGGGGTGTTAGAAAAAAACAATATATAATGTTTGGGGGTTCTAAGTAATTTTCTAGCAAAAAAAAAGTTTTAAACAAGTAAACACCTAAATCTCAAAACAAGGCTGGTCCTTAGGGGGCTAATAAACCATCATGCCTTTCTGTTATTACACTATTCATGCCTTTCTGTGGCCTTTCATGAGGGACCACTTCTTGCAGATGAATTGGATGTGAGCTGGTTCTCTTAAGGAGTCATACACATATATTTATGACAATTATTTGTTTGGATTGGAGTTTGGTTGATCCACACAGTTGGTCTTTGCTGTAAAGATCCGTGGAGGGGCACGTCGGATGAGAGAGTTCTTCTCTGTTAATTGTGAAGAGTTTTGACATACCACTTTGGGTGAAGCACTTTACTTTGAAGTACTTGAAGTACTTGATGCACTCAGCACATTTAATTGCAACATTGAGCACTTGAATTCACATGGTGATTGGAAACATATAGAAGATTCACCTATTTATGTTTCACAGAAATGTTTAATATATATATGGACTTATTTCATGCTAAATAATTGTGCATTCATTTATGCATTTGGTTTATTAGCCACCTAAGGACCAGCCTTGTTTTGAGATTTAGGTGTTTACATGTTTAAAACTTTTTTTTTGCTAGAAAATTACTTAGAACCCCCAAACATTATATATTGTTTTTTTCTACCACCCCAGAGAATAAAATGACGGTCGTTGCAATACTTTTTTCCACATTGTATTTGCACAGCGATCTTACAAACCCACTTTTTTTGGAAACAATAACATTTTTTGAAAAAAACAAAAAAAGAAGACATCAGAAAAATTAGCCCAATTTTTCTTATATTGTGAAAGATAATGTTACGCCGAGTAAATTTATACCCAACATATCATGCTTCAAAATTGCGCCCGCTCGTGGAATGGCGACAACCGTTTACCCTTAAAAATCTCCATAGGTGACGTTTAAAAAATTCTACAGGTCTCATGTTTTGCGTTGCAGAGGAGGTCTAAGGCTCGAATTATTGCTCTTGCTCTACCAATCGTGGCGATACCTCACATGTGGGATTTGAACACCATTTTCATATGCAGACGCTACTCACGTATGCGTTCTCTTCTGTGCGCGAGCTTGGCGGGACGGGGCACGTTTAAAAAAAATGTTTATTATTATTATTCATTTTACCTTTTATTTTTTATTTTTACACTGTTTAAAAAAAATTGTCACTTTTATTCTTATTACAAGGAATGTAAACATCCCTTGTGATAGAAAAAAAAAATGGTAGGTCCTCTTAAATATGAGATCTGAGGTCAAACAGTCCTCAGATCTTATATTTAGACTAAAATGCAATAAAAAAAATTAATAAATTGAATTTAAAAAAATAATTTAAAAAAATTGGCCCTTTAACCACCTTCAGACCGGACCATTTTGCTGGTAAATGACCAGAGGTCTTTTTACAATTTGGCACTGCGCTGCTTTAACTGGTAATTGCGCGGTCATGCAATGTTGTACCCAAACAAAATTTGCGTCCTTTTCTTTCCACAAATAGAGCTTTCTTTTGATGGTATTTGATTGCCTCTGCGATTTTTATTTTTTGCGATATAAACGTAAAAATACCGCAAATTTTGAAAAAAAATGATATTTTCTACTTTTTGTTATTAGAAAAATCCAATAAACTCAATTTTAGTCATACATTTAGGCCAAAATGTATTCAGCCACATGTCTTTGGTAAAAAAAAAGTCAATAATTGTATATTTATTGGTTTGCGCAAAAGTTGTCACATCTACAAACTAAGGTACGTTTTCTGGAATTTACGCAGCTTTTAGTTTACGACTGCCTATCTCATTTCTTGAGGTGCTAAAATGGCAGGGCAGTACAAAACCCCCCCAAATGACCCCATTTTGGAAAGTAGACACCCTAAGGAAATTGATAAGTGGCATGTTGAGCCCATTGAATATTTTATTTTTTTGCCTCAAGCGATTGAATAATGACAAAAAAAAAATTTTTTTTTTTTTTTTTTTACACAAAGTTGTCACTAAATGATATATTGCTCACACATGCTATGGGCATATGTGAAATGACACCCCAAAATAAATTCTGCTGCTTCTCCTGAGTACGGGGATACCACATATGTGGGACTTTTTGGGAGCCTAGCCGCGTACGGGGCCCCGAAAGCCAAGAACCGCCTTCAGGTTTTCTAAGGGCGTAAATATTTGACTTCACTCCTCACTACCTATTACAGTTTTGAAGGCCATAAAATGCCAAGATGGCACAAAACCCCCACAAATGACCCCATTTTAGAAAGTAGACACCCCAAGCTATTTGCTGAGAGGCATGTTGAGTCAATGGAATATTTTATATTTTGCCACAAGTTGCGGGAAAATTACAAACTTTTTTTTTTTTTTTTTTCACAAAGTTGTCACTAAATGATATATTGCTCACGCATGCCATGGGCATATGTAAAATGACACCCCAAAATAAATTCTGCTGCTTCTCCTGAGTACGGGGATACCACATATGTGGGACTTTTTGGGAGCCTAGCCGTGTGCGGGGCCCCGAAAACCAAGCACCGCCTTCAGGCTTTCTAAGGGCGTTACAGTTTTGAAGGCCATAAAATGCCAAGATGGCACAAACCCCCCCAAATGACCCCATTTTGGAAAGTAGACACCCCTAAATTTAGGGGTACACTAGTGAGACTAGGTAATAAATGGCGGGTGCCCTGAAACTATAAAAAAAATAACTAACCAACCAGCGTCACCTGTAACAGTTATATGGTGATCACTGGTGAAAGGGTTAACTAGGGGGCAATCAGGGGGCTTTATGCGGTAGTATATGGGGGTCCCTGGCACTATAAAAAGCTGCGGCGAACCTAAATACCTACCTGCCTAACTAGCGTCACCTGTGACACTAATACAGCGATCAGAAAAACTATCGCTTATTAGGCTGGGTTCACACTGGAGCGATGTGGGAACGCCATGAATCCGCGGCGGGTTCCCGCATCGCATGCCTCCCGGCGGCAGTTCACACTGCCCTATGCGAACTGCTGGGAGTGTCAGTGAAATGTTAATGACACCCCCAGATCAGTTCGCATATCGCAGTGTGATCTGCAAACTCGGATCGCATGGTGTGAACACCCATGCGATCCGATTCTGCTGCGGGCCAAAAAAAGGGTCCCGTGCGAATTTGCGGCGGGTGTGGCGGGTGCGACACGAATTCAGCCATACTATCTGTATGGCTGAACTCGAATCGCACAGAGATCGGATGTGATTTGCACTGCAGTGCGGTGCGAATCACATTCGTTCTCATAAACCGCTGCAATGTGAACCCAGCCTTAGTGACACTGGCGACGGGGGGTGATCACGGGGTTAAACCTTTATTGGGGGGGTTAAGGGGGTACATTAGAACTAAAGGGGACTAACCCTAACTGCCCTAACAGTTACTACAGTCACAAATGACACCAATGCAAAAAAATAAAAAATAAAAAATAAAAAAAAAGCAATTGGTGTCACTGTGACTGGGGGGGGCAGGGGTAATTGGGGGGTGATCGGGGGTAAAGGGGGGGTGTGAGTGTGCCTGGCATGTTCTACTGTATGTGGGGTGTGTTGGTGCAACTCACCGAACCTCTCTCCTCGGTGCCGGAACGAAAACTACCGACACGGAGGAGAGAATACATCACTTCCTCTCCTGTGTTTACATTACAGGAGAGGAAGTGATGTCACCGGACATTTTCATTCGCCGGGAGCGATCGAGAGGGGGTGGCCATGAATGAATGGCCGTCCCCTCGTCCGGGATCGCTCCCGAACGAATACCGACCGCCGCAGGCACCGGCGGGGGCCCGATCGGGCCCCCGACCGGCGGGCAGGCAAGGACGTACATGTAAGCCCTTATGCCTGCCCGTGCCATTCTGCCGACGTACATCGGCGTGCGGCGGTCGGCAAGTGGTTAAGAGCTACGGGCAGAAGTGACTTTTGACGTCGCTTCCTCCCAGCAATTGTATGGAGACGGGTGGGGGCAATCTTCCCTTCCCCACTTGACTTCATACTGAACAGACAGCAGGATGCGATCACCTCTGCCGACAAATCGGGTAAGCAGCGGAAGGCACCGTATCACGGTGGGAGGGGGGCCCCTCTCCCGCCACCGATAAAAGTGATCTTGCGGCGAATTCACCACAGGGACCGCTTTTATCTTGTAGTGGACCGCCCGCTGAAGAAGAGGATACTGGGGTTATGGCAGCTACCTGCTGCCATAACAATGATATTCCTCTTCAAACAGCCACCGTAAAACTGCGGCGGCCGTTTCGTAAGTGGTTAGAATTGCAATATTGTTGCGCTCTCTATATTTTCTCACATTTGTTTATTAGTTTCCACTAATTTTAGGAGCAGCATCAGATTTTGACTAGTTCATGAATTTATATTGGTGCCATATCCATTTTTTTCCTATATCAGTTGCATTGTAAGCAGAAACTTTAAACGTGGATAATCATTTTTTTTTCAGTTATATGTAAATCATTAATGTTTCACATGCCCACATTCTTTTCATTTTCAAGGTTGTTTCCTAATTGTCTTTATTGATTGTATATGCACTGATGTAAGTTTGTATTCTGTATGGCTTATTTCAATAAACAGTTCTTTTTGAATAATAAAAAAACAACGCACTATAAACATAACATGTGTTGAAAGGGTAACTACACTTTCATGGGAAAAACAGTGCAAAAAAAAAAAAAAATTCATATAGCATATACAATTTCTACACAAGTCATATTGTAATTATGTTATTAAAAAAATTATGTTATTAAAAATGACCTTTTGTTTTCGATTTGCAGTGCTCTAATTTTCTGTAAAATACAATGCAATATGGCAAATGGTGTACAGAATGCCCCCCCCCCCCCCCCAATATATGTAATTCCCTGTTTGTGTGATTGGCGTATTGATTTTCTCAGAAGTCTGCCCAAAGTCACAAGTCAGATGTTGGGCATTTCCTGCAACAAAAATGTAATTGTTGGTGACGAGATAGAGGAAATCACATCTAAAGGGATGCAGGCACTGCCACTTTCCTCATTAGAACCCTGCAAGTGTAGCAGTTGATTGATAAATATAAAACCACTTCCGTTGGAGTCACTTTCCATGTGGACACAAACAAGCAAACAGTTATTTCTTCAAATTAACTAAAGGTAGGAATTTGCAACAAAGTTTGTTAAAATTCCTAAAAACTGTATAGATCACCCAGAGGGGAATTTTTTTTTCTCAACAAAAATAGGATTTTTTTCTACAGTTGGAGTATATCACAGGACACAGAGCCAGTTATTATAATAACTAATTGGGTCATACGCCACAGGTGAATGGACACCGGTAGATCAATCAGAACAATCAAAAAGGAAGTCCTCCCCTATATAACCCCTCCTACAAAGCAGTACACCATTTTTGAAACAAGCAATAAATTCACAAAAGAATTTACTTTCACTTCACATTCACCCTGTGATGTACTCCAAAAAAAAGGTTTTTACAGGTAAGCTGTAGAAAAAAATCATATTTTCTTTATCGTACATCACAGGACACAGAGCCGGTTATTATAATAATAATAACTACTTTGGATGTTCCAAAGCAATATTCTTGAGGGAAGGCAGACAACTGCCATTAGAGAAAGACCTATTCTGCTATTTGTAATACACTGAGGCGAAAGGCAGTATCTTCTAAGTGATTGACATCCACCTGGTAAAAATCCTGTAGATGTATCAACCAAAGACCAAATAGTGGTCTTGCAGACCTGGGCCACTGACACCCAATGACTGATGGCCCAAGATACTCCCCCACACCTGATAGAGAATCTTTCCCCAGAAAAAAAATATTTTTTTGCCATTTGAATCATAGGCATCATTGATAAACTGGCAGATCCACTGTTAAATATTTAACTGGATGCCGCCTGCCCTTCCTGGGCTCTTCTGGCAGCACAAACCAGGATTTCTGACCTGTGCTGACAATGGAAGTAGATCCTGAGTGCTTGAACAACCTCTAGAGTATGTAGCGATCTTTCTCCTGCCGACTGTGGATTAGGCAAAACACTGTCCTGATTCAAGTGAAAACTAGAAACCACTTTAGGCTACTAAAAGTAGATGAGGATGCAATAATACCTTATGATTCCAGACCAAGAACAGCTCCTTGCATGAAAGAGCCAACTCTGACACTCCACTCAGTGAAGTGAAAGCAACCAAAGCAGCCACCTTCCGAAATAAAAGGACTGATTGGTTCAAAAAAAAAATGGCTTCTGCAAGGACAATCAAGATCAAGACAGGCAGGACTGTCCAAGTTACATGCTGTATGAGGTATGAAACAAGGAGTGAGAAACAACAGCCTCTGGAAAAGAATGGATAGGGGCAAACTTAATGATAATTAACCACTTGCCGACCGTCTCACGCCGATATATGTCAGCAAAGTGGTGCAGGTGCGCAAAACTACGTACCCGTACATCACTCTGTCATTGGCAGCTAGTCCGCTTGTGGCCCGCAAACGTGGCACTGAGAGGCAGAATGGGGAGATGCCTATGTAAACAAAGCATTTCCCTGTTCTGCCTAGCAACAAGTCAGGGATCTACTGCTCCAAGTGACCCTAGTGAACCCACCCCCCCTACAGTTAGAACACACTAAGGGAACAAACTTAACCCCTTGATCGCCCCTGTGTTTAACCCCTTCCCTGCCCATGACATTTACACAGTAATCAGTGCATTTTTATAGCACTGAGTGCTGTATAAATGCCAATGGTCCCAAAATAATGTCAAACGTGTCTGATCTGTCCGCTGCAATGTTGCAGTCATAATAAAAATCACAGATCACTGCCATTACTAATAAAAATAAATTAATAATAAAAATGCCATAAATCTATCCCCTATTTTGTAGGCGCAATAACTTTTGCGCAAACCAGTCAATATACGCTTATTAGGATTTTTTTTCACCAAAGATATGTAGAAGAATACATATTGGCCTAAACTGAGGAAGAAGTTTTTTTATATATTTTTTTGGGGATATTTATTATAGTAAAAAATATTGCTTTTTTTTTTTCAAAATTGTCGCTCTTTTTCTGTTTATAGTGCAAAAAATAAAAACCACAGAGGTGATCAAATACCGCCAAAAGAAAGCTCTATTTGTGCGGAAAAAGTACATCAATTTTGTTTTGGTACAATGTCGCACGATTGCTCAATTGTCAGTTAAAGCGACGCAGTGACGTAGCGCATAAAAAGGCTTGGTCAGGAAGGGATAAATCCTTCCAGGTCTGAAGTGGTTAAGGCCAATCTCCTTTCCCCTACTGACTGGAGAAAGAAAAAGAAAATCTCCCACTCACATATTTCTGTGTGTGCCACTTCCTGGCTTCACCCCAGGCAAAAAAATATTTTCAAATCCTGTAATTGAAGTTCCCCCGAAGCTAGCTAGCTTCCAGGGGCCCGAAAGTGCTGAGGTACAGGACTCAAGACCATTAGGTCCCGCTGGACTGGAAGTGTTCAAGGAGCAACCTACGCAAGACTCGCTATGTCAGTGTACCAAGCCCTCTTGGGCTAATTCTGGCAACACTATTATCAGTGTTACCACCTCATGGATTCTTTGTAAAAGATGTGGCAGAAGCTGAAACAGGGGAAAACACGTAAAATGAGGGAGAACCAATCCTTAAGGTTTTGCCAGTACATCTATCCCTATCGGCAGTGGGACTCTTGTAATGGACACACCTGTCCCAACCTGTTGCAGAATTTGGAATCTAGTAGATTCCCCTGCAGAGTTCCTCTTGCCACTATTCTATCTCTGCAATATATTGGTGATAGGGACAGCACTTGTACTGTCCCAGACAGAATGTGGTACACCTCCCTGAGTCACATGACCTCTGGTGCCGCCCTGGTGGTTGAGATAGATAGATAGATAGATAGATAGATAGATAGATAGATAGATAGATAGATAGATAGATAGATAGATAGGATAGAAATATGCCCGCAGAGGCATTTCCAGATTGAACCTAAAACTGGTTTGTCCTATAATGCAGAGCAAGACGTACTTGCCAAAAATTCCAATATATTGATTGACAGTATTCTCTCATGTGGAGACCAAGTCCCCTGAACTGTAGCCAGCCTCAAATCAACTTGGAGAGACTAGCATCAGTGGTTATTATTCCCTAAATTCCTGAAAAGGAAGAATATCAACCACCAATTTTTGCTCTGCAAGACCTCAGAAACAGAGCCTTCCAGCAATCCAATGCCTGGACTTTCAAGTTCCAGACAGAGAGAATGATCCTCTACCATGACCTGGAGTAGGACTATATGTAGGGAATGTTCTTTAACCTAAACACAGCTTCCTCCTGTAGAAATATATCAAAGGAACCCATGGAATCAACTTCTTCCAGAGCAAAAATTATTGAGGTAATGAGTATTGAGGTGTCTTCAGCATGCCCAGCACTGCAGCTAGATGCTTTGTGAACCCTCCAGAGCTGTAGCCAACCCAAAGGGAAGATTCACAAAAAAAGGCTTTTCACTGCAAATACAGAAATCCTTGATGAGCTGGGAAACAAACCTCCACATGAAGACATGCATTTACTGATGATTATGGTCACCATAAGAGATGTCATCACTGAACAGATCTAGCCTATCTGAAAACAGAAGGATGTTCAGCTGGTTTTGGAGCTGCTACCATTTTATTGTCTCACAATAATGATCCCATAACTTCTGCTCCAAGAGCAAACGTAGGGCAAAAAACTGAGGACTCTGTGGCAGGCCCAGACAGTCCCAAGACATGCACTTAACCTACCAGGTTTCTGGAAGGACAAACCACCTCAGAGACTGCCCTAACATCTTCTGGCTTGAAATACTCCCAAAACACAACAGCCTCAGATGCCTCCCTCACCCTGGTGGGGAAAAGCTTACAGCATCTGGTATTCCCAGGCAGTCTCCCATCCATATACTAACCAGGCTTGATCCTGCTTAAGCTTTGATCAACCGAGATCAGACATGATCAAGGTGATACGGCCGCAGTGTGATGAAAAATGAATGCGTCAAGAAACACTGCAATGCCAAACACCACAGTGGCTTAGATGCACCTGACACCACTGTCCATCAGGAGATGTGGACACCGCCAGATCCCTGAACCTGAGAGCAGTGCACCTGCCTCCCCCAGCTGCCTCTCTTTTCTGGAACCATTTAACTGGTATAACAGGTAAATAACACAGCAACTATATTAGCCAACATAACATACAGTTCTCCAAGGATGCAGGCATAAAACAATGTTGGTTTACCGCTATGCAACCCCTTAGGCATGTAAGTATGCAGGTATGCTGTTATGTCAGTACCTAGATATGCAAGCATGCAGGTATACATGTATTCTTGCCATTCCTGCATTTATGTATTATTATTATTTTACAGGAATTATATAGCGCCAACAGTTTGCGCAGCGCATTACCACATGAGGGCAGACAGTACACTTACAATACAAATCAATACAGGAGGGATCAGAGGGCCTTGCTCATTAGAGGTTACAATCTAGAAAGGTGATATTAGAAGAGAAGACACTGCTGACAAGGGCGGGGAGGGTGCTACTCACCCCTATTAAATCGAAAAAATGGAACAAGTTCCCCCACCAACGGGGTTTTTAGGCAGCAATAAACGGTGAAAGTAACATGTCGGAAATAATATAAAAACATATTTTATTGTATGGTAAAAACATGAGCTTCACCTAGATCATTAAAACAAAAGGAAGAGCTAAGCTCTTGCATTCAAAAAATACAATGATATCAATGGGCATACACTAAACAGACTTGACTATAAATATACTGTATAGATTAGTAACAGCAAAAAAATAGTTCTAACGCGTTTCAACCACTAGGGTCTTCTTCAGAGATAGTCTGTTGGTAGAGAGACAAAGTAAAACTTAATAAATCTGTCAAGTAATATTTGTATTAAGAATATTCTGAATTTATTAATATGGTTTACCCAATGGTGTATTTCCGAAAGATTCACATAAATCGTAATGCTTAATGGTGAAGTTTACCCAGGTTCATGCTACAGTGTCCTTCACATATTAGAGGTGGTGCGTGGTCCATACGTTTCGCCACAAAACCAAGCAGAGGGGATGGGGTCAGAGGCCCAAAAAGACGCGACTCACGAGCGGTCACACGAGAGCCCTACGCCCCATAGGAATTATAGGAAGCAGGTGCAAACATAGGCAGCAGGCCTGTATGGTAAGCCACACCTGTGATAGAAATCCCAAGATAAACAGAATTAGACACACATGTTTCATGTATGAGCACATATGTGTAGTATGAGAATATCATACACATAATTTATATGTATGTAGAGGGAATATCCCCAAATATCTCATTCTACATCTGGAAAAAAAAAAAAAAAAAAAAGGGGAGGGGGCAAAACTCAAAACCACCACACACCAAACGATAAAGGAGACAAATAAAATTAAAAAATAATAAAGGAGACACACAAACCACTAAACTCAAATAAGAAGAAGAAAAAATGTGAAAATAAAATGAGTGTGTTGAATTAACATCCGAGTATTGGTGACCAAGGTGAAAAAGGGACTGTATGGCGTACATGAAAAGTGGAGTATGAAAAATGTGAGTGTATGTGTGAATAAAAAGGTTTAAAGGGTGAAAGCTGAGATATGTGGATATGAACGGTAAGGTAAGTGCATTAATATGCTAATGACAATTGAGAATGAAAGTGCGTTAAAATGCTGATGAAGGACTCGTGAGTGGTGACAGAAGGGAAGAGAAGAAAAAAAAAAGGGAAAGGAAGGGAAAAGATTGAAATAAAACCAAGAAAAAACTAAACCAGTAAACTACCCAGATGTAGTAAACCATATTTATATTGAGAGTAATAGCTATTTCCTGGATTGCTAGGCTAGGCAGGAGATTCCCAAAAATGGAAAAAGGAGAGACTGCTGCTGGAAAACTATCCCGGGAAAAGTACCAGACACGGTCATTAACTCCTATTCCATAAAGTCACCCCATCTAAAAATAAGTAAGACAGTAAAACAAGCTTATTTTTAAAAAAGCTAGTTTGAGGAAGTTACTTAGATACAATGGGGACATGTTTGCCAAGCCAGGAAAATAAGCAAACTTACCCACCAGGAATTCAAAGGTAACAGAATCCTCGTTTGTGAGCTGGAACTGACACTGGCTGCAGGATGTGCTGTTTATGTAGTGCCCCGGGGTTACATCACAGGCGGTGGCCGCCCATCGATTGGCCGGTGCTAACCCATTATTGCCTGGTCGCCTCAAAAGGTCGACCATGTGTGGCCGCCCCGGCGTCCCGGAAGGCCGTAAAGCGGCCCCGAAATGACGTCACTTCCGACGCAAACGCGTGACGTAAATGCGTCACGTGCGCCCGCACGATAGGCCAGACGCACGTGAGGCACGTCCGGAAGTGTCCAGGGATGCCGCCGACAAGGAAATACGTGTTCCCCGTAGCTGGGCGGGACCAGCCCGCACCAGTCACATAAGGGGACGTCTGCGGAGAGAGCCCTGCGTGTGCACAAACAGGGGTCTCTCCTACCCTTGTCGGGGGGTCACGCCAAAGCCGCCAACCCCTCCACCTCCTCCACATAAAAAAAAGGGGGGGCATTGGAGGCAATACGCAGAGGGACCATAATAGTGAGGAATGGGCATGAACACAGGAAAAATCAATACGGAGATCTGCCACTACTGTCCAATACGTCCCCAAACCCCCAAGGCAAGGATAGGATGGGGATGTGTATGAGTGAAAAGCCAGGGGGGACAAAAAAAAAAAAGGGGGGGGGTAGGGGAGGGGACAGGTGACAGATCCCAGCACACCATCAGCTAGAAAGACTATTTGTTTAACCAATTAGATTATAAAATTTCATATTAATACATATACAAAATATGACATGCATTTACCGACATGCAAACGCATGTCTTTATTCAAGGGCAGACAAAGTAGGTATACAGCTACAGTGAATATATAAAGACAGACAAATATATAGTAGTAACATAGTTATACAATCGGTCACACAGAGATATATTCTATTACGAATACTATACGATGGTACCCTGTTTGATTGTAATCACAATAATTAAAGACTATCAAGTTCGTAAAAAAGCATGGTCAGAAGATGTTGCTAGGCAATTACTAGGGAGTTAGAGAAAAGGGCATAGAGGAAAATATGCTCACAAAATGATGGGGCAGGTACACCCGGGGGTCGGAAAAGGAAGAGGGGGGGACAGAAAAAGAGGGGGGAATGGGGAGGGGGAGGGGGGGAGGGAAAGGGAAGGAGAGATGGTCTCTACTGTGTCCTTCCTGAGGAAAACCCCTTTAGGAAGGGAGCAAAGGAGACCGATTCGTTCAGACCTGGGAAAGAGGTGGCATCCAATTTGTGTATCCACCTCTGTTCACGTTGTAATAAGGTCTTATTCCAGTCACCCCCCCGGGCTGGTATGTGTATACGGTCTAGGGCAGTAAATGTAAATTTAGGCATTCTATAGTTGTGTGCTTGTACGACATGTCGTCCAATCGGCAAATAATAGTTACCTATTTCCATACTATACACATGTTTGGACATGCGACGGTGGAATTCTTGTTTTGTTTTGCCCACATAATACGCCCCACACTCACATTCCAAAAAGTAAACCACGCCTCGTGTCTGGCAATTTACGAAGTGGGTAGGTCGAAAATTAACACCATTTGGTAGGCGAAAGATCTTATCGCGTCTAATGTATTTACAACACGAGCAGTGATTGCAGGGGAAGGAGCCAAAAACCGAACAGTGTTTGGACCTTTTGTTTTCATTCCTATATTCGCTCTGCACTAATTTATCATTAAATTTCCTTTAAAAGGGCCTCTTCGCTATATGATAAATTAGTGCAGAGCGAATATAGGAATGAAAACAAAAGGTCCAAACACTGTTCGGTTTTTGGCTCCTTCCCCTGCAATCACTGCTCGTGTTGTAAATACATTAGACGCGATAAGATCTTTCGCCTACCAAATGGTGTTAATTTTCGACCTACCCACTTCGTAAATTGCCAGACACGAGGCGTGGTTTACTTTTTGGAATGTGAGTGTGGGGCGTATTATGTGGGCAAAACAAAACAAGAATTCCACCGTCGCATGTCCAAACATGTGTATAGTATGGAAATAGGTAACTATTATTTGCCGATTGGACGACATGTCGTACAAGCACACAACTATAGAATGCCTAAATTTACATTTACTGCCCTAGACCGTATACACATACCAGCCCGGGGGGGTGACTGGAATAAGACCTTATTACAACGTGAACAGAGGTGGATACACAAATTGGATGCCACCTCTTTCCCAGGTCTGAACGAATCGGTCTCCTTTGCTCCCTTCCTAAAGGGGTTTTCCTCAGGAAGGACACAGTAGAGACCATCTCTCCTTCCCTTTCCCTCCCCCCCTCCCCCTCCCCATTCCCCCCTCTTTTTCTGTCCCCCCCTCTTCCTTTTCCGACCCCCGGGTGTACCTTCCCCATCATTTTGTGAGCATATTTTCCTCTATGCCCTTTTCTCTAACTCCCTAGTAATTGCCTAGCAACATCTTCTGACCATGCTTTTTTACGAACTTGATAGTCTTTAATTATTGTGATTACAATCAAACAGGGTACCATCGTATAGTATTCGTAATAGAATATATCTCTGTGTGACCGATTGTATAACTATGTTACTACTATATATTTGTCTGTCTTTATATATTCACTGTAGCTGTATACCTACTTTGTCTGCCCTTGAATAAAGACATGCGTTTGCATGTCGGTAAATGCATGTCATATTTTGTATATGTATTAATATGAAATTTTATAATCTAATTGGTTAAACAAATAGTCTTTCTAGCTGATGGTGTGCTGGGATCTGTCACCTGTCCCCTCCCCTTCCCCCCCCCCCCTTTTTTTTTTTTGTCCCCCCTGGCTTTTCACTCATACACATCCCCATCCTATCCTTGCCTTGGGGGTTTGGGGACGTATTGGACAGTAGTGGCAGATCTCCGTATTGATTTTTCCTGTGTTCATGCCCATTCCTCACTATTATGGTCCCTCTGCGTATTGCCTCCAATGCCCCCCCTTTTTTTTATGTGGAGGAGGTGGAGGGGTTGGCGGCTTTGGCGTGACCCCCCGACAAGGGTAGGAGAGACCCCTGTTTGTGCACACGCAGGGCTCTCTCCGCAGACGTCCCCTTATGTGACTGGTGCGGGCTGGTCCCGCCCAGCTACGGGGAACACGTATTTCCTTGTCGGCGGCATCCCTGGACACTTCCGGACGTGCCTCACGTGCGTCTGGCCTATCGTGCGGGCGCACGTGACGCATTTACGTCACGCGTTTGCGTCGGAAGTGACGTCATTTCGGGGCCGCTTTACGGCCTTCCGGGACGCCGGGGCGGCCACACATGGTCGACCTTTTGAGGCGACCAGGCAATAATGGGTTAGCACCGGCCAATCAATGGGTGGCCACTGCCTGTGATGTAACCCCGGGGCACTACATAAACAGCACATCCTGCAGCCAGTGTCAGTTCCAGCTCACAAACGAGGATTCTGTTACCTTTGAATTCCTGGTGGGTAAGTTTGCTTATTTTCCTGGCTTGGCAAACATGTCCCCATTGTATCTAAGTAACTTCCTCAAACTAGCTTTTTTAAAAATAAGCTTGTTTTACTGTCTTACCTATTTTTAGATGGGGTGACTTTATGGAATAGGAGTTAATGACCGTGTCTGGTACTTTTCCCGGGATAGTTTTCCAGCAGCAGTCTCTCCTTTTTCCATTTTTGGGAATCTCCTGCCTAGCCTAGCAATCCAGGTAATAGCTATTACTCCCAGTATAAATATGGTTTACTACATCTGGGCAGTTTACTGGTTTAGTTTTTTCTTGGTTTTATTTCAATCTTTTCCCTTCCTTTCCCTTTTTTTTTTTCTTCTCTTCCCTTCTGTGACCACTCACGAGTCCTTCATCAGCATTTTAACGCACTTTCATTCTCAATTGTCATTAGCATATTAATGCACTTACCTTACCGTTCATATCCACATATCTCAGCTTTCACCCTTTAAACCTTTTTATTCACACATACACTCACATTTTTCATACTCCACTTTTCACTTTTCATGGACGCCATACAGTCACTTTTTCACCTTGGTCACCAATACTCGGATGTTAATTCAACACACTCATTTTATTTTCACATTTTTTCTTCTTCTTATTTGAGTTTAGTGGTTTGTGTGTCTCCTTTATTATTTTTTAATTTTATTTGTCTCCTTTATCGTTTGGTGTGTGGTGGTTTTGAGTTTTGCCCCTCCCCTTTTCTTTTTTCTTTTTTCCAGATGTAGAATGAGATATTTGGGGATATTCCCTCTATATACATATAAATTATGTGTATGATATTCTCATACTACACATATGTGCTCATACATGAAACATGTGTGTCTAATTCTGTTTATCTTGGGATTTCTATCACAGGCGTGGCTTACCATACGGGCCGGCTGCCTATGTTTGCACCTGCTTCCTATAATTCCTATGGGGCGTAGGGCTCTCGTGTGACCGCTCGTGAGTCGCGTCTTTTTGGGCCTCTGACCCCATCCCCTCTGCTTGGTTTTGTGGCGAAACGTATGGACCACGCACCACCTCTAATATGTGAAGGACACTGAAGCATGAACCTGGGTAAACTTCACCATTAAGCATTACGATTTATGTGAATCTTTCGGAAATACACCATTGGGTAAACCATATTAATAAATTCAGAATATTCTTAATACAAATATTACTTGACAGATTTATTAAGTTTTACTTTGTCTCTCTACCAACAGACTATCTCTGAAGAAGACCCTAGTGGTTGAAACGCGTTAGAACTATTTTTTTGCTGTTACTAATCTATACAGTATATTTATAGTCAAGTCTGTTTAGTGTATGCCCATTGATATCATTGTATTTTTTGAATGTAAGAGCTTAGCTCTTCCTTTTGTTTTAATGATCTAGGTGAAGCTCATGTTTTTACCATACAATAAAATATTTTTTTATATTATTTCCGACATGTTACTTTCACCGTTTATTGCTGCCTAAAAACCCCGTTGGTGGGGGAACTTGTTCCATTTTTACAATCTAGAAAGGAGGGTCAAGTGGAAACAAAAGGTAATAACTGTGGGGATAAGCTGATGGAGAAAATGAAAATAAAGCTGTCAGGTGTGGGTAGGGTAGGCTTCTCTGAAGAGAGGGGTTTTCAGGGATCATCTAAAAGCTAATAGAGTAGGAGATAAAGGGACAAATTGGGGTAAGGCATTCCATAGGATTGGAGAGGCTTTGGAAAAGTCATGTAGGAGAGCATGGGAGGAGGTGATAAGGGAGCTAGAGAGCAGGAGGTCTTTAAAAGGAATGAAGAGAATGAGTAGGTTGGTATTTAGAGATTAGGCTAGTGATGTAGCTGGGGGGCTAAATTGTGGATGGATTTGTAAGTAGTTGTTAGTATTTTAAACTTAATTATTTGGCCGAGTGGAAGCCAGTGGAGGGATTGACAGAGAGGGGTAGCAGACACAGAGCGATTGGTAAGGTGGATGAGTCTGGCAGCAGCATTCATGATGGATTGAAGAAGTGATAGACTATGTAGAGGTAAGCCAATGAGAAGGGAGTTGCAGTAGTCGAGGCATGAGATGACTGAGTGAATTTAGAGCTTTGTTGTGTCACTGGTTAGAAAGGGGGGTATTTTGGAGATGTTGCGGAGGTTGAGGCGGCAGGATTTGGACAGTGATTGGATGTGGTGCTTAAAGAAAAGTTCAGAGTCCAGGACTACACCTAGAACCTTGGCACGTGGGGATGGGCTTATAGTTGTGCCATTGATGTATGCAGTTTAAGGCCAATAAGCACATATGTATGTATCCCAATGTAAATAAGCACATATTTATGTATCCCTAGGCAAATAAGCACATTCGTATGTACCCTCAGGAAAATAAGCACATACGTATGTACCCTCAGGAAAATAAGCACATACGCATATAGTACCAGGCAAATAAGCACATATCTATGTAGTCCTAGGCAAAGAAGCACATATGCATGTAGTCCTAGGCAAATAAGCACATAATTATGTAGTCTTAGGCAAATAAGTACATATGTATGTAGTCCCAGGAAAACAAGTACACATGTATACTGCTTAATGTAAATAAACATATACAGTAAAAATTAAAACATGCCAGCATGTGTTTAAGCAACATGCATCTATGGAAGCATGCGTTTATGGAAGCATGTAAGCATGTGCTTATGCAACTATGCATTTAGTCAAAACATGAAAGTGTGCATCCCTGTAAATACACATTTATACAATACGTGCCCATGGAAACATGCATTTACGCAATAATTAAACATGCGTTTATGAAACGTGTTTATGCAACATTACGCAACACACATCTATGTAGACATGTATAAACAAGCATCTTTATGCAAACATGTATCTTTATGCAAACGTGTATAACTATGTATATTTATGCAAACATGTATAAACATGCATCTTTATGTAACCATGTATCTTTATGCAAACATGTATAACCATATATATTTATGCGAACATGTATAAACATACATCCTTATGCCACCATGTATCTTTATACATGTTGGCATAAAGATACATGGTTATACATGATTGCATAAACATGCATCTTTGTGCAACCATGTATCTTTATGCAAACATGTATAACCATGTATTTTTAGGCAAACATGTATAAACATGCATCTTTGTGCAACCATGCATCTTTATGCAACCATGTATAACCATGTATTTTTATGTAAACATGTATAAACATGTATCTTTGTACAGACATGTATCTTTATGCAACCATGTATCTTTATGCAAACATGTATACCATGTATCTTTAGCAACTGTGCTTTTCAGCAACCGTGCGTTCCAGCAACTGTGCGTTCCAGCAACCGTGCATTCCAGCAACCGTGCATTCCAGCAACCGTGCATTCCAGCAACCGTGCATTCCAGCAACCACGCATTCCAGCAACCACGCATTCCAGCAATTGTGTGTTTAGCTAGTTTGCAAGCATGCACCTTCTTAACTGCAGTTGGCCTCATACTAGTCCTGCTGGATTTAGCCAAGCACATATGCATCCAATGCAGCTGTTGTTTCAAAACAGCAAAAAAAGACCAAACCCACACTATACTGGGGACATAATTCCTTAAAGTGCTCCCATGCCCATGTTTTTTCCAAACGTGTATATTTAAACATGCATTTAATCAACAAGTTTGCAAGCAACTCGCACCTGCCTGCAGTGAAAAAAAAAACACTTTAAAGTTAACTACTATCTGTCCAGGGTGTTTCAATTTAACAGTCCCCCCAGATTAAACAGTAAATGTGCAGCATATATTCGTATATTTATGACTTCTCCCATAGTAAGTACTCACACTTTGTTAGTATCCATGGGCTGCTGTCATGTCTCCAGAGGCCCTGTTGACCACATGACAATATGGCCACCCTTCCACTTCCTGCCTATATAAAAATAGGCCATAATGAGCAAGCCTGCACCCTCTAGTGGCTGGAGCAGAAACCGCAGCCCACAAAACTAAGAAGTACACAGCATGATTAAACAGCACACTGCCCCCAGTGGCCAACTGGATAACAGACACTCAGAACTTTAAAAGAGAAACTGCCGAGGCAGGGCTGCCCACTGTCCCCGCTCCTGTTTGTTCTTGCAATAGAGCCACTGGCCATTAGGATTAGGGAATGTCAGCAATTACTTCTCTCCCTAACCTATATGCGATTCTTCAACCCTTCTCCGAAATCTCGGGGTTAAGAGTTAATCAGTCCAAATCTAAAGCGCTCAATCTTTCCTTGTCGGAGGCCACACAGAAGGCTATAGAGAGCACATACCAATTTAAGTGGGAGTCGGAGGCACTGCCATATCTTGGTGTTAATCTGACCCCGACTATCCAGAAGTTATACAGGCAGAATTACCCCCCACTCTACAAGACACTGGCAGAGGACCTAGCTAAATGGCAGCTACACCCTCCATCGTGGTTCGGCAGACTGCACTCTATTAAAATGAATGTGTTACCTAGAATACTGTATCTGTTCCGTACCCTACCGGTGGCTATTCTGCGTAGGGATCTACAAATGTTGCAAAATGACATTCTTAGGTTTATTTGGGGACACAAGAGGCCCAGGGTGAACAGGAGTACAATGTACACCCTAAGGAAGCAGGGGGGACTGGGCCTGCCGGATCTGCAGAAATATTATCATGCGGCTCAGCTGGCCCACCTTACCAGATACCACTCACGCCACACACATGCTATTTGGATGGATATGGAATCTTATTCCTGTCGTCCCTCACAGGTTTCACAGCTATTATGGCTTCCAATGAAGGATAGACCGCTGATATTGTGTCCTACCCTGTCACTGGCTCTGGCTATATGGGATAGGCTGTCCAAAATATACAAATTCAGATCGCCCCACAATCCGCTGGCGCCATTACTTCATAACAAAGAGTTCACCCCGGGCCTCTCTCCTCAACTGTTCAGTTGGTGGACAAATAAAGGGCTATTGCGCATTGCTGACCTATGTGACCGTAGGGGTATACTTTCTGAACAAGCTCTAACTGAAAAATTTGATATGCCGTCCTCGGAGAAGTTTCGATGTGCCCAATTAAGGCATTTCGTGCAGAGTATGGTCCGTAGGGGAGACCTGGGTTCCCTGACTCCCATGGAGCAGTTGAGTATGCAATATGACAAAATTAGAGGCCATTTATCAGCCATCTACGCATTACTTAGGGGTCCAGGGAAGAAGTTGAGTTATATGGTCCAGTGGGAGCGGGACATTCAGGAATCCTTTGAATTAGATGACTGGTGCACGCTCTCTGAGACGGCATATCACTCTCTCGCCAACACATCGGTGATAGAGGCTAATTACAAGGTATTGTTGCGGTGGTACATGGTCCCAGCCAGATTGGCCGCTTTTGTTCCGGGAGCTCCGTCCCATTGTTTTAGAGGATGCGGCCAGGTGGGGACCACCTACCATATTTGGTGGTCATGCCCGAAGGTCAGAAGGTTTTGGATTAGAGTGTTTAATTTTGTCTATACTATCACAGGACTGAACCTGAGGAAATCACCTAAGCTGGCCCTCTTGGGGGGCAAGGCGGCAGAGGCTTCCAGGCCTCAGCAGCGGCTCCTTACCTTTATATTTATTTCAGCTAAGATCACCATAGCTCGTAACTGGAGATCAGCCGCACTACCGATAGCCCAGCTTAAACATAAAATGTCATGGCTAATGCTAAACGAACGGTTATCCGCACTGTCACAAGACAGGATGAAAATGTTCTATAGAATTTGGGATCCATGGTTTGCCTATCTAACTAATGGTTCCGGGACACATGCTGTTTAACGTTGTCACGGTAACATGAGTTTGAGGATCCAGGACTACGGCTCCCCCCCCCCCTCCCACCCAGTTCTCCCCCTTTCCCTCTTTTTTCCACCTTTTTCTACTCGCTACTCTTTTCTCTTTCCCTGCTATAGGGTCTTTCCTCTTTTCTTTACTGTTCTCTGTTGAATTCTTTATATCTCTCATTTAGCGATGCTAGCTAAATGACTGGATATTTATATCACTCTAGAGGTAACGGCTCCAGCAGCTGGGATCCTATGTGATCCGGGGTTATTGGATAAGGCACCTATTTCGCTGCCGCCAGCATGTTTATGGAACTGACCGGTGTGTTAGCCCATTATGCATTGTGCTTGATGTAATACGTTGCCGCATTAATGAGACTATTGTTTGTATTGTACTGAAAACCTTTAATAAAAATATTGAAACATAAAAGAGAAACTGCAAACAAATGCAGGCTTACCATTCCTGTTGTAGGACTATGAACATAGCAGGAGTCCAATCCATCCATCGCAATGGGCTTTGTAAAAAAAAAGGACCTTCAGAGACTGGGTCCCCCTTAATGCAGTGTCCACTCCCCTGGACCTATATAGCACTCTGCAGGAATGCACCTTGGTCAGAATAAACACTGCACAGGGGACCATTATGCAGGGTCCAGTGCCATAAGGCTGCATTACAGGCAAAACCTTAAAGAATCTTCTGTCCTTCCAATGAGGCTCGGGTACCATCCATTTTGGCTAATAGCTTTTTCGAATGGATCCGATTGAAGTCCATGATTCTTATTAGAACTGTCCAGATCTCCAAGTATGCTCCAAGAGCACATGTATCACATCAGTGACCACCACCTTACAGACACTGGTGAAAAAAAACCGAATGTGCTTCCTCTGTAGGAGGGGTTATATAGGAGAGGACTTGCTGTTTGATTGTTCTGATTGATCTACCAGTGTCCATTCACCTATAGGTGGCTTATAACCCACGTAGCTATTATTGTAATAACCGGCTCTGTGTCCTGTGATGTACAATAAAGAAATCATAGTTACCCTTTAATTGGTATTTGGTATGTGTACGCGCTCACACATCAATATGTATGAGACAAACTGGCACAGGATATCTAACATTGCCCCTTTCGCTCAGAAAAATTATCACATGTGTAATGTGCACACACATGAGTACAAGTCCGCACTTTTTTTTATTATTTTATTTTCTGGCTTTTTCCATTTGTTTAGCAAAAAAAAACCCAGTGCTGATTAAATATCACCAAAAGATAGCTCTGTCTAAGGTCCCATTCACCCCTGAACATTTTGTAGCTTGAAGCCTGAAGCTACAAAACGCTGGAGGGGAAAAAATATATTATTCTCAATGGAGATGGTTCACATCTCCACTCCAAGTCGCTTGAAGCTGAACGCCTGAAGCTCAAACAAGTTCTAGGCTCTTTTTTGTTGTTCAAATCAGGCAGATTTGGGCATTTTTCTTCTTTTTACATTGGTGACCTTTTGCCCTGCACAAAATCGCAGCAAAATCGCAAAAAAGCCGCAAAATCGCTGTAAAATCATGCGATTTTCTGCCTGCAAATGCTATGCTCAGATGTGAATAGGGTCTAAAACAAATGACAAAAACATTTATATGGGTACAGTATTGCATGAACGCATAATTGCCAATCAAAGTGTGACAGTGCTGAAATCTGAAAATTGGCCTGGGAAGGAAGAGGATGAAAGTGGTTAAAGCTATATTAACACATTCCGGTTCACTGTCGGTACTATGTGACTCCAGTGACCAATCACAGCAGGTCACATGACAATTCACAATAGATGGCCTCCTTTAATGCTAACCATTGTGTACAATGTTGTTTCTAGCTGTGATTGCTCAATTTGATCACATGGTACAGACAGGGCCAATTACAGCCAATCTGTATCACATGATTAGCTTTGACCAATCACAGCTAATCACAGAAAAAAACTGAATGAATCAGTTACATTCAGTAAAATGCTTGCTTGCAGCAATGTAATTCACTGCTATAAGCAAATATAATGTCTAAAAAAAACTTCCCAAGAGTAGTACAATGTTACTATGGTAACAGTATGTTGCTCTGGTCAGAGTGTGTTATAAAAAAAATCATTAAAAAAAGTAATAAAAAAAAAAAAAAACATTTCTTTGGTACCGTCACCAGTCAGTGTCCCTGATCACCACCACACCAGTTATATGATGACACTACTGCAGTATGTAAAAAAATAAAATTGTGAAAATGTAATTTTTTTCAAAATATTCATGACAAAAAATTCCAACTTCAAAAAACCCACCATGCCACTTATTAAAATACCTTTGACTGTCTACTTTACAAGAAGGGGTCATTTGATGGTTATTTGTACTGTCCTGGCATTTTATGGCCTCAAGAAATGAAATATGACATCAGTACATCAGGATTGATAAATTTTCAGATATATATCATAGTTTGTGGACTCAATAACTTTCCTACAGAAAACATTTTCACCAAGGAAATGTAGCAGAATAAATTTTGGGCTTAATTCAGTGGCGGCCCGTCCATAGGGAGCGCCTGGGTGCCGTCCCCCCTCCAGGCAGTCACAAAAAAATAAAAAAAAATAAAAATGATTTAAAGCTGGCCCTTTAAAAATAAAAGGTCCTTAAGTGCACTGTGTTCGGACACCGGACACAGTCCGACGTTGGACACAGTGCACCTATGGGAAGCGCCACGTCTATGCAATCACGATATTGCAGACGTGGCACTTCATTTGCGGGCGTTTAGCCCATCTTGTGGCACTTTATAAAGCGCTGAGTAGCTTACGCCCAATCATAGTATATATTACTACGGCCGGGCAGTTTGATTGACATCTGAGTTGATAACACTTCCTGTTTTCTCTCTCCAATTGCACCCAGGAGAGAGGAAACCGGAAGGATGAGAGGACAGACCTCTCCACAGGAGACACCGCTGTAGGGGACAACACACTGCAAGGTAAGTATCGGGGGGAGGGGGGTTTTGTGTGAGGCTGTTGCAATTTGGTGGGACACATTCTGCCGGAATTGATGGTGACACATTCTGCTGCAATTGATAGTGACACATTCTGCTGCAATTTGGTGGTGACCCATTCTGCTGCAATTGATGGTGACACATTCTGCTGCAACTGATGGTGACACATGCTGCTGCAATTTGGTGGGACACATGCTGCTGCAATTGGTGGTGACACATGCTGCTGCAACTTGGTGGGACACATGCTGCTGCAATTGATGGTGACACATGCTGATGCAACTTGGTGGTGACACATACTGCTGCAATTGATGGTGACACATGCTGCTGCAATTTGGTGGGACACATGCTGCTGCAATTGATGGTGAGACATGCTGCTGCAATTTGGTTGGACACGTGCTGCTGCAATGTGGTGGTGACACATGCTGCTGCAATTTGGTGGTGACACATGCTGCTGCAATTGATGGTGACACATGCTGCTGCAACTTGGTGGTGACACATGCTGCTGCAATTTGGTGGTGACATGTGCTGCTGCAATTTGGTTGGACACGTGCTGCTGCAATTTGGTGGTGACACATGCTGCTGCAATTGATGGTGACACATGCTGCTGCAATTTGGTGGGACATATGCTGCTGCAATTTGGTGGGACATATGCTGCTACAATTTGGTGGTGACACATGCTGATGCAACTTGGTGGGACACATGCTGCTGCAATTTTGTGGGACATATGCTGCTACAATTAGGTGGTGACACATGCTACTGCAATTGATGGTAATATATGCTGCTGACATTTGGTGGGACATATGCTGCTGCAATTTGGTGGTGACACATTCTGCTGCAATTGATGGTGACTCATGCTGCTGCAATTTGGTGGTGACACATGCTGCTCCAATCTGATGGGACACATGCTGCTGCAATTGATGGTGACACATTCTGCTGCAATTGATGATGACACATGCTGCTGCAATTGATGGTGACACATTCGGCTGCAATTGATGGCGACACATTCTGCTGCAATTTGGTGGTGACCCATTCTGCTGCAATTGATGTTGACACATTCTGCTGCAATTTATGGTGACACATACTGCTGCAATTTGGTGGAACACATGCTGCTGCAATTGGTGGGGACACATGCTGCTGCAACTTGGTGGGACACATGCTGCTGCAACATGGTGGGACAAATGCTGCTGCAATTGATGATGACACATGCTGATGCAACTTGGTGGGACACATGCTGCTGCAATTTGGTGGGATGCATGCTGCTGCAATTTGGTGGGACACATGCTGCTGCAATTGATGGTGACATATGCTGCTGCAATTGATGGTGACACATGCTGCTGTAATTTGGTGGGACACATGCTGCTGCAATTGATGGTGACATATGCTGCTGCAATTGATGGTGACACATGCTGCTGCAATTTGGTGGGACACATGCTGCTGCAATTTGGTTGTGAGACATGCTGCGGCAATTTGGTGGGACACATACTGCTGCAATTTGGTGGTGACACATTCTGCTGCAATTGATGGTGACACATGCTGCTGCAATTTGGTGGGACACATGCTGCTGAAATTGACGGTAACACATGCTGCTGCAATTTGGTGGGACACATGCTGCTGCAATTGATGGTGACACATGCTGCTGCAATTTGGTGGTGACACATTCTGCTGCAATTTGGGACACATGCTGCTGCAATTTGGTGGGACACATTCTGCTGCAATTTGGTGGTGACACATGCTGCTGCAATTGATGGTGACACATATTGCTGCAATTTGGTGGTGACCCATTCTGCTGCAATTGATGGTGACACATTCTGCTGCAATTGATGGTGACACATGCTGCTGCAATTTGGTGGGACACATGCTGCTGCAATTTGGTGGGACACATGCTGCTGCAATTGGTGGTGACACATGCTGCTGCAATTGATGGTGACACATGCTGCTGCAATTGATGGTGACACATGCTGATGCAACTTGGTGGTGACACATGCTGCTGCAATTGAAGGTGACACATGCTGCTGCAATTTGGTGGGACAAATGCTGCTGCAATTGATGGTGAGACATGCTGCTGCAATTTGGTTGGACACATGCTGCTGCAATGTGGTGGTGACACATGCTGCTGCAATTTGGTGGTGACACATGCTGCTGCAGTTGATGGTGACACATGCTGCTGCAACTTGGTGGTGACACATGCGGCTGCAATTTGGTGGTGACATGTGCTGCTGCAATTTGGTTGGAAACGTGCTGCTGCAATTTGGTGGTGACACATGCTGCTGCAATTGATGGTGACACATGCTGCTGCAATTTGGTGGGACACATGCTGCTGCAATTTGGTGGGACACATGCTGCTGCAATTGATGGTGACACATGCTGATGCAACTTGGTGGTGACATATGCTGCTGCAATTGAAGGTGACACATGCTGCTGCAATTTGGTGGGACACATGCTGCTGCAATTGATGGTGAGACATGCTGCTGCAATTTGGTTGGACACGTGCTGCTGCAATGTGGTGGTGACACATGCTGCTGCAATTTGGTGGTGACACATGCTGCTGCAATTGATGGTGACACATGCTGATGCAACTTGGTGGTGACACATGCTGCTGCAATTGAAGGTGACACATGCTGCTGCAATTTGGTGGGACACATGCTGCTGCAATTGATGGTGAGACATGCTGCTGCAATTTGGTTGGACACGTGCTGCTGCAATGTGGTGGTGACACATGCTGCTGCAATTTGGTGGTGACACATGCTTCTGCAATTGATGGTGACACATGCTGCTGCAACTTGGTGGTGACACATGCTGCTGCAATTTGGTGGTGACATGTGCTGCTGCAATTTGGTTGGAAACGTGCTTCTGCAATTTGGTGGTGACACATGCTGCTGCAATTGATGGTGACACATTCTGCTGCAATTGATGGTGACACATGCTGCTGCAATTTGGTGGGACACATGCTGCTGCAATTTGGTGGGACACATGCTGCTGCAATTGGTGGTGACACATGCTGCTGCAATTGATGGTGACACATGCTGCTGCAATTGATGGTGACACATGCTGATGCAACTTGGTGGTGACACATGCTGCTGCAATTGAAGGTGACACATGCTGCTGCAATTTGGTGGGACAAATGCTGCTGCAATTGATGGTGAGACATGCTGCTACAATTTGGTTGGACACGTGCTGCTGCAATGTGGTGGTGACACATGCTGCTGCAATTTGGTGGTGACACATGCTGCTGCAGTTGATGGTGACACATGCTGCTGCAACTTGGTGGTGACACATGCTGCTGCAATTTGGTGGTGACATGTGCTGCTGCAATTTGGTTGGAAACATGCTGCTGCAATTTGGTGGTGACACATGCTGCTGCAATTGATGGTGACACATGCTGCTGCAATTTGGTGGGACACATGCTGCTGCAATTTGGTGGGACACATGCTGCTGCAATTGGTGGTGACACATGCTGCTGCAACTTGGTGGGACACATGCTGCTGCAATTGATGGTGACACATGCTGATGCAACTTGGTGGTGACATATGCTGCTGCAATTGAAGGTGACACATGCTGCTGCAATTTGGTGGGACACATGCTGCTGCAATTGATGGTGAGACATGCTGCTGCAATTTGGTTGGACACGTGCTGCTGCAATGTGGTGGTGACACATGCTGCTGCAATTGAGGGTGACACATGCTGATGCAACTTGGTGGTGACACATGCTGCTGCAATTGAAGGTGACACATGCTGCTGCAATTTGGTGGGACACATGCTGCTGCAATTGATGGTGAGACATGCTGCTGCAATTTGGTTGGACACGTGCTGCTGCAATGTGGTGGTGACACATGCTGCTGCAATTTGGTGGTGACACATGCTTCTGCAATTGATGGTGACACATGCTGCTGCAACTTGGTGGTGACACATGCTGCTGCAATTTGGTGGTGACATGTGCTGCTGCAATTTGGTTGGAAACGTGCTGCTGCAATTTGGTGGTGACACATGCTGCTGCAATTGATGGTGACACATGCTGCTGCAATTTGGTGGGACATATGCTGCTGCAATTTGGTGGTGACACATGCTGCTGCAATTTATGGTGACTCATGCTGCTGCAATTTGGTGGTGACACATGCTGCTCCAATCTGATGGGACACATGCTGCTGCAATTGATGGTGACACATTCTGCTGCAATTGATGATGACACATGCTGCTGCAATTGATGGTGACACATTCGGCTGCAATTAATGGCGACACATTCTGCTGCAATTTGGTGGTGACACATTCTGCTGCAATTTGGTGGAACACATGCTGCTGCAATTGGTTGGGACACATGCTGCTGCAACTTGGTGGGACACATGCTGCTGCAACTTGGTGGGGCACATGCTGCTGCAACATGGTGGGACAAATGCTGCTGCAATTGATGATGACACATGCTGATGCAACTTGGTGGGACACATGCTGCTGCAATTTGGTGGGATGCATGCTGCTGCAATTTGGTGGTGACACATGCTGCTGCAATTTGGTGGGACACATGCTGCTGCAATTGATGGTGACATATGCTGCTGCAATTGATGGTGACACATGCTGCTGCAATTTGGTGGGACACATGCTGCTGCAATTGATGGTGACACATGCTGCTGCAATTTGGTGGGACACATGCAGCTGCAATTTGGTTGTGAGACATGCTGCGGCAATTTGGTGGGACACATACTGCTGCAATTTGGTGGTGACACATTCTGCTGCAATTGATGATGACACATGCTGCTGCAATTTGGTGGGACATATGCTGCTGCAATTGATGGTAACACATGCTGCTGCAATTTGGTGGGACACATGCTGCTGCAATTTGGTGGGACACATGCTGCTGCAATTGATGGTGACACATGCTGCTGCAATTTGGTGGTGACACATTCTGCTGCAATTTGGGACACATGCTGCTGCAATTTGGTGGGACACATTCTGCTGCCAATGATGGTGACACATACTGCTGCAGTTTGGTGGGACACATGCTACTGCAATTGATGGTGAGACATGCTGCTGCAATTTGGTGGGACACATGCTGCTGCAATTGGTGGTGACACATGCTGCTGCAACTTGGTGGGACACATGCTGCTGCAATTGATGGTGACACATGCTGATGCAACTTGGTGGTGACACATGCTGCTGCAATTGATGGTGACACATGCTGCTGCAATTTGGTGGGACACATGCTGCTGCAATTGATGGTGAGACATGCTGCTGCAATTTGGTTGGACACGTGCTGCTGCAATGTGGTGGTGACACATGCTGCTGCAATTTGGTGGTGACACATGCTGCTGCAATTGATGGTGACACATGCTGCTGCAATTGATGGTGACACATGCTGCTGCAACTTGGTGGTGACACATGCTGCTGCAATTTGGTGGTGACATGTGCTGCTGCAATTTGGTTGGATACGTGCTGCTGCAATTTGGTGGTGACACATGCTGCTGCAATTGATGGTGACACATGCTGCTGCAATTTGGCGGTGACACATGCTGCTGCAATTGATGGTAACATATGCTGCTGACATTTGGTGGGACATATGATGCTACAATTTGGTTGTGACACATTCTGCTGCAATTGATGGTGACTCATGCTGCTGCAATTTGGTGGTGACACATGCTGCTCCAATCTGATGGGACACATGCTGCTGCAATTGATGGTGACACATTCTGCTGCAATTGATGATGACACATGCTGCTGCAATTGATGGCGACACATTCTGCTGCAATTTGGTGGTGACCCATTCTGCTGCAATTGATTTTGACACATTCTGCTGCAATTTATGGTGACACATACTGCTGCAATTTGGTGGAACACATGCTGCTGCAATTGGTGGGGACACATGCTGCTGCAACTTGGTGGGACACATGCTGCTGCAACTTGGTGGGACACATGCTGCTGCAACATGGTGGGACAAATGCTGCTGCAATTGATGATGACACATGCTGATGCATCTTGGTGGGACACATGCTGCTGCAATTTGGTGGGATGCATGCTGCTGCAATTTGGTGGTGACACATGCTGCTGCAATTTGGTGGGACACATGCTGCTGCAATTGATGGTGACATATGCTGCTGCAATTGATGGTGACACATGCTGCTGCAATTTGGTGGGACACATGCTGCTGCAATTTGGTGGGACACATGCTGCTGCAATTGATGGTGACATATGCTGCTGCAATTGATGGTGACACATGCTGCTGCAATTTGGTGGGACACATGCTGCTGCAATTGATGGTAACACATGCTTCTGCAATTTGGTGGGACACATGCTGCTGCAATTGATGGTGACACATGCTGCTGCAATTTGGTGGGACACATGCTGCTGCAATTTGGTGGGACACATGCTGCTACAATTTGGTGGTGACACATGCTGCAATTGATGGTGACACACGTTGCTGCAATTTGGGGGTGACACATGCTGTTGCAATTTGGTGGTGACACATGCTGCTGTAATTTGGTGGGACACATGCTGCTGCAATTGATGGTGACACATGCTGCTGCAATTTGGTGGTGACACATGCTGCTGCAATTTGGTTGTGAGACATGCTGCGGCAATTTGGTGGGACACATGCTGCTGCAATTAATGGTGACACATGCTGCTGCAATTTGGTGGTGACACATGCTGCTGCAATTGATGGTGACACATGCTGCTGCAATTTGGTGGTGACACATGTTGCTGCAATTTGGTGGGACACATGCTGCTGCAACTGATGGTGACACATGCTGCTGCAGTTTGGTGGGACACATGCTGCTGCAATTGATGGTGAGACATGCTGCTGCAATTTGGTGGTGACACATGCTGCTGCAATTTGGTGGTGACACATGCTGCTGCAATTGATGGTGAGACATACTGCTGCAATTTGGTGGGACACATGCTGCTGCAATTTGTGGTGACACATGCTGTTGCAATTTGGTGGTGACACATGCTGCAGTAATTTGGCAGGGCACATGCTGCTGCAATTGATGGTGACACATGCTGCTGCAACTTGGTGGTGACACATGCTGCTGCAATTTGGTGGTGACATGTGCTGCTGCAATTTGGTTGGACACGTGCTGCTGCAATTTGGTGGTGACACATGCTGCTGCAATTGATAATGACACATGCTGCTGCAATTTGGTGGGCCATATGATGCTGCAATTTGGTGGGACATATGCTGCTACAATTTGGTGGTGACACATGCTGATGCAACTTGGTGGGACACATGCTGCTGCAATTTTGTGGGACATATGCTGCTACAATTAGGTGGTGACACAAGCTGCTGTAATTGATGGTAACATATGCTGCTGACATTTGGTGGGACATATGCTGCTACAATTTGGTGGTGACACATTCTGCTGCAATTGATGGTGACTTATGCTGCTGCAATTTGGTGGTGACACATGCTGCTCCAATATGATGGGACACATGCTGCTGCAATTGATGGTGACACATTCTGCTGCAATTGATGATGACACATGCTGCTGCAATTGATGGTGACACATTCGGCTGCAATTGATGGCGACACATTCTACTGCAATTTGGTGGTGACCCATTCTGCTGCAATTGATGTTGACACATTCTGCTGCAATTTATGGTGACACATACTGCTGCAATTTGGTGGAACACATGCTGCTGCAACATGGTGGGACAAATGCTGCTGCAATTGATGATGACACATGCTGATGCAACTTGGTGGGACACATGCTGCTGCAATTTGGTGGGATGCATGCTGCTGCAATTTGGTGGTGACACATGCTGCTGCAATTTGGTGGGACACATGCTGCTGCAATTGATGGTGACACATGCTGCTGCAATTTGGTGGTGACACATTCTGCTGCAATTTGGGACACATTCTGCTGCAATTTGGTGGTGACACATGCTGTTGCCAATGATGGTGACACATACTGCTGCAGTTTGGTGGGACACATGCTACTGCAATTGATGGTGAGACATGCTGCTGCAATTTGGTGGGACACATGCTGCTGCAATTGGTGGTGACACATGCTGCTGCAATTGATGGTGACACATGCTGATGCAACTTGGTGGTGACACATGCTGCTGCAATTGATGGTGACACATGCTGCTGCAATTTGGTGGGACACATGCTGCTGTAATTGATGGTGAGACATGCTGCTGCAATTTGGTTGGACACGTGCTGCTGCAATTGATGGTGAGACATGCTGCTGCAATTTGGTTGGACACGTGCTGCTGCAATGTGGTGGTGACACATGCTGCTGCAATTTGGTGGTGACACATGCTGCTGCAATTGATGGTGACACATGCTGCTGCAATTGATGGTGACACATGCTGCTGCAACTTGGTGGTGACACATGCTGCTGCAATTTGGTGGTGACATGTGCTGCTGCAATTTGTTTGGATACGTGCTGCTGCAATTTGGTGGTGACACATGCTGCTGCAATTGATGGTGACACATGCTGCTGCAATTTGGTGGGACATATGCTGCTGCAATTTGGTGGTGACACATGCTGCTGCAATTGATGGTAACATATGCTGCTGACATTTGGTGGGACATATGATGCTACAATTTGGTGGTGACACATTCTGCTGCAATTGATGGTGACTCATGCTGCTGCAATTTGGTGGTGACACATGGTGCTCCAATCTGATGGGACACATGCTGCTGCAATTGATGGTGACACATTCGGCTGCAATTGATGGCGACACATTCTGCTGCAATTTGGTGGTGACCCATTCTGCTGCAATTGATTTTGACACATTCTGCTGCAATTTATGGTGACACATACTGCTTCAATTTGGTGGAACACATGCTGCTGCAATTGGTGGGGACACATGCTGCTGCAACTTGGTGGGACACATGCTGCTGCAACATGGTGGGACAAATGCTGCTGCAATTGATGATGACAAATGCTGCTGCAATTGATGATGACACATGCTGATGCAACTTGGGGGGACACATGCTGCTGCAATTTGGTGGGATGCATGCTGCTGCAATTTGGTGGTGACACATGCTGCTGCAATTTGGTGGGACACATGCTGCTGCAATTGATGGTGACATATGCTGCTGCAATTGATGGTGACACATGCTACTGCAATTTGGTGGGACACATGCTGCTGCAATTTGGTGGGACACATGCTGCTGCAATTGATGGTGACACATGCTGCTGCAATTGATGGTGACACATGCTGCTGCAATTTGGTGGGACACATGCTGCTGCAATTTGGTTGTGAGACATGCTGCAGCAATTTGGTGGGACACATACTGCTGCAATTTGGTGGTGACACATTCTTCTGCAATTGATGGTGACACATGCTGCTGCAATTTGGTGGGACACATGCTGCTGCAATTGATGGTAACACATGCTTCTGCAATTTGGTGGGACACAGGCTGCTGCAATTGATGGTGACACATGCTGCTGCAATTTGGTGGGACACATGCTGCTGCAATTTGGTGGGACACATGCTGCTGCAATTTGGTGGGACACATGCTGCTACAATTTGGTGGTGACACATGCTGCAATTGATGGTGACACACGCTGCTGCAATTTGGGGGTGACACATGCTGTTGCAATTTGGTGGTGACACATGCTGCTGTAATTTGGTGGGACACATGCTTCTGCAATTGATGGTGACACATGCTGCTGCAATTTGGTTGTGAGACATGCTGCGGCAATTTGGTGGGACACATGCTGCTGCAATTAATGGTGACACATGCTGCTGCAATTTGGTGGTGACACATGCTGCTGCAATTTGGTGGTGACACATGCTGCTGCAATTTGGTGGTGACACATGCTGCTGCAATTTGGTGGGACACATGCTGCTGCAACTGATGGTGACACATGCTGCTGCAGTTTGGTGGGACACATGCTGCTGCAATTGATGGTGAGACATGCTGCTGCAATTTGGTGGTGACACATGCTGCTGCAATTTGGTGGTGACACATGCTGCTGCAATTGATGGTGAGACATGCTGCTGCAATTTGGTGGGACACATGCTGCTGCAATTTGGTGGTGACACATGCTGTTGCAATTTGGTGGTGACACATGCTGCTGTAATTTGGCAGGACACATGCTGCTGCAATTGATGGTGACACATGCTGCTGCAATTTGGTGGTGACACATGCTGCAATTTGGTGGTGACAAATGCTGCTGCAATTGATGGTGACACATGCTGCGGCAATTGATGGTGACACACGCTGTTGCAATTTGTTGGTGACACATGCTGCTGCAATTTGATGGTGAAACATGCTGCTGCAATTTGGTGGGACACATGCTCCTGCGATTTATGGTGACACATTCTGCTGCAATTTGGTGGTGACATAGGCTGCTGCATTTGGTGGGACACAGGCTGCATTTTATGTGACACAGGCTGCATGTAAGAAGGGACTCCACTGGGGGCACCTGATGTAAGAATGGACTCCGCTGGGGACACCTGGTGGCAAGCGACGTGGCTAGTGACACGCTCAGGGCTCCCACTGATTCTGCATTATGGTGAGTTGAATGATTTCATTTTATATTACAATGTTATAATAGAAAGAATCCGCTTCAATCATCCTGACACAATAACAACCATGGTGCCTGGATGATTGAAGTGCTAACACCAGGTGTTTGGAATATTTTTATCTGCTGATTGTTAAACTTTCTAGAATACACATATTTCTATTGTTGTGTAGGATCTGGGCCTACTGTCCCTCCATCCCTCTCTCCCTCTGTCCCTTGTTCATCTCAGACACTAACCACACCACCTTAGAGCCATGCCCACTATTTCGCTGTAACCACACCCATTTCACCAAGTGGGGGGGTCAAAAAGGAAGGGCGGGGTCTGGCGCCCCCATCCTAAAACTTCACCAGCCGCCACTGGCTTAATTTATGAAGAACAATTTTTTAAGTGCAAAATGTTTTTCTTTTCAAAATGTCTTTTTTCGTTTATTTAGCAAAAAAATGAAAAACGCGGTGGTGATTAAATACCACAAAAAGAAAGCTCTAGTGGTGTAAACAAAATTATACCAATGTAGTTTGGTTATAGTGTTTCACAATTGTCATTTGAATTGCAGCAGCGCAGAAAGCTGAAAAGGGCCGGAACGGGGTAAGAGCCGGTTCACACTGCGGGCGATGCGAGGCGACACGACTCGCCTCGCCGCAGTGTGACAAGTCGCCCCCGTTCTGTACAATGGAACCGTTCTGAGAGGAGCGACTCGAGTCGCTCCGACTCAGAAAAAAGGTTCCTGTACTACTTCTGGGCGACCTCGGGGCGACTTGCATTGACTTCTATAAAGAAGTCATCTGCAAGTTGCCGCTGAGGTCGCGGCAGGTCGCGGCGAGGCAAGTCGGTGTCGCCTCGCCTCGCCTGCAGTGTGAACCGGCCCTTAATGTGCCCGGTATTGAAGTGGTTAAACCCAAATCAATAATGTAATATATTGCAACTTACCAATCATTAGGTGAGGTGGCTGCATTAGTGTTCTTCTTTTAGGCTGGGTTCACACCTATGTGAATTGGATGCAAGTTTCCCCACATCCAATTCGCATGACAGGAGATTGTTTGTGACTGGCTCTCTATGTAGCCGGTTCACATATCTCTGGGGTGGCTGCGGAGCGACTTGCACAGAAACACTGTGCGTCTTTGGCTCTGTTCAAGGCCAAATTCAGGCAAAGATTCGGCCCTGATTCATCCCGGAAAAGGAGAACAGGGACGCACAGCATTCCTGTGCGATCCACGGCCGCCTTAGGTCTGAACCCAGTCTTAGCCCTTGTACACACAGTCGGAAATTCTGACGGAAAATGTCTGATCGGACGGTGTTGTCGGATAATCCGACTGTGTGTGGGCTCCATCGGACTGTTTCCATCGGAATATCCGACGGACAAAGTTTTAGAGCTGGGCTATAAAACTTTCCGACAACATGATCCGATCGGACTTTGTCCGATTGTCTGTAGAGAATTCCGATCGGACAAAGTGCCACGCATGCTCAGATCAAATTCCTAGACCAGCGCTATTGGCTACTAGCCTGAATGTAGTCCCATCATAGCGAAATAACATCATCACGTTACATACGATCGGATTTTCCGACAACTTTGTCCAACCGTGTGTATGCAACACAAGTTTCGGACAAAATCCGTCTGACAAAATCCGACGGATTTTGTTGTCGGAATGTCCAACCGCGTGTACAAGGGCTTAGGCTTATTTCCCGTTTTTACCTGGTGATCTGGCCGGTATCACACCTCCTGTATTACAGTGACCCCACACTGGATGAATGAGCACAGGGGGCACATTTCGTCAGCAGCATTGTCAGTCTGGGGAAAGGGGAGTGTTAGATGTATTAGCAAATTTAGATACATTAATAAATTGAATCCAAACTCCAGCTCAAGCTTTGTAAGCAGATACTGCAACTGTCCTTTTTTCCTTTTGGGATAAAAGGTTAATCACAAATGCTAAAAGATGATCATTGTAAGCATCCCAACAGTGTTGAATGGTTTGTCCATGTAACTGATACATCTGAAAGAGAGTTTGTTCTTTAAAAAAAAAAACTGTTTTACTGACTAGATCACCAGACAAAATAGAAGAAAGAAAGCCTAAAAAGAAAAGAAAATGAATGCAGCCATCATAAGCTGCAATATATTAAATGTTTGCTTTTGGGTTAATTACTCCTTAAAGGGTATTTTGTAATTGTTAAGATATAAGTTAAAGCTCTACATGAGTCAATGGCGTCTTCCTAACAAATTCATTCTTCTTCAAAAACTTTAGTTATTTTCCCACCGCCTACAATTTTTGCCTTTGGATTTCACAGAATTTTTTAAATAAATATGACAATTATTTTGTTTAGCACCAATATGTACATTGTGGACCAGAGAGTTAGATAAACTTGATACTGGATATGTGTAGAAACTGTATTCTGGTCTGTATTATTGTTTATACTATTAGAGCCGGTTCACACAGGGGCGACACGACTTCCAGGACGACTTTGTGAGGTAACTTGGAGACAACTTAAACACGACCTGGAGCGACTTACAACACGACTTTGAAGTTGCCCAAAGCCACAGGGACTTTTGCTGTGGCCAATCAGAGAATGAGCTCTGAAGGGGGAACTCCACGCCAAATTTATGAAAAAAAATTGGCGTGGGTTCCCCCTCCAAGAGCATACCAGGCCCTTAGGTCTGGTATGGATTCTAAGGGGAACCCCCTACGCCGAAAAAATGGCGTGGGGTCCCCCCCAGATCCATACCAGACCCTTATCTGAGCAGGCTACCCGGCCGGACAGGAAAGGGGATGGGGACGAGCGTGCGCCCCCCTCCTGATCCATACCAGGCCGCGTGCCCTCAAGATGGGGGTGCCTTGGGGAAGGGGGGCCATGCGGCCCCCCCACCCTAAAGCACCTTGTCCCCATGTTGATGAGGACAAGGGGCTCTTCCCGACAACCCTGGCCGTTGGTTGTCAGGGTCTGCCCCCGGATACCGGCCCCCCACCCTATGTGAATGAGTATGGGGTACAATGTACAATGTACCCTTACCCATTCACCTGTGGAAAAAACTAAAAATAAAACACAACACACAAGGGTTAAAATAGTTTATTACACAGCTCCGGGGGTCTTCCGTCTTCGGGGGTCTTCTCGCCGGACTCCTCCGCTATCTTCTGCTAGCTCTTTTGCTAGCGGAGGAGCCCAGCTTTCTTCTTCGTCGCCGCCGCCCTCTTCTTCCGACTTCGGGGGTTTTGTCCCTCTCTTCGGTTCTTCTTGCCGGGCCACCGCTTCTTCTTCCAGCTCTTTTACTAGCGGTGGCCCGGTCTTCTGTCACCGCCGTCACCGCCGCCGCCGCCTTCCGTTCTTCTTCTGGAGATGTTGACTCGACGCTCTCTCCGGCCGCAATGCCAGGGATGCGGTGCGCGGCGACTTATATAGGGATAAGGGGCGGGGTCACCGGTTGATGTCACATGGTGACCTCGCCCCCTTACGACGTCGCAGACCCGGAGGATGCTGGTACTGTGACATCGTAAGGGGGCGGGGTCACCATGTGACATCAACCGGTGACCCCGCCCCTTGTCCCTATATAAGTCGCCGCGCACCGCGTCCCTGGCATTACGGCCGGAGAGAGCTTTGAGTCAACATCTCCAGAAGAAGAAGAAGAAGAAGAGCGGAAGGCGGCAGCAGCACCGCTAGTAAAACAGCTGGAAGAAGAAGCGGTGGCCTGGCAAGAAGAACCGAAGAGGGGGACAAGCCCCCCGAAGTCGGAAGAAGAGGGCGGCGGTGACGAAGAAGAAAGCCGGGCTCCTCCGCTAGCAAAAGAGCTAGCAGAAGATAGCGGAGGAGTCCGGCAAGAAGACCCCTGAAGACGGAAGACCCCAGGAGCAGTGTCGGATTGAAGTAGTACAGGAACCTTTTCTGAAGTCGGAGCGACTTCAGTAGTGTGCATTAAGACGGCTCTCATTCACTTACATTGATTTTTAAATGTTGTCCGATCTGAGGCGACTAGGGGCGACCTGAAGTTGGATCTGAGTCGCCCCTGTGTGAACCGGCTCTGAGTGATATTTGTAGTTTACCATAAAAGCACAGAAAAAAATTTAGTTAATTTAGTTAAATTTAATACTTTTTATGTTGTATTTTTTTTTTTTTATTGTATCTTCACTGCAGGTAAACATTTGTACTTATCTTTAATTGTTTATAGGGTTTAATTGTGATATTTTTACCAAGATGCTTTTCCATACCTGAGTAATCCACTACTCCTAAGACCTAATACTGTAATTTTTTTTATTATTAGATATATATTTATGGCATATTCTAATGGTAATAAATGAAAACTACAGAGCATTGTCTATATAATCAGTATTGAAATAAAATTAAAATGTCATGGTTTCACTGTAAAGTATAGGTTATGTATACAGTTTTGTGTGCTATTTTTTAATATATATATTTTAAAATATTACCAGGACTACCATAGAAAATTGCTTTAGCATAATAGTCTTAGAAAAAAAAGGAAGCAACATAGTTTAGGGTTTCTGTCTTGGGCACACAATAGATTTTAGAGTACATATTTAGATTTTCCCCTGGGAACCAAAGTACCAAGAAACTAACTTGATTCAAATTATTGCCCTATGCAGAACAAAAACCTATACATTATACATAAATAGTTTTCAAATTAAATTCCCTAACTTTTTCCAAAACATAAGCTTATAGAGCCTGGATTCTTTTTTTTTTTTTTAATGCTCATGAACTAAGTACAGCTGTTCAGGTTTAATTGTCTTGTTTATTTGTATATCACTAGTTGAAATGAATCATTAACGTTGTAATCAGCTTAATTACAGTGACGTTGCTTTCCAAAGTGTTTATTTTATGTGATATTTCTGATTTGTTGGAATGTGTATGGTGTACAGTTTATTTTTATAATATACAAAGTGTCATTATTTAGATATACAACTGTGTATAAAAGTATTGAGTGCCATATTTTAGATGAGGTACACTATATGTGTAAAGTCCTCTATTTTACAAATTATGGAGAAGAAATGCTGTCATTTTTCTATTTAATGTAAAAAAGGTAAGCAGTCTACCAAGTTTATTTCCTATGGCTCTGGGCAAAAAATAAATAAATAGGCTGACAATTTTAAACTTCTTTCCTGATTTACTTATTGAGCAGTTATACCATATTCATGCTACATTTTACTGTTCTTGCACAATACACAACTCAGGAAAACTGATGAAAATCAGATAGGAGAATATATACAGTATAGGAGACAGCTAAACGTTTTAGTAAAATGTTCAATATTTGTATGCATAAATCCTTTAGCTTTTGTTAATTTGTTAACAGCTACAAACCTATAATGCAGTTATCTAAACAAACCAGGTTTTACTTTATTGTAGTAAGATAAGTGAATGGAAATTCTGATGGTTGCTATGGATTACAGCACTTTTCACATTTCTCTTCGCATTACCCATCAATCATAAATGAGACAACGAAGACTACCATTGTTGAGCTGCTTTTCTGAAAAAAACTTGCTGCCTGGCTGTCATACTGAACCGTTTTTTCAATACAACCTGTTTGATTGCTTTTGACGCCGCTCTAAATGGAGGTGAAAGCATATCTCTGTGTCCCAGAACATGGGGTGCAGGCTTGTCTTAATACCAATGCAGGTGGTTAGTAAATGTAAAGAGGGAAGGTTTGAGCTACGCCCAACCAGTCCAGGTGAATAAAGGATAAAGAGTGGCCTCAGCCTACATGTCTGCACAGAGCCATACACCCAAGGGTGTATGGTCTGATGGAAACATGTAGGCTGAGGCAGCTCTTTTTCGTTTATTTACCTGGGCTGGTTGAGAGTAGCAGTGATCCTTTTCTGTTTACATTTACTAACCCCTTGTTTCAATACTTTCACTCACTGACTTGGAAAAATAATCAGTTGCGGAACTACCAGGGTCCCAGAAGTCACACTTGCGACTGGGCCCTGGAGTTCCACCACTGTGAGTGGGCCCCAAGCAATATGAACAAATATCTCTGAGGAATGTTTCCAAAACTTTGTTGAATCTATGCCACAAAGAATTAAGGCAGTTCTGAAGGCAATAGGGGGTCCAACCCAGTACTAGCAATCTATAAATAATAAAATGGCCAGTGAGTGCCTATTCCTACTCCTCGGCCTCCCTACATACCCTCCAGGAGAGGAGGAAACACCTTGAATCTAGGACGGAGGATGCAGAGAACCGCAATTGGTGGAACAATCTCCGGATTATTGGTCTGTCTGATGGCTCTGAGGGTTCAGATCCATCTGTGTACATGGAGCGGCTGCTCCGCACACTTTCCCCCCAGGCAGCCTTCTCTTCCTTCTTCATGGAGGAGCGGGCTCACAGGATGCCACCTGCCTGCAGCCCTCCAGGTGCCCCACACCTTCATTTTTCAGCTGCTCAATTTTAGGGACTGCACCTAATCCCGAAGGAGGCCCATAAAATAGATGATATCTGCCACGAGGCTGCATGCTTGATGCTTTTTCCGGACTTCTCAATTGACACCCAAAAGCTACGCAAGTCCTTCGATGTGGTGAAGCAGGCCCCGTGTGTCAAAGGGGTATGATACAGTATGCTGTTCCCCCGCCCGCCTCCGGGTACAGGAGGGAGAAATGGTCCTTTTTTTTAATGTCCCCTACTGAGGCTTCACATTGGCTGAACATCCTACCTCGCCACTGATGCATCTCCCTCTTTCTGCTAACGTGAGTACCCCCTGTCTTGTCTTGCTGTCTGTCCTCAGTGGGGGAAACTGCTGTCTCATTCCCTAACTTGTAGTGGGCCATGCAAGCGGTCAGGTACCGCCTGTAAACTGCATCCTCTATACAGGGCCATTGACTGTGTTGGGGATTACAGAACCCTATGCGGACTGTGGATTGCTGCTCTACTCCTACATTGAATGGGACTGCCCTTGCTTCTCCATCTGAGCCTTATTGAAAAATGTTTCCTCCATGGAGGCAGACACTCTGCTGTTGTTTATTCCACTGCGGACAAGGGACACCGCCTGTTCTTTTGCACCTACTGCAGCCCATTCTGCAGATATGGAACTGTGTTACGGGGAAATACCCCTGTTGTGTGATGGTCCCATTGGACCTTCCAGACATCGCCTTAATCCTGCCTCCAAAGCATTATACTATATAAGTTTGTGCCCCCAGATTCGGCCGGGTGATATCGCTAACTGTTCCTGCTCCTTGGCGGCACCTCTTTCAGACTTGGATTGTCTGTACCTTTGGTGGACAGAATCTAATAGCTGCCCTCTGTTCATAAACCCAGTTGGTCATTGACCTTGTTTAGTTTTGGACGCAGGCATGCCCTGGTTTGGGGGGTATGCAGGGTGGCGGGGTGTGCTGGAATGGGTTATGCTATCTATGTTGTTCGTTGAAGGAATGTGCACTTGATGTCACTCACAGCTTAAATTCTGCTGTGTCCTATGCCTTAAGAACATGGATGGAGTTGTCGCTTGCCTTTCCTTTTGGTCTGCATTCCCTCTCCCTACCTGCTGCACTATGGTTTCTTTTGTGGCCATGGCTTCCTTAAACCTAATTTCCTGGAACGTTCGAGGTTTAAACTCCAGGATTAAACGCTCCCCGGTGTTCAATTTCCTTAAGACAGATATTTGCTTATTGCAGGAAACCCACCTCACCGGTTCTGGGCCTAAAAAAACCCTGGGTGGGTCATTATTACCATGCCACTTACTCCTCCTATGCCAGGGGAGTGAGTGTGCTGTCCATAAATCTCTATCTTTTGAACTTGTGGGTTTGCATTTGGACACCGAAGGAAGCATTGTGATTCATCTTGCTGTCGTTGGTAATGTGCCTATGGTGGTGTTGGGACTGTATATCCCCCCCACCAGCATCTCTGGCAGTACTGCACAAGATCACCCAACTCATAGCAAACTTTTCTACTGATAATGTGGTTTTAGCAGGGGATTTTAACATGCCCCCCTGTCCCAATTTGGATAGGTTGAATCTGGAAATGACTGTTAAATCCCCATTCTCCAGATAGGTTTCTACATTCGATCTTACAGATGTCTGGCATTGTAAAAATCCCCTCCTAAGAAGCTATACATGTCAATCTGCTACGTATGGGGCCAAATCTGCTACGTATGGGGCATCTACCTTGTTTATGTCAGCGGCCCTGTATTAACTAAGGTACAAGAAGTCTCTATACTGCCAAGAGGCATATCTGACCATGCGCCCAATGTGAGTCCCACCCCCACTGACTGCCTGTGGCGTCTCTCCCGTTTCTGGGTCTCAGATGATCGTGTTGCCCCGGATGCAGAGGCAGCCCAGTGGGAGTATTGGGAGGCTAACCCGCTTGCCATGGATCTGGCCTCTAGCTGGGAGGCCTTCAAGGTCTATGCTCAGGGCCATTACCAGTCAACCATAGGCCACACCCGGAGGAAGACTGGGGCAGCCCTGACCCTGGCTGAGAAAAGGGACACACCGCCTTGGAATCCCAGTATGCTGCAAAGAGGGATGAGATCACACACGGGGACTTGCGGTGTGCCCTGCGGGAGGTTATGCTGCTCCATGTTGCTGGTGCTAAGAAATTGCTGCTACATCAGTCACAGCATGTTTTTGAGCAGGGTAAGTGGACCAGTCGCATTCTGGCATGGTTTACCAAAGAACAGTCGACAATGACAAGTACTGCCAATATTAAAGATCCCACTGGAAATCTGCTGTCTGATCCCAGTGCTATCAATAATCACTTTGCCTCCTTCTACAAGGCTCTCTACTCCTCTAGAGTTGTATATTCAGTGACTGAATTACGTGATTTCATGGAGGGTATTCACCTCCCATTGCTTTATGAGGAGGCATGCCGGGAGCTTGACACTCCTCACCCTGAAGGAACTTCAATGTGCTATCAGTTCCCTGCAGTCAGGGAAGACCCTGGGAGACAATGTTTTTTTTATAAAGAGCATGTGGAAGCTCTGGCCAGTAGACTCTTAGAGGTCCTTTCTGCCTGCCCCCCTCTATGTCTAGGGCTATTATTGTGGTGGTGCATAAGCCTGACAAGGATCCAGAACTCTGCTCTTCATATAGACCCATTTCACTCCTCAATGTGGATGCGAAGGTCCTTGTGAAGGTCTTGGCGACCCAATAAAGTCATCCTGTCCCTGATGCACGGGGAAAAAACTGGGTTTATGCCAGGTAAAGGCACAGATATCAACCTGAGGCGGCTTCATACAGTTATTGCGGGTTCGACTGCTAGGGGGGCACTGAGGTTGTGGCTTCCCTGGATGCCAAGAAAGCATTTGACTCGGTAGAGTGGGAATACCTATGGCTCATTCCATGTAAATTTGGGTTAGGACCCAGCTTCATCTCCTGGATACGTTTACTCTATTCAGCCCCGTCGGCCAGAGTCCATACTAACTGTGAATTGTTGGCCCCCTTTCCCCTCGGATGAGGCACCAGGCAGGGCTACCCCCTCTCCCGGGCCCTCTTCGCACTGGCTATTGAGCCCTTGGCGGTGTTCCTAAGAGCCTCAGGGGAGGTTTGGGGTATTTGCTTTCCCTCACTATTCAAGATGGTAACCTTGTACGCTGACGATCCTATATCTCCAAGATGCCCAACAGTCGTTGATGGCAGCTTTAGCTATCATTGACCACTTTGGCTCATTTTTGGGTATCAGGGTGAACTGGGACAAATCGCTCCTGTTCTCCCTCCGGCTAATTTACAATTTCCCCTTAAATGGGTGTTAGGATTTAAGTACCTAGGAATTATATCCAAAAAGACACAAAAAGCTACTTAGAGGATAATCTATATCCTATCCTACAACAATTTATTCTGCATTGTTCAGTGTGGAAATCTCTGCCACTGACTCCAGTAGGGAGAGTAAATCTAATAAAAATGTCCTTTCTACCGAAGTTCCTCTAAGCCTTCCATCAGACCCCGATCCCTAATGCCTTTTTTTTACTAAATTAGATCAGGCCATCACCTCCTTTGGATGGGCTCAACCCCTAGAGTGGCTAAAACTACACTGCAGCTTTCCTTGAGGGTGGCCTATCTTTACCTAACTTTAAGAAATATTATTGGGCACTGGTGCTGGTTGCTGTTAGGTAGTGGTTTGCCCAAGACATATCCAATCCGGCGGTGAATTTGGAGGCAGCACTCCTAGGATCTTACTCAGAACTAGCAATCTAGTATACAGAGGCCCAAGATATAGCCCCCAGGTCACTACCTCCCCGAACACGACAATTGCAGCCTGGAAACAAGTTACCCTACATTTACCTGACCCTGGCACTCTCTCTCCGCATACCCTGTTGTGGGGCAACCCTACTTTATTGCATTTCAGATATATTCCCGATCCACAGATCTGGGCTAGATATGAGATTTGGATGCTGAGCCATATCCTACCTGAGGGTCGTCTTCTCTCGTTTGTTGAGATGAAACTTAAATTTAAATGTCCTCCGTGGGTGTTCTTCAGGTACCTGCAACTCAGACATACTGCTCTGGCACAATTCCCAATGGGGTGGTTCTTGCTGCACACTCGGTCAATTCCCCAATCAGGACTAATGATATTGATTGGGCACTGTCCTCCCTTTATCTCAGATTCACCTGCAGAGACACCTCCAAAATGCTTAGACTGTTTAATGTGTGGCAGTGGGATGTCCCTGTCTTGACGGAAGAGGATTGGACTGAGGGGCTGCAACAATGCATCCCACTTATGATATCTGCTAGGGATTGCTTTTTACAACTCAAGTTCTTACTCCGGGTGTACTATACTCCCCATAGGCTGTCCATTATCTACCCAGGGATGGGGGACAGATGTCCAAAGTGCAGGCAGTTAGTGGGGACCTTTATTCACATGGTGTGGTCGTGCTCTCGCTTCTGGACCTATTGGCAGGCAGTAGTAGATGACATTAACAAGGTGGCACAAGGTGGCACATATCTGCCTACTGGTGGCACGTAGGACAATCATGGCGCAATGGATTAAGGAAACACCACCAAATCTGCAGGCTGTGAAAAAATCTCTTGTGTCATTCTTTTCCCTTGAAAGATTGGATATTATTTCATTGAACGTCCGTTCTACCTCCAGATTCTTCAGGAGATGGCGCAGATTCATGCAACATATGCTTCCCCAAGAGGAGATACAAAAAAATATGCAACCGTTCTGATACACGGACTGGTACCTTAAACGGGACCTTACAAACTCTCTGGGTACCCTTATGCCGCGTACACACGATCAAACAATCAGGTGAAAAAGTCCGGCAAACTCAAGTCCACCGGACAATCCCCCCATGTGTAGCCTCCGGCGGACTTTTTTTACCCGAAAATACGGCGGACTTAGAAATTAGTTTTGCATTCCAATCTTCCTGGACTTGCATTTCGGTATGCCAGTCCGCCGGACTTTCCCCCCCCCCCCCGGAGAAAAGTCCGCTCATTTTGAGCACGTCTCCAGGTAGGCGGGGCCCGCGAAGGATGCGTCGCTGGCCCCGTCACCTGGTATGGACTTAAAGGGGAACCCCAACACTGAAAAAATCAGTGTGGGAGGTCCCCCCCAGGTCCACATCAGACCCTTGTCCGAGCACGCTACCCGGCCGGCCAGGAAAGGGGGGGACGAGCGAGCACCCCCCCCCCTCCTGAGCTGTACCAGGCCGCGTGCCCTCAACATGGGGGGCGCCTTGGGGAGGGGTGTGCCGCGTGGCCCCCACCCCAAAGCACCTTGTCCCCATGTTGATGAGGACAAGGGCCTCTTCCCGACAACCCTGGCTGTTGGTTGTCGGGGTCTGTGGGCGGGGGGCTTATCGGAATCCGGGAGCCCCCTTTAATAGGCCCCCCACCCTATGTGAATGAGTATGGGGTACAATGTACCCCTACCCATTCACCTGTAAAATAAAGTACAAAAAACACAACACACAAGGGTTAAAGTAGTTTATTACACAGCTCCGGGGGTCTTCTGTCTTCGGGGGTCTTCTCGCCGGGCCACCGCCTGTAAAAGAGCTAGAAGAAGGTGCGGTGGCCTGGCAGAAGAACCGAAGAGGGGGACAAGACCCCCGAAGTCGGAAGAAGAGGGCGGCAGCGAGGAAGAAAGCTGGGCTCCTCCGCTAGTAAAAGAGCTAGAAGAAGATAGCGGAGGAGCCTGGCTTTCTTCCTCGCTGCCGCTCTCTTCTTCCGACTTCGGGGGTCTTGTCCCCCTCTTCGGTTCTTCTGCCGGGCCACCGCACCTTCTTCTAGCTCTTTTACAGGCGGTGGCCCGGTCTTTTGTCGCCACTGTCGCCGCCGCCTTCTGTTCTTCTCTTCTTCTCTTCAGATGTTGCCTCGTCGCATCCTCCGCTCACAATGGCACAGACGCGACGCGCAGCGACTTATATAGGGACATCACCGGATGATGTCCCCGCCTATTATGATGTCACAGTCCCAGCATCCCCCCTTCCCCAAGGTGCCCCCCATGTTGAGGGCACGCGGCCTGCTACGGCTCATGAGGGGGGGCGCTCGCTTGTCCCCCCCTTTCCTGGCCGGCCGGGTAGCGCGCTCGGACAAGGGTCTGATGTAGACCTGGGGGGGACCCCCACGCCGATTTTTCCGGCGTTCGGGTTCCCCTTTAAGTCCATACCAGGTGACGGGGCCAGCGACGCATCCTTCGTGGGCCCCGCCTACCTGGAGACGCGCTCAAAATGAGCGGAATTTCCTCCGCGTGTGTGGGCGAGCCCGTTCATTTCAAAAGTACGGCGGATAGTCCGGCGGACTTAGTACGCCGTATTAGTCCACTGAAAAAGTGCCGTGTGTGGGCAAGTAGCCTGTTTGGAAAGTCAGGCGGACAGTCGGGGCGGGAAGTCCGCCGGACTAAGTCCGCTGGATATTCCGCTACGTGTGTACGCGGCATTAGACTAACCAATCCACTGAACTCATAACGGTCCCTCTCACCCTGAACTACAAAAAGAAACTATGAGACTCACTGATGTCCACAACTAGTTCACCCTGACACTAGAAAATTATCTTCAGTATAGTTACCCTATTCAGGCTATTGTATAGATGTGTTGATCTAGCCCTTTTGAACGTTGCTTCCACTTCTGAAGGCACTAAGTGTAGTAACACTTAATAACTCAAATATATTGTTATGAAAAAGTTGTGAAATCTGCCTTAAACATGTATGTTACATGTTGAAAATCTTAATAAAAAAAAAGGTGGCTGGGCTTCACCTGGACATGGATCTCGCTAGTACTCCTGGGTATGCCTGATAATCTGGCTACTACTAAACATACTAATTTGTTTGTATTTTATGCTGCTTACTACACCAGGAAGGTTATTTTATCCAAATGGAAGTTCCCTGATCCCCCCTATGCCTTTGGCCTGGAAGGCCCTGATAAACAATGTGCTACCTTTTATATAAGCTTACCTACATGGGGCGTAACTGTTCACAGACATTTGATAAAATCTGGGCTTCATGGACAGAGGCTAGGCACATTACTGTATAAATTATTACTGGATCTTTGTGTGTTGACCTGGGAGCCTTTGCTACTTTACCAAATCTTGGCCCTCTCTCTAGGGTTTTGGCTGCCCCTCATGGCTTCCATTGTGTCTTATGGGTGGTGGTCCCTAGTTCCTTCCTCTTTCCCTCCCTCCCCCCCTTTTCCTCCTGAGTTTCCTTTGCAGCCATGATCCTGCTGGGTCACAATTTCCCCCTCCCTCCCTCCCTCCCCACCCCCCCTTCCTCTTACACCTCCCCCACCCCCTGCCTTTCTACCTATAGGAAATCTTGGATGATAGGGGGGTTTGAGATTTCCCTATTCTCTGTTGTTCTGTGCCATATAGACTGCCCGATGTTTGTTGCAGAACCATGACACAGAGCTAGTTTACAAATAATCTGTCATCTGTGTTGTGTACCTTATCTTTCCCCAATGCTAACCTAAGTTGTGATGATGTCTAATCAAGTACCATGTATTCTATCTATGCAATTATTTACAAGTGTAATGTGCTATTATCGCAATAAACATTCCTTCTGTTAAAAAAAAGTGTCCAGTGATTGTACTCTTGATGCTAATAAATACTGTGTTTATTAGATCTGACTGGGAGCATCACTTGGATCACATCCTTATCACCATGTCAACAGAGAAGGCTATGCAGCGTTACCACTGCTAGGTGACTGGTGGGGGGCTCAGCTGTCTACAACCAATAGTGCCAGCCCTCCCCACATGCACAGATCAGTGCCATGATGTGGGCCCAAAAGACTGCCGCCGCTGCCATGGGGACAGAGGTGCCAGGCCAGCACTGTCAATAGCAGGGAAAGGACATCAAGAGGAGTTTGGGGACACTTACAGTGGTGGAACATCAGGGCACTGTCGCAAGTGTGACCTTTGCAACCCTGGTCGTTCTTCCACTGCTTTGGACCCTTATATGTAGTTTCCCAGTGTACTGGTGACATATCTCTTGTTTTCTGCCACCGTGGGGGGGGGGGGGGGCAAGATGATTGTTGGAAGGGGGCCCACTGCAGAACATGTGAAAGAGTCCCACTGCGGGACCATAATAAAGGGCCCCAGGATCAGTTGGGAGGCACGCGGGACCAGAGAAAAGGGCCCTGGGAAAGATGAAGAGGGTGTCAGGGGGGCCGTTCACTGTTTCTGCCACCAGGGCCCTAAAGGTTCTAGTTATGCCCCTAAAAAAGAATGCAATGACAAATTCTGGATGATCTGAATGCTAGCTCAATGTCAATAACGCCAAGAAAATATAAAAGCTAGTGGTGGTTTAGCATAAGAGCCAGGCAAATATAATTAATAGATGTATTTCTTTAAATTAATAGTGTATCAAACACAGGGTAGTACTGTGGATACAAGACATAGTAAAAGGTGCCACGTCCCGATATTTGGAATTATTGAATAGAACAATTGTTTCATGCAAATTTATGTATGTTTTGCACTAAGTAATTTCTATTTTTATTTTTGTAAATAATTTTTGTTAAAAATTCTTTTAAAGAAATCTGTGTCTTATGCCTATAAAGTCCATTACCTTCAACAATTGTTCTATTCAATATATGTATTTCGTTATTTTTCTGAACATCAACATGACAGTACAATTGTTACCCAGCATATAGACAAACAGGACTGTATTCATGACATTAATACATCTGTCAGACAAAGTTAAATCAATGAATATAGCCTAGTCAGACAGTCTGATGGTTCAACATTTAAGCAAACAGATATAGCTGTATTTATTACTCTAGTACAACTGTCCATCACAGTAAAACAATGAGCTTAGAAAATCTATTTGATAGTTTAAAATTGTACCTTATTGACAGGCCAATTGACTCAGTTTATAGAGTCAAAGACAACACAAAAACATTAAATAATTACAACCTCACAGTAACATCACCTCTACCAGTGTAGTGTAGTGTAAAGTAACAATTTCCCTGCTGGATAAAGATTGGAAAATTCCTGTGCACTAAGGATTTAGGTATATTGTCAGAATGCTGTATGCCTACAAATGGCCATGACATCCTTAAGTGTTAAATGGTTTGTGCCATTCCTGTAACTGCACGAGACTCAGGCCGCGTACACACGGGCGGATTGTCTGCCCAACTAAGTTCGGCAGACAATCTGACAGACAGTCCGTTCAAAATTTGCATGAACGGACTTGACCACACACGATGAGCAGACAGTCCGCTGAAAGCGTGCGTGATGACGTGTACAGCACGTACGACGGGACTAGAAAAACGACGTCCTATACACTGCAATGCAACCTTCGGCCGTGTAAACCCTTTCTGAGCATGCGCCATGCTTAGTCCGTCCAACTTGCCTACACACGAGCGGACTGTCCGCTGAAACCAAGTTTGGACGGACAAAAACAAGTTTGAACGGACTGTCTTACGGAAATTCCGTAAGACTTTGTTCGTCAGACTGTCCGCTGAAAAAGTCCGCTGAAGCCCACACACGAGCGGATTGTCCGCTGAAACACTGTTCAGCAGACTAAGTTGGACAGACAATCCGCCCGTGTGTACGCGGCCTCAGACTCAGCCATTATCACACTGATTTGACACAAACGTTGCACAACTTTCATTCTGATTTTGGTCTGACTTCTATGCGACTTCAATGAACAGGATCTGATTTTGATCTGACTCTGAGATGACTGCGACTTGTCTTTTGACCAAACAATTCCTTTTCTTCTGGTCAAAAAGAATAATGTCCGCCATTGTAGCTCCAATATCATTTACAGTGTCTTCCTCTGTCACCACTGCCAACCCGAAGAAAAAGAAAAAACTCTCCTCCGCCGATGCTGGCTGTCGCCGATCTGTCAGCTTCAGTGTCTGACAATTCTTTTATAGCTATTGGCAAGACCATTAAGTGATGTCACCCAGAGACCCCATCCCCTTGACCGAATGGCAGCAGCCAGCATTGGAGAAGGAAGATTTTTTTTGTTTTTCTTGGGGTCGGCGGCAGCAGCAGTGGCGGCAAAGGAGGAAGACCTGGTGATTGATATTGGAGCTACAATGGGGGACATCATTCTTTTTTAATAAAAGACTTGTCCAAAACCATATCATGTTTTTATTTACACTACACTGCTTTTTCGGGGGTGAATGAGTAGGTGTAATGTACCCCATACTCATTCACATGGGAGGCTGGGATCTGGGGGCCCTCTTTTTTAAGGGGGATTTCCAGATTCCAATAAGCCCCCTGCCCGCAGACCCCCACAACCACTGGCCAGGGTTGTGGGGAAGAGGCCCTTGTCCCCATCAACATGGGCATGTTGAGGGCATGTGGCCTGGTATGGTTCAGTAAGGGGGGTGCTTGCTCGCCCCCCCTTTTCTGACCTGCCAGGCTGCATGCTCGGATAAGGGTCTGTTATGGATTTTGGGGGGGCCCCAATGGCGTTTTAAAAAAAAAATTGGTATGGGGTTCCCCTCTAGATCCATACCAGACCCAAAGGGCTTAGTTTTGATTGGATTGGGATTTCACTTGGCTAACATTGCATACACTTGATCTCAGAGCACAAGTTGCATGCCACAAGTCAAATCAGTTAAGAGGGTCTTCTGACTTGGATGCAACTTTCATTCAAACCTATGGGGTGAAAGTGTGTCCAAGTCTGATCAAAGTAGTGCACAAATCAGACCAGTTAAGATGGCTCTCATAGGGAATCATTCTTTTTGGAATGTCATTAGACGTGTTCTCTCAAAGTCAGAGCGCATGTCGAACCAGTGTGAACCAGTCCTTAGTGGTTAAATCACCAGATAAAAATAAAGGAAAGAAAGCCTAAAAAATATTAAACAAATGCAGCCATAACATCTAAGAACTGCAAAGCTGCAATATAATAAATGCTTGCTTTTGTGTTGAATACCGCTTTCAGGGATCAGAATGTGTGGTCTATTAGGGCTCGATTTACTAAAGACAAATAGGCTGTTCATTTTGCAAGCACTTAGCTTAGTGAAAGAGGTGAGAATCTGCTGGCTTCTATCATCCAAACATTTGCAAGAAGAAAATTATATACTTCTTTTTATTATTTTCCTTGAATCTGATTGGATATTCTTTGCAAGGTGAATTTTTGCCACATTAAACAAACTAAGGAAAAATCCCCATGTAAAATGAATTACCTTGCCTTTAGTAATTCAGCCCCTTATGCCCCGTACACACGAGAGGACTTATGTCCGACAGACTTCCAAAGGAGTTCCGCCGGAGTTCCGCCAGAGTTCCGACGGAGTTCTGACAGACTTTTCGGCCGAACGGACTTGGCCACACACGATCACACTAAACTCCGACGGATTCGAACGTGATGACGTACGACCCGACTCGAATAAGGAAGTTCATAGCCAGTAGCCAATAGCTGCCCTAGCGTCGGTTTTAGTCCGTCGGAGTAGCATACACACGAGCAGAGTTTTCGAAGGGGACCGGGTCCGGCGGAGTTCCTTCGGGAAAATTTGAAGCATGCTTCATTTCTAAAGTCCGTCAGACTTTGGCGAATCAAAAGTCCGTTGCAGCCCACACACGATCGGATAGTCTGACGGACTCGGTCCTTCGGACTTTGGATGTTGAAAAGTCCGCTCGTGTGTACGAGGCATTACTGTCCAAAGAGCGTTCACAAACCTAAAGCAGTAACATCGTGTTTGTCTCAGCTGTCACATAGTACAGACTGATATATTTATTTTATTCCTATATTTAAATAGATACTGTGTACATGAGTGCCTGATTTATTTATGCCTGTGTGACCGAGAGACACAATCAGTTCACGCTTACTGCAGCCTTTCAGCAAAAAAATAAATACAGAGAAAATGATCCCTGCTATATGAATTAGCCCTCCTATTTAAAAAAAAAAACATTCCATTGTGCTATTATTTGTTTAAAAAAAATGGATATGCTACAGTTTTAGAATAAAGTTGGGAGTTTGTATACTATAGTAGGTGCTGGTTTAACTTTGGTTGTTTCATAGTCCCAGGTGAACTATGGAAATATAATTAATAAATATATTAAGATCTACATAAGTAGATTGCAGCAATGATGCATAGTTAATATTAGGGCACATTGTTGGAACCTTTTCAAGCATTATTGATTTCTGATTTGTGGCTCTCCCTGCAGTTCTCTTTTAGAATTATGACCTTGACTGGCATCTCCCTGGTAAATGTATATGTCAGACTGATTATTCACTGTTGACAGGTCTCAGTGGCACAATAAGCAGTGATGCCTTTCTAAAGGAAAATCAATTATTAACAACAGAATGTCCTACTTAATATTAATAGGAGTTATATTTTTTATTCCAGCTAAAATGAATGCACACTATATTCCGAGTTCTGATTTGTGGACCGAAGTCTTACTTTTCCTGTGAATTGTTCGCTGTATATTTAACAACATAAAGTCCCCAAAGTCTAATAATAAATGTGTAAGAATACTCAGTGGAAGATCAAACAGAAAATTCAGTTGATCAATGACATAACACAAAGTGAATTCAGAAAGAATACATATGGAAGCTTACAGAAGTGCAATATAATTAAAAAAAATATGAAACATAATACTGTTAATAAGGATTCATCAAAACAAGAGAGATTTTGGAATCAACAAACAAATCTTAGAAATTGGACTTCCTAAAACTTTCTCACCTTTACCGGATGTTGGCCCTCATCCAGCACTACAAGTATGGTGGATTTTCATTACTGGAGTCTGTAGGCATTCAACAATTGGTGCCCAAATAAACATACCTCTGCTATAATCGCCCCTTTTTTTATAAAATATTTTCTTGGTATAGTAGTCCCTTTTATAATGATGATGGGAAAAAAATAGCATCCAATCATTATACAGGGGAAAGCCAGCTCTCTCTAATGTTGCATATGCGGTTCAATCTGTACACCAAATTAACAGTTGTTCCCAGAGTTAAATAATCATCACATGAAATGCTGGCAACAACTGAGGACTGGATCTGAGAAATACTGCGAAATCTATGTTGACTATACATACCCCAATCACAATCTAGCAAATATTCTGTTTTGTTTTTTAATTTCCTTCCTATCTGAGTGTTCAAAATGGACATAGGTTATTGACCGACATTCACGTTGCAAAGTAAACATATGCTTTCCTATGTGAACAGCCTCAACCTCATTGTGTAAAACCAGTAGTTTTTATTATGTAGTAAATCTAACTTATGGGTACTCTTTTCACCTTCAAGGGTATTCCTTTCCTTCATATACCTATGTGAAAGGTTTATCAATACTTAATCTCATTCAAAACAAGTGGAATATGCTTTTAAAAGCATCTTGTGCCCCATACACACTGTCAGAATTTCCCTACTGGAGATTTCCATTGTATATTCCAACCGTGTGTATGCCCCATCCGACTTTTTATGTTGAAAATTCCGGCGGACCTAGAAAGAGAACATGTTCTATATTTTTGTCAACTAAACAAATTCCTATTGGAAAAACCACTCCTTTGTATGCTGTTTTCCGACTTACCAAAAATATGCTCTGAAGCAAGTACAAGATGGAAGCTATTGGCTACTGGCTATTAAACTTCCTTTTTCTAGTCCCGTTGTACATATTGTACGTCACCGCATTCTTGACGGTCGGACTTTGGTGTGATCATATGTATGCAAGTCTTTATTCCAACAGGAAAACCGATCTTGTGTACAGGGCATTAGAGTGCACTGATATACTTTCAGTGGGTATAGGCAATAACTGTGCATACTTTAGGGAGTAGCTGAAATAAACTGAGGTACTTAGTAGGCATTTGTTGTAATGAAAAGGCATGCAATATAATAAAAGCAAAAACTCTACATTGAAGCCCATACTAGGCAGTGCGCTTTTTTTGGAGCACATGCTGGTGCTTTATTGACACACACTTAAGGGTAAGCCCAGCTTCACATTATATAAAACAAGGAATAGGTTGCACACTGGAACTCCAAGGTATCGTTTGTGAAACATCTACCATCGCCTGTATCTGTCTTACCCTTTTGACAATAAAAATTACATCCTTGTTTTGTTCTTCTTCCACTGTGATGAGCCGAGATCTGCACCTGTGATCCATCTTGCACTTGATTTTGCCTGGAGCGGTGTGCTTCTCTTTGTTCTTTGCTTCACATTATATAATATTACATTACATGCCATTTCTATCTTGGGCTTATAGTGTGCATTATACATCACTATGTATTATTATGCATTCATGACTATTATGGTTTTTTTGGTTTTGTTTTTTTACTGTGGCTCCACCCTTCTTGTTAGGGAGAGGTTTTGGTATGTGTGCCTGTATTTATGCATTAGCATATTGTAGTGCTGGTTAGCATAGCTCTGAGGAAGGGGGTGTGCCCCCAAAATGCATCAGTGGCTAGTACATGGGAGGTTGTTGGAGCATTTGAACCTTGTACCATATGGCATCTTCCAGCTTACATGTTGCTTTGCACTGCACTTTTGTGAATATGCATTTTATTAGTTTTATTGTCTCTGAATAAAACATGTTTTTGGGTAATGCACTAGGTGTTTGTGCCTTCTTCATTTGTTGTCTTTGTAGTTTCACATTGGTTTCCTCTATCTGTGGTGGGTTGCTTTTGCCAATCATTGGGCAGTTTTTGGACATCGTCGTCTGTGTAGTCATTAACCTCTGTGGAGGGCCTCTGAGCTCTGGGAGTGACTGCTTTTCATTTCTTACGTTGAAGCCCATACTGGCTGTCAGAAGCCTGTTGTGGGGTCCTCTCAGATAGACTGTCACCTGCTCCTCATCTGTAATGAAGTTAGCTGTAAATAGTCTTTCAGAACTGTGTTCTAATGTTGAGTTGTCTGTTTCTTGCTGTTGTCCCTCTTGTTCTTTATGGGAACTGCTGCTGTTCCTTATGCCCTTCCTGCATTATGTTCTGGGCCTGTTTCTGCTTCTCTGACTGCTACCTCTACTGTAATCTTTTCTGGCTTATCCTCTAGAAATTCCTTCCTGTCTCCAGACATGAACATGTCCCATTTAAATATGTGGGTGAACCTAGCACATGGAAGAGTATTGACAGGTATATATATATATAACTCCTGATTGGCCATACTCCCTCACAAGTGCACCATGGTCCATATGCTAGCTACCTTCTTTTTTTTTTTTTTTTTTTTATAGCATTTAGCCTTTACTTTTTCCTTGCTTCTGTTTTCATTGCCCCGTTTCTGTATTTCTGACTCCTAGGTCATATGAGCTCTGGTTCTTGAGTGCTCTACATCTACAATATCTGTATATGGCTACCTGACTGCATCTAGGCTACTAGTACCTGATTTCTTCTGATCTTTGACCTACCGGACCACCGGAAATTACTACTTGTCTGAATTGTTAGTACTCTGCATTTTCTGTCCATTGCTTCAATATACAAGCACTTTTTTTTATCCTTGTCTCTGGTTATAGAAATCACTTTAAATACCACTTCTTGCCTACGTTTATGCCTTTCCCTTTGACACCAACTCTGACCAGCTGGATCCAACCTCCAAGTATCTGCTTCTTCACATTTTTTAAATGTACTAACACTTGGGAACTGGAAGGTTGACATAATCTGGAACTACTGGACCTTAAAGAGGAAGTAAACCCTGATGGGTTTACTTCCTCTTTTTTTCCCTGCAAAGGTAAAGCATAATGGACTACTATGCATCGCATAGTAGCTCATTATGTGTCACTTACCTGACACAGGAGCCAGCGAAGTCGCCGCTGATCCCTGTAGTCCGCCGCATCCATCTTGCTGGTGGTGTCTCGCAGCTCCGACCAATGACAGCGGCGAAGCCGCGATGACGTCACTCCCGCGCATGCGCACGGGAGTCGCGTCTCGCAGCTCCGCCGCTGCCATTCGGCGAAGTCGCGATGACGTCACTCCCGCGCATGCGCACGGGAGTCGACAAATTAGGCAAATCCATTCTTGGACTTGCCGCATTTAGTGCGCCTGCGCGCCGCTGTCTACGGCGCATGCGCCGTAGACAGCGGTGCCCATTTTCGGGCAAATATCTCCTAAACCATATAGGTTTAGGAGATATTGCTTGGACCTACAGGTAAGCCTTAATCTAGGCTTACCTGTAGGTCAAAGTGGTTTGAAGGGGTTTACTTCCTCTTTAAACAGGCCATAGATAAATAAAAAATGAATGATCTGTCCAACAAAAATCTAAATTTTCATTAGATTTTTCATGCACTTGTCATCATAGTTTTCAAAAATTGCCCTTCAAATACCAATTTTTTTACCTTCATTAACTCGAAATGATGCAATTCTTACAGTCACTCCACTACTGTACACTCCCTCTGTGCACACCCATGTATATTTGAAACATGTCGCACGAACGACAAAATTATTCTTTTACACGGTACAAGACAAAGGACAGCAAGAGTTACAGCAGTAAAAGGAAACTTGCCGTCATGATGCTTGACATTGTGGCAATAGAGGAGGAGAAGTGTTCAATGTTACATACACAGTAGCCTCCAGACACTCTAGCTTCCTGTTGCAATACCAGAGAACAGAGCACTGATCAGACTTCATTTGTCTGCTTCTTTTCACATGTAAACACCTTGCCTGCATTGTTCCATTCAATTACCATCAAATTTGGATTCCACATAGAGGCAAGCTGATTACATCATACAAAGGGAATATACAGTGTATGTTTTAATATGACCATGCCTATTCATGAATATATCTTCTTTGCAAGGGGATAGTGAATGGTGTTCAAGAAATTTTGTAGCAGAGCACGTTCTTTGTATTACACATCACAACTTTTCTGGCTCATGCGCATTTCTTTTTAAATTTTTTTATTCCTCAAACAAATCTCCCATCAACTATTAGAAAATCGTTCATTCTCCTAAAAACTTCCAATGTGTTAGATCAGTCATTTTTGATGGGCACATGAAAATTGTCTGTTGCTGTGGGCACACTAATTATTTGAAGATTGAACAATCGTTCTTTTGACATTCATTTTCATTTGTTTTTGACCCATGTATTGCCGGCTTTACAGTACATAATGATCATAAGTAATTTATTAAGTGTAAGTAATTTTTAAAAATAACAATTTAAGATAAAGGGGTCATTTATGTGGGGCTTCCATGTGTCATGCTAACAGCAGATTCCATTTTATTTTCCTGTTCATCTCATGAAGTTAAGTACAAATTTAGAGAAACATGAATTTTTTTTTACTCAGCTGAGAAAATAAACATAAAAAATACCATGACTGTCCGAAGAGATTTTGATGTTGTATCACGCCAGAGAATTCCATTGTTTACTGCCTTTAATAAAAAAAAGAAAAAAAAAGAAGGCATCATCTATTGTGTAAATTGTCTGAATGCCAATTATGTGCTTACTATTCATGGGTGGCATCATGCGCAGCCTATATTTTCATATATAGTTTGTGGTATTCTTGTGTCTGTAGTATGAGCATGCACAAATAAACCTTTATAAAGTGCAAATAAAAACTTTCCAACTATTAATATTTAATCAGTTTTATCTTGCATTGATACATTTATAAATTCAATTTATTTCAAAATATTTTTAGAATATTTTTTTAGACAGATACAGATATAGTATGCATATTTAGCCCACACAGTGAAAATATTGATATGTATTATAAACTTCCCTGCTTACTAATAACTAACCCTCATAGATCACTAATATGACCTATCATACATAACACTGATTACTTAAGATATTTGTGCATTTGTTTGTCTAAATTTAAATAAAACATATCTATGGGGGGAGCAGGAGGGAGTGTCTATGCCCAGTTATTAACAACGCAAAGCTTTCTATTATTAGGCTTTATCAACATTTTTACTATAGCATAAAATCTTTAGCGCCAATTACCTTCAGGCTTCACAGAGCTGTTCTTCTAGAACCATAACTCAAAATTATTTCCTGCGGTGCCATTTTAATAATACACCTGGCTGAGACTACCCTGTCATTATCTGCTCAAGATAGCTATAAAATGTATGTCAATTATCTTCTAATGTATTCAACAAGCATGCTGGAAGTCTGATTTTCCTTGAACATTATCACAAATCATTACAACTCGACATTATTCAGGAAACACTTGATGTATTTGCTCCTAACATCATTCATGTACAGATTATACGTTGATGTTTTGGTTAAAAAATAAAAAATAAACTGTAATGTAGGTGATGTCCGTTTTCTGCAGAAGAAAATGTATTTACCACATAAGTTATTTTTCATAAGAAAAAGCTTGAAGTATTGCTTTGCCTTTTTAGAAACAAAAAAATTTAATATTTAATCTTTTTACAATGACATGCAATTCTCCAGAGTAATGAATTTTACAATGAAGCCGAATGCATATATTTCTGATGGCATCAGGAGCATGCATTCTTAAAATGGACCTTCAGGCAAAACACAAAACTAAGTGATAAACATGAAATGAAAAACTATTTACCTGTGCCTGGTATTTTTGGTTCAGGTTTGGAAATAAAAATATTGTATAAAGGGGGGGGGGGGGGCGTGGCCAGCTGCAGAGCTATATGGATGTGTGAGAGCTGAGCTCCTCTCCTCCCAGACAAACAGCAGTTAATAGCGACTTTCCAGAGGTGGGTTTCACCCCAAAATGGAGCGATCTGCACACCACAGCATCGATGACCATGGCCAGGAAAAGAAAAGACTTCAGGAAGCACCAGAAACTGATGGATTTTGTTTCATGGCAGACACATGGAGGTAGGCAAGGACATTCCACCCCTGCTAACTCTGCATCTGCCAGCAAAAATAGTGGGTCCCCAGACAGCCGGCAATCCTACCCTAATACCCCTCAGTCTGCAAGACCAGCTAAAGCCTAATTCTGGATGGATGGCTCTAGATGCAGCCCCACAGCTATTCCCAGCACTGACTCTAGGGAAGACTTTAGAGAGCTGCCTGACAGTATAGAGGTGTTCCCAACGAATAATCAGCCAGTTATGGACACAGTGCTAAAGGACATGTTACTGTCCCTAAGGAGCGCAATCCAAACTGACATGATGTCTTGCATGCAAAAGTTCAATAAGGAGATACAGGCTGTAGAATCTAGAGTGGGGCACATTGAAAACAAGATGGGGAAATTTGCAGATACTGTGAACGATTTGGTAGATGCCCATGATGAAAAAGATGAGGTAATAGAAGGACTCAAATCTAAAATGGCTGACGTGGAGGACAGAAGTAGAAGGAACAATCTAAAAATTAGAGGGATCCCAGAGTCTGTACAGCAAGGAGACCTGCGTGAGTATGCCACTACTCTGTTTAAAGAAATCCTTCTTGACCTCATGGATCTAGATGTGATCATAGACATGATCCATTGCCTGCTTAAACCTTCATACCTCCCTGATTAGATCCCTAGGGATGTAATACTATGGTTATATTTTTACCATGCAAAAGAAAAATGAATGTCTGCAATGCGTACCAAGGATAATATCCCTCCACAGCATCAAAATCTGCAATTTTTTGCAGATCTATCGCAATACACTCTCCAAAAAAGAAGAAGCCTCACCACAATTACCAAAGCCCTCAGGAATCATAGGATCAACTACAGATGGGGCTTCCCCACAAAAATCATGATTACCAAAGAGGGCCATACCTTCACCATAGACTCCCTGGAAGAAGATCTGTCGTGTTTAAAGAATGGCAGATATTTCCAGAGCCTGTCAGCAGGCCTGACTCCCCTAGGAGCATTCCCCATGCAGATCCTGGATGGCAAAAGGTAACAGATAAAAATGCTAAAAGGCACTGAATACCTGGAAAGCTAATAAGTGTAAGGCTGACCGCCCTCCTCTGCCTCCTCCTCTCATGGAAGCTGGCTCTGACGTCACTTCCAGGTCTTGGATCGAGAGGAGGATGTTCGGTGGCTCTGATGCTCATAGACGGGGGGTGTTTCGGCCCCTGCCGGCTCCACTCGTTGGCGGTGATCTCGGCCGCCCTCTTCTTCTGGTGTTCCACCGGAGAGGGGGGGTTCGCCTGCCGGCAGCTCCTGTCTCTGCGGGGGAGCCACTTCTCCCACCCGCCTCCTTCTCTCGCTGCCTCTGCCGGAGGGGAGGGGGAGGGAGGTTTCAGCCACGGGCTTCCCCCGTGTGGTTCTGCCGGGGGAGGGGAGTTCGCCCGCAGCTTCTGTCTCCACGAGGGAGCCCTTCTCCCGCCAGCCTCCTGTAGAGTACAGTTCCACCGGAGAGGCAAACTCGAGTTTAGTCACATGTTTGAGTTGGGCATGTCCAGGGCACTCTGCTGGGTAAGCGTTTCTCTTGTTACATCAGATCTTCTCACAGTTTTCCCCCAGAAGAGCCAGAAGGAAACATTTCCCTACGGGACGGCTTACTAATTCACAAATTCACAAAGTCACAGCTCGAGGTTAATCAATACGTTCTGGGCTTAGGCTCCTTCCCATGTCACTTGTCCCAGTGCTAATAGCAGGGGTGGGGACATGCTGAATAATTGAGCTAGAGATGCCCACCTTACTGTCTCTCTAAATAGATAGCGTGGGAGGGGGATAGTCCTCACCCCAGTCCACTTCCTTGGAAAATAACTCCCTATATGCGAACTAATATTATTTATGTATATCTGTCACCTTCCCAGAAGACGTGAAATTGCGTTCGTCTTTCGATATATCGTGTGATAGGCGAGATGTGTCAGTCCCCTATATGCAGCTGATACTTGTCTTTGTACATCATACAGGTGGAGGGGAGGGGGGTTTCAGCCGCAAGTTTCCCCATGTGTTTCTGCCAGGGGAGGGGGGGTTCGCCCGCCGGCGGCTCCTGTCTCCGTGGGGCAGCCACTTCTCCCGCCCACCTCCTTCTCCCACTGCCTGCCGGAGGGGAGGGGAGGGGGGTGATAGGTTTCGTCCGGGCTTCTCCCGTGTGTTTCTGCCAGGGGGGTTTGCCTGCTGGCGGCTCCTGTCTCCGCGGGGGAGCCGCTTCTCCCACCTGCCTCCTTCTCCCGCTGCCTGCCGGAGGGGAGGGGGGTGGGAGGTTTCGGCCGCAGGCTTCCCCTGTGTGTTTCTGCCAGTGGAACGGTTCGCCCGCCGGCGGCTCCTGTCTCCTCGAGGGAGGTCTTCTCCTGGGGTTTCCTGGGGGGGGCATTCGGCCACCGGCATTGCCAGGTGTGTGGGTTTCCTTGCTGGGCTGGGATGGTGGCGTGTTCCTGGTGGTTTTCGCAGGTTCTGGTTGCTGGTCGGTGTGGGGGGGGCTTGGGTGGTCCACTTGCGAGGTGTGCCTTGCCGGGGACCGATCGGGGATGTGTGGCCCGGTTGGTCACTTTGGTGTTTTTGAGCTGAGCTACAGCATGTATGGGCAGGGTCTCCTTGTGAGTATTGCCTGCAGTTAGGGTTAGGTCAGGGGTTTTTCATACATGTTTCATGGTGTAATAGTGGGGCATTTTCTGTGGGGAGTTCCTAGGTAGGTATTGGTCTCATTCAGTTAAGTTTTTTCATGCAGATACAGTCCTCATGGTTTTTCGGTGCAATTACGTTGTCATGCATTTACATTGTCATGTATTTATGTTGTCATGCAATTCACGTTGTCATGCAATTATGTTGTCATGCAATTACGTTCTTATGCGATTCACGGTCTCATACAATCACTTTCTCATGCAATTATGTTTCTCATGCAGTTATGTTCTCATGTGTGATTCACGTTCTCATGGGCTGTACTTTCTCTTGCAATATACGCGTTTATGGAAACTTTGGTTTTTATGCAGTTCACGTTCCCATGTGTTCCCATATGTTCCCATACGGTTAGGTTCTCACGTGGTGTACATTCTCACAAGGTTACGTGCTGATGTGGTGTTTGTTCTTGTGCAATTCACGTTCTCGTGCAATTTACGGTTGTCATGAGATCTACGTGTCGCAGGTTTTTACGTTTCTCATGCAATTTACGGTTTCTTACGTAACTTAAGGTTTCGCATGCAAATGGCATTTTTCAGGCAATTTTCAGTTATGCAATTCACGGTTTTCATGCAGTTAACGATTTTATGGAATTTAAGTTTTTTACGCAATCTTGCTTTATTCATGCAATTTGGGTCTCTCATGCGATTTGCTTTTCTCATGAAATTGCCGTTCGTTTCTCATGAAATTTACGGGTTCTCTTGCAATTTTTTGCGTTTCTCATGCAATTTGCATTTTTCATGCATTTTCCTTTTCTCAGGCGGTTGTCGTTTTACACGATCTACGATTCTTATATGGTTTTCATGGAATTTTTGGTTCTGAGTTTTTTTACGTTTCTCATGCAATTTACGTGTCTGATGCAATTTTACGTGTCTCAGGCAACTTTTTATGGTTCTATCTTTTCTTACGTTTCCCTGGTTTCTTACGTTTTCCCATGTGTCTTACGTTTTCCCATGTGTCTTACGTTTTTCCCATGTTTCTTAAGTTTTTACCATATTTTTTACGTTTTCCCATGTATCGCACGTTTCATGTTATTGCCCTTCGTTCCCTGCGTTTCCGTTAGCGGGTACTTACATCCAGGATCTGTCACGTCTACAGGTCCATACAGGATGAGGTTTAGTTGTTTAGTTGGTCTGTGACCCCTCAAAGCACCATGTCCCCATGTTGATATGGAGAAAGGCCTCATCCCCACAACCCTGAGCGGTGGTTGTGGGGGTCTGCGGGCGGGGGGCTTATCAGAATCTGGAAGCCCCCTTTAACAAGGGGACCCCCAGATCCCACCCCCCGTTTGAAATGGAAAGGGGGTACAAAAGTACCCCTACCATTTCACAAAGAAAGTGTAAAAATGGTTAAATAAGACAAACACACTTTTGAAAAATGCCTTTATTAAAAATAAAAAAATAAAAAAAAGATTCCAGCGGTGCTAATCCACTCTTGCTTTCCAGCGATGGATGATCATATCCAGCGACGGGGGATCTCTCAGTCCAGCGCTGTCCATACATCCGTCTTCTGTCTCCACTGCGGAGACACTGCGGGGATTCCAGCGCTGACGTTTCTTATATTAGGAGGGCGGGGCAACCCATCACCTAACCCTGCCCCCTCTGACGCTGTTGAGGGGAGCCAGGGATTCCCTAATGACGTATGGGTGACCCCGCCCCCTCTGATGTAACGGAAACCTGCGTTACATCAGAGGGGGCGGGGTCACCCATACGTCACTGGGGAACCCATAGCTTTCCTCACCAGCATCAGAGGGGGCGAGGTCAGGTGACCCCGCCCTCCTAATATAAGAAACGTCAGCGCTGGGATCCCCGCAGTGTCTCCGCAGTGGAGACTGAAGACGGATGTATGGACTGCGCTGGACTGAGAGATCCCCCGTCGCTGGATATGATCATCCATCGCTGGAAAGCAAGAGTGGATTAGCACCGCTGGAATCTTTTTTTTATTCTTTTTATTTTTAATGTGTTTGTCTTATTTAACCATTTTTACACTTTCTTTGTGAAATGGTAGGGGTACTTTTGTACCCCCTTACCATTTCAAACAGGGGGGGCGGGATCTTGGGGTCCCCTTGTTAAAGGGGGCTTCCAGATTCTGATAAGCCCCCCGCCCGCAGACCCCCACAACCACCGCTCAAGGTTGTGGGGATGAGGCCCTTCTCCACATCAACATGGGGACATGGTGCTTTGAGGGGTCACAGAACACAAAAGCATCCTCCCAATGTTGAGGGCATGTGGCCTGGTACGGTTCAGGAGGGGGACACTCTCTCGTCCCCCCCTATTTTCCTGCGGCCTGCCAGGTTGCGTGCTCGGATAAAGGGTCTGGTATGGATTTTTAGGGGGACCCCACGTAAATTTTTTTTTTAATTTGATGCGGGGTTCCCCTTAATATCCATACCAGACCTGAAGGGCCTGGTAATTGAATTTAGGGGAACCCCCGCGCTTTTTTTTTTTATCAATGAATGAATGAATTGTCGGCTAATACAGAGAACACTCATTGAATGTTCTCTGTATTACGGGAGCCGACAATATAGCCGCAAGTGATTTTAAAAGACTTTTTTTCCTGCACAAATGACACTTTGTGCAGGGATAGTTCTAAGCATGGGAAACATGCGCCCCTTCACAGGCATACTATAGACACCCCCCAGTACGAAATTTAAAGGATTATTACACTTTTATTGTTTCACTTTAATCATTATTAAAATCGCTGCTCCTGAAAAAACGGCTGTTTTTAAAACTTTTTTTTGCATTGATCCATGTCCTCTGGGGCAGGACCCAGGTCCCCAAACACTTTTTAGGACAGTAACTTGTATATTAGCCTTTAAAATTAGCACTTTAGATTGTGAACGTTCGAGTCCCATAGACTTTATTAGGGTTCTAAAGTTCACACAAAGTTTAGGTCTGTTCGCAGGTTCTGGTGCAAACCGAACAGGGGGGTTTTCGGCTCATCCTTAGCCCTGAGTGTTTGTTTTAATTTCCTGTCTTGGTGCTGCAGTTTGCTCGGGCTCACTTCTGCATTCATTAGGGTGGTGTTGTCATCAGGTTCTCATTCATGCGCTGTTGGTCCTGTCATTTTGGCACCCACGTCCTTATACTTATTAGGTCCCACGTCCTTATACTTGTCAGGTATCAGGGGGATTGTTGTGTCAGGTTGTTTGTTAGGTTTTCTGGTTGTTTCACACAGCTGGGTTGTCCATGTTCTTCCACCGTGAGTTACCCATCACGCCTATGGGTTTAACAGATTGAGGTGATCGTTTTTAATTGGCTTGTTCAGTGGCAAGTCTCCTCATCTGTTCGTACACCGCACACATTTTTGTTCTAACTCACGTCTCTCATGCAGTTAGTTTCTTATGCGGTTAGTTCTTATGCAGATAAGTTTCTCATGCAATTTACGGTTTCTCATGCAATTAACGGTTTCTCATACAATATTGCGCTTTCTCATGCAATGTTACGTTTCTCATGCAATTTTACATTTCTCATACAATTTTATGTTTCTCTCTTTTTTCCAGGTTTCTCTCGTTTTCCAGGTTTCTCTCGTTTTCCAGGTTTCTCTAATTTTCCAGGTTTCTCTCGTGTCCCCATGTTTTCTCTCATGTCCTCAGGTTTTCTGTCGTGTCCCCAGGTTTTCTCTCATGCCCCCAGGTTTTTCTCGTGCCCCCATCGATTCACATTCTCATGCAACCTGCGTTTCTTTTGCGGGTGGTGTTTTCTTGCAGCCTCGGTTCTTATGCTGCTCACCTTTATCAGCTCACGCTACTCATGTTTCTCGTTCAGTCACGTTTCCTTCTCGCAGGTTACATTCTTGTCACAGGTTTCTTTGTCTCGCTAGTTGTGTCCCTGATCAGTTGGGTGTCGTTCCACACTCCCTTTTAATTTCCTAGCTGCGTCCCCCCGGGAGTTGCGCAATGGTATGGAACGATTGGTAAGTCAGCCTATTGCAGCTCCGCAGCTTCTACTGGCTCAGGGCCTTTAGTGGATCCCGGGAACCTCTAGGGCCTGGACCAGTAACAGTAGGCTCGGGCCTCGGAAGCAGGTACCGGCATCGCACTTTCTCTTCAGTTCCAGTTTCGTGGTGGATTGGTTTTCCATTTGGCTGATGTAGCAGCCTTGATCATTAGGTTTTGTTTTGAATACCAGGAAGGCTCATGCCACTGCTTGGCATGTTTTCCAGGCTTTCCGTTCTAGGTTTCTAGTCCTGTTGGTTAACATCCAGTTCCTATTTTCTTTTTGTTTTTTGCCTCTTCCAGCTCATATCGTCCCACAGCACTTTCAGGGCTTATCGAGTTGAGTCTCAGCATTTCATGTTGGATGACCTGTCAGGTTGTTTTACTTTCTGCACTTTCGATTGAAGCCGTCCTCAGGGTTCCAGCAGGGTAGACCCCCTGGTGTGCTCAGCAGACTTCCCATTGTGGGTCTTATTTTCGTATCTGACATATTCTCAGGTCTCCTTTTGCGTTGGTTACCAGCTTGGGGCTCAAGGCAGTGCTATAGCTGGCTTTTTGTAGGTTCTTAAAGCCAGGGGAGTAGTGCTTCTGGCCCAGGGTCTCGCTTACTTTAGCCAATCAACTGGTCGTCACCCTGGCCTTCTCTGTTACATTTGCATGTTCTCGAGATGCAGCATTCGGGGGCGGCACTGTTAACAGGTTCTGTGAGCCTGGCAAGGTGTGGTGCTCGGGGTTGGTTTATGCCAGCTTGGTTAGTTGTTACATTTGTCAAACCCTGGGATGGTCCTCTACTGCCTTTCCTGGCGCCCCCCTTTCTACAGCGAAGTACATACTTCGTTTCTGCCACCCCAGGTTAGACGTTTATTCACTGTGTAATCTGGTTGTTAAGCTTTCATCCTACTGTGTTATTTTTTGCCCCCTTTTAGGCATACTGACCATGTGACCCCGGCACACTTCAGGTCTATGTTCTTTGTTGCACTTTATTTCTTTCCATACTATCCACAGATTGACTCCAAGTACAAGTGTAAGGCTGACCGCAGGTCAGCCTGTGTTTGTAGGAGGAGTCAGACTGCATAAAGCCTTCCCTCCTCTGCCTCCTCCTCTCGTGGACACTGGCTCCCGTGTCCCACCCCCCCATTCCCTTTTTCTTTTCATTTCATTCATTACATTTCATACTTGGTTATGCCCCCTTTTAGGCATACTGACCACGTGACCACGGTACTCTTCAGGTCTATGTTCTTTGTTGCTCTTTGTTTCTTTCCATACTATCCACAGATTGACTCTGAGTACAAGTATTACCTTCTGTTCTATGGGGAGAGGAGCCTCTCTCCGCTCACAACCCCCCCCCCCGATACTGCTTGAGCAGCAAAATGCTGCATACGGGTATGCAATACCCATACTTGGATCACAATGTTCACTTGACAAGTTTAAACATGTTATTCAAAGTTCACGTTTTTATTTTCAGTTTTATTTTTCTTCTTCAACACAGTCAGAACTTACAGATAACTTTACAGTTCTCAGATTTAGCCACTACTGTTTCTCCCAGGTCAACACCTTCAAAGAGACTTCACCAGCACAGCCAGGCTGGAAAGATGGCTGCACTTCCAAATGTGAGTACAACAAATCTGTCACGTACCTGGTGGAGACTGAGCTGTAGAGAGGGCTTCTCTTGCACCTCCTGTCTAGCACCCCTGGTAGAGATGACAGGGAGTGAAAGACACAGAGTGGCACGTGGGCCGATGTAGCAGGTGGCTCAGGACGGGTCTTGGCAGGAACCCGATAGCTGCAGATCACTGGATGGGCACGAGGACTGGACTTCCATGTTGCTGGATCAGCAGGCAGAGTTGTGGTCAGAACATAATCCAGGAGGTCATCAACAACCGAGCAGAGCAGGTATCGGAACTTGAGACAGAATCAAGGACAGGATACAGGCCAGGTTTGGTACACAGTCGGGCAGCGCAGTACAGGAGCATGAAGCAGGAAAGAGGTCAAACACAAGCCGAGGTCACAGGAAGGCAGGCAGAAGTAAACAGGAAGGTTCAGGTACAAGTCGGGTCAAACACAGGAATGCTGGAACAGATCAGATACAGGTAACAGGTACTAGCTGAATGAACACTCAGCAAGGCTCGTGTGTCAGTGTTCCATTTAAATAAACTACTTTGCGCCCTTAGATGTGCATGTGTGCGCGCACATATTGGCATGCATCTGTGTGCGTGTGTGAGCATTGGCGTGCATCTGTGTGCATTGGCGTGCATCTGTGCACGTACGTTGCACGTGTCTGTGCACGCCCGCGCATGCACCCATACACACTGGTGTGCCCGTGCTTGTGTGCAGGTGCACATCTGTTAGCCAAACTTCCCTTACAAAATCTCTGGTCTGCACTAGCACTTAACAATACAATCTATACCAGCTCTGACCACTTGAGGGAACTCTCCACTCACAAAAGAACTTACATGAACACAGAATGTCAAACATTTAAACCTACTTTGTCCACATGGGGGTGACATTTCTTTCTATAAATACCAAAGGACTTTATCACCCTGTCAAGCGTAAGTCATTATTGAAGGAAGCTCAGCAATTCAAAAGCGATGTCCTATGTGCTCAAATTACGGGCCTACCAAATAGGAGCCCTGGTGATTTGTGGGGACATCAACCTTATCCCAGACTCAATATATCAAACAGATGGTACAGCGCTCTAACTAAAATAAAATAATTTCTAGCGTATTAAAATTAATTAAAAGTCCAAAATAGCTTATGTGTCAAAAAATCCATGTGAGAAATCTTCAGTTGTATACAATCAGATCATGCATAAAGTGACTTAGTGCTGGGGGGGACCGTCCACCAATGGTAGAATTGGCTGCTCACCTCCTCGTATGGACCCTTTAAATGACAGAGGGTCACATGCACTTAATATCAGCGAATGCTTATCAACTCGTCCAATTGCTGTATTCCTCCTCACAGATAATATCCGACCGGTTTACAATCGAAGATACAGCTTTCTCCCACTCAGAGTCAAATCAAATGACAAGTTCGTGGAGTACCCACATTGGATAGTTGTATGGCAGTAGTCACATTTCCTCAAACCATGTGGATAGAAAGACAAGCCATAGTGCTCTCCATAGACAAACGTTTTAATGATGAATATACATAAAAAACACACTTACAATAACGAAGCTTCATACGATCGTTAAAATGAACAGTGGCCGCGGGTGATATCACGTGATCTCCGTCCGTACGTTACATCCCTATGGGCGGGACTTTATCAGTGTGGTTTTTTTAATGTATATTCATCATTAAAACATTTGTCTATGGAGAGCACTATGGCTTGTCTTTGTATCCACATGGTTAGAGGAAATGTGACTACTGCCATACAACTATCCAATGTGGGTACTCCACAAACTTGTCAATTGATTTGACTTTGAGTGGGAGAAAGCTGTATCTTCGATTGTGAACCGGTCGGATATTATCTGTGAGGAGTAATACAGCAATTGGATGAGTTGATAAGCATTCGCTGATATTAAGTGCATGTGACCCTCTGTAATTTAAAGGGTCCATACGATGAGGTGAGCAGCCAATTCTACTATTGGTGGCGGTTCCCCCCCCCCGGCACTAAGTCACTTTATGCATGATCTGACTGTATGCCACTGAAGATTTCTCATGTGGATTTTAATTAATACATTAGAAATGATTTTATTATAGTAAGAGCGCTGTGCCATTTATTTGATATATTGTATTTTGGGGTTTGGTGATTGACCCTTCGTGTTCAGTGGCTTTCTGTAAAGGGGTTGTACTGCGCTGATTTTTTTTGTTTTTACATTATCCCAGACTGACACCTTGATTCCACTTCTACCCCCATCAGAAAAACCCAAACGCTTCAAAACACCATACATCAGCAAAACGTATTCGACGCCTGGAGATGTCTTCACGCAGGGGAAAAAGACTTCACTTTTTTTCTTCACCACACAGGTCATACTCACGAATTGATATATTCCTAGTAGATCAATGGAACCTGTCCAGAACGATAGCAGTATCCATAAATGATATTACGTGGTCAGATCATGCGTCTGTAGTGCTGACAATCAGTGACTAATTTTCCTCAAACCCTGTTCCCATCTGGAGAGCTAACCCGCTTCTTTTACAGGAAAAACCTACTAAAACTATATTGGAACAACATTTAATGCAATATTTTAGCGATAATGTGAATTCTGTGGAAGTTTACATTGTGGAATGTCCATAAGGCGTTCGCGAGGGGCATCTTTATTAAACTGGGGGCAAGGAGGAAGGATCTCACAAACAAAATTCACAACTTAGAAATCAGTAATAAACAAAAACCCACATCCTCAATTTCTAAACAATTATCCCAACACCGTAATGATCTGCGATTGCTGCTATTAGGAAATTTTGTTTCAAAATTTTTTTATTGACAATAGGTACATACAGTACAGAGGAAACAACAATTTGTCTTGTATACAATGAAAAGAATAATAACAAAATGCACTCCAAACCACGTCAGGTTACGATAGAGTAAAGCAATGTAACAATACAGGGTAGATCAATCTGAAACCTAACTGATACCGGGCCTAGACACTACATCGTATGAGCAGAGACATGTAGTGCACATTGGGGCTAGGACACTACCATGTACAAGTGAACAGAATAACTAATTTTGCGTTTGCAGAGAATTACAAGGCATTCAAACTACAACTAGTGTTGTCGTTAGTCACCACGAGGGCGATTATATACAACATGTGGGTACAATTAGAAAGAAGACGTCAAAGTAGAAGGCGAGAAAGGTAGAAAGGAAGGAAAGGGAGAAGGAGGGAAGAGCAGGTGAGAAAGAGAAAAAGAAAAAAGAAAAAGGGGGGGAAGGGGGGAAATAGAGGAGGGGTTTTTGAGGGAGGGAAGAAGAAGGGGAAGAGACAGGGTTCGGGGGTCGGTCGGCTCATATTGGGCACCCAAGGACCAGCAGTCAACTGTTGGGCAGAGGGATGCTTGCAACTACGGTTCTAGCAGGTGTCGATCAAAGTTTGGGGGTAAATAGTGGTCAACCCATGGTTGCCAGATTTTAGAGTGTCGGGGGACAGTGTGCTATTAGGAAATTTTAAAAAGTCTACTAGACGTCTAAATATAAACTATTGTATAAATGGTAACAGGGTGGGGAAACTCCCAGCACAACGATTACGGGGCTGCAGGTACAAAACCAAGATACCATACATACATCCAACACCCAATCACTAAAGATAAACATCAACACCCACAAAAAATTGCCACATTTAGCCATTATTATGGATCTCTGTACATCTTGGCAGATGATCCAAATACCGTTCAACCAACCCTCTAGACTATACAGGGCTTTCTGAAGAAAGTGTCTCTTCCCCAATTAACCTTAACACAACTACAGCACCTTAATTCCCCCTTCACAAACCAGGAAGTGTCTCATGCTATAGATACGCTATCACTTAACAAGTCCCCAGGTCCTGATAGATACATAGGAGAATACTACAAAACATTCAAGTACATCCTCACACCCCATCTAACCAATATTTTCAATGCTGCAGATGCCTCTTCCTCCTTCCCATCACAAATGTTGAAAGCACTTGTAATCACCCTGTCCAAATCAGGGAAGGAACCATCTCTTCCACAGAATTTCAGACCAATATCATTACTTAATAACGACCTGAAACTATATGCCAAACTGACCGCACTAAGGCTGATAAACATACTTCCATAGCTAATATATATGGATCAGTCTGGATTTACAAAAGGACATCAAACCACTGATGCCACTAGGTGCTTAATTAATATAATCCACCAAGAAAATCTGAAGGGAACGCCTTCTGTGCTCCTAGCTTTGGATGCAGAGAAGGCGTTCGATTGGATACATTGGGGATATCATGCCAGGGTATTGAAGAAGTTTTGATTCCAAGGCACCATATTTTCTGCAATTATGGCATTATATTACAAGCCCTCTGCCCAGGTTTACACCTCGGGGGTACTTTGCACTCCATTTAACATTACAAATGGAACTCGCCAGGGGTGCCCACTTTCACTGTTCATTTTAAACCTTCTCATGGAACCTCTGGCTAGTTACATACACAATCACCTTCAAATTACAGGACATAGGTTTAACAACTCAGCACAAACCATCAGTCTATTTGCTGACCATGTTATACTCATGATGACAGACGTAGAGACCTCATTAGCCTCGATACATCAAACACTCAAAATGTTCCACGGTGTTCATCAGCTGTCAGCAGGGAAGCCCACTGACAGGTAAAAGAAAAAAAAATGCCGGCAATACAACATTTTTAAAAATGGCGTGGGGTCCCCCCAAGGAAATAGGGGGATGAGTGAATGGCCTCCCTGCTCCAGAACCATACCAGGCCACATGCCCTCAACATGGGGGGTGTTTTTTTTTACAAAAAATAAATAAATATATAAATATTTTATTTTAATAAATAGAATAAAATAAACAAACATTGTCTCCATATGTGGATCACAACACCCGCGACACTGCCAGACCCAAAAAAAAATGCTCCTCTGTCAATGAAGGCTGACCGCCTACTGCAGGCTCCACCATTTGACAGTTCCATATAGGAAAGGGGCAGAGCCACCTGGCGACGTCACCTGGTGGCACTGCCCCTTTGTGATGTCACTAACCCAGCATGCATCGGTCGGTGACAGTTTTTTTTTCTTTTTTGGGATCCGGTGGTGCAGCAGGTGCCATGATTGACAATGGATCTACATCGAGGACATTGTTTTTTTATTTATTTTTTACTTTTTTAATACAGGACTTGTAGTGTTTTTATTTATGTATATATTTATTTATTCACATGGGGGGTCGGGTTCTGGGGGCCCCAGGCTTCCAGATTCCGATAAGCACCCTGCCTGCAGATCCCTTGTCCTAATCAACACAGGAATAAGGAATATGTTGAGGACATGTGGCCTTCGCTCATCCCCCTCCCCTTTCCTGGCCTGCCAGGCTGCATGCTCAGATAAGAGTCTGGTATGAACTGGTGAGGGGGGTGCCTTTTTTCTTTCTTTTTTTTTTTTTTTTAAATAACCAGGTGACAGAAATTGCTACCGTGAATTTGAATGTGATTTGACTCATTTTTTTTTTATAGAAATGTAATTTGTGCTGCAGCATGTTCTATACACGTTACAGATGCACCACTTTCTAGGTAGACTAAGGGGACCTCCCAGGCACAAAAAAAAGAATTTTCATTTTAAGAATCGTTAAAAACACGGCTCCTTTAAAACAATAATTTAAAAAAATGCATTGATACATGTCCCCCAGGGCAGTACCTGGGCCTCATACCCTGTTTATGACCAATTACTTGCTTATAAGCCTTCAAAATCAGGACGTTTGATTTCTAATGTTCGGCTCTTATAGACTTCAATGGAGTTCTCAGCTTGGGGCCAAACTTTTCCCCTGTTTGGGAGTTCTGCTTTGAACTGAAGAGGGGGGTGTTCGGCACATCTCTAATTGCAACATTTGTGAGCAGTGTATTACATTGATTGTTAGTGGAAAAAGCCCCTTTACATTGACAGTCAGAAGTGACCCCTTAGGTCCCTTTCAGATAAGAAGCCAGGGAGGAGGTTGAAACAGGAGAGTGTCTTACCACCCCTCACTCAAATGCCTGCCGGAACTTTAACTACTTGCTTGCTGGGCACCTAAACCCCCTCCTGCCCAGACCAATATTCAGCTTTTAGCACTGTCAGTCTTTAAATGACAATTTGTGCGGTCAAATAACACCGTACCCAAATGACATTTTTATAATTTTTTTTCCCACAAATAGAGCTTTCTTTTGGTGGTATTTGATCACCTCTGGGTTTTTTATTTTTTTAAACAGGCCAATTTTGTTTTAACAAAAATACAAAACTGTTTTATATTTTGTTAATACATTTTGCAAACAGGTAATTTTTCTCTTCATTGATGTACACTGATGAGGCTACGCTGATGGGCACTGATAGGCTGCACTGATGGGCACCGATAGGCTGCATTGATGGGCACTGATAAGGCAACACTGAATGGCACTGATAAGGCAACACTGATGGGCACTAATCAGATGGGCACTGGTGGCTACTGATGAGGTGGTACTGGTGGGCACTGAGAGGTGGCACTGGTGGGTGGCACTAATAGGTGGCATTGACGTATGGCACTGAAGGGCATTGATAGGTGGCACTGAGGGGCACTAATAGGTGGCACTGATGGGCACTGAGGGGTGGCAGTGATGGGCACTGATTGGCACTGGTAATTTACACTGCTAGGAAATCCATACCACTTATCTAAGCATGCAGCCCAGCAGGTCAGGAAAAGGGGGGACAAGCAAGCGCCCCCATCCTGAACCATACCCTCAACATGGGGAGGAGGTGGGTGCACTGGGGCAACCATTGCCCAGGGTTGTCGGGAAGTGGCCCTTGTTCCCATCAGCATGGGGACAAGGTGCTTTTGGGTGGGGGGCACAGAGCCCCCCTGACCCAAAGCACCCACCCCCCATGTTGAGGGCATGTGTCCTGGTATGCTTGCTTGCCCCCTCTTCCCTGACCTGCCAGGCTGCATGCTCAAATAAGGGTCTGCTATTGATTTTGGGGGACCCCATGCCGTTATTTCTACTTTTTGGTGTGGGGTTTCCCCTCAAAATCTATACCAGACCAAAAGGTCTAGCATTGTCTTTGGGGCCATGCCATTTTCTTTATTTTGGCGTCGAGTTTCCCTTTAAGATTCTCAGAGCTCAAGCCTCATACCACATTTTAGATCAGTTAAGATGATGATGATCCGACTTGGATGCAACTTATATTCAAATTAATGTCAAAACAGAGTAATGCAGGAACCTTTTTTTTAATGTTGGACCTACACAGTTGACAGTTAAGATGGCTCTCATAGAGAACCATTCATTTTGACATGTCATGTGACTTGTGCTCTAGAAGTTGGAGATTATGTTGGACCTGTGTGAACCGGCCCTTATTTGTAAGTCTCTCAAGTCCACAGAGGAAAATGTTATCAGTGGGTCCCTCATTCTTTCAAATTTATTTTGCGGGTTGTAGAGTACACTGGTCAGTTTGTCATTGCATGTTGTTTTTTTAAACAGGTTGTTTCACATAATTCCTTTTCCTATATTTATTTTCCCCCATTACATGTCTCTTCATAATCAATACCAATCTTTTTTTTACTACTTGGCTCATTTGCCATTGTTACTTTGTCTGTTAACAATGGCACTCTTACTGCCATGCTCTGCTATAAGTCTGCTATCAATGACAATGATATTGCCCCACTATGCTGCATTTCCCCTGATGACTGCCCTGTTCCATACACATCTCCTGGCTGTGTTCTAGGTACTGAGGGAATCTTTTAGCAACATCTGAATGGCAGATCAGAATCCCTGTTTTGTAACAGCTCTGTGTAGGCATGCAAATTGCAATACTACATAAATTATATTAGATTTTCATTTTTTGACTAAAGTTCTTCTTTAAGGCTGATCAGTTGGAGCCATAATATTGTCTTCCATGTGTGGTTATGATTGCTATTAATGCTGTACCCAGCTTCAGTGCTTAGCAAACACACCTCCTCTTTTCAAATAATCTCCCCTCAATCATATAACAGTGTTAGTTCTAAAGGGTACTAAAGTTAATGTATTATGCAGTTTTTGCTTGGTTTTCCATTTGTGCAGTAAAGATATTATCAGGAGAACAGCTACACAGGGAGTCATTTAAAAAACTACATGTGTTATTTTCCTTGCACTTATGATGGCAAATATAGATCTAGCATATTGTAAGAAAGAGGTGATCATTTTGCTGTCTTTCAATAAAGTAGTTTAGGATCAAGGGAAAAAAGCTAGGTCATTATTGTGTAAAGTGTACCATTAATAGAGCTTAGCTTCAAGGAGAAAAATCGGATCCATTATCAGCTACATTAAAAAAATAATTAGTATTCAGTACATTCCATATGTTAGTTTGCATGTTATTTCAAACACACTGGGGTATTTCAAACACACTGGGGTTTGATTTACTAAAGGAATACTTTGCACTGTTTTTTTCCTATTAAATGTAATGTGGTAAAGCTTTAATAGGTAAAGATTTCCCAATCAGGTGGTAAGAATTCTTTTTTTTTTGCTTGCACATGATTGAATGATGGAAATCGGCAGAGCTTTACCAAACTTACTAAGCTTTGGGGAAAATGAGTGCAATTGCACTTGCAAAGTGTTCAGTCTATTTGTCTTTAGCACGTGCTAAAAGAGCCAAAGGAGTCAGATGAATATTTTTTGTGAAAATGGTCTTATAACTTTTACCGTAGCTCTGCTTACATTATCGCTTACTTACTGAAAATATTTGTTCATTATGTTCTAAAATAGATTAACAAAATCACAAATCTTTGTACACTTGTTTTAATTTCTATCATTCATTATTACTCTTGTTTACTGAACAAGAAAGCAAGTGAACTGGCATATTTGTTTAAATATTTGCAAGCACCGTATTTTCAGTCTACTTCGGCATTCTGTTATGACATGGATGGTTTATTTCCATATTTTGAGGCACAGAATATGTGCCAGACTTTACACATCTGCTTGAGATAGTGTTCCAGTCTTTCTTGAACATTGTGTACTCTTTTTGCAGTCTTGAGATTTTGCCAGTTCTATTTCAAAGCAATGCAGTGCAAATTATACACATTTTCCTGATATCAAGAAGAGAACAGATGGAAAAATAAGTAGCAATATTGTATCTCTCTTAACAAAACCTAAATAAAATGACCTCATGGTTGTTTATTTCTAATTTCCAACTTTTACAAACATACCTTTTTGTGTGCAGAGAATATGGGGATGGAATGAGTTGGGTCTCTAAGTATGTGTACAGTACAAGATAAGCAACCGGAATCAGAAGTGTGGCTCAAAGACGGACTACCCTACACTGACCATCATTTTCAGACCAATAAAGTTAAACTTTGATATTTCTCAGCTCATAATTGTGTGGTGCTGACCAATGCTTCCGGGTTTACCTACCTATCATTGAAAATAAATCACAATGTAAATGGAGTGCACTGAATTTATCACTGCCCATATTTTTATGTAGCTACATCTTTACATTGTATTTGGTTTGATACAGGACTTCATGATGACTGTTTGAACGTGCTTCATCTTCTTAGATGTATATAGACTTTTAGCTTATACATTCTATTTAATGGGCTTGTATTAACCAGCTTCTAGGGCTGTGACTGAGCTTTCAACCACACTCAGCTGGCTATCATTATCAGAACATTCACCCTATGCATTTATGTTTCTCAGCTCATAATTGTGCAATAGAGATCTATGCTCTAGACTTACCTACCCATGGTTGAAACTTCATTCATTGTGATACATGAACTTATCGCTGTCCATATTTTTTTTATTTGCCAAATCTTTTTTTGATACAGGACTTTAGGATAACTGAGCTTGCTCCAGTAGCATTAACATTCATCTTGTTACATGTATAAAGACTTTTAGCTTATATATACTATTTATTAGGCCTGTTTTAACCAACTTCTAGGGTTGTGACTAAGCTTTTAGGCACATTCAGCATATTTAAAAAAAAATGCACTTAGCTGACCCAAGCTCAATTCAAACTTTTGCTACAGGTCACAACTGGGTCTAAGCAGACTATAGCTTAGGCTTGGAGGATACCCAGGGGCGGACTGACCATTTGGCTACTTGGGCACTGCCCGAGGGCCCCGGGCCACTAGGGGGCCCCATCAGGGTTGCCAGCCTCAGTAAAACCAGGGACAGTATGTAAAAATCTGTGTTTTTTTTTTTACATCTGTCTCTGAAATGTCCCTTACCGACATCCTTTTGGTCTAAAAATCCTGAGATTATAGCTGCCCCAACTCTCCAGTACCTTCTCAGCCAATAGAAAGATGTCTGTGTATACTGCGTGTACATGTATGTGTATACTGTGTGATTGTATACTGTGTGTGTATACTGTGTGGCCCCATAATCTCTTATTGCCTGGGGGGTCCATAATCTCCTATTTCCTTAGGGCCCCATGAGTTGTCAGTCCGCCCCTGAGGATACCAAAACTTTGTCTCCTTGAAACCAAAAAGAGAATCACTGAAGCCATGATTCATAGCAAAATGAAGGTGACTTTATCAGATAAAGTACCCAAAGTTTGGCATTCATGGATGGACGGATTCTCTGTTGTGCTTTGACTCCTCGATTTTCAAACTCTGAATATCCTGACAGTCACTGGCTTTGCCTCCTTGATATTTCATTTGCAACAGTTCGAGGGAGACCCTGTATCCCCAATACCCAACCTTTACCCCCTTTTCTTGCTTTTAAAATTCCCCTCTTTTTACATCTTTGCTTCACAACTTGGACACCAGTTTCTAGGATATGTCTATTACCTTTTACTTGATCCAGGAATATGAACGCAATGTTCTACTTTTTTTATATGTCCAAAGTTGATGTTTATTTAGAAAAAAAGTAATTTTAGTACACCGCTGCCTATAAACGATGTACTTGAATTGTCTTGACTTTAATATTTTGCGATTTTGTATATGACCCAGTATAGTGAAAAGGGATGAGCTTCGTGTTCGAGTCGAACATACGTTCGACTCGAACATCGACTGTATGCCCGTTCGGCGAATTCCGAACATTATGGGCCGTTCGCGCCAAATTCGTGTGGCGCTCACGGCCCACAATGCACTGCGTCATCGCAGTGCATTGCTGGCTCATGATTGGCCAAGCATGCACTGTGACCCCGCATGCTTGGCCAATCACAGCGCCAGCAGCGAGGAGAGCCATGATTGGCCTGCCTGTGGCCAATCATAGCTCAGGCTGTGTAGTACACGCCCCACACTATATAAGACCGCCAGCACGGCGGCCTTGTGTAGTGTGTTGGCGTCTGAAGCAGTTAGTGGGTGTTCTGTGTACCTTCAACACAGTATACACCGATCGTTATCGGCCGATTTTCGATCTTGCTCTTCTGTAGTGGTTGTTGTCTGCATGCCCTGACCGCAGTATACACCGCTATATTCACCTCACCTATATAGCTAGTGATCTATCTTTTATAATAGAGCTTGCAGTCAGTAGTGTTACTAGCTTGTGCGTGCTGTCTGCGTGCTCTGTACCCAGTACACACCGCTATATCCCCCTACATAGCTCTTCTCTATTTGAGCCCACTTGCCATCTGCAGGAGTTATTGGAAGTTGTGTGTGCCTCCAGCACAGCACAGTATACATCTGTATATACCCCTTTATCTCTGGTGTTCTATAATAAAGGCATCTGCAGGAGTTAGTGGGTGTTGTGTGCCTCCAGCACAATATACACCTGTATCTACCCTTTATTGCTGTTCTCTAATATAGCCATCTGCAGGGCTTAGTGGGTGTTGTGTGCCTCAAGTACAGTATACCCCTTTATCTCTGGTGTTCTATAATAAAGGCATCTGCAGGAGTTAGTGGGTGTTGTGTGCCTCCAGCACAATATACACCTGTATCTACCCTTTATTGCTGTTCTCTAATATAGCCATCTGCAGGGCTTAGTGGGTGTTGTGTGCCTCCAGTACAGTATACCCCTTAATCTCTGGTGTTCTATAATAAAGGCATCTGCAGGAGTTAGTGGGTGTTGTGTGCCTCCAGCACAATATACACTACCCAACTGCTGTTTTACCCAACTCCCTTCAGGCCATTTCCATGTCTGGAAGGCCAGCAAGGAGAGGCAGACAGGCATGCGCTGATAAAAGAGGGCAAACAGGCTCTGTGTCTAGAGACAACAGTGCTGGTCCTGGACGCGGTGCATTGTCATCAGCACGTGGCCATGGGACACGCTTGTCCTTCTTTTCGGCAGCTGGACATGTTGAACCGCAACATGCCAATGACTTGGTAGAGTGGATGACCAAGCCCTATTCATCCTCCTCATCCTCTCTCACCCAGTCTCAGGGTACTAGCAAAGCATCGTCTTCCCTTGTCTCAATGTCATCATCAGTGACTCCTTCCCTAGACCCACCACGTCCTCCTGAGGAGTCTCCTGAACTCTTTGAGCACAGTGTTGGGTACATGCTCCAGGAGGATGCCCAGTGTTTTGTGGGCTCTGATGATGACACTCAGCTAGAGGAAGGCAGTAGCGTGAGCGCAGAGAGAGGGGATGCTCAAGAAGGACAGCAATCTGGCAGTCATGTTCCACAAGCTGCAGCATATTGCCAGGTTTGCTACAGTGATGAAGAGGGAGGGGATGATGAGGGCACTGACTCCACGTGGGTGCCTGGAAGGAGAGAGGAGGAGGAGGAGGAGGCGCATGTCCAACGAGGCAGGATGCCCTCCGGGGGCCAGCTTAGGGGCAGCACACCGACTGAATCACACCGCAGAGCTCCGCCTGTGCAGGGCACTGCCTCTGCGCATTATTCTAAAAGTTCTTTGGTGTGGGCCTTTTTTGAGACGAGTGCATCAGATCGCACCGCTGCTATTTGCAACATATGTCTCAAGCGTATCTCGCGTGGCCAAAACATCAGCCGCTTGGGCACCACATGCTTAACCAGACATATGTTGACCTGCCATGCAGCTCGTTGGCAAGCGTACCTCAAAGACCCACACCAAAGAACAAAGCGACCTCTCCTTGCTCCTCATCAGCTGGCATCTCCAACCCCACTAGACCTTCAGTCCTCTCTGAAACCTGCTCTGAGAGGAATGAAGGTGTAGAATTAGGTGTGTCACAGCCAAGTGCTTCCGGGCACTCTGCTAGCAGTACACCCACGTCCGATTATAGCAGGCAAATGTCCCTGCCCCAGCTGCTGGACCGGCGAAAGAAGTTCACTCCCAGCCATCCACATGCCCAGCGGTTGAATGCTAGCTTGGCTAAATTGCTAGCACTTCAACTGCTGCCTTTTAAGTTGGTAGACTCGGCCCCCTTCCGTGAGTTTGTACAATGTGCGGTTCCTCAGTGGCAGGTCCCCAAACGCCACTTTTTCTCACGGAAGCCGATTCCGGCTCTCTACCGGCATGTGGAAGGCAATGTCCTTGCCTCACTGGACAGGGCGGTCAGCGGTAAGGTGCATATTACCGCTGACTTATGGTCCAGCAGGCATGGACAGGGACGTTACCTGTCTTTCACGGCCCATTGGGTCACTCTTCTGGCAGCTAGGAAGGATGAAGGACAAGGTGCAGTAGTGTTGGAGGTTGTTCCGCCACCACGCCTCCAAAATGCTACTATTGGTTGTGACACACCTCTCTCCTCCACCCCCTCCTCTTCTTCTTCCTCCATGGCCTCTTCCAGTGCTCTGTCCTCAGAACCAGCGGTGCTCCGTAGGCATTCCAGGGGCTATGCAAGTACGCAGGCAAAACGATGCCATGCCGTGCTTGCACTGGTTTGTTTGGGGGACAGGAACCACACTGGGGCGGATGTTTTGTCAGCTCTGCAGGGGCAGGCCGAGAGGTGGTTGACGCCACGCCAGCTTAAGCCAGGAATGGTGGTTTGCGACAATGGCACCAACCTCCTCTCCGCCCTCCGACAGGGACAACTGACCCATGTGCCCTGTGTAGCTCACGTCCTTAACCTGGTGGTGCAGCGGTTCTTGGGCAGGTACCCGGGCTTACAGGATGTCCTGAAGCAGGCCAGGAAAGTCTGTGTGCATTTCCGCCGATCATTTAATGCCTGTGCTCGGCTGGCTGAGCTCCAAAAGGAGTTGAACCTGCCCAAGAACCGCCTTATATGTGACATGCCCACCAGGTGGAACTCAACGTTGGCCATGCTGCAGCGGCTGCACACGCAGCAGAGGGCCATCAATGAGTACCTGTGCGACTACGGCACCAGGACAGGGTCAGGGGAGCTTGGTTTTTTCTCACCACGCCAGTGGGGCATGATCAGGGATGCATGCACTGTCCTGTCACCGTTTGAGGAGGCCACAAGGATGGTGAGCAGTGACAGTGCATGCATCAGTGACACTGTACCTCTTGTCCACCTCTTGGAGCATACGCTGCGTGGAATAATGGACAGGGCACTTGAGGCAGAACAGAGGCAGGAAGAGGAGGACTTCCTTGCCTCTCAAGGCCCCCTTTATCCAGACAGTGTTCCTGCTGTGCCACCCATCACACAGGAAGAGGATGAGGAGGAGGAAGAGGAGGAGGAGGATGATTGTGTCAGCATGGAGGTGGAGGCTGGTACTCAGCATCAGCAGCAGCAGCAGTCTTGTAGGGATGATTTACAGTCCCAAGAAACACGTGGACTTGTACGTGGCTGGGAGGAGGTAGCTGCGGATCATGTTGTCCTTAGTGACCCAGAGGACTCCGGACCGAATGCCTCAGCTAACCTACGCTGCATGGCCTCCCTGATCCTGCAAAGCCTGCGGAAGGATCCTCGTATTCTTCGGATCAAGGAGAGGGACCATTACTGGCTAGCCCCTCTCCTTGATCCACGGTACAAGGGTAAGGTTGCCGACCTTATCTTGCCATCGCAGCGGGAGCAGAGGATGAGACATCTCCGGGAGGCCTTGCAGAAAGGTCTGTGCAACGCGTTCCCAGAGACTGGGAGGTTACAAACTCCTGGTCCTGGACAACGTGTTGCTGAGGCATCAGTCAGAAGGAGCGGTGGAGAAGGTGGCCGTCTGACTGATGCTTTCAGACAATTTTTTAGTCCGCAGCCCCAAGGTATGATCGGTTCCAGCAACCATCGCCAGCATATGATTTACATGGTGCAGGAATACCTAGTGGCAAGGTCAGACTTGGACACCTTTCCCACCGAAAATCCTCTGGCTTACTGGGTCTTGAGGATGGATCACTGGGCAGAGCTTGCACAGTATGCAATTGAGCTACTGGCCTGTCCTGCATCCAGCATTCTTTCGGAACGCACCTTCAGTGCTGCTGGTGGCTTTGTTACCGATCACAGGGTGCACCTGTCCACCGAATCAGTTGATCGACTGACCTTCATCAAGATGAATCAGTCTTGGATCACCCACAGCTACCAAGCACCTGAAGCTGATGTAACCAAATAATTTTTTTTGAAATATCACATTCCTTCAAGACTGCCTATGCTGATGCTGAGTGACTGTCCTGTTATGTTGATTGTATATCCTCTTCCTCCTCCACTGATATGTTGGAAGAACATTTCTGGTTCTGGGTGATGCCATCAGCCCAATTTTTCTGCCCCTGTTTAACAGGGGCGTTTAATTACAATTTTTTGATGCAATGCTTTGCAGCAGGGCTAATTCCTGCAATAAAACTAGAGTATATGGGAGAGGTTGCAGTGTCGTGGCACCAGCACCAGTGCCTAAGGCCCAATTTTTCTGCCCCTGTTTAACAGGGGTGTTTAAGTACAATTTGTGATGCAATGCTTTGCAGCAGGGCTAATTCCTGCAATAAAACTAGAGTATATGGGAGAGGTTGCAGTGTCGTGGTACCAGCACCAGTGCCTAAGGCCCAATTTTTCTGGCCCTGTTTAACAGGGACATGTAATTACAATTCTTGCTTTAATATTTCACAGGAGGACCCGTTCCTGTGCCCACCCAGAGTAACTGTGAGGACTTATAGTGTTGTGGCACCAGCACCACAACCACCAAAGGTCAATTTTTCTACCACTGTTCAACAATGGCATGTAATTACAATTCTTGATATAATCGTTCACAGCAGGGCGCTCCAGCGCCCACCAAGAGTCACTTTTAGGGCTTACAATGTTGTGGCAAAACCAACACCTTGTTCTGCCATTTCTGCAGAGCATATAGGGCAGGCCCCTACTTTCAAACATCCAACTTACAAACATCTCCTACTTGCAAACGGAAGAAGACAACCGCAAGTGAGATGAAAAAAGATGGACGACAAAACAAATTATACAGGGGTGATAACCCTTCCCTATGTTTTCCAAAAAGCTTAAAAATAGTTTTTTTGACTGGAGCTACTTTTTAAAAATGTACCAGTTGAAAATTACAAACAGATTCAACTTAACACAACAAACCTACACAGTCCCTGTCTTGTTTGCACCGCCTGTATACTGCTGTTCTGAGTATATAGGGCCTGGGGGGCCACACGCATTTCCTTTTTTTTAATATGGGTACTGGGTTCCCCTTAATATGCGTACAAGACCCAACGGGGCTGGTAATGGGCAGGGAGGGCTACCCATGCCATTTTTCTCAATGATTTTCAACCATATTGCAGGAACCAGATATAACATTAAAACCGCAAGCAGTTTTAAATGATGTTATTTCCGTTTAATGTCATTTTGTGCAGGGACTGTTCTAAACACGGGAAACACGTGGCACTTCACAGGCATACTACAGACACCCCCCAGGCACCATATTTAAAGGAATATTTCACTTTTTTTTTCACTTTAATCGTCATTAAAATCAGTGCTCCCGCCAAAACTGCCATTTTTCAAAACATTTTAGGCATTGACCCATGTCCCCTGGGGCAGGAGCCAGGTCCCCAAACCCTTTTTAGGACAGTATCTTGCATATTAGCCGTTAAAATTAGCACTTTTAATTTCGAACGTTCGAGTCCCATAGACTTCAATGGGGTTCTAAAGTTTGTACGAATTTGGGGTCCGTTCGAAAGTTCTGGTGCGAACCGAACCGGGGGGTGTTCGGCTCATCCCTAATAGTGAATAATGTAATTGTTTTCTCAATAATAATCATTGAATGAGAACAAAAAGATGCAATGTTTTATCATCACAATCTTTGCCTTTTATATCAACTGGTGAATAGCATAACAGAAAAGGTTTTCCATCTTTATCTTTTGTTAATATTGTGACTATGTCCTAAACCTTTTTGTATACAAAGACTGGTGTTGCGCAAACTCTGAAGTATATATGTGCATTAACAAATCATAACAATTTCATAACCTGTGACATGTATCATAATCAAAATAAATAGCATATAAAGTGCATAATAATAGTGCAGTCCATTTCAAGGTGCATCTGTATATTAAGATGTAGAACAGTTAATTCTCCAGCGGCGATGTGACAACTATAATCACTTGCTTCCAAATAAAGTGCTTCATGTGTGAATATGTGTAAACAAAATAGTGTACTTTCACCTCCTTGTGACACCTCTGTGTTGCCAGAACTCTCAGCTTACTGAGTAATCAAATAAGCCTTTTGAATACAATACTCAGAGTGATGTTCCACTGATCCTAGCCTGGTTCCAGGTCACCAGATGTGTTTAGATAACACTAAGTAGTGGTCCCTTTAAGATTCCGTTCACCACGTAAAGCAACGTAACCATAGTGTAGTAGTTGAAATCAATATATAAAAAAAAAAAAAATTGTAAGTCTTACATTAAAATTGATTTAAAAAAAACGCCTTGTAATGTTAACCACTTCAGCCCTGGAAGGATTTACCCCCTTAATGACCAGGTCACATTACTTTAACTGGCAATTGCAGTCATGCAACTTTGTGGAGAAAAAAAAGGACACAAATGTTGTTTGTGTACAAATAGAGCTTTCTTTTATGGTATTTAATGACCTCTGAGGTTTTTATTTTATAAACAAAAAAAGCAACAATTTTGATTCTTTTTTTTTTACTTTTTGCTATAAAACATATTCAATAAAAATATGTAAAATATCGAATTTCTTCATCAGCTTAGGCCAGTCTGCGCAAAAGTTTTCACATATACAAACTATGGGATAGATTTAAGGACTTTTTCTCTTTTTTTTTATTAGTAATGGCAGTGATCAGCGATTTTTTTTTTTTTTTTTTTTTTTGTGGGACATTGCAGTGGACGAATTGGACACTAAATGACACTTTGGGGACCAGTGACACCAATACAGGGATCAGTGCTAAAAAAAAATGCACTGTCACAGTATACATGGCACTGGCAGGAAAGGGGTTAACATCAGGGGCAATCAAAGAGTTAAATGTGTTCCCTATGTGTGGTTTCTTAATGTGTAGGAGATGCTGACACTAGACAAAGAGAGATCAGTGTTCCTGATTAGTAGGAATCACAGATCTCTCTCTTCCTATGTGACAGAATGCTGTTTTGTCATTCTCCGAAACGATCGTGGGTGGTCGGCAGCCATCGCTGCCGCTAGACCCGCTGATTGGCTCCCACTGTGTCCAATCACAGTGGGAGTGGGTCCGCGGCAGCACACGAGTGCCCCAGACAAGGGAGCACGAAAAACATACAGGTCACCCTGCCATAGTATATGTATGGTGGGCAGTCCCAAAGTAGTTAAAACATAGAGCAGTATACAAGTTTGCAAAATCACTTCTGGTCTAGAATGTTCTACACATTATGTTATATCTCGTGACTTCATTAGGGTACTAACCTATTGTTTTGGTTCTGTGAAAAACTCTCTTATTTCAGGTTCTCATAAGACAGGTAGTGTTTCTACCAACATCAACAACTCTCCTCACTCTGACATCAAATGATCAGTGTCTCCAGGGAGCACTATCAATGGGATTTCTGTCTCTCATATCAAGCAAACAGTATGTCAACATTTGCTGCCAAAGATGTGGGCACAGCTTACTTTATTTGGCAAAACTGTTAATGGTGCACGGAACACAGCAAGCCTCTTTTCATTACCTTTCACGTCACTAGATCTATGTGTCCATTGGTTCTATCATAGTAAGTCTTAAGCTTTCTTACTCTTGCATTTCTTTTCACCAGTTTTAGGCCTTAGAAATAAATCACACATAATTGAAAAATTATTTCAGCATTATTAGCCCTCAGCATAAGGTAATATTAAACCCCAAAGCAAAAATGTATTATATCACAGCATAGCAATCCTTAAATGTGGTGCTAGAATTGTGTTTATTTTTTCAGACATGTTTTCTTTTATTTTCACCTACCTACACTACCCTCTCCCCAGATTTTTCACCTGAGGATAGTCCCTTCATTCTGTCCTTGGGCCCCTCCTATTCTCACTCTATACCTCTTCCCTGGGTCAGTTGATAAGCTCCCATGGTTTCCAATACCACCACTATGCCTGACGACACCCAGATCTATCTCTCCACTCCTCAACTCACCCCCTCAATCTCCTCACAGATCTCCAACTTACTGAATGACATATCAGTATGGATGTCACACCACTTCCTTAAACTCAATCTTTCTAAAACTGAGCTTGTTATATTTCCTCCTTCACGATCCCCCCCGTGACTTCACCATTAATATCAACAACACAACCATTGGTCCCTCCACTCATGCCAGGGTCCTGGGTGTAATCCTTGACTCTGACCTCTCCTTCAGCCCCCCTATCCAATCACTGGCTAAATCCTGCCGCCTTCACCTCCGTAACATCTCCAGAATTCGACCCTTCCTGACTAATGACACCACAAAGCAACTCGTTCACTCCTTGTTTATTTCCCGCCTTGACTACTGCAACTCTCTCCTTAATGGCCTACCCTTAAGCGGGCTATCCCCCCTTCAGTCTATTATGAATGCTGCTGCTAGACTAATACACCTCAATAATCGACCCGTGACTGCTGCCCCTCTCTGCCAATCCCTTCACTGGCTTCCCCTACCCCACCATGTAAAATTCAAAATGCTAACCATAACATACAAAGCAATCCACAACCTCGCCCCCATCTACATCACCAACCTCATCTGCAGATATCGCCCAAATCGTCCCCGACCTCCTGCTTTCTAGCTCCCTTGATACCTCCTCTCATGCTCGCCTTCAAGACTTTTCCAGAGCCTCTCCCATCCTCTGGAACTCCCTGCCCCAGTCTGTCCACTCAGCCCCTACCCTGTCCACCTTTAAGAGTTCCCTGAAAACTCATTTATTCAGGGAAGCCTATCCCACACCCACCTAACTGTCCCTGAGCCGCCCCCATCAAATCATTCTCTGCAGCTATTACCTTTTGCACCACCACCCCCTCTCTTTAGAATGTAAGCTCTATGAGCAGGGCCCTCCTGTACCTTTTGTATTGTACTGTAATTGAGTTGTTTCACCTGTACATTTAAATCAAGAATTTTAACCACGCTCTCACATATAGTAAATCTTAATACAAAAAATGAACACCTAAAAATTATAAGAAAAACATATAAACAAAAATACTGTATATACACCATAAATAGTCAAAATCTGATGACAAAATACACAAAATAAGTGAATAAATAAAAATTATGCTAAATAATTTTAAATTCATGCAATAATAAGGTGCACAAAATTTGTATAAACAATCACAGATACTATAAACAAAGTGCTCAGAAAATGTGTATAAACAACAGTTCCTCATAAAGATGTAATCATGAGCATGGCAGTCCAATAAACGGAAATGCTTCTTCTAAAGAAATCTTGTGCAGGTGCAATAAAAAAGGTTTCCTTCACCAACACCGTGCTGATAAGTAGTAAGAATGCGCGCTTACCAAATCTCAAATCAAATAGGCATTTGTTATCAAAGATCTCAAGGGGTCATCACACCGGAGCACCAACTCGTTTTTCACACGGTTGAACCATTCATAAAAAGCAAGTAGAAACTCCCATAGCGTAAATCCGTAAACAAAATATTTTATTCAATTATAAAAAATATACTCACAAACATAAAGGTCAAATCAGCGTTAAAAAAGCCGGCCGGCAAAGCGAACGCCCAAATGTCACGTGATTTGCCTCAAGCACGTCAAGACCACCCTACGTACGTTTCGCCATATGTGGCGTCATCCGGGGCATGGGCGACGCGCTGACGCATCACGTTTTATATACATAAACTGGAACCAAGCCTTGTTCTGAGCTGAGGGGAGAAAACCGGAAATAGCGGAAACCGGAAGTGCATCACACTAACATGGCAGCAGCATGATACCACAAGCTCCATGTTAGGTGAGGGCGAAAGTAAAATAGCTAATCAAAAACCGGAAATAGCAGAAACCGTAAGTGCGTCATACTAACATGGCTGCCCCATGATACCACGGGCTCCATGTTAGATGAAGGCAAGGATAAAATAACTAATGGAAAAAAAAAAACTATCAAAAACTGGAAGTGCGTCATACAAACATGGAAGCCATACGGCAACACAGGCTCCATGTTGGATGAAGGCTAAAAGACCAATCTAAACCAATCAGTCCCCGATGAAGTCACGTGATCAATTACGATACGCGTAGGATTGGCTTAGGAGGATACCGGAAGCGACGTCCGGGGTACGAACGAGGAGTTCGTTCGTTTTTTATCTGTATTTTTCGCTTTTAATTGTGCTACTAAATGTGAGTACCCAGGACTATGTCCTTTTTATAATAAAGTCCGTCTGACATTACTTCACTATTGGAGCCCCTTTTCTTTTTTCTGGGTGCGATCTATGGTCCATGGCTGAGTACCTAGAGGGGATTGCCTGGGGTGTCTGCACCAGCTGAGAACATACACTCTAACCATTGGAACGTATTGCTGTTTAACTGACAGCAGTGAGGTAAGGTACCCACTGCACTTAGTGTGTGAGCACCTGTCTTGAGGATCTGGGAGATCACCGGTGGAATTATCCCCTGCTTTTATCCACGGAACTAGTCTATTATACAGCACAGTGTGGACCCACTTATTTGCATGACTTGATATGGATTGCCTTTTTTTCTATAAATAGAGACACTTTAAGAATTCTGTTTTTTGGATTGTGCTTTTTTATTTCTATTGTTACTTTTATTATTTATTTATTTATTTTTATTTTATATTTTTTACTTATATTTTTTAACATTTGTTTCACTGGATGCACTTTATGGATTAGACACATTTTGGATCGTACACTTTATGTATTTTCATCATCACTATTTGTGATTCTGCTACCTATTTTTCACTTGCACTTTACTAGGAATATTTGTACTACCTGGATTTGAATATTTATACTGGTCACTTTATAATGGTTTTATAATGTACAAATGGTATTGATATACTTTAAATAGGTTACACAATTTGAAATAATTGATCTGTAATAATCGCATAAGTGTGTTTTAGATCCTGTATGCGATTATTTATTCACTATTTTAGGTATTTATTGAATTAATTTAGTTTTTTTGTGTGGAGCGCAACACCATTTCTGTATCACTATTATAATCTGAGGGGAGGGTTTGCACCTCTGTCGGTGTTTTGCTGCAACCATATTAGCTCCTTTGTTTAGCCATTGTAGCGCGAGGATAACCAATAATTACCAATCTAAACTTACTAGATTGATTCAATGGCTGTATGTCGAAGGCCCCGAAGACTCGGAAGTGCATCATATCAACATAACGGCCACAGAATATCAAAAGCTTCATATTATTTAGAAGAAGAAAACTAAAATAAAAAATATTAAAAATATATACCTCATCCTCCCATCAGCTCAAATCGAGTTAACATAATCTAAAACCTTCAGCAAATAATAACATAAACCCCACATAAATGTGTACCTGCCAAAAAAATGGGTCATGAATTATCTATAAACGCATTGATGTCAACATCTACATTGAGCCCAAACGGGGTATAGCACTTAATTTTATGGATCCAGGCCATCTCTAATCTTGATATGCCCCTAACCACAGAGCCTCCTCTCCAGGGCAAATTAAATGTATCTATGCCTGTACATTGTAAAGCGCTGCGTAAACTGTTGGCGCTATATAAATCGTTAATAATAATAATAATAATAATTTAGTATATGTAAGGGTTTATAACAACTTTAAGTAGGTTCATCACAAACAAGTAAAAATACAGCAGAGAATTTAAGAAACCATTGATGTAGCATTCCATGTACAGTATATTGTTAATGAAATTGCAGAAGATGAAAATAGACCTAATTAGGATATTTTCTTCTAGTGCACTATATCTCTATTTCCCATGTGTTATCTGTGCCATATACCCATTGAAATGACTGGCCTCCAGTCATATGCAGAGATGAAACAAATTCCTCTACATAAAATGTACCTGCTATTTGCAATCTTCTCTTCTCTACAACTGTAATCAAAGTGTAGAGTTTATAGAGCTTGTATGAGCTCTCAGAAAGCAGGGAGCAGGGACACTCTGCAGACCTCACTGAGGGGAGTTCTGATAGCTGATTGGAGGAAAAGGACACACCACTCTTCACACAGCACACAGTAACATAGCTGAGCCTGTCAATCATAGTGTATTGGAGCTAATTTCCCTGTTACCTTTTTTCTCTTTGTGTCAGGAAAGCCTGTCAGAAGTAGCTCATGCATGTATCAGAGTAATAAGGCAGCAGACAGAAATTACACTTAGGCCCCTTTCACACTGGGGCGGGAGCGGCATTAGCGGTAAAGCGGCGCTATTGGTAGCGCCGATTTATCGTTGTTTTAGCGCTGGTTTACCGTTGTTTTAGCGCTGGTTTTAAAGGGTTAAAAACGTGTACAAAGCACCGCTGCAGCGGCACTTTGCCGGCGGTATAGCCGTGCTGCCCCATTTCAATGGGTAGGAGCGGTGAAGGAGCGGTGAAAACACCGCTCCTTCAGGGCTCCAAAGATGCGGCTAGCAGGACTTTTTTCACTGTCTTGCTAGCACACTGCTCCAGTGTGAAAGCCCTCCGGCTTTCACACTGGAGTGAAAGGGGCCAGATTTTTTCAGGTGCTATACAGGCGCTATTTTTAGAGCTGTATCGCCTGAAAAACGCCTCAGTGTGAGAGGGGCCTTAGTGCTTTGGATTAAGAAAAGTATACACCATAGAACACTTCTTCTCAAAAGAGGCATTGGCCCACCTCCATTTCCTGCATTTTGCTAGCTTCCTCTAGGACTGTGACATCATAATGGGCGGGGACATCATCCGACGATGTCCCTATATACAGTGGTGTGAAAAAGTGTTTGCCCCTTCCTCATTTCCTGTTCCTTTGCATGTTTGTCACACTTAAGTGTTTCGGAACATCAAACCAATTTAAACAATAGTCAAGGACAACACAAGTAAACACAAAATGCAATTTGTAAATGAAGGTGTTTATTATTATTTTGAAAAAGTGATTGCCCCCTAAACCTAATAACTGGTTGGGCCACCCTTAGCAGCAACAACTGCAACCAAGCGTTTGCGATAACGTGCAATGAGGCTTTTACAGCGTCCTGGAGGAATTTTGGCCCACTCATCTTTGCAGAATTGTCCTAATTCAGTTACATTAGAGGGTTGTTTAAATTTGTTTGATGTTCTGAAACACTTAAGTGTGACAAACATGCAAAGGAACAGGAAATGAGGAAGGGGGCAAACACTTTTTCACACCACTGTAAGTCCCCGCACGCCGCGTGTCCTGTCATAGTGGCCGGAGACAGTGACGAGGCAACATCTCCAGAAGAGAAGAACAGAAGAACAGAAGAGGACGACAGTGGCCCAGCAAGAAGAACCGAAGAGGGGGACAAGACCCCCGAAGAGGGGGACGAGACCCCCGAAGTCAGAAGAAGAGGGCGGCGGCGAAGAAGAAAGCCAGGCTCCTCCGCTAGTAAAAGAGCTAGCAGAAGATAGTGGAGGAGTCTGGCGAGAAGACCCCTGAAGACGGAAGAAGACCCCCGGACCTGTGCAATAAACTATTTTAACCCTTGTGTGTTGTGTTTTTTTTTTAAATTTTTTTCACAGGTGAATGGGTAGGGGTACATTGTACCCCATACTCATTCACATAGGGTGGGGGGCCAGGATCCGGGGGCCCCCTTATTAAAGGGGGCTCACGGATTCCGATAAGCCCCCCGTCCACAGACCCCGACAACGGCCAGTGTTGTCGGGAAGAGGCCCTTGTCCTCATCAACATGGGGACAAGGTGCTTTGGGGTGGGGGCCTGGTACGTCTCAGGAGGGGGGTGCTCGCTCGTCCCCACCCCCTTTCCTGGCCGGCAGGGTAGCGTGCTCAGATAAGGGTCTGATATGGACCTAGGGGGGACCCCCACGCGGTTTTTATAGGGATTCCCCTTTAAGTCCATACCAGGTGACAGGGCCAGCGACGCTTCCTTCGCTGGTCCCGGCTACCAAAATGAGCAAACTTTTCTCCGGGTATGAAAAGTCTGTTCATTTCGAAAGTACGGCAGACTGGCACACACACGGCCGAAATGCGAGTCCGGCGGACAGATTGATGTGCAAAACTCCAATCTTAGTCCGCCTACACATGGGCGGATTGTCCGGCGGACTTTTCCACCGGATTTTTTGATCATGTGTACGTGGCATAACCCTGCATGACTCCTGGCGCACACTATACCCAAATGTGAAGGATTTTACCTTCTTCTCTCCTACACATAACAAATATTCAATAATTTACCATTTTTTCATTTCACAACTTGATCTTACCATGCTCGCGGAGGCCACAATTGAACCCATGCTAATCTCGGATCATCACCCCTATCACGTACCTTCTAGTAGCGAGCCCGGATTGCGGAGAGAGGCCTCCCTTACGACTCCCACTACCGGTTTCCTGGCAATGTAACAGGGAACACAGGAGTAAGGAGGGGTACAGGTGCCTGGCAGGATCAACAGATGGGTAGGATGGGTAGGTGAAGTTCAGTGGAGCAGGTAATCACAGTGAATGGATCAGCAGGTAGTTTATAGCAGATAACACAGTTCAATGGAGCAGGTAACTTGGTGATAAGCAGTGCAGGGAAGCAGGTAACTTGAAGCAGGTGAACAGTGCAATATACACAAGTACTTGCAGCAGATAAACAGTTCAATATGAGCAGGCACTTGCAGCAGGTGAACAGTTCAATAAGACAGGTGACTTGAAGCAGATGAACAGTGCAATATGACAAGTGGCTTGAAGCAGACAAACAGCGCAATATAAGCAGGTACTTGCAGCAGATAAGCAGTTCAATATGAGCAGGCACTTACAGCAGGTGAACAGTTCAATACAAGCAGGTTACTTGCAGCAGATGACACAGTTCAGTATAAGCAGGTTACTTGCAGCAGATGACACAGTTCAGTATAAGCAGGTTACTTGCAGCAGATGACACAGTTCAGTATAAGCAGGTTACTTGCAGCAGATGACACAGTTCAGTATAAGCAGGTTACTTGCAGCAGATAACACAGTTCAGTATAAGCAGGTTCACCTTTAGCAGACGGATGGTCAAAGCAAGCCGGATCGGATATCAGACAGGAACGAAGTACAAGGGAACAGGCAGGAGAATCGTCACAACAAGCCGGGGTCGGGTGCAGGCAGATAGCAGATGGGTCACAGGCAGGCCAGGTCAAACAGGAACAAACAATACGGATCAGGTCCCACAGGTATAACGCTGTAGAGCAGACAGCAAAGACTATTGGCAAGAAGCTAGTTTAAATAGGCCGTTTGGCGCCAACACGGACGCACGCACGCGACCGCGCACGTGCCCGCGCACGCGCACCTGTGTAGGAACGTAAGGGCGTTCATACGATCGTGCGTACCCGCGACGATCGTAAATCAGAAGACCTGGAGGACAATCTCTTCATGCGATTTTCATGACAACCCCATTGCAATGACTTTAAGACTCCCAATTACACGCAATAAATCTGAGATATGGCACCTAGATGACTGCCTGCTCCTGGATCCGGACAACGCCAACATTTTAGCTGAACATCTCACTCAAAAAAGTGAACAAGGCAGTTGCAATTCAACTGCTCAAATTCCGCGCCATGTGAACAAAAACAAATAAGAAATATACACAAAGAGCAGCTCCCTAGAAAAGTGAAACAAAAACCTGTAGAGTGATAACAATGATTAAGGGCGCTCTGTAAAAAAAAATATTAATCTAAACCACTAATTTGCAAAAAAAAAAATTTCTAAACCACTGAATCAGAATGGCTGAAAAAAAGTGCTTAAAATAATGTGAACATCACCAAAGTGAAAAATATGCACATATATAATAACAATGATTATACTGGAGAAATAGTGGACCTCAGTGAACCACCATACATAATAATTAACAATGTAAAGTCCCAATAACATGTCTCTACAAAGAATGAATTCTGTCGTATTCTGCCGATCCGGAAAGTGGAAAACAAATAGTAATCGTGATATAACAACGATTAGCAACAAGTCTGAAGAAAACTTGCGACTCCCTCCACCAGGAACGTAGAACTACACCAGTAGTGAGGATACAAGTCCAAACCGCTTACCAGATCCATTTGACCACTTTAATTAAAAAGTAAGTCAAACAACGCTTGTACAGGATAATGCCTGCTCATATGGATACCAATGCAGATGATGGTAGATGGTGTGTCTCTCTTCACAGACTCAAGAGGCAAATGTGAAAAAATACAAAAAAATCCATAGCATAATACTGACTTTAATAAAAAATAAGTAAAATAACAGACAGCCAAAAGGCTCCTTACATGGTTAGGTGCCTGGCCTGGCACTGCTCGCTCTGACCAAAAAAATCGCTCTCCAACTCAAGGAAAAATTCTTCCGCATTCAATATTGGCGTGCGTTCAAGGCCTGCAGACCGACAAACCAAAGGGCCGGAAATGGCGTTGAATAGCGTGACTCAATATTTCACTGAAAACGTCACTGGGGATACATCGCCTACAGTTAGGTGGGCCGCCCATAAATGTGTCATTAGAGGGATACTAATCTCTTTAATGGACAAGAGAAACAAACTTAGGAAAACCTGCATTGAAGAACTATCAGCCTGTATAAAAACTCTTGAACATGCTCACAAACTCTCCCTGGCTAACAGTTCTCTCTTTGACCTTTTAAGGGCAAGAGAGAAACTGTTGGAAGAACTTCAAAAGACACTAAAACGAAATTACACAATTTCTCATAAACTATTTTATAAATTTGGCTACAAGGCAGGTAAATTACTGGCCAGAGCCCTACAACAGAAAAAATCGACTAACACCATAAATACTATCAAAACCCCCTCAGGTGTGAATTTAACCAATAATGATGACATAGCTGGCCATTTTGTGTCATATTTCTCAAAAATATATAATATGCCTCAAGCGCGCATGAACGACCCTTCCCCTGACCGAGCTAAGCTCATAAAGGACTTTTATCCAAATATAGCCCATCCTCACTGAACCCAGACGAAATGACAGACTTGGACCTCCCTATCTCCATTGAGGAAGCCCTTCAGGCCTTGAAACAGTTAAAGGCTGGCAACAGTCCAGGCCCAGATGGACTATCGACAGGCTACTATAAATCATTTTCTGACATATTAATTCCTCACTTTATATCGGCCTTTAATGATTTACACTCCTCTCCCCTACACACTAAAGATATACTGGAAGCCCACATTACTCTAATCCTGAAACCGGGTAAAGACACCACGGTAGTATCCAATTATTGCGATATCTCTCTACTGAACCTAGACGTGAAACTCTATGCGAAAATCTTGGCTAACTTTCTGCTTCCCATCCTCCCCAGACTTATTTCAATCGATCAGCTGGGCTTTATCCCAAAGGCCATTAACATACACCATTGGCTCACGTCCACTGCAACTAAAGGTTTCTTTCTTTCCCTGGACGCGAAGAAGGGTGGCCTGGGACTATATGTCCGCTGCACTGCAAGCACTAGGACACCCTTCACGCCTCTTACAAATGATCATGGCCTTGTAAACATCCCCTACTGCCAGGATCAAGGTAAACGGCCGCCTGTCAAATGCTTTCTCCATTGCCAATGACACAAGACAGGGTTGCCCACTCTCGCCCCTTATCTTTGTTCTTATTTTAGAGTCCTTTGTCAGGGCTGGCTTAGCCCTTCCTTCTCTGGGCTGGCTGCTCGGCTTTCGGCTAATTGCCAGCTCTCATCTCTCTCCACAGTGACCCAGCTGTTCCTGATCCTACTCGTCTGACCTGCCTACTTAAAGCTGTCCAGCTCACTTCATCTCTGCCTTCGCCTTGGTCACATCACAAGAAACCATCTCCTGTGGTTCTGTTTAAAGACTGGCTTGTTGACATCCCTTCTGGCTCCTTACCCTGCTTGCTGTTGCTCCACTTGGATCCCTGACTTCTGGCCGGGCTGATTACCCTATCTGGTTATTGAACTCTGGACTGGCTGACTACTCGATTCGGTTACTGGACTCTAGCTATGCTTTGACTACGCTTACACTATTTACCTTTTTATTTTTTATTAATAAACAAGTGTGATTTAATTGTACTTCTGTCTCGGTCTGGTTCATGGTTTCTGACACCCTTCCTCCACAGTCTGAGAGAAAACCCAGATGTTAAAGGGATTAACATCCAAAACAAACAATATAAAATAGCCGCCTACGTGGATGACATTTTACTATTTCTCTCGGATCCCATAACCACTATCCCCAACCTCCTTCAGGATTTCGCTTTATTTAAAAAACTATCCAATTTACAAATCAATTTTGGAAAATCCAAAGCCCTCAACATTATACTACCCTCGGCAACAGTCTCTCAGTGCTGACACAATTTCCCTTTTAGTTGGGAACCACATGATATAACCTACTTAAGCATTAAACTCCCCACCAAATTGACTGAACTATATGCAAAAAACGTCTTGCCCGCACTTCAGAAAATACAGGGAGACTTAAACAAGTGGTCTAAGGGTCCCTTTTTGTGGTTCGGTAGAGTTTGAAGATGAATGTCTTCCCTAGGCTATTATACCTGTTGCAAGCTATACCAATCAAACTCCCCCCCTCATTTTTTGCTACATTTAAACGAATGTGCAGAAACCTTTTATGGTCCACACATCCTGCCAGGCTAAGTTGGGACAAATTGATCCTACCTAAATGGAAAGGAGGCATAGGGTTAACCGATATACAAACATACTACAGGGCGAGCCAACTCTCTAGAATAGTGGATTGGTATGTTCACAACAACAGCAAAGATTGGATACATATAGAGAGTGCCTTCCTTCAGATACCAATCTCTCATCTTCTCTGGATAAATCAACAGTTGATAGCTAAAGATTGTTCCTCCTACCCATTAATCGGCCCAACATTACTCAACTTCAGAGCATCGTGTAAACCTTTAAACTTGTCACCAACATGTGGACCAATAACACCTTTAACGCACAATCCTGAGTTCACGCCAGGTGTGTTAGCGCATGACTTAACTGTATGTCGAGTATTTGGGTCCACCTTACTCTGTATGGGTGTCTAACTTTGTATCATAGACATCGCTGTCTTATTTTTAAATTGTTTTGTGATATATTTACCTTACTTTTTTGTTACTACATATATATATATATATATATATATATTGTACAAATAAAAATACAGTTTTTTACGCCATTATATTGTTGTACGTGCCTCCAAAGTCCATCAATAGGGATCCCCCTTCCTTTTGCAGTTTTTATAGGATGTGGCAAAACAAATTTGCATAGAAATGCCGATCTATACCCCTGCTTAACTGCGTGTCCCCATGACCCCCCGGTCAGAGCTCATCAATTCTTTAATGGTGACACCCTCCTCTCACATGTAGCCATTACCTCCACATTTCCTGAGCTCAGCATACCATTTTTCAAATACCTCCAACTCAGGCATTTCAGAACCCACATTCAATCTCTCAATGGAACAAGGACCTACCACCCTTTGAACACTTATGTAATAGCAAAGCACAAAAAGAAACCCCCTTAATGGGACTTTAATGGACCACCAATGCCACCAAGATTGAAGATAAAGCTTACATTTTTATTCATTTTACAAAAAAGATATATATATATATATATATATATATATATATATATATATATATATATATATATATATATATATATATATATTATATATTTTTTGTAAAATGAATAAAAATGCAAGTTTTATCTTCAATCTTGGCAGAATTTGTGGTCCATTAAAGTCCCACTAAGGGGGTTTCTTTTTCTGCATTTGATGTAGGGATGGGACCGCCATGCCACAGTTTCTGACACAGTGACAGTCCCGTACCTCTTTGTCCTTTGTAATAGCAAAGAGCCCCAAAGTCATTTGATTTCAGCAATCTCTGCACTCTTAACCTCTAACAACACACCAAACCTTCGTACAAACCGGTGCTGGGAAACTGACCTAGCATTGGAAATATCTAAGGACGGTGTGGCTCAAATATTTGAACACACACATAAAGGGTCCACCAACGTATCAGCACAAGAGAATAGATATAAGATTTACTCAAGATGGTATTGCATGCCTGAAAAACTACACAGATTCTTCCCAACCATCCCCCCAACATGTTGGCAATGTAACTCCTCCAGCTCTCATCCATATATGGTGGGAATGCCCATTACTCCAAACATTCTGGAAGGAAGTGCATGAACTTATTGTACACATTACTTCAGACACTCTAGACTTCACTCCTGCACAATACCTCCTTCACACACATCCCTGCCGTGGTCAGAATACCGCAAATCCCTAACCTTACACCTCATTAACGCAGCCACTCAATGCATACCTGTCCATTGGAGAAGTACTAGCCCACCGACCATTTCTGAATGGCTTTGTAGAATAGATAAAATGGCGGAAATGGAAAGGCTCATTCACCAAGCTAAAAACGATCATACTAAATACAATAAAACATGGGCTTGCTGGATACACTATCGAGGCTCCCCAATGTCCAACACAGCCCAGACAGCAGCTGTCCCCTTGGAAGGGGGTAACCAAGTGATAGTCCACCAAGACACATAAGATTTCCGTCGCGTCCACCCTACTTTTCCTATTCCCTCCCTCCATAACCTTGTAGGTTACTAACGGACTTCACACTATGCCCGAGCTGAATCACACAGGATTTACCCCAACACCATACATAATTGATGGAACCCGCCGACTGGACCGGCAACAACCTCCAACTTCTCTCTGGACTGCTGAGAACTTCAGCTTCACACAGGGGATAATAGTGTTTCGATGCAGGGCATGCCACACTTGTAGCAATTCAGATGTGATAATTTGTTGGCTCTCACCCACTCACAGATAGCTCCCATTATGGGGTGAGTGGGAATGGGGCCAACCAGTATTGGGTAACCTGCCTATTTCTCTCAAAACCCCTTCCCTACACCCATCACCTCTCAGAGCTAAGATACAAGAGGATTGGTGGCTACAGAAAATATCCCTCCAAATGCACCATATCTCCTTAAAAGCTGTAACTGCTGCCATTCTGCTAATTGTCAAAATGTTCCGTACACACAGCATTGAATTTACCTTTATCTTTTAACTGCATTATTTTTGAACTCCTGTTGTTCTGTAACCAATATATGAATTGATGCTGATATTATGCTAATGTTGCTCTTACATTTTATTTCTGTATATGTGCAAAAAATTCAATAAAATATTTCTGGGAAAAAAAATTGTACTTTCATTATCACGATCGTCGCTTACGCGACTCCGTTCTCTGCTCACAGATCGTATGTACAACGCACGTGTGTTACTCTTTATATACACTTCACATACGTGAAACTCCACCTGCCCCTGACCTTCTTTCTAGTATATTCCCTACCCCTTCTCTTTCAGCGCATTGGAAGAGCACACGATGAAGAAAAAGCAAGTGCATGCAGTGGAGAGCAGCAACAAGGAGGATGATGAAAGCCTGGAGCCACAAATGTCACGATCCCGGAGGAGATTTAGGGCCTCAAATAAGTCCTTTGTAGAGATGGTGGAGATGGCAGACATCTTGAAGAGGGCCGACTATGATGGGAAGCACGGACCTTACCCAAACCCAAATGTGAGAAAGGCCAAGATCATGGCTAAAGTTGTGAAAAGTCTGCAGAAGAATTTTGGAGTACAGAGATCCAAGGATCAACTGAGGAAACTATGGTCAGACCTCAAATTTAGGGAGCAGGATCAATGCAGAAGAATCAAGAGAGTGCTGCAAAAAAGTAAGTATTTTGTCATGTGTTCCTATTATTATTATTACATTCGTGCTGGTCCATGTGCTTTTCTTTACTGTTGTACAGTTTAAAATGGCGAGTTTCAGGTTCGTGAGCACAGGGATCGTTCGTAGTAAACATTGTTCGCTCATTAAAATTATGTTTTTGGCATATGCAGTTTAACTACATTTGTTCATGCCTATTTGTATTAAAATAAGTTTAGTACATTATTGTCTAGATGGGTTTGTAACTAGAATGAAATGCAAACTCGATTCAGTGTAAGGAGAGGACACTCAGCAGCTGTTTACACATCTGGACGCACGAACACTAGTGTGGGACACCAGAACAAACTTTTTAAGGTGACCCACACTGGTTCTCCAGTGGATACTAGGGGTGTCTCCATGTGTGAAACTTGCACAAAACAGGTAAGTATTCCAGCTTTATAAAGGGAAAAAATAATGTCTTCAGCTTGAAACTCTGCCAAAACAGAAAATTGTACAACACTTCCAAGCAATGTTTCATATTCCTATTTCTGGCCTCAAATATCTGTGTGCTAAGTATACCGTCTTTTTTATTCACATAGGGGAGAAAAGAATCGGGACATCAGAGGAAACCAGGGACCCCAACCTAAAGAAGGGGGAGTCACCACACCAAAACCTCAGGATGTGGAGGAAGGAGAGGTTTATGAAGTGGGTGAAATAACGACCACAACAGGTGAGTATCTGAGACCACAGCATCAGGTAATACATGTATGCCTGCATATTTATAAGACATGGTGTGAAGAAGAATCTAATTTCACAAGCGCCAGTGCACAGATCCTCATCGGGGAGATAATGGTGTGCAATCTTGATTTACAGAAGATCAAAGAAGACATCAATGATGTAGAAAAAAGACTCAAAAACGTAGATGAGAGGAAGGGGATGCACTCCCCGAAACATGTCCATTGATCCCCCATGATGGGAGTTAGCACATGTTGACATTAGGCATGGGATCAGGAGGGAAATCCACATTTTGACTCCCAATTTGTCTGTATCTTCAAAATTTGGCTTTCATAGGAGTGACATCACCTCATCTGATGAAGTCAATATCAACACAGTTTTGACATACTAATGTCTGATATTGCCTTCACTTTGTAAGTTCCTGAGTTGTGTGTTTTATGGTTTTAAACATGCCTGTTTAACCCAAAAAGGCTATTTCTACTGCCAAACCTTAAAATGTTATACAACAAATATGTTGGTTTGTTCAAAAACCTTTTTCTAACGCACATGTGAATGTGCTTTGAGTAAAAAATGTTCTACTCAACAAAGTGTGGCTTCTTCTTGGCACTACAAGTGCACTTTCAGTGCAGTTTCAGTGCAAAGTGGATTTTCCTTTAGTAAATAACCCCCACAGTGCTCTAAAATTTACCCCAATCAGGCCAGTTTCAGGACTCAAAACAATTAATTCATGGTGCAGAAAAGGATGTTTTTTTGTTTTTTTTTAATCATTAATGCATTACATACATTAACAACAAAAATATTGTGTTTGTGTAGCAGACCCACAACATAATAGTTAGCTGAAGAAGAGATTGTTACCTCATGTATCAAATAAACTACCTTTGCACTATTGAAGAAAATGGCCAAAAAGAAAAGTCCATTGGAGAACCTAGGAGGCAGCTAAAAGAAACACAAGCAGTAAATCAAATGAAATATTATTTCAGTTTAAAATAAAAATGTATTTTAAAAATGTTTATCAAACATTTGCTGGCATATCAATGTTCCCCCTACCTGCAAAGTATTCCATATATTTTTGAAGGACCTCGCGGGCGCTTTGGGGGAAGCAAGCCAGGACGGCCTGCTTCAAGCGCCATCAGGGTTTTTGTTTGTTCTGGAAATCCGGCCTCAGGCCCAACTGAGGCCGTATAGTTTGTAGCATTTCTCCTGAGAAATTTGTGCTGAATGCAGCATGCAAGTACTATATGGTTTAGTTTATATTCCGCCATGTTGATTGGCATCAGGAATAGGCAGAACCGGCTGGCCATTATACCGAAAGCATTCTCCACCGCTCTTCTGGCTCTGGCCAGCTGGTAGTTAAAAAACATCTGATCTGAGGTGTGGGTCCTCATCGGGAACGGCCGCATCAGGTGATCACCCAGTCCAAATGCTTCATCAGTGACAAAGAAGAACGGTAGACCAGCCACGTTGTCTTCTGGAGGTGGCAAGACCAAGCCACCACTCTGGAGCCATCCATAAAACTTGGTCTGGGCAATGACTCCACCATTCGACATCTGGCCATTCTTCCCCACGTCCACATAGAGAAACATGTACAGTGGGGATCGGAAGTTTGGGCACCCCAGGTAAAAATGTGTATTAATGTGCATAATGAATCCAAGGAAAGATGGAAAAATCTCCAAAGGGCATCAAATTACAGATAGACATTCTTATAATATGTCAAAAAAAGTTAGATTTTATTTCCATCATTTACACTTTCAAAATTACAGAAAACAAAAAAAAATGGTGCCTGCAAAAGTTTGGGCACCCTGCAGAGTTAATATATTGTACTGCCGCCTTTGGCAAGTATCCCAGCTTGTAAACGCTTTTTGTAGCCAGCCAAGAGTCTTTCAATTCTTGTTTGAGGTATCTTTTCCCATTCTTCCTTACAAAAGTGTTCCAGTTCTTTGAGATTTCTGGGCTGTCTGTCACGCACTGCTCTTTTAAGGTCTATCCATAGATTTTCAATAATGTTGAGGTCAGGAGATTGTGAAGGCCATGGCAAAACCTTCAGTTTACGCCTCTTGATGTAATCCACCATGGGTTTTGAGGTGTGCTTAGGATCATTATCCATTTGTAGAAGCCATCCTCTCTTTAACTTCAGCTTTTTCACAAATGGCATCAAGTTACCATCCAAAATTTGCTGAAATTTTATTGAATCCATTTTTCCATCTACTCGTGAAATGTTCCCTGTGCCACTGGCTGCAATACAACCCCAAAGCATGATTGATCCACCCCCATGCTTAACAGTTGGACAGAGGTTCTTAGAATTAAATTCTGTGCCCTTTCTTCTCCAAACGTACCTTTGCTCATTCCGGCCAAAAAGTTCTGTTTTAACCTTATCGGTCCACAGAACTTGTTTCCAAAATGTCTCAGGCTTGTCTATAAGATCATTTGCAAAGTTCAAACGCTGATTTTTGTGGTGAGGACGTAGAAGAGGTTTTCTTCTGATGACTCTTCCATGAAGACCATATTTGTACAAGTATCTCGTTATAGTGGAATAGTGTACCACAACTCCAGTGTCTGCCAGATCTTTCTGGAGGGATCGTGCAGTCAAACGTGGGTTTTGAATTGCTTTTCTCACAATCCTGCGAGCTGTTCTGTCTGATATTTTTCTTGGTCTTCCAGATCTTGCTTTAACTTCCACTGTTCCTGATGACTGCCATTTCTTAATTACATTCTGAACAGAGGATATTGACATCTGAAAACGCTTTGCTATCTTCTTATAGCCTTCTCCAGCTTTGTGAGCGTCAACTATTTTCAGTTTTCTAGACAACTGCTTAGAAGAACCCATGGTGCTGATTGTTGGGGCAAGGTCAGATGAGTCTGGCCATTTAAAATCTTTGAGATTGACATCACCTGGTCTTCCCAGGTGATGATTGAGAACAATCCATGACACTGGCAGGTCTCAGCTTTGCAAAGGGGGCATTGCATGCTATAAATTCTGCAGGGTGCCCAAACTTTTGCAGACGCCATTTTTTTGTTTTCTGTAATTTTGAAAGTGTAAATGATGGAAATAAAATCATTTTTTTGACATATTATAAAAATGTCTAATCTGTAATTTGATGCCATTTGGAGATTTTTCTATTTTTCCTTGGCTTCGTTATGCACATTAATACATATTTCTACCTGGGTTGCCCAAACTTTTGATCCCCACTGTATGTTGCCAATACCACCGCCAATATCACAATATGAAACCCCTTATAATTATACTAGTATGACCCCGAGTTGGGGAGTGGGACGATGTGGACATGTTTCCCATCAATTGCCCCTCTGCAGTTGGGAAAGTCCCACTGCTGGGCAAATTGGGAAGCCACAGTCTGCCATTCCTGTGGCGTTGAAGGAATCTGTGGAGTCAAACAAGAAAAAAATAATTGGTACTTTTGCACATAACATTGCAAGCAGATTAGACACAAACATTCTTGCCCAACATAAGTATAAAACATTTATTTTAAGGAGTGATGGCCCATTGTAAAAATTTTAGGGTGGGGGGAGATGTTTTGGATAGGTAACCCTCTCCACTTCATTGAGAGCTAAATGCATAAATAATATGTTTTACTTTGGCCAGCCTCTCCTTACTTAAACTATTGGCAACCCACTGGACAGGTAAGAAGTGTCATCATACAAAAATATGAATACACACTGTCCACATTTAAGCACATTTTTACATTCTGCAATTACCTATCAAGATAATAGGAGAACAAAACTATAAACAGTACCATTTGAAAGTATTCAGGCAGGCCCTTTCATTACATGCTTTGGTCAATTCATCCATAAATATGACCACAAAAGAGGTAGGTATAGTGTTTATGAGTTTGGCAAAGGCAGCAGATAGAGTATTGGTATCGGTTGACTTAGCGGTTGGGGGAGGGAGAGTTCCAAATAAGTTTGGGACTCCAAAAAAAGCCTCTTGCCCTCTGCCTGAATTTAAGGACAAAAAAAATCACATTTGCACACATTTTAGGTTTGTTTAAGGTAAAGCACTATTATGAAACTGGCAAAATTAAATACATAGAATGTGATGTTAAAGGAGAAAACTTACCCTAATATGGTCCTTCTGCAGGACCTGAATGATGGCAGACCAGGTCTCTGAAATAATGATCCCCAGAGCCTGGGGGGAGATGCCTGTGGAGAACTTGATGTCCTGCAGACTTCTCCCCATCACCAAGTACTGCAATGTGGTGACTAGCCTTTGTTCCCGAGTGATGGCTTGCCGCATGCAGGTGTCCTGCTTGCTAATATAAGGGGACAGCAAAGCCAACAGAAAAACAGCGTCCGTCATCCTGAGAATTCCTGAAATCATCAGGATTATTCTGCTGGATCTCCCGCAACAAAGGCATGTGCGAGAATAGGTCACGCTGGAGCAACCAATTCTTCGTCCATGAACTCCTCCCCGCCCTGTTCATGGACTGGGCTTGGGTCAAATTAACAACCCCAACACCAAGCCTCCGCATAGCTCTATGAAGAGTATGTAACTGCAACATGGCTTCAAAATGGTCGGCTGGTCAGAACAAACTAACAGAATGCACTGAAAATCAGAAAGGCCTGAGAAGAGGGACCTGAAAATCAGAAACGAGTGGGCAAGAAAATCAGAAACGAGTGGGCAAGAATACACTAGAAATCAAATATGTACTAGAAATAGCATGCACTGAAATCTAGATGTAAACTGACTACACGCACTGAAAATCAGATACAAACCCACAAGCACAAACTGAAGAGCAGTAACGATTGGAAAAGCACAATGCTGAAAAGTGCGAATCGTCTCTCACCAAACTTCTACTAACACGAGATTAGCAGAAGGAGCCCAAAGGGTGGCGCACTGGCTATTGAACTTCCCTTTTCTAGTGCCATCGTACGTGTTGTACGTCAGAGCGTTCTTGGCAATCGGAATTTCTGACAACAATTGTGCGTCCGTGTGTATGCAAGACAAGTTTGAGACAACATCCATCGGAAAAAAATCCAGGGTTTTGCCGGAATGTCTGATCGTGCGTAAGACTGCAATACTTTATATAAAGCATCTGAGGACAACTTTTTCTCTTAAAAGACTTATGCCACGTACACACGATCTGAATTTTGGTCGGAAAAAGCTCTGATGGTTTTCCCGACGGAATTCCGATGGGATTTCGCTCAAGCTGTCTTGCATACATGCGGTCACACCAAATTCCGACCGTCAAGAACGTGGTGACGTACAACATGTATGACGGGACTAGAAAAAGGGAGTTCAATACCCAGTAACCAATAGCTTCCATCTTGTAGTTGAATCTGAGCATGCGTGAGTTTTTTCGCATCGGAATTGCATACACACGATCAAAATTTCTGATAGAAAGTTGTTCTCAAATTTTTGCTGCCGGGAATTCGGCCTTTACAGACGGTCGCATTTTCTGATGAAAAGCTCTCATCGGTCTTTTGCTGGCCGAAATTCCAACCATGTATATGTGGCATTAGTGTTGTAGCAGTGAAAGATTTGTAGTTCAGTAAGAAAAAAATAGTTATGACTGCCACATTGTGCAGGATATCTCATCAGGGACTGTATAAACCTGGAAAGCAAAAGCAGATCATAAGGTTTTCTCAAGCTTTATGATTAACGCTAAAGTTTATCCTCAGGGACATCTACATTTACCTTCAATTCCCTAGCTGCAGTTTTATATGTGTTTAAAGCCAGAATGCAGCACAATAAGAGGCACAGAAATGGGGATATATGATAGTATTATGTTTGGAAAAAGGTTTTATAGGCAACACAAAAGTCTGCCCTCAAGGGTATGAACATCTACCATCAACTCCCTTGGTGCGGTTTTACTGTGTGAAATCAGAATAGAGAGCAATTATAGACACATTTAAAGGGCACTGTATGGCAATGTTACAGCCTGGAAGGTAAAATTATTACAGGACATAAGCCAATTTCTTAAATCACTTTAAATTATTTATTGTAACAAAATACATCCCTCACAAAAAAATAACAAAAACAAACTTATTGTGATAATAATAATCTTATTAAACTGTTCTACAAATCTATAAAAAAAAAATTGTAATACCAATACATGTACAATTGTTGTACAATGCAAATTGTTCAATTAATTATACTTTATTATAAGTTAAATCTCTATTCATTTTACTGTTAAAATTAGCTATTTAAATATCCACTGAAGCTTAAAAAATAATTTTCACACTGGCTGCTCTCAAATAGTTTTCCCTCACTGTCCGTCAATATATGAGCATAGTACATGGAAAGAAATGAAAGGGCTAACAGTAAATTTTAAGTTGAAGCTGTTCTTTTGCCCAGGCTTACCACATTTGTTCTGTGCTGTATCTTTGGAATATATTTTTGTTCCTAGACCCTGCCCCCCTGATAACAATATCAAATGTAGTCCAGTAGTAAAAAAAAGGGGGGGGGGGCACTGGAATTTGCTCTGCACTGCATTTGTGGTTCCCATGTGGGCTCAGTTCCAAAACTAGAGCTAGGACCTTTACCCTGCATTTCAGGAGCCATGGCACCCTATTCACGTGAATGGGCTGCTGTGCCCATGCAAAATGCAGCTCACAGAGCCCCAGCAGTGTGAACCAGGCAGAAGGATATTTTTTTTTTACTGATTTAAATAATGCTAATGAATTTACGATAGACAGTCAATTTTTAAAGTGTAGGTCCACTTTAACAATCTATCAAAAAGTAATGGTAGAAGTTTTGTCTGGACTTCCATTATACAAGATGAACTTGCCCTTATTTTTTAAATAAAAGTCAACAGTCACAAACACTGTAGCTGCTGACTTTTTTTTTTTAATCCGGTACTTATCAGTCCATGGAGTCTAATGCTGTCTTCTCGTAGCTCACTTTTCTCACTGCTCTGGGTTCCAGGCATCATCAACATCTTGCATTTGGGAGTTGGCTGTGACTTTCTGAGGAATCATAGCTGGTTCCCCACTGGTCCTACAGCCTTCTGGGATGTATGATGTCTCTTGGGAAGCTGTGGGTAGGGAAAGGGGTGAGACTGGCAATGTCCTTCTCACCTAGACAAGTATTAAGGAAATAGGTGTGACTAGATGTCATAAAAGGTACCCGCTCTCATATAAAATCTCAAATGTGTTGGGGGTGGGAAAGAAGATGAGCAGTACTTTCACTGTTAAGTGAAAGTTCAATTTAAACACTTGAAAGGGTGAACATGGAAAATAGCTACATATGCAGTTAAAATACATATTTGTGAAAATAATTTCTTCTGAAAATGTGCATTTTATTATAAGTTTTCTAATCCAGGGATTCCACCTAGACACTATACAAAACCCTGAGCATTTATTTTTTTCAATACAGTTATGCAGTTGTCGGAAACCAAGAATCAGACCGAGACAGAAGTACAGTTAAATCCCACTTGTTTAAAGAGGAAATGAACCCTCTCTACAAAAGAAAAACACCCTGCAGGACAAAGGCATAATGAGCTAGTATGCATAGCATACTAGCTCATTATGAATTACTTACCTGAGATCAAGGCCAAAGCGACTCTTGTTCACCTCCTCCATCGCCGCCACGATACCCGGAGTGACTTACGGGTACCGCTGCTCCGGCCAGTCACATGACGTCACTCTGGCGCATGTGCACGGGAGCCGTCAGTGACGGCATGATCGCCTTCCCTAATGGCACACTCAGTGTGCCTGCGCCATTGTCTATGGTGCTCATGCGTTGTAGACATCGGTGCCCGTTTTTAGGAAAATATCTCCTTAACCGTGTAGGTTAAGGAGATATTTCTTGCACCTACAGGTAAGCTAGACTTACCTGTAGATCAAAGTGGTCTGAAAGGCTTTACAGCCACTTTAATAATAAAGGTAAATAGAACAAACACTAACAGCCTTGACAGTACCCCCTCCTCAGCGAATCCTCCCTCTCGAAGTATGACTGGGCTTGAGGGGAAAATGTCTATGGAAATCACGGAGGAGGACAGGGGCATGTACATCTGAGGATGAGACCCAAGAGCATTCCTCCGGACCATACCCTTTCCAATGAACCAGATACTGTATGAGTTCATGGAACCTACGGGAATCAGCAATGGACGGAAAGGCCCAATAAACTGATGTGTGGACTTCAGAGAGGAAACATGAAGTCAGAGGTTGCAAGATGACAGCCAGACCCGGTCCCCAACCTGGTAGGAAGGCGCAGACAGGCATCTGCGATCCGCATGGCGTCTGTACCTATCATTAGCATGTCGCGAAGCCACCTGGACTTATGCCCAAGTGGAACGAAGACCACGGAGATGCTGCTCTGCGGAACAAATGAGTCAGGGAACAAGGAAGGTTGAAAATCAGTTTGCCATAAACGAGGACAATCGTGAAGCAGAATTCGAGGCACTATTGTGAGCAAACACCGCCCACGGTAAGAGGTCTGACCAGAGAGTCTTTCTCTGAGCACATCAGCACATAGACTAGGCCACCAGAATTGTTGTGAAATGGATAAAAAGAGTTGATTCTTCCCAGGATGGCCAACAAGCCTTGGGAGAACAGTAAGTCTGGAGCACAACAGTATGGAGACTCTCTGGGACAAATATCAGCGGTCACAAGGTTTCTCAGGAGGTGCATGGATCTGAGCAGCAAGAATTTTGTCACCCAAAGGAGAAGTGAAACTGGTGTGAACCACCAGAATACGATTAGGAGGATTAGGAGGAATCACAGGAAGAGGAACCAACTCCATCTTGGATGTGGGGGAAAATTGTTGTGACAAAATGCCAGCCTTTACAGTCTCAGTACCAGTTAATATCTGAGACAATGTAATTTAAACTTGACAAGAAAAGAGCCAATTGTACTCTTCTGGGAGAGAGGCATTTAGTCTCAGACAAGAATGTAAGATTCTTATGGTAAGAATGAGAACTGGCAAAGTGGTACCTTTGAGGAGATGTCTCCATTCCTTCAGGGCTAAAATGATCTCCAACAGCTCTCTGTCATTAACATGTCGCAAAGCCACCTGGACTTATGCCCAAGTGGAACGAAGACCACGGAGATGCTGCTCTGCGGAACAAATGAGTCAGGGAACAAGGAAGGTTGGAAATCATAGTTCGCCATAAACGAGCACAATCGTGAAGCAGAATCCTTGGAGAGGTAGGACGCTGAGATAGAAGGGCACCAACTCCAGTCTCAGAAGCATCAACCTCAAGCATAAAAGGAAACATAGGATCAGGATGTGCCAACACAGAGCAGAAACAAAGGCAGCCTTGAGACTCTTAAAGGCCTTAATGGACTCCGGAGACCAACTCTGAGTTACCATCCTTTCTGGTCATGTTAGTCAGGGGCTTGACCAGAGATGAGAAGTTACGAATAAACTTACGATAATAGTTGTCAAAGCCAAGAAAATTCTGCAGAGGAGATAAACCCATGGGTCGAGGCCACTGTAGGACTGCTCAAAGTTTCTATGGGTCCATCAAAAAACCAGCAGTAAAAATGACATAGCCCAGGAACTTAACCTGTTCAAAATGGAATTCGCACTTCTCCAATTTACAATAGAGATTGTTCTCTCTTCGTTTCTGAAGCAAACGACAGACATCGGTTTGGTGGCTCTCCAAGGACTTGGAAAATATGAGGATATCATTGAGATAAACCACCACACATAACTGCAACAAATCTCAGAGGACATTGTTAATAAATTCCTGGAAAACTGCTGGAGCATTACAAAGGCCAAAAGGCATAACGAGGAGATCTCTCCATTCTTTCAGGGCAAAAATGATTGCCAACAGCTCTCTGTCACCAATCTCATAATTGCACTCAGCAGGTGACAATTTCTTGGAAAAGTAGCCAGTAGTGGATGCATAGCACTCTCAGAGTAAGGACGTTGAGACAGAAGGGTGCCAACTCCAGTCTCAGAAACATCAACTTCTAGGATAAAAGGCAACGTAGGATCAGGATGTGCCAACACGGTAGCAGAAACAAAGGCAGCCTTGAGTGTCTCAAAGGCCTTAATGGACTCCGGGGACCAACTCTGTGAGTTACCATCCTTTCTGGTCATATCAGCCAGGGGCTTGACCAGAGACGAGAAGTTATGAATAAACTTCCGATAGTAGTTGGCAAAGCCCAGGAAACACTGCAGAGGACGTAAACCTACGGGTCGAGGCCACTGTAGGACTGCCGAAAGTTTCTCTGGGTCCATCGAAAAACCAGCAGTGGAAATCACATAGCCCAGGAATGTAACCTGTTGACGATGGAACTTGCACTTCTCCAGTTTACAATAGAGATTGTTCTCTTCTTAGTTTCTGAAGCACACGGCATACATCTGTGTGGTGGCTCTCCAGGGACTTGGAAAATATGAGGATATTGTCAAGATAAACCACCGCACATAACTGCAACAAATCTCAAAGGACATCGTTAATAAATTCCTGGGAAATTGCCGGGGCATTACAAAGGCCAAGAGGCATAACGAGGTACTCATAATGGCCTGTTCTGGTATGAAACGCAGCTTTCTACTTGTTGCCCTCTTTAATCCTCACGAGAGTGTATGCCCCTCACAAATCAAGCTTTGTGAAAACTGTTGCTCCCTTGAGGCGGTAAAATAACTCCATAATCAACAGAATCGGATAGGCATTCTTAATCGTAAAACAATTGAGACCCCTATAATCAATACAAGGTCTCAGTTCACTACTCTTCTTCACAAAAAATAAACCACCACCAGCTGGAGAAGAGGATTTGCAAATGAAACCTTGAGAAAGTGCATCTGCAACATACTCTTCCACTGCCTTATCTCCAAGACCGACAAAGGGTAAACCCGGCCAGGAGGGGGTATGGCACCAGGTTGAAGACATTGCTAAAATCGCAGTACTTATTCCAGCAGGGAGGAGAGTGAAGAGTTGCACAGTACCTTGGCTACCTTCTGGAAGCATGTCTTACTGCATTGTGGCGACCAGGAGAGAACCTCAGCATGGAGCCAATCAAAAGAGGGAATGTGCTTCTGTAAGCAAGGATAACCAATAACCAGCGGAAACTTAGGTGAGGAAATAATGTGGAATTGGATTATCTCATGGTGAAGAGCCCCTATGGCCAACAGAACAGTCTCATGAGTCACATGGGCAGGCTGTAAAGGTCTCCTGTCAAGAGCCTCAATGGCAGGTGGAGAATCACACAGCTGCAGCAGAATCTAGTGCTTTGAAACAAGGGCAGCATCAATGAACAGGCCTGCAGCCCCAGAGTCGATTGGAGCCTGTATCTCGACAGATGACTCAGCTTAATAAATGGTAACCAAAACCAGGGGCTTATCCTTCTGGATAACTGGGGATGAAACAATGCCACCTAAGGTCTGTCCATGACAGGACCTCAAGTTTCGGGCATTCCCTGGATGGGTAGGACAAGACTTCGAAAAGTGACCTGCCTGGTCACAATAAAGGCACAATATCTCCCTCCTCCTAAGGGCTCTCTCACCCGCAGAGAGATGTGTGAAGCTCAAGTGCATGGGTTCACCTTCACTGACCGACTCAGTACCAGGAGGCATGGGAGGTGGGGGAGGCAAGGGTGGAACTGCAAAGCTTGGAGACAAATGTACAGGAGGCTTCCGCAAGCATTCCTTAAAAGAGAGTCTTTCTCAGATCCTGGAGTCAATGAGGATAGCAAACATGATCAACTTCTCCAGCTCAGTGGGTATATCTTGGGCTGCTAGCTCATTCTTGATGGTATCCGAGAGACCATGAGAAAAAGCAACCACGAGGGTATCACTGCTCCAAGCAACCCCTGCTGCCAGAGTATGGAATTCAATGGTGTAATCGGCAACAGTTCTCATACTCTGTTTGATGGACATGAGGTACTTGGCAGCAGAGGCAGAGGATGTGGGAACATCAAATACTCTTTTAAAAGAAGCCATGAACTTTGGGTATCTCAAGACAACAGGTTTTTGTGTCTCCCATAGAGGGTTTGCCTAGGCCAAGGCTCTCTCAGAAAGCAAAGATTTCACAAAACCTACTTTGCTTCTGTCTGTGGGAAATACCTGGGGCAGCATCTCAAAGTATGTTTCAACCTGGCTGAAAAACCCTCTGCATTGGACTGGATCGCCCCCAAATTGCTGGGGAAGAGGAGCTGAACTATACATACCTCTTATAGAGGTAATACTCGAGGTGGGTGTCTGCACAGAGACTGGAGCAGCAGTAGAGACAGCTTGCAACACAGGCTGTACTGGAGCAGCCACAGTGGGATATTTCAGGTGAGCTGTGTGACTCAGGAGCATTTGTAATGCCATGGCAAACTGATCCGTGCGGTGATCCTGCTCGTCCAATCTGGAAAAAATATTACCAAGAAGTGGATTGACTGCATCTTCTGAATTCATGGCCTTTGCCTACTATCAGAAACCATGAATCAGATCAAGACAGAAGTACAGTTAAATCACACTTGTTTAACAATAAAAGTAAATAGAACAAATGTAGTCAAAACATAGCCAAAGTTCTGTAACCAGAGCGGATAGTCAGACAGACCAGAAAGTCAGGGATCAGCATAATGGAACAGCAAGCAGGATCTGGAGCCAGAAGGAATATCAGCCAAGCAAGTCTAACAGGAACGCAGGAGATAGTCTCTGTGATGTTGACCAAGGCGAAGGCAGAGATCATCTGGGTTAGACAGCTTAAGTAGGCAGGACTGACGAGCAGGATATCGTCAATATGGGAGTCACTGTGGAGAGATAGGAGCTGGCAATTAGCCGAGTGGCCAGCTCAGAGAGGGAAGGGCTGAGCCCAGCCCTGACAGCAATATAGCATTGTCCAGCCAGTGATTTGATAATAGAGGAGCAGCAGATCAATAATGAATTCACCTCTGGGTTCTCTCCTCCCATCACTGGCTTAATGTGCTGATCCTTTCTCTCCAAGTCCTCTGCTAATTTGAATACTAATGTGCAGGAGGCAAGCACAAAGGCAAATAAAGGAAAATAAATCTTTCTTAACGACTGACAATATAACTTAACTAAATATTCCTGAAAAAATCCAATGTATGGGGTGATTTCAATAAAGCATTTTTTACACTTTTCTGGTGGCATGGTCCCTTTGAAATGTCTTGTACCAATTTCATTAAAGTTATTCTGATTCATACTCAGATTCATATAGTTCTCATTTGTGTTACTTTTGGCAACACCTTGTAGAAGGAAACTGATGGTAATTAGGACCAACCTGGCATACAAGTCAAACTAACTGGGGGGGGGGTGCCATTGTTGACATTATTGTTGTGCTTTTAGTATTTGCTTGACTAGTTTCTAGGATTAGGGATGGCCCAAACACGTCCCGGCTTGGTTCATACCAGAACATCTTGAATAGGCAACAAGTTGTAGCGAACATGCAAACTCTATTAAAGTATATGGGACATGAACATGAAAAATCAAAAGTCCTCATTTTAAAGGTTTATATGCAAGTTATTTCAATAAAAAGTGTATGGGGACCTGGGTACTGCCCTGGGGGACATGTATCAATGCAAAAACTAGTTTTTAAAGGAGCATTGATTTTAATTAAGCTTAAAGTGAAATAATAAAAATGAAATATTGCTTTAAATATTGTGCCCGGGCGGTCCCCTTAGTCTGCCTGTAAAGTGGTGCATCTGTGCGATGCATAGAACATGCCACAGCAATAATGACATTTCTAAAGTAAAAAAATGTAATTTAAACTTCTTGCCGCTATAATGCATTGCTGGGTTCTGGCAATACTGATTTCAAAAAAATGAAAAAAATTGGCGTGGAGTTCCCCCCAGTCCATACCAAACCCTTTGGTTTTTAAGGGGAATCCCATGCCAAAATTAAAAAAATTTTACGTGGGTTCCCCCAAAATCCCTACCAGACCATTATCCGAGCATGTAGCCTGGCAGGTCAGGAAAAGGAGGGACGAGAGAGCGGCCCCCTCCTGAACCATACCAAGCCCATGTCCTTAACATGGGGGGTGCTTTGGGGCAAGGGGGGCTCTGCACTCCCCCACCCCAAAGCACCTTGTCCCTATGTTGATGGGGACAAGGGCCTCTTCCCAACAACCCTAGGCTGTGGTTGTGGGGGTCTGTAGGTGGGGGACTTATCAGAATCTGGAAGCTCCCTTTAACAAGGGGCCCACAGATCCCGCCCCTCCTATGTGAATGGGTATCGGGTACATCATACCCCTACCCATTTACCAAAAACCACCCGATGACAAAACGGATGCCCCGCCCCTTCTGATGTCACGTGGCACTTTCACCACCTTCCTGCCCAGCCCTATTTTTAGCTTTTAGTGCTCTCACATTTTGAATGAAAATTACTCAGCCATGCAACACTGTATCCAAACAAACTTTTTATATTTTTTTTCACACAAATAGAGCTTTCTTTTCGTGGTATTTAATCACCACAGGTTTTTTTGTTTTTTGTAAAATAACTATAAAAAGAGCAAAAATTTGGGAAATAAAACGAACTTCTGGCCCAAGATTTATACTGCTACATATCTTTGTTAAAAATAACCCAAATTAGTGGATATTATTTAGTCTGTGTGAAAGTTATAGAATCTACAAGCTATGGGGCAAGTTATTTCTCGCACACAGCATAGTGTGGCAGAACCTACAATGAGTAACAGAATATAACCATTTATGTTTACGTAAGGTTGTTGGGAGTAACAATACATCAAGAATAATGGTCTAGGGTACATTACACAGATAAGCTAGTTGTCATAGAAGAGCCACTGGTAGGGCTGCGGGAAAAGCAGTGCCGCTGCGACTGATCAAAATAGCAGAGGGCGTTTAGGCGGTGTGGCTAACAGGTAGGGTTAAGTAATGGAGATATGATGGTTACTGGTTATGAACTATTATATACTGGTGGGTGAAGTTGAAGTATCATGCAATTTTTGAAGAGGGTACTGACGAGGTTAGATTGTTCAGAAACGCTGAAGGGGGTTGCTTTCAGGAGACAGAGGGAACAGGCCGTGCCCTATGAGACAGGGAGAGCTTCAAAGCCATAGGAGGGGAAGGAAAGAAAGGCTAGAGAAGTAGTGAGTAGAGAAGATAAAGAGTCCATAAGGTTGACCTGAGAGCCAGGATGAGGTGTAGTAATAACAACTGGATGTCAGTCACCACAGCAAGGGGACAGTGTTGTCAAAAGTCGGTGGTAGGCAGTGTGTTATCCAAGGGTGCCATATTTTGTCAAATTTTGGGACCCAATCTCTTTCTATAGCTGCCATCTTGACATTTATCATGGTACTGTTCATCCTGTGCTTTGCCTCAGCTACTACCAAAGAGGGGAATTTCCGAGCTTTTGCTGTAACTTTTTTCACAGTTGTAAGGAGTTGGACAAGGAGCTTGAATTGGGTGCATGATAAGCAGTCCAGTCTTAAGTTAAGAAGTGCAATGGTTGGTTCAGGCTGCCCTGACGTTTCAAACATTTTGGAAGCAAGGGTAAAAATATTGTACCAGAAGGTTTGGGCTATTGGGCAGGTCCACCAAATATCTAGATGATTTCCCTGTTCCAAACAGCCATGAAAGCAAAGAGCTGAGTACGAGGGTACTTACATATTTAGATATCCTGAATGGTACCAAGTACCAGCACTTTAGAGTTGGCTTCCACCACTAGGATATTAGGAGCTGATGATTTGGTTGCCAACCAGATCTCAGACCAATCTGCAATGTCAATGTCAAGGGTATACCCAAGGTCCACCTCCCATTTCTGGATGTAGGAAGCTTTTTCCTGAGTCTGACTTCACTAGAAGTTGGGCATAGGGGGATGAGATCAGTCCTCTAGCATGTGGATCTCTTTTACATGAAGATTCTAAGCTAGTGAATTGCTTTGGAGGAGTGTCTGTATTTATGGTATTTTGGGCATGTACACATTTTTATTTTGGAGGTATCGGAACAGTTCTAATTGGGGAAGCCCGAAAGTCTCGCAGAGATTCGGGAAGGGGAGGAAAGTTGTAGTTGTCACAAATTTGTGCAGCCTAAATAAGGCCGAGGATTCCCATGCATTGAGTGAATGGGGGACTCCTAGGCTGGGTAAAAGGCAGGATTTTTTAGAAAGGAGAGGAGAAGATTGTGGGGGGTTGCAGATGGTAGTTAAGTTTAAGCCTATCCCAAAGGGAAATAAAGTGTTTGGTGACGGGGTTGTGTAGACTAGGGCGGTCCGTGAGATGTAGCCATAGTAATTCAGAGACCGACAGGCATAGTTTTTGGGTAGGCTAGCGATATGTGCCGCTCTGTAATAGGTTGCGAAATTGAGAATGCCAAGGACCCCTTGGATTTTAGGGATAGAGTGTGTTTTGAGGTATGCAGGGTTTAAATGATTAAAGATGTAGGCAGCAGCATGTTTTTTCACAAGGCATGTGTAATAGGCAGGGATTGGGATTGGTAGGGCTCTAAACAAATTTAGTCATTTGGGTAGGATCGCCATTTTTATTACATTGATTTTACCTAATCACAATAGTAGAAGAGAGGACCATTGCTCCATCAGGTTCATCACCTGCCTCAGGATTGCTGGGTAGTTAGCAGAAAAAAGCTGTGAGATAGAAGCTGTGAGGTGGATCCCTAGATACGGTATTGTTTTCACCACCCAAGTAAAGGGGAGTGCCTGAGATGGTGGCAAACCTGTTGAGAATGGATAAAGGATTTGAGCCTGAGACTTGTGGGGAGGATAAAAATAGCATGATATCATCTGCAAATAGGCAGAGTTTATGTTGCTAGCCTCCTAGTTCTATACCTGTTATTTTCAGGTCTGATCTATTTAGATGAGCTAATGGCTCAATTAAAAAGGCAAACAGAAGAGGGGGGTGGGCAACCTTGATGTGTGCCACTTTATATATTAAATTAGTCAGATTTGTAGCCTGCATATTTCATGTATGCTCGGGTTTGTCATATAGTGCGGTGATCCATTTCATAAAGTGAGGGTCAAAACCCAATTTCTGGAGGGTGTAGTGTAAGTAGGGCCAGGAAACAGAATCAAAGGCCTTCTTAATGTCAAGAGAAAGAAAACAGAAAGCGATGCGATGAGTTCTGGCTATGTGTGCTAAGAGAACCGCCATGCGTACATTGTCGCTTGTTTGGAGTATAGGCATAAAGGCCACCTGATCGCGGTATATAAGACTGCCAATCATTCTGTTTAAATGAGTTGTGAAGATTTTGGCTAAGATTTTAATATCAAGATTTAGGCGGGAGATAGGGCGATAGTTCATGCAGGAGGTGTGGTTGAAATGGGGTTTACGGATCATACAGATAATGGCCGTCACTGTCTCTTGCCTGAAAGAGTGTCCATATAGAAGTACAGTACATTGAAGGCTTTGGCAAGAATAGGAGACAGGATTTCTGAGAAAGTTTTATGGCATATGGCTGAGTAACCGTCAGGACCGGTCTTTTGTTCACTTTTAGTTCCTTGATTGCGTTAGATACCTCCTCTACTGTGATGGAGTCTTTGAGTTGATTTCTTTGAGCTTGGGATAACTTGGGTAGGTTTATACGGGAGAAGAAGGTGTCAGCTTCAGTAGAGTTACATTCATTCACTGCTGAATATAAGGAAGCTAGGTGAGAGCGAAATTTGTGAATGATCAGCAGGGTTGCTAGTGTAGATATTGTTTTAGAGTTTGAGTCGGATTGGCTTGGTTGGCTTGTTTAGAGATTTAATTGTGTATGCTAGTAATGTCTCCGGCTTGTTGGATTTCATGTAGAAGACATGCCTATATCGGCACAGAGATTTGTCAGTAGACTCAGTGAGGAATAGGGCGTATTCCAGATGGATGTTTGTTTCAATGCTTTGTGCAGCATGCACTCTATCTGATTTAAGAGAGCTGGGGGAGCAGAGGATTCATGTACTGAGTCTTGAGAAAGAGATATTTCAGTGTCCAAGTCACCTGGGGAATCAGATGAGTTGGACACTGAAATGTTAGACTGGGCTCGGGTAAGTTCATAATCCTTACCCATTTTCAGCCAGGTGAGAGTATGCGCAGTGAGACAACGATGTAATAGTGCCGGCTGGTGCCATTTTTAAATAGACAGCAGTCGTACTTGGCATCACATCAGGGGGCACACCTCCCAACCCAGAGACCTGGTGAAATTTCAAAAAAGCACAGATTATGCTCTGATTATCTTCTGTATCATGCCCACAGTCTTTAGCCATCTCCTATATTATGTCCACAGCCTCTAACCATCACCTATATCCTGTCCGCAGCCTCTAACCATCTCCTGTATCATATCCACAGCTTCTAACCATTGCCTATATCCTGTCCACAGCCTTTAACCATCTCCTGTATCATGTCCACAGCCTCTAAACATCTCCTGCATCATGTCTGCAGCCACTAACAATCTCCTGCATCATGTCCTCAGCCGATAACCATTTACTGAATCATGTCCACAGCCTTTAACCATCTCCTGTATTCTCTCTTAAGCCTCTAACCATCTCATGTATCCTGTCCACAGCCTCTAACCATCTCCTGTATCTTGTCCGCAGCCTCTAACCACCCCCTGTATTATGCCCACAATCTCTGACCATCTCTTGACTTTTATTATGTGTGCAGTCTGTAAGGAGGAGCCTGGAGAGGAGTTAAGTGGGAACACCACCAAGATGGGGGTCATGGGAGGAGTCAGACATGTGTGTACTGTGTAGAGGAGAATATAGGATAAAACCAGAGCTGCCAAGCTGGAGCCCAGGAAGACCATCTAACTATGCCCTGCTTGATGCACCTAGGAGGAGGTAAGTGACCGTGCTGCAAAGCCAGTCTGATGGGGGGATACTGATAGGGTTGCACCGATACCACTTTTTTAAGACCGAGAACAGGTACTGATACTTTTTTTTCAAGTGCTCGCCGATACCAATTAACGATATTTTGTTTTAGGTCATGTGACAGTAGCACTGATGGGCATTGATAGGTGGCACTAATCAGGTGTGGACTGTGTCAGTAAATAATTTTTTTTATTTTATTAATTTTTTACATTTTTTTTTTAGTATTTTATTATTTTACAATTTATATCTTTTGTTTTTTGTTTTTTTTTACTATTTTTTACATTTTACTTTTAAGTATTTATTAAAAAATTTCAGTTTTTTTATCAACCCTGTTGGGGGGGGGGCTTTGGTGAGATATCAGGGGTCTAAATAGACGGAGGAGAACATGGCAGGGGACCTTAGGAGCATGGAGGAGGAAACAGAGGAGGACTAAGGGGACAGTCGGGGGTCATCGGTGTGGGGGCCATTACAAGCACCAATCTTCCTGTATAGATTTCAATAAAGCAGCTGAAAGCAGATTGGTGTTTGTAATGGCCCCCACCGCCAAAATTATCATCCCCTAACTGCACAGGTATCGGATTAGGTATCAGAGCATTTGCACGAGTACAAGTATTGGTATCAGTGCAACCCTGGTTACTGATATAAGGGGGAGTGAATAAAGTACTGTAAGCAGGGCACTGATATAAAGGTCCCCCATATCAGTAACCCCCCCTTACCTTAGTGTATTCACTCTGTGGAAGGTGGTCTGGGGTTATCAGAGTTCCCCCCTACATTAGAGTTCCCAAATTAAAGGGGAACAAGGTGGTCACTCCCTTACATTAGAGTTCTCCCTTACATCAAGGTCTGCAGCATTCCTCCTTACATCATGATCTGCAGTGTTTCCTTTTTCCACAGAGTTCCCCTTGTACTATAAGGGGGAATCCTGCAGTTTCTGATATACAGGGGGACTTTGTGCTGGATGGGTTATATTATCCTGAATTTCATGTAAATGGTGAAACATGTTTTTTTTACTTTTGTTTTAACTTAAACACAATGATAATAGAAATAGCTACATATCTGTAGCTTAAATCTTGATATCTGCACTTAAAATGGCCATTTTATGTACTTCTTTGAAGTGTGAGTAAAAATAGGGCTTTTTCAGTAAATGTCATGATTCTGATCAGTAAACAATTGCTGCCATTTGTAAATGTTGGGTGCCCTGTTGGTAAATTTCACTTCTGGGGGGTTGGCAGCAAGGACTTCCACACCAGACATTTGCTATCTGTAAATAACTCTTGGTATGAAAATTTCAAGGAAAGAGGTGTAAAAAATACAACTTTTCTATTTCGTAGGCACCTTTGCTCTTTATATATAATTATTTTATAAACAAAAGCATGCAAATTCAAATCATTCCAACAAAAAGGACTTCTTTACTTTAATAAATGCCTTCCTTTACCTTCATCTGGTAAAATTTACAAAAAACTAGAGCCTTTTTCATTTTGATTTTGAATTGAATGTAGGTCAATCAATGCCTCCACAATAGTCAAAAGCTTTTTGTTTTGTCAATGTAAACACTGATCAAGTCATAAATAAAATGTGAACTTCCTGCTAAAAAAAATGCATTGTGTATTAAAAAGTAATGTATTATGCTGTTTTTTTGCATCTGGCACCTTTTTTATGCGCGGTGACCTGGATTTAATTTAGTTGAAAAGGAGGTTGATTCAACTGTATTAATGTAAACTTTCGCAAGAATGAAAATTGAGCTGCCACCGGAGACCTTATTTTCTTTCAGCTTTAACCTACAGAGCACTGTCATAATCATGTCCTAATTTGTATGACAGAAACTCTCCAGACAAGTTATAATGCCACAACTTGGGATACTGCAGTTGACTTTGAATCTGCAATGAAGCTTCACACAGCTGGCTTTCTGGCTCTCATCAGAAAAAGTCTCTGGCTCTATTAGAGACAGCACAACCTCTGTCTGTCCCGTAAAATCCAAACTGAACTGCCAAATATTTCCTTAACCATGAAGGTAACAGAGAAACCACAAAAAAAATTATTCCCCTGTTGAAGCACGTGTTCCGAGATTTGTATCAGGCCTATTTTAAGTCATTTTTCTTTTATAGATATCTTTCTTTACCTGATCAACTGCAGTGTGCTAATGATTTAAATGATAACAAATCCAAAGCACGTTTCTTAGGCTTAATTTTCCATTTGGAACTGAAGTTGATGATATCATATATTGACTCCGGCTCAAGCTGCAGCTGTTCGTCTTTTCCCTGTAACCTCTGTTTTCAATGAACTTTGGTCACTTGTTACTACAGCTGGTCCACCTGCAGCTGCTGGGCTCTGGAGACTTTTGTAGGCTTCTTTGCCCAGCTGAAACTCTTGCTTTGTGCTTTTCATCTATGTCTGGAACTGTGATCTTGGCTGCAATTCTGCCAAACTCCTATTTAATAAAACTGATTAAAATATTGTACCTTCAATGGAGCACTTACATGTAGACTACTACTGTGTGCAAATACTTACAGTAGCTTGAATATTACACTAATCGTTGGATTTGGGAACATTTAGCTCTGCACTGTTGGACTAAACATACAATATTGAACAACCTAGGGACTAGTTAAAAAGCATACAAACAGTAACCAATTCAATAATAAATATGAGTACATATATTCAAAATTTTATTGCAATCTCTTGCCGTAGTCTTTGGTGGATTTAATGTATCTGTGCCAGCTATTTCAGTCTTCCTTCCTTGTTTTCCATTAAATACAAACTGCAGCGTTTAACTGAATCAATCAGGAGTAAAGAGAAGCTGCAATATGTACATCCTTACCACCTTCAGCTTTACAAGGACATAATCATATAAAGGTGCGAATTTTGTTAACTGCTTGGTGCTAGTAGCAACAGCATCTCAGGACACAGTTTTGCAAAGTTAGGTGCAGAGCTTGGCTCAGAATTTATGTGCACTTAATTTACAGGGAAAGTTTATTTTTATTTTATTTTTTAAGCTTAAGACTCGGTTCACACTGGGGCAGCATGACTTGCAGCGTGACTGCCTCAGACGACCACATGACTTCAGCGACAGCTTGCAAAATTACTTCTGTATAGAAGTCAATGCAAGTCACCAGAAGTCGCCCCAAAAGTAGTGCAGGAACCTTTTTCTAAATTGGAGCGACTTGAGTCACTCCTATTAGAACGGTTCCATAGTACAGAACGGAACACGACTTGTCAGGTGACTAAGTCGCCTGACAAGTCACCCCTGTGTGAATCGACTCTTACAGAGAAAAAACATAATATAAAATAAGCACAAGATGTACTGTGCATTTCAACTGTAAAGGTATCGTGGACAGCTGGAGTAAGAACATCTGTGATAATAAATGGAGATAGGCAATACCCATACTGAATATATACTAGGTGTATAAGAAGGTATAAAGGACCTCAACACACCAAAGAGCCTGCATAGAGTTGTTCATCTTTCTTGGACCAATGCCACAATGATGGGTGAAATAGATGGACAACAAACAATAAATCAAAAGGAGAAAAAACCTTCATATATATCATGAGAAAAGAGAGTGTGGTGTGCAAGAAAAATAGTAGAGTCTGGTTTATGATTAACCAATTATACCAAGCAGGTGCTAATGATCATCAATTTCATATGTAGTTTGAAATACAGTCATTAACTTAAACAGAAACAGTTGTGTAGGCAGCTTAAAACTGAGTGAGCAACAGCTAAACTCTGCTACGTAGGTGAGGTTGTGGAAGACCATTTCATGTCACAGGTCATACACCATGGCAAGACTGAGCCCACAAGGTAATTGGAGCTTAGTAGAACATTGTTTCTCACTAGATTGCACAAAAGTGGATTTCCCCATATCCACTGACAGTGGGGAAACAGATATTGACAGTTAATCTTAATTTTACAATTACCTTTTCAGTATAGGGAGCACCAAATTGGTGAAAATGTGAAAGATGATATAATGTTAAAGTATCATTTTATTGTGGAAAAATAATATTGTATTTATTTTTGAATGAGAAGTATGTGATAAATTGAATCTTTCTAAGATGTGATGTTAGGTTTCGTTTTGTATCTTTTTTTTTTTTTTTTTTTTTTTTATATTTGTCAGACATGCTTTGTTTATATTGATATTCATTTTTATGGTATATGTGTTTGTCAGAAAATACATTTTTTTACTATAAATAAAATTTAGATTCAAACTGGACGAGGGTGCATATCCCAATGCACCAAAGGCCACTGAGATAAAATGTAACCTTTATTTGACTAATCTAAAAGTATGTTTCATGACTATAAATGTAAATTCCTATAGGGTGAGGTAAAGATAAATATATTATACTTGTTTTAAGTACCTCCAAGTAACATAAATCTGTATAAATGTCAACTTGTATAGTAAACAAGCAATATGTTTGGGACACAATGATAGCAATATTTCAATATCACCCCCATATACTATCATATACAGTATAAATTCAAAACAGTTGTAAGATACATAACTGGGCATACTTACTAGTATGGTCTTAGAGGACACAGATGGTGGCTATCACTGTTTACCTGTCCCACCATGAAATGTACATTAATTGAGAAATAAAGGAATTGTGGCTAAAAAGGAAAAAAGGACTATCTAAGGTTTTTGTAAGTTTTGACATAATTTAAATATGTAAACAAAAATTACAGGTTTGGGGGATGTGTTAAAGTTGAACATGGTATTACAGAACAGCACAATGTTTATGAACATCCCCAGACAGGCTGATGCATAACTAGCTGCTCTATGCTTGGGATGATACAGGTGTAGAAAGTGATGTCAGCTATCTGCTGGATGTGCGGTGACTGTACTTGTCCTTCAAGACCTGCTGGACCCATACTACTGCGACAAGCAGTATGTCTGCCTCTTATTTCAGACATGTCTCTCATTGTAGTATTGTTTGGAAAATAAAAAGAATGCTTTTACTGAAACTTTTGCAAAAAGGGGACGTAAATGTGTTTGTATGCATGCTAGCTACCACATAGCAAAAAAATTTTTATAAAATAAAAAAACACCCTAATAAAAGACAAAAGGGCTCCTAAGGCCCAGGTTCAGCTGGTGGGGGGGGGGGGGGGGGGTAACTGGATGCTCTAGAATGCAGATGTGTGTGATCTAGCTCCGCCGCAGCTCCAGAAGAAATTCTGCAAGCTGGAGCCGATGCAATAGCGTGGGGATGGCTTACCCTGGATCCAGCTGCTCTGCTGCCTCACCAATCCGCCCCATCATTCCATCAAGGGAACCCAGTTTTCACAGAGGAATCGAGAGACCAGAGAAAGATGAGAGCCATTGGTGTACCTGCGCCATCATCTTCCATTGGATACCTCCATGTTGTACTGAAAAACAAGGGGAGAGGCCATACAGTTGGGACACTGACTGTAGAGGGGAGAAACCTCAAAGTTGAAATGTGAAGCCAGCATTTGCAACACATCTATCAGAGGAGACTAGGATTTGTCTTTAGTGACACCTGGTGGACATTTAATATTCTGCACCCTGTATCTGGGATACCTCGTTTTCTTCAGCTGAGGGGGGGGGGGGTTAAGGAGGTCCCCCTTGGACTATTGTGGTGTCAATTTTCTGGCTTCATTATCCTGCTTCCCCTCTTTCTCCCTCTCTCTTGGGAGTAAGCTTCATCCTACCCCAAGGTGGAGAGTCAGTGCTGGGTTATTATAACACATAGTCATGACAAGGAGGAGAGGGGAAGATGCAGTGCAAGTGCCAGCTCCAGTACCCGGTCACAATGAAATGTGAAGGGGAACCAGGCGGCTGCCAAACTAGAGAAGTTTGCCCATACCCCAGGTCAGACTCACACAAAAGGAGGGCAACAGAACCTGAAGGCGCAATCTAAGGCACATACCGGGGCCGCAATGGTGAGGAAAACCCAAGGTCAAGGGCAAGCTATAGCAGCACCAGAGTTAAATCACACAGGATTGAAACCTGCAGGTGAGGATATCCAGGACATCCAGCATGCACCAGAACCCTCGACTGGAGCTGGAGCCTTAGCAGAGGGAGAACCAACACTGAAAGAAGTCCTGCAGGCAATTCATTTCATTACTGTCTGACCAGCTTAAAATCATCAGGGAAGAGCTATCCTTTGTTAGGCATGACCTACAAAAAGTACAAGAAAGGACTACCACCCTTGAAGTGAGAGTGAGGCGGCGTACACACGCGGGGACTGTCTGCCGAAACTAAGTTCGTCAAACAGTCCGCTCAAACTTTTGAATGAACGAACACGCCCACACACGGCACTTTTTGAGCGGACAAATACGGCAAACTTTGTTCGTCGTACTAAGTCCGCGCAACTTTTGAAATGAGCGGACTCGCCCACACACGAGGCAACAGTCCGCTCATTTCGAGCGCGTGTTCAGGTAGGCGGGGCCCGCGACGGAGACGTTGCGGGCTCCGCCGCCTGGAATGGACTTAAAGGGGAACCCCAACGCCGAAAAAAATCGGCGTGGGGGCCCCCCCAAAGTCCACAACAGACCCTTGTCCGAGCACGCTACCCGGCCGCCCAGGAAAGGGGGGCGAGCGAGCGCGCCCCCCCTCCTGAGCCGTACCAGGCCGCGTGCCCTCAACATGGGGGGTGCCTTGGGGAAGGGGGGGCCGCGCGGCCCCCCCACCCCAAAGCACCTTGTCCCCATGTTGATGAGGACAAGGGCCTCTTCCCGACAACCCTGGCCGTTGGTTGTCGGGGTCTGCGGGCGGGGGGCTTATCGGAATCCGGGAGCCCCCTTTAATAAGGGGGCCCCCGGATACCGGCCCCCCACCCTATGTGAATGAGTATGGGGTACAATGTACCCCTACCCATTCACCTGTAAAATAAAAGTACCCAAAAAAAACCACAACACACGAGATAAAATATTTTATTGCACAGCTCCGGGGGTCTTCTCGCCGGACTCCTCCGCTATCTTCTTGTAGCTCTTTTGCTAGCGGAGGAGTCCGGCTTTCTTCCTCCCCGCCGCCGGCCTCTTCTCCCGACTTCGGGGGTCTTGTCCCCCTCTTCGGTTCTTCTGCCGGGCCACCGAGCCTTCTTATAGCTCTTTTGCAGGCGGTGGCCCGGTCTTCTGTCGCCGCTGTCGCCGCCGCCTTCCGTTCTTGTTCTTCTTCTTGTTCTTCTTGTTCTTCTCCAGGAGATGTTGACACGTCGCTCTCTCCGGCCGGAATGCCAGAGCCGCGCTGAGCGGCCACTTATATAGTGACAATGGGGCGGTGTCACATGGTATATGTCACATGGGTTGGTCACATGGGTTGATGTCACATGGGGACTATGACATCGTAAGGGGGCGGGGTCACCATGTGACCAACCCATGTGACATATACCATGTGACACCGCCCCATTGTCACTATATAAGTGGCCGCTCAGCGCGGCTCTGGCATTCCGGCCGGAGAGAGCGACGTGTCAACATCTCCTGGAGAAGAACAAGAAGAACAAGAAGAAGAACAAGAACGGAAGGCGGCGGCGACAGCGGCGACAGAAGACCGGGCCACCGCCTGCAAAAGAGCTATAAGAAGGCGCGGTGGCCCGGGAGAAGAACCGAAGAGGGGGACAAGACCCCCGAAGTCGGAAGAAGAGGCCGGCGGCGGGGAGGAAGAAAGCCGGACTCCTCCGCTAGCAAAAGAGCTACAAGAAGATAGCGGAGGAGTCCGGCAAGAAGACCCCCGAAGACGGAAGACCCCCGGAGCTGTGCAATAAAATATTTTATCTCGTGTGTTGTGTTTTTTTTTGGGTACTTTTATTTTACAGGTGAATGGGTAGGGGTACATTGTACCCCATACTCATTCACATAGGGTGGGGGGCTGGTATCCGGGGGCCCCCTTATTAAAGGGGGCTCCCGGATTCCGATAAGCCCCCCGCCCGCAGACCCCGACAACCAACGGCCAGGGTTGTCGGGAAGAGGCCCTTGTCCTCATCAACATGGGGACAAGGTGCTTTGGGGTGGGGGGGCCGCGCGGCCCCCCCTTCCCCAAGGCACCCCCCATGTTGAGGGCACGCGGCCTGGTACGGCTCAGGAGGGGGGCGCGCTCGCTCGCCCCCCTTTCCTGGCCGGCCGGGTAGCGTGCTCGGACAAGGGTCTGTTGTGGACTTTGGGGGGACCCCCACGCCGATTTGGGGTTCCCCTTTAAGTCCATTCCAGGCGGCGGGGCACACGTGCTCGAAATGAGCAGACTTCCCTCCGAGCGGGAACAGTTTGCTCATTTCGAAAGTAGCCTACACACGGGCGGACTGTTCGCTCAAACCAAGTTTCAGCGGACAGTTTTTCGGAATTTCCGAAAAACTTTGTTCGTCAAACTGTCCGCTGAAACTGTCCGCTGAAGCCCCACACACGAGCGGACTGTCCGCTGAAACACTGTTCAGCGGACAAAGTTGAGCCAACAGTCCGCCCGTGTGTACGCGGCCTAAGTCTAGTGGAGGATGACCTGAACCCCCTTAAAGTGGAGACCTACCCACTTTTTTAACTTTCTCTTATGTAACATATATATGGCAATAGTTTCATCATCAATTTTTTTTTTTTTTCTGTCACCTTACCATGTTTGTAAGCCTTTTCATTTTGCTTCCTCTTTCTCCCACCCGTGGCTGATAACGTATTTTCCTGCGGCAAACTATCTCCTAGGAGCTGGGATATGGGAGAATTTTCATTTTACTTTTTCTTTTTTCTTTTATTATTTGCATGAGCTTTTTTTTTTTGGGGGGGGGGGGGAGTGTTATACATGAAGGAAACAATATTTATCATTCTGAGCACATGGGAAGGTCACTTTGGAAGCCTCCAGAGAGGACCCAATGGGATGATGAGTGGATTGGGAATGAGACATGGATGGTGTGATAGGTATGAAAGGTGTATGTGGGGATGTTTGAAGAATAAATGTACTTTAAATAGGAAACATTTTGGCACAAAACTATCATAGAAGAAATATAATGAGAAGAATGGGTATTGGTCACTAAAGAAAGATTACACAAAGTATATGGAAATCACACAATTAGGATTGGGTATTTTAAAGTATATGCATTTTTTGAACACTAAATGGTTAAATGGCTAATCTTATGCAGGCAAACAAAGTTAATTATATGCTCTTGGAACATCTGGGTGTTAGGAGACCCTGCAAAAAAAGCAGTTGTTTCTGTAGCAAAAATATATGGGGTGGGACTACTCTGCCTCCAGGAGATGCACCTCACCAATGTCTCTATCCTGCAGCTGGGTTGGGGTGATTTCCAAACCCAGTATCATTCAGTTCACACGTCCTATTCTAGGGGGTGAGCATTCTGATTAGATCCGGGGTGATGTTCACCTGCAGGCAGATTAAGACTGATAAACTGGGGCTTTACATCTTTTTATATTGTACAATAGAGAATAGAACCTATGTGCTGGCTAATTTTTATATTCCTCCTCAATAGTTTAATTTTGTACAGATTAATGAAGTTTGTTCTGGACAAACTGGGTGTGCCAGTTATTGTTATGGGAGAATTTAACATGGTCATGGACCAGAAGACAGATAGGCTCCCTCAGGGAACACAGATGAGTGCTATAGTTGATGACTGACTGTCCCTATTTTTGGGAGAGGCCAGACTAATGGATATATGGAGAGTGCAAAGTCCGGCAGTACTCGTGTTTTTCCAGGACACACTCCACTCTTTCCAGAATTGATCTGGTATTGGGGAACGAGGAGGCATTACAGGTAATAAAAAATGTAAGCTATATGCCAAGAGGTCTTTCGGATCACTCCCCGATGACAGTGTCAATAGAGGTAAGAGAGAATTACTGCCCCGGAGAGTGGAAAAGAACCCCTTTTCGGATGGAATTAATGGGTGACCCAGATGAGGCACTAACAGTTTAAGAGAATTTGTAGATTCGAATAGAGGAACCACCCCTGTGGGGATAATTTAGGACACTTTGAAGGCCTGCCTTCATGGTATAATGATACTAGTGTCAAAAATAAAAAATGGACTAAGGACTGGGAAAGGGTGGCTAGAGAGAGGGTGGCAACAGTGGAAGAACAGTATGTGAACAACCCGACCCCTGAGACTCTCAGGGCTTGGTCAGAGGAACAACAGACATATAGGAAACGAATGCCCTGTTTCCCCTAAAATAAGACCTAGCATGATTGTCTGTGTTAGCTGCAATATAAGTCCTACCCCCAAATAAGTCCTACCTTGTTTCCCTGAAAATAAGCCCTACCCTGAAAATAAAACCTACAAGGACTTTAACTTTAGGGCTTATTTGGGGGGTAGGGCTTATATTGCAGCCATCACGACAATCACGCTAGGTCTTATTTTAGGGGAAACAGGGTGGTTAGGAAAGCAGAGAATGAACAACTTTTTCAGAGGCAGAATACCTTTGGGGAGGGGAAAAGGGTGGGGCAAATGCTGGCCCACCTGGTTAAGACAAACTCACCCCATCTATGGTCTATTATTAATATGGGCAGGGTTTCTTTATACACTCCGTAAATTGTAGATAAGTTCAAAGAATATTGTGAGCATCTGTATAGCTCTCGGCAGGAGGAAATGGGGGAGGAAGTGTACACTTTCTTTAGTGGTCTGGTGATCCTGGCCCTCTCTGAAACCGACAAGGAGGAGTTGGACTCAGCTATAACATAGGAGGAACTACAGTGGGCCACAAGGGAGATGGCAGGTCATAAATCTCCAGGACTTGACAGCCTTCTGGTGGAGACCTACAGACAAAACGGGAAGGTGCTACTGCCCTAGCTGCTGGGGGTCTTAACCACTTCAATACAGGGCACTTAAACACCTTCCTGCCCAGACCAATTTTGAGCTTTCAGCGCTGTCGCACTTTGAATGACAATTGCGCGGTCATGCTACACTGTACCCAAATGAAATTTTTATCATTTTTTTCCCACAAATAGAGCTTTCTTTTGGTGGTATTTGATCACCTCTACAGTTTTTATTTTTTGCGCTACAAATAAAAAAATACCGAAAATTTTGAAAAAAATAAATGTTTTTTTTTGTTTCAGTTTCAAAACTTTGTAAATAAGTACGTTTTCTCCTTCACTGATGGGCACTGATGGGGCTACACTGATGGGCACTGATAAGGTGGCACTGATGGGCACCAATGTGGCACCAATGAAGTGGCACTGATAGGCGGCACTGATGGGCGACACGGATGGGCGACACGGACGGACACTGATAGGGGGCACAAATTGGCACTGATAGCTGGCACGGATGGGCGGCACGGATGGGCGGCACGGATGGGCATGGATAGGCGGCACAGGTGGGCATGGATAGGCGGCACAGGTGGGCATAGATAGGCGGCACAGGTGGGCATGGATAGGCGGCACGGGTGGGCACTCATAGGCGGCACAGGTGGGCACTCATAGGCGGCACAGGTGGGCACTCAGGCGGCACAGGTGGGCACTCAGGCGGCACAGGTGGGCACTCATAGGCGGCATCGGTGTTATAGTAATGGATGCCAATCAGTGCCAAACAATAATGCATGCCAATCAGTGATGCCCATTGTGGGCACTGATTGGCATCCATTATGGGCACTGATTGGCACCCATTGTGCTGACTGGCATCCCTGGTGGTCTAGGGAGGATTATGGATTTTATTACCTTTTCCCTGGTGGTCTAGTGGTGTCCCTGGTGGTCCAGTGTGGGCATCCTCGGGGGGGGCTGTGCTGATAATCGATCAGCACAGACCCCCCCTGTCAGAGGAGCAGCCGATCGGCTCTCCTCTACTCGCGTCTGACAGACGCGAGTGAGGGAAAGCTGATCACCGGCTCTTCCCATTTACACTGTGATCAGCCGTGATTGGACACGGCTGATCACATGGTAAAGAGTCTCCGTCGGAGACTCTTTACCGAGATCGTAGTTGCCGGGTGTCAGACTGACACCCCGCAACAACGATCGCCGCGATGCGCGCCCCCGGGGGCGCGCAGCGGCTCATAATTCTAATCACGTCATATGACGTCCGGTTAGGATTATGAAACCACTTTGCCGCTGTCAATTCCCTATAGGGCGGGCGGCAAGTGGTTAAATTGGTTGGAATCTACCATAGTTGTGATACATAAGGAAAGCAAGGATATAGAGGTTATTATACCCCTCAAAGGCTTTTTTTTGTTTGGCCGCAGATTGGACGCAAGCTGTCCAAGGTGCGGGGAATGGAAAGTGATTTGATCCACGTGTCAGAAGTTATTTCGGTATTGGAGCGAGGTAGCTGGAGTCATAAGTCAGGTATTTGAAGGACCCCCAAATCTGGATGTTAGGCTCTGTGTTCTGGGGCTTGTAGAAGGGGAGGGAAACCCCAGATACACCCAGATCGCAATCCTTAGGTGCCTATTTCAGGCAAGGAAATTAATAGCACAAAGGTGGCAATCTGTCTTACCTCCATCTTGTACAGAATGGGCATGAATGAGACAATTTGTAAGGAAAAATCTGTATATGTCAGACAAGATTGCATAAAGAAATATGAAGAGATTTGAAAACCCTGGTGGGAGGTAGTATTAGCCTGTAACCATTTGTACAGAGGGAAAAGGATAAGAAGGGTTGAAGAGAGGATAGGGATAAATTATATCCAGAAACAAAAATATAAAAAAGTAATTATTTATTAGTCACTTGTAGGAACGAGATCCGAAAGTACTGTCATTGTACCAAATTGGTTGGACTTTTTTCATTTATTTGTGTAATTCATCAATAATTTTTTGTACAATTTTTTGTACAATTATACCATTGTTGACCCATCCCTTAATTGCTTTCTGTGGACAATTCCTTGTCCCTCTTTTTTTGAATAAATGATATCCATATCAAAGGAAAAAGAAAAGGGACAGAATACAAGTGCAATAAAGATAAGAGATGACATACTGCAATGAGAGGGAAGGGTGACTGAGTGTGAAAGATGTGGAATTAGGAGGGGAGGATGGTTGAGAGTGGGTACTGGGATTGTGAGGAAGGAGATGGAATGGAATGGGATTGAATGGTTTGAGAGGGGGTGTTGGGAGCGCAGTTATGGAGGAATCAAATGGAATGTGAAAGGGGGGTAGATGGACCCGTTATAGAATAAACAACTGAGAAAAGTATGCCTTGTACACACGGTCGGACATTCCGACAACAAAATCCTTCGGATTTTATCGAACGGATTTTGTCCTAAACTGGTGTTGCATACACACGGTAGGACAAAGTTGTCTTATGTAGGAGAGATATGAAATTGTATGTGTAGATGGTAGACTGGACTGGGACATGTGGCTGCAATGGTCCCATCCTATTTACATGAGCCTATGAACTAAAAACATTTTTTGCCTTCCTCTGGATCAACTGTGAGTATAGGATTGTGTGTGTGTGTGTGTGTTTTCTGTGTTGGTTGAACAGGATGGACCTTTTGTTATTTTTCAAGCAGAGTAACTATGTAACTTTATATGTCACTATTTATCAAGCCTGTCCTGGCAGAACACCTAGGAATGGATACTGAAAGGTGTTTGTTACCATAGAAAGACACCAGGAGGTGACACTGCAGACTCCAAAAGCTTCATCATTTTGCTCCATGCTAGTCTAGTGGAATCTGACAAGTTTTTCTAAAACCATATGGGAGTACTAGATATACATGGCAGTGCCAAAGACTATTTTACTTCAGTGCTCACAGTGGCTACACCTAGTGGTACTATAAAGCATATCATGGGTGTGTTAAAAACTTGCTACACTATCAATAAAGACGTTATAGCGATCTGGCTGTCAGTAGAAGATCTGTGCACACGATTCCCATCAAAAGAGCCATCCGACACTTGTGCATGCATGACAGCGCAAACGGGCGCGCTTATGCACTTGGTGCCAAGAAGCCTTATTTAAGGGAGACTGTCACCTTGCCTTCTTGCTACAGCCTTCCCTGAGACCCTTGCAACCTGTTTACCTATTTAGCTGATTCCTGTCAACCCGGCTTATTCCTGACTACTTCTGTTTGCTGCCAGCCTCCAACCCCGGCTCATTCTGACTACTCTCCTGCCTCTCCCTTCGGTCTGATTGCTGCCTGCCTGTTACCGACCCAGCCTGCACCTTGACTATTCTCCTGCCTCCGTCTGGTACCTGTTCTGCCCACCAGTATTTGACCCTGCCTGCCTGACCTTGCCTGTGCCTTGATGCCTGCTGTTCCAGTGTTCCAGCTGATCTACAGAGCACCTCCTTGCAGCTGCTGTTCCAGTATTCCAGTTGATTTACAGAGCATCACCTTGCAGCCGCTATTCCAGTGTTCCAGCTGATCTACAGAGCACCTTCTTACTGCCCGTTGTCCAGGCTGTGCTACAGAACTCCTCCCAGCTGTTCACTTTATTCCAGTCATCTGTCCCTGTCCCCTGTTCTGCCCCATCGCTCTTCGGCCACTTCACAGATCTAGACCAGCTCCAGCACTAGCCACCTGTCAGGCACTTGTGCTCCTTTGCACTCTTGAGCCCCTGTCTCCTCTACCAGGGGTTCTCGAGCCAGAGGCACATGAGAGGCCGCTCCCTACATTCTGGGCTCTACCACCAGGTACGTGACATACACAGTGTTATACTGGGATGGGATGATCTTTAGTTGTTTTGGGAACTGTTGAGGGAAAAACAAGTAGCCATTTCTAAAAGTGTGCATGAAGTAAATTATCTTCTTGCCTGAACTTGAGGGGTATGTTGGTAATCCTAAGTTAGAGGTACATGACAATATCTCATCCCATGGTTGGGATGATTGAGAAAATTGCCTCAGTTCCAGACTTACCAGATATTACCAGTGGTTAGGGAAGAGGTTTGGGTCAGCACAATTGTGTATCCAATTTGGCAAATGCATGCAAAAACATAAAGTTTATAGAGAGTGTACCCCAAGAAACAAAGGTTTGCCTGGTATACACCCATTTTACAGAAACCCATGAATTAATATCATGTAAAGAAAGAACAGCAGCAAAGTGTGGGGTAGCTGATAGTTTGTACCCAAGTTTCAAATGAAAATGGCATTGGATCTGGCCCATTTTCATGCTTTGGGTGGCCATTTAGGGGTAGAAAAACAGTTTTCACCATTTAAACTTTTTTATGGTAGCCATCCCAAGCAGCTCCTGGATATAGCCAGAGAAACAGGAACCAAAGCTCACACCTCACAAAGTGAAAGTTACATACACCACTCAGATGTGGGATAGGATAGCTGCAGTCATACCCATAGTTCGGAAACAAATGTAGCAAGTCCAAGAGAGGTCAGGTCAAAGTTTATGAGTGCCCTGTAAAAATCAAAACTTTGAACCAGGGAGACGGGGTCTTGGTTCTGGTGTCCACTTTAGAGAGTACATTTTTGACAAAAGGGCATGGTATGAGAAAATTAGTGACGTCAACTGCTAAGTGTATGAAAAAGAGTAGGTGCATCTAAATACACAATGTTAAGCTAATAAAACCCTGGAAGAACCAAGAAGCTCTCTCAGGAAGTGACCATAAGGTGTTACCAGCAAAAGGTATGTCAGAGGTTAGGATGTCAAAGTTCTTGTAGAAAAAAATAAGAGGTATTTTTTAGAATTACCAGACCCAAATATCATAACCTACCATGATGTTACAACCGAGCCTCATGTTCCAGTAAAGTTAAAACCTTATGTTTTCTTACTGAATAAAATGCAAGCCTGCTCCCTGTCTTGTACATGGTTTACTACTGCCATTTGAGCCTATCCCATTTGCAATTGAAAGGTAGATAAAATAGATAAAGAAAGGATGAGAACTTTGTGGAGATCAGGCAGTTTTAGCACTTATGATGACTCTTCCCTAGGTTTTTCCAAAAGCGTTCATTACTTTAATTTAAACATGGGCATCATCAAAGGACTAAAATACCAGGTCACTGGTCTCTGCATCAAAATAAAACTTGAAATCTTCAAAGACTTTTGTGTTATTATTCTACAATAGGGTTGACCTAAGGGTGATAGGAATTTTGTGATTCAAAATTCTGTAAGCTACACAGAGATTCCACCTATTTCTTAGAAATGCTAGTTGCAGCTGGTGTCTCATAGATTTTGCTTCATAAACACAGCACTTTTAATATCGAAAAAAGCAGAGCCAAGAAGACACAATGATGTATGTCATAAAAATAAATGTGTTTTCTAAAAACTGGCTCTTAATATATGTAAAAATCTTTTGGATTAATCATGTTCTTATATAAGACAGACATAATAACTGATAAAATGTATTGTTAAATCTGTGTTTTGTACGGAAATTAAAATAACAACATTGCAAGCAACTGACAAAATAGATCCCTGAAGAGCTGTCTTGAATATATAGTTCTGTGTTATGTTTATTTATATATATGAAGAGTTTGCTAGTGGATCAAATGCTAAATTAAACTAAAGTCAATGGAACTATAGTAGATACATATACATACAGGGGGTTATTTACTAAAGGCAAATCCACTTTGCACTACAAGTGCAAACTATTTGGAAGTGCAGTCACTGTAGATCCAAGGGAGACATGCAAGGAAAATAAAAAACAGTATTTTAGCTTGCACATGATTGGATGATAAAATCAGCAGAGCTTCCCCTCACTTCCGATCTACCCCTCAGTTTTGCAGCGACTGCACTTCCAAGTGCACTTTCAGTGCAATTTCAAGCGCACTTTGCACTTGTAGTCCAAAGTGGATGTGCCTTTCGTAAATAACCCCCGTAATGTCTAGTTCTACTAAGTGCACTTGGTGACTGTAGCTAGAGATGAGGTTCCATCTACACCTAGCCTATTCACAGTTTAGTGAACCATCAAACATACTGGTCATCTGAATCCCCACTGTTAAAATGTAATTAAAGCAGCTAGAGATCCGCAGAAATGCCATTGACCAATATGGTCATGACCATACTTGCTCAATGATGTTGCCAAGGATTCCAAGCTGTTTGTTGATATTTCAGCAGCAATGAATTCTGCTGTCATTTCTATTGGAAGTAGTGTCAGGACAACATCATGGAGGGGCAACTTCATTGTGCAGCAAGTCATCATGACTATTACTAATGCTACATTACTGGATGATGGTGTGTGTTTTTATCTGCATTAAAATTGATTGTCAGGACAAGTCTTCTAACTGGATGAGAGTAGTGCCAAACATAGCTAGAGAAATCACCAGGGTGTGTTCTCCTGCTTAGTGTTGTCAGTTTTTTTAATAGCAGAAAGCAGAAGGACTGGCAGGATGCCAGAATGCCCTTAAAGGACTACACCAGATTGTTCTAGAACTTCATGTGCAGCTTTAAGGCATCCCTAAAAATGTTATGTAAAATATATATATTCTTTTGTTATGTAGCGGATGGCATTTTGGACAAAATGTCATATGCATGTAAATTTTTGCCTCAGAACAGTAGGGGTTCTGAGGGTTAATTACATAGGTTGGCCCTGACATCAGTCTGGACGGGCTGTATTGGAAGTTCTGCCTGTTCATGTGAACAGTGAGGTGCACATGACAGGCCAGAATCAGGCCTAGTTGGATGTTTTGGGTATCAGCCTTCTCGGAACCAATCAGAGAGAGTGCCAGGGCCTGCTGGGGAGTCTGGGAAGGGGTACTTACAATGTGTGGGTCACGTGGTTCAGGAGAGGAGTTTGTGAGGCCTGTGTGGTCTGTTCTGGTTCCAGGACCAGGGTAGCCCATGAGGGGTCCCGGTCACGGGGTGTTCGACATCCCGCAACATGTTCCTGTTAGATGCCCCTAATAGACTTGCCTGGTCTGGGGTAGGGATCCGTCTGTTCCCGAGTCACGGAACCTGCTGGTCCGAGGCGCAGTAACTGAGGGAGGATTCAAGGTGTCCGGGTGTGCTCTCAGCTTGGAGTGGCACCACAGCTTGTGGAAGTGACCGGGGGAGGACTCTTCGGAGGAGGGTCGACAAGTGGCATCCTGAGAAGGGCCTGGTTACTGAGTTGGGTAGGATATTGACAAATCCACGTTTTTTCAGTACCACTGAGGAGACAGAGAACATTCCAGGTAATGAGGAAAAAGGTTCCTGTTCACCCTTAGTTACAACTTGTACACGTTCATTTGAGTCAATGTGCTGACTGCCATGATCTCTGGCTAGAGATCTGTTCAGCCTTGAAGTACCCAGCTGCGAGTGGCTACTCTCTGGGTGGAATTAGAGACTTTGCTAGACCTGCAGTTCAAGGTGTTCTTCGCCCGTGCCCTCTGTTCCCATGAGAGACTGTGTTATTGGATGTTACCACTGCAAAATAACACCTTTCAAAAGGACTTTATTCATGTCAGAATTCAAGTTGTTGGGTATCAACCCTGGAAACCCCAAGACGTGGAAGAACAAGCCAAGCGGAGGTAACTGGTAAGCCCAATAAGTTAAGGCCACCCTACAAAGGGTTATGGTCGCTACATTTAGCTCAGATTTAATTTTCGGAAAGTTTACAAGTAAGCACCAAAAACAGAAATCAAGGTCATATCATCATTCTAAGCATCCACATCTAGTTTTCCCAAAATATTCATAGATATTTGAAAAGCTATGCATAGATAATCAGAAATAATCTTCAGGAATATTCAGAAGTATTCAAAAAACATTCAGAAATATTCAAAAATATTTAGAAATACCATGGAACAGGTAGTATATAAATGTCTATAAATATAGATTTGAATATTTCTAATGTTAACTTTTAAGGCACATGGAAAGACCCATTCCCTGCTGAACTTTTTTTTTTCATTGATACGTGTCCCATGGAAGTGCCCAGTTGGCCATTCCCTTCTAGTAAAGGGAAATTGACAAAACTAAGAACCTTCACACAAATTCTAACATGCTATGTTTGCAACTCTGATTATGGAAGCAGAATGGAAAAGAGGATAGATAGAATGGACGTCCACTAAGGGTCCCAGAATAATTTCAGAAATTCTTGCTTGAGTATTGCATAGACTTAACCCTTGACTAGGGTTGAGCGGACACTTGGATGTTCGGGTTCAACGGGTTCGGCCAAACTTCGCAAAAAATTTCGAGTTCGGGACCCTAACTTGACCCCGAACCTGAACCCCATTGAAGTCAATGGAGGCCCGAACTTTTGAGGACTAAAATGGCTCTAAAAAAGTAATGGAAAGGGATAGAGGGCTCAAAATGGCGGCAAAGTGTTGTTAAGAGCATGGCAAGTGCCCTGAAAACAAATGTGGATAGGGAAATAACTTAAAATAACATAAAATACATACAAATAGAAAATAATATGCTGGAGGCCCCCTTCTCAGAAGAAGAGGTACAGGAAGTCATTAAGAACCTCAAATCAGGTTCTGCTCTAGGCCCCCTATGGTCTCCCTAACCCATATTACAAGACATTTACCACCACCCTGACTCCACATTTGACACAATTTTTTAACGCAAAGACACAGGGAACCCCACTCGATCCTCACCTAAACACAGCCTACATTGCAGTAATATCAAAACCGGATAAAAACCCAGAAGAAGTCAGTAATTATAGACCCATCTCCCTCATCAATAGCGACTTAAAAATCCTTACCAAATTCCTTGCAAATCGTCTAGCTTCCTTCATTAACTGTTATGTTCATAAGGATCAAGTGGGGTTCATCCCAGGCAGACAGAGCCCTGATCAGATCAGAAGGGCCATAGACATAGGCTCCAATCCTCCAGACAAACTGTCCAGGAGGTCCAAAAAAATCAGGCATGCTTTTTATCACTGGACCTTCAAAAGGTCTTCGATTCAGTCTCCTGGCCATACATCTTTACAATCCTTGAACGTTGGGGCTTTGTTGACAAGTTCATGGGTCTGATCTGAGCTCTTTATTAAAATCCTAAAGCCTATATTAGGCTTCAAGGCCACTACTCCAAACCAATACATATAGCCAAAGGCACCAGACAAGGCTGTCCTTTATCTCCGCTAATCTTTGCAATAGAAATTGAGACACTCGCCATCTCCATTCGCCGGGGCCCCAACATACAAGGTGTTCAATGTGGCTCTCAGGTTCACAATTGTGGCCTGATTGCAGACGACAAACACTGATGCCTAGTCATGGATTCCTATCTTAGGGAAAAAGACACATGCTCATTTCCATCCCTCTCCTTACATTCACACCTAGGGGTCAGTGGTTAAGTTCCTCCTCTTGGGCACAGCTAGCTCCCATTGGGGGTGTCCAGGGAGGAGGTACACCTCCGACCATTAACAGGAATACCAACCCTTCACTCTAACACTACCATGTCTATCTAAAATGATTTTACATTTTATATTTCTGACGTGTTACACTCGATTCATCTTGTTGCGCTTTCTGTAACCTTTCTATGTTTTGACTGAATCGATATTCTGAATGTCACTTTCAAATGTATTATGCTTGTTGTGATACAAAATAAAATACTTTGAAATAAAAAAAATAAAAAATAATAATCTTGACCTAGGAGGACGAGGTCCATACGGAGCAGGAGGTTGAGATGGCGGTGGATGTGGCGGTGTAGGTGGAAGCGGCGGTGGAGGAGGACGAGGTAGCCAACACTGGTTTTTGTTTTACATTTTTTTTTAAATTAGGGTACACCCCAAAAGAGTAAGAAAGATCAAAAATACAACACTGGCTGGGTAAGGCCTGTATACATGTCAATTCTGCATAAGGTACGGACAAGTCCTGTGGGATCCATGCCTGGTTCATTTTAATGAATGTGAGCTTGTCCACATTGGCTCTGGACAGGCGGCTGCGCTTGTCTGTGATAACGCCCCCTGCCGTGCTAAATACACGTTCAGATAATACACTGGCTGAAGTGCAGGCCAGCACCTCCAAGCCATAAAGGGCAAGCTCAGGCTATGTGCCCAATTTGGAGACCCAGAAGTTGAAGGGGGCAGACCCATCATTCAGTATGTGTAGGCATGTGCACACATACTGCTCCACCATGTTGGTGAAATGCTGCCTCCTGTTAACACTTTCCATATCAGCTGGTGGTGCTGGTTCTTGTGGCGTGCTGACAAAGCTTTTCCACATTTCGGCCATGCTAACCCTGCCTTCTGAGGTTCTGGCGGTGCCCCGGCTGCGTTGGCGACATCTACCTCCTCCTCTGCCTTCGCCTTGTGCTTCCACTGTGCCCCCGCTGTCAGGTGGGAATGCCACCAGCAGCGCGTCTACCAGAGTGTGCTTGTACTCGTGCATCTTACGATCATGCTCCAGTGAGGGAATTGAGGACTGTATATTGTCCTTGTAACGGAGATCCAGCAGAGTGGTGACCCAGTAATCAGCACTAGTTAGAATGTGGGCAACTCGGCGGTCATTGCGGAGACACTGCAGCATGTAATCACTCATGTGTGCCAGGCTGCCCAGAGGCAACGAAAAGCTGTCCTCTGTGGCAGGTGTATCGTCTGTGTCCTCTGTATCCCCCAGCCATGCACCAGTGATGGCCATGAGCTGGTCTGGGTGCCACCCTGCTGTGAACGTTGTTCCTCCTCCTCCTCATCCTCCACCTCATCATCCTCCAGAACTGTGCCCTTGTTGGACAATTGTGTACCTGGCGTTTGTTTGTGCAGGAACCCACCCTCGGAGCCACTTGTGAATGGCTGCCCTGAAAGCCTTGGAAATGATCCCTCTTCCTCCTCCTCCTCCTGTGCCATATCCTCTTCCATCATCGCCCAAAGTGTTTTTTCAAGGAGGCATAGAACTGAGATAGTAATGCTCAGAATGGCGTCATCGGCACTGGCCATGTTGGTGGAGTACTCCAAACAGTGCAACGAGGCACACAGGTCTCGCATGGAGGCCCAGTTATTGGCGATGAAGTGGTGCTGTTCCACAGAGCGACTCACGCGTGCATGCTGCAGCTGAAACTCCACTATCGCCTGCTTCTGCTCGCACAGTCTGGCCAGCATGTGCAAGGTGGAGTTTCACCTTGTGGGAACGTCACATATGAGGCGTTGAGCGGGAAGGCTGAAGTTACGCTGCAGCGCTGACAGGCGAGCAGCAGCAGGGTGAGAACGCCGAAAGTGCGCACAGACAGCCCGCACTTTCTGCAGCAGCTCTGGCATATCGGGGTAATTTTTAAGGAACCTCTGGACCACCAAGTTCAGCACATGTGCCAGGCAAGGGATGTGCGTCAAATGGGATAGGCCCAGAGCTGCTACAAGATTTTGCCCATTATCGCACACTACCAGGCCGGGTTTGAGGCTCACTGTCACCAACCACTCATCGGTCTGTTGTTCCATGTCCCTCCACAACTCCTGCAAGGTGTGGGATTTTTTCCCCCAAACAGGAAAGTTTTAAAACTGCCTGCTGTTGTTTACCCCTGGCTGTGCTGAAGTTGGTGGTGAAGGTGTTACGCTGACAGGATGAGGAGGCAGTAGAGGATGAGGAAGCGGAGTAGGAGGAGTTAGCAACAGGAGGCAAACTGAAGCACCGTGCAATCCTCGGTGGAGGAAAGACATGCGCCAAACTGCTATCCGCCTCAGGCCCAGCCGCCACTGCATTTACCCAGTGTGCTGTTAGGGAGATATAACGTCCCTGACCATGCATACTGGTCCACGTATCCGTAGTTAGTTGGACCTTGCCACAGATGGCGTTGCGCAGTGCACACCTGATTTTGTCCCCCACTTGGTTGTGCAGGGAAGGCATGGCTCGCCTGGAAAAGTAATGGCGGCTGGGCACGACGTACTGTGGGAAAGCCAATGCCATCAGGCTTTTAAAACTCTGCGTCTCCACCAGATGGAATGACAGCATTTCAAAGGCCAGGAAATTTGAAATGTTGTTATTCAGGGCCAGGGATCGCGGATGGGTAGGGGGGTACTTCCTCTTCCGCTCCAGTGTTTGGGAGATAGAGAGCTGAATGCTTCCATGGGACATTGTGGAGATGGTTGGTGACCCAGGTGGTAGTGTTGCTGGCAGATCCTCGGTTTGCGGGTTGGCAGGTGCCACTGTCACTACAGAGGTGAATGAAGAAGCCAAGACTGCAGCAGAAGAGGAAGCAGGAGGAGCCAGAGACCTTTCTTGGTTTTTGAGGTGTCTACTCCACTGCAGCTCATGCTTTGCACTTAGATGCCTGGTCATGTAGGTTGTGCTCAGGGTGAGAAAGTTTATGCCTTGCTCCAGGGTCTGATTGCACAGCGTGTAAACCACTCATGTCTTGTTATCAGCACATTGTCTGAAGAACTGCCAAGCTAGGAAACTCCTTGGACCTGGCTTTGGTGTGCTCAGTCCCTTGCTGCATTAGGCAGTAGCAGGCATACTGTCTAGGGAACGGACGCTCCGCTTTTGCACCCTGCTCCCTCTTCTGCTGTGCAGGTGGCTCTGTGTGACCACCTTCCTCTTCCTCCAAACTACACTGGTCACCTGCATGACATTGATTCCATGTGGGGTCGAGGATCTCATTGTCCTCCACATCATCTTCCACCCAGTCTTCACCCCTGCCCTCCTTGTCTGCCCGCACAATTGCGAAAGCAGCAGCAGTTGGCACCTGTGTTTCGTCATCATCTGAGACATGCTGCGATGGTCCTCCCATGTACTCATCTTCAAACATAAGTGGTTGGGCATCGGTGCACTCAATCTCTTCCACTTCTGGGGTAGGGCTAGGTGGATGGCCCTAGGAAACCCTGCTAACAGAGTCATCAAAAAGCAGAAGAGACTGCTGCATGATTTGGGGCTCAGACTGCTTGGCTGATTTGCAAGGGGGTGAGGTGAAAGACTGATGGACATCGGCTGCAGGTGCCAACTCTGATCTTTCAGCAGTAGACTGGGTGGGAGACAATGTGAAGGAACTGGAGGCACTGTCAGCAACCGAATCTACTATCGCTTGTACTTTTCCTGGCCTCAACATTCGTAGAGCCGCATTAGGCCCAACCAAATACCGCTGTCGGCTCTGTCGCCTACTCGCACCTGAGGAAGGTGTTTCACTTGTGTGTGTAGCTGGCACAGATCGACTACGTCCTCTCCCTGCAACAGGAGCTCCACCAGCAGCACCACGATCGGGGCCACGTCATTTATTTGACGTTCACCTCATATTTCTCAAATTTAGGATCTTGCCCTAAATGGGTGTTTTTGAATAGCAGAATAGAAGAACAGTATCTAAAGGGTGTATCTCACACGCACAGATACGAAGAAAATGCTATTCAAAAAAAAATATTTTGCCCTAAATTATTCTTTTTGGAATAGCAGAATATAAGGACAGTATCTAAAGTGTGTATCTCACACGTACAGATATGCAGGAAACACTGCAAAATATTAGTTTTTGCCCTAAATGGGTGTTTTTAGAATAGCAAAATAGCAACAGTATCTTAACGGTGTATCTCACATGTACAGATATGAAGTAAATGCTATTCAAAAAAAAAAAAATTTCCCTAAATTATTTTTTGGGGAATAGCAGAATAAAACAACAGTATCTAAAGTGTGTATTTCACACATACAGATATGCAGGAAACACAGCAAAATATCTGTTTTTGCCCTAAATGGGTGTTTTTAGAATAGCAGAATAGAGCAACAGTATCTAACATGTACAGATATAAAGTAAATGCTATTCAAAAAAAATATTTTTATCCTAAATAATTTTTTGGGGAATAGCAGAATAGAAGAACAGTATCTAGTGTTTTAAATATTGTTTATTTCGTTTTCCACATTTACAAAAAGACAGTAAAAAATATTCCTTATACATACTTTTAGAAATCACTTTGTTTAACATTCATGTTATTTCAGTATTTCCACATTCACATAAAAACAGACAGTAAAAAAAAGTACACATTGGGTGCCCGACCGGATCGATCTTAAATATCCCGAGAGGGAAGAAGAAGAAGAAGAAGAAAAAAAAAAAAAAAAAAAAAACACACCCCCTCCTCCTCTTCTCATGTGTTCAGAATTGTCCTTTTGTGATTTTATCTTGCCCATATTGTTACCCCTCCCACGTGATGCTTTTTCTTAATTCCAATTTGTGATTTGTGTAAGGTGGGGATTCCTCTCCTTCCATCCCCACTCCCTTCTACCCCCAAAAAAAAAAAAACCCCAGACAAACCCCCTAAAGGACCCTAAAACAAGGGGTCCCCCCCATCTCCTCCCCCCACAAAAAAAAAAAAAAAAGGAGGATCTTTTCCTTTTCCTTTCCTTCCTCCCCCCTCTCTTCTTCCTTCCTTTATAGAAAAAAAAATATAAGGGGTTATGAAGTATATGCATCCAACCTCCCTCCCCTAGACGCCCACTCCATCCCCCATAATTCCAAGATATATTGAGGATTTTCTAAATTCCATCCAGTTCCTCCAAGTCGCCTGGAATCTCATTTCGGCTCCCCGTTGAAGGTATATTAATTCTTCCATAATCCTCAATCTATCTATTTCCCTAAACCAATCTCTTATCCCTGGTGTTTCCTTTACTTTCCAGTATCTCGGGATCAGTACTTTCGCTGCGTTTAGCAAAAATGGAGTTAATGCTCTTCTATATTTTTCCCTGGGGCCCTCGGCCGCGTAAAACAAACATTTCCAGGGATCCAGTTCTATTTCCTTCCCGTCGATCTCTTTAATTAAGCCCACCACTTTTTCCCAATATAACTGGATTGCACTGCATTGCCACCATATATGGGCGTGAGTTCCCTCCCTCCCACATTCTCTCCAACAAAGGGGTGATAAATCTTTGTTAATCTTATGCATTTTCGATGGAACATAATACCATCTAACCAATAATTTATATTCATTATATAGTTCATTTCTTGGATCTTTGTATCTATTGAAGTGGAGTGGGTATAGTCTATAACTTTCCCTTTCAGTTTTTCTGGGATTGATTGATTCAATTCCCCTTCCCATCTCCCAAAAGCAGGTATCGCCTCATCCTCCATTAAAGATATTAAGGTCCTATATATTTTAGAGATCCCTGTCTGCCCGCTCCTCCTCGGTCAATCAATTTCTCCCAAGGATTTAAATTGTCACCAGAGCGGAGAGGTTTTGGAAGGGACTCAACAAAATGTTGGAGTTGTCTGTATCTCCATCCATCCCATGGTGTTCTTCCATATTTCTCTCGTATCTCCTCTAATGAGCATAAGCTATTTACTTTTATCACATCCCTTAACCTTAATATGTCCCTATGAGTCCACTTCAGGAACATTTTATTTTATTTCCCCGGGGGAAAATAGTTATTTCCTGACAGGGGCATTAGAGGGCTATTATTATTTTGTCCTTCTGTACCTTTAAGTACCCCATCCCATGTTCTTAATGTTTCCATTGTAATCGGGGATATTCCTCTAGAGAGACCCCTAAACTTCATTGGAATCCAAATGGTCTGACTCAGGGCAACATTACTCATATTATCTTCCAGTGGTACCCACTTTTTATATGGAGCATTATAAACCCAATCCAAAATCCTCCTCATTACCGCTGCTGAATGGTATTTTTGAAAATCTGGGAGAGATACCCCTCCCTTATCCTTAGGCCTATTCATTACCTTATAAGAGACGCGACTTCCTCTTTTGTTCCATATAAATTTCTGAATCAGGGATTTAATAATTTTAAAGTAGGCCCCTGGGATATTTATCGGGAGGCTCTGAAAGATATATAGAGCCTTTGGAAGAATCATCATTTTAATTACGTTTATCCTGCCAAACCATGACAGTCTATGTGCAGGGTAACCTTTAAGATCTTGTTTAATTTTATTTAAAAGAGGGAGATAATTATCTTGATATAAATCTGTAACTGATGTCGATAAGTATACTCCTAAGTATTTCAGGCCCCTCTCTTTCCACACAAAGGGGAAAAGAGCTCTAAGTTCTCTTCTCTCCTTTGGGGAAGAATAGACATTTAATATCTCAGTTTTCTCTCTATTGATCTTAAAGTTCGAGACATTCCCGTATTCCTCCAGCTCCTGCAGAATCCTAGGAAGGGACTGTTTGGGGTTCGTTATATAGAGCATAATATCATCTGCAAATGCAGATATCTTATGCTCATTCTCTGAGACTTTTATTCCCTCAATGCCTTGGTTCGCTCTTATAGAAGCCAAGAGAGGTTCTAGAGAGAATACAAAAAGTAAGGGAGATAGTGGGCATCCCTGATGTGTACCATTATAAAGCCCAAAAGAGTTTGATAGGGTCCCATTCACCTGAATCTGAGCTGTAGGGTTAGAGTATAAGGCCTCTATCCACCGCAGCATTCTTGGGCCTAAACCAAATTTATATAATGTCTGCAGCATATATTCCCATTCTAACCTATCAAATGCCTTTTCCGCATCGACCGATAGGAAAAGGGAAGACTGCTTCTTCTTCTTCTTAACTTCCTGCATTAAGAGGGTTGTCCTCAGTATATTATCCCTCGCCTCCCTTCCAGGTACAAAACCTGCCTGATCTCCTTCTATACAATCTGGCATATGTTGTTTCAGCCTCTCGGCTAAAATCCTTGCATAAATTTTTACATCCTCATTAATCAGAGAAATAGGTCTAAAGCTAGAGCATAATGTTGGATCTTTCCCTTCCTTTGCTAATATAGTTATAAAGGCCCCCAAAGCTTCCTTCCGTATCTCCCTTCCTTCCCCAATTGAGTTCATGTACTGATGGAAATAAGGTGTCAATGGTCCCAAAAACTTTTTAAAGTATAATGACGTGTATCCATCGGGCCCTGGGCTCTTCCCATTCTTACTATCCTTAATTGCTCTCTCTATTTCCTCCTTAGAGATATCCCTATCGAGCATATCAGTATCCTCCTCTGCTATCCTCGGTAGATCTACCTTTCGGAGATATTGTTCAATTTTTTCCCTTCTCTTTTGTTTATCCTTAGGGTCCTGGTTGCCATTTACTTTATACAGTAGTTGGTAATATTCTGAGAAGATGTCTCTTGTTGCGTATTTCATTACCCCCTTCCTATCTTTAATTTTTGCAATATAATTAAAATTTCTTCTAGGTTTAATTACCCCTGCCAGGATTCTCCCCGGTTTATTTCCAAATTCATATTGTCTTTTAGTGGACTTTAAAAAGGCCTGCCTGGTTTCCTGTTCCAGTATATCTCTCAGTGCCTCCCTTTTTCCCATAAGTTCATCCATTATTTTATGGTCATTTAAGCCTTTATGTAACTGTTCCAACTCCTGGATTTCCTGTAAGATCAGTGATTTTCGCATTGACCTTATTCTCCTCCTCTTAGCTGCTTCTGCTATCAATCTCCCTCTCATATATACCTTGTGGGTCTCCCACAACAAAGTTGGTGTTATATTCTCTACATTATTTTCTTTAAAAAATAAATTCATATCTCTTTCCAAAGCCTCAAATATTTTATGGTCATGCAAGAGGGATTCATCCAGCTTCCATACTCTCTGTCTGATCGGTATATCCTCCAAGTCCAGAACAGCCATAACGGGGGCATGATCTGAGAGGGTTATTGATTTTACTTCTGCTTCCTTTAACCCCTCTAGAAGCTGATGGTCTAAGAGGATATAATCGATTCTTGAATAAGAGTGATGTACCTGGGAATAATAGGTAAAGTCCTTTTCCCCTGGATGCGCAATTCTCCACACCTCCACTAGTTGCTGTCGATGTAGTTTTTGTTTAATTATCTTTAGGTATTTACCTTCTGAGCGTAGGGATGGGGGTTGGGCATCCAGGGTTGGATCGAATACAAAGTTAAGGTCCCCTGCCATAATCACCCCCCCTTCCTTAAAACATTCTAATTTATTCAACACTTTCCCAAAGAAGGGACAGGGGAGATAATTAGGGCAGTAGACACTGACCAGCGTATACATTTTATTAAAAATTAAACCTTTGATAAATAGATACCTCCCTTCAGAATCCGATTCCATAGCCTTTAAAGTAAATGGAGTATTTCTATCAAACCCAATAGCAATTCTTCTTGCCCTTTTACTAGAGGAGTATCCGTGAAACCAAGTTGGGTGATTTTTAGACTTCAGGCCGATATTATGGGACCATTTAAGATGAGTTTCCTGTAGGAAAACAATATTTGATGACCATTTTTTCAGCTCCTGCAAAATCTGATACCTCTTATTGGGACTATTTAACCCTCGAACATTATATGTAACAATCTTCAACGGGGCCATCTTTCATAGAGATCGATTATAGCCCGCCATAAACATTCCATCATAAAATCAGAAACAGAAATAAACGTATATTTTTTACCTAGATCGATCCAGTCGGTGCGCCCTTCATTGAAAAATGTGAAACAACATATTTTCCCCTCCCAATATTTTCCTCCCTCCCTTCCCACCCCCCCGCCCTTTACACATTGAATATCAATGTTACCGTCCTCCAGGCTAGTGCCTATTTACCAGACCCCAGCCCTGGTTGGACCTTCCTTGAGGGAGTATAAGTGCCCGCGTGAGCCCCCGAGCCTCACCCCCTCTTGGAGGTGGTCTCGGGGGGGCACGCGGGCACCGCCCCGCCCCCGGCGCATACCTCCCCTCCATGCGAGCCTACTCAAAATCATCCTTGCCTATAACCTTTATTTTTCCCTTTTCTTTCCTTCCTTCTGCTTCTTCTCTTTTCCCTTCCTTTCCTCCTCTCCCCTTCTTCCCTACCTCCTTCCCTTCTCCTCCCCTCTCTTTCCCCCTTATTTCCCCTATTCCTTCCCAACAACTTGTCAATACTTATTTACCCTAATTTTGCCTCTTCCACCCCCCTCTCCTCCTCCCTAATCCAGCAAAGGAGAAAGAGAGAGGAGGGATAGGAGAAGAGGCCCTACACTCTGTTCCAAGGTTGTTCTCTTAATTTCGTCCAGTCTAGGGGTTTTTTCTCCCAGTTTTCTAAATTAACACATGGTATATTCAGTTTATTGCAAAATTCCTTCAAGTCCTCTGGGAATCTTAGAATGGCTGATATCCCTTGGTTTTTAGCTGTCAGACATGCGGGGAAGCCCCATCTGTAAGTGATCTTCTTCTCTTGTAGTTGATTTATTAGGGGTTTCAGTGCCCTTCTCCGGCTCAGTGTCTCTTGTGAGAGGTCAGAAAAGAAAAGCAACGTAGCTCCCTCATATTTAATAGTTTCAGAGCTTCTTGCATCTTGCTGAATTTGTTGTTTTGTTTCGTATTGAGTAAACCTCACAATCACATCTCTCTCTATCTCAGGTCTTGGCTTCTCTTTTGTTTGAATTCTATGTATTCTATCAAAAGCTATATGGGATGTTACTTCTTTTTTCATTATTTTATTAAAGACTTCTCGAAGCACAGTCTCCAACTCAGTGTTTTTCACGGATTCTGGTAGGCCACGAATTCTTAAGTTATTACGCCTGTTTCTGTTTTCCTGGTCTTCTAATTTATATCTAATATTTCTCATTTCTATCCAGTCCTTATCCACTCTTTTTTGTAATTCCGAAATAGCTTTTTTATGCTCTTCTAATTGTATTTCCGATTCTTCTACCCTTTTTAATACGTTTTGAATATCTGCACGGGTTGCCTTTAATTCTCCCTTAATCATCCCTTCCAAATGTGACATCATTTCTGCCATGTCCTGTTTAGTGGGGAGTGATTGAGGATTGATTCCTTCTTTTTCTGGTTCCCACATCTTTCCTAATTCTTTTTGTTGATGTCGTTCTTTCAAGCTTTTCTGTGGAGTTGTACCTTCCTCTGTATTAGGTTTTTTATTCATCTGTTCTTCACAGGAAGGTGATGTTCCTTCTCCCCTTTCAGCCTCCCTTTCTTCCCTCTGATTTACTCTGCCCTGGGCCATATAAGTTTTTATAGAGTTCCCTTTCCCGCTTTCTGTTTGTCCTGCTTTGGCTCCCCTCCTTACCATGATCCTTTCTTGCCCCCTTCCCCTTCGGTTTAATCTTTCAAGTTTATGCAACTAAGCATTAATATTATTTAACTCTATTACCAGCCTAATCTTCCCCAGATTATAGCTCCTCCTGGCGAGCAGACACTCTTTCCTTGTTTATTCCCTTCTTCTTTTCCCCTTCCCTCTCCACTTCCCCCAATATATTTGTGTACAAATCCGTCTTCAATTACAATACATCCTCAGTATTATGCAATTTTTATATAATTTTTCCAAAACTATATTTTATATATATTATGTATCCTCACTCTTTAAAAAAAAAAAAAAAAAAAAAGGGGGGATAGAAAAGGGTTTTCCTTCCCCCTTTTCTTTTCTCCCTTTGAGTTAAATGCAAAAAGTGCATAAAGTACAAAAAAAAAAAAAAAAAAGAACAGTATCTAAAGTGTGTATCTCACATGTACAGATATGCAGAAAACACTGTAAAAAAATTTTTTTGCCCTAAATGTTTTTTTTTAGAATAGCAGAATAGAGCACCAGTATCTAAACAGTGTATCTCACAGTAACATATCCAGTGCTTGTGCACTGAGCTTGCATAAATTTCCTGCCAACGCCAACCTAACTAACAGACGAATAAAAGTTACATTTTCTCTGGCACCGGGCTCAGGGCAGTGTAAAAAGATTGTGCACCCACACAAGAAAATCAAGGTAGATCGCTGAGTAATTAGATTTCTGAAGCAGGACTCCTATCTAATTCTCTCCCTCAAAGCAGCAGCAGCAACCTTTCCCTACACAATCTAAAGCAGAGTGACGTGCTGTGCTGTGTGCCTCTAGCTTATATAGAGGCTGGGTCACATGCTGCACTGGCTTCTAAGGGCACACAAGTTAAATGAATGTTAATTGGCTGCCATGCAGCTGTTAAAAAAGCGCCATTACTTTACCGAACCCGAACATACAGTAAAGTGTTCGGGTCCGGGACCCAAAAACCCAAAAGTCCGGTATGAACCTGAACTTTACAGTTCGGGTTCGCTCAACCCTACCCTTGACACATTTAATGCCAGTGATGGATATAGAGCACTTCTACTCTTGGGGTGGTGCTGTATTGTAATAAGCTAACCTTTCCATATCAGGGTCTGGTTCTTATTATATAGAGTAAAACATGAGTTGAGTGACTGTCACTATTGCTGAACTCAAATCTAATAGGTAGATTTTAAGCGTGCAGAATACACAAAAATAGCACAAAATAGGGCAGCTATTCTGAAATAGTAGTAGGCCTTTAAGAGCTGCTCCTTAGAAAGAACCTCCTTCACAGTAACAGAGGGAAGCAATCAAGCCAGTAGGCTAAGGAAAGATCTGCAGAGAATAGAAAAATATAACAGATGTTCAGGCTAATTATCAAACTGTAAATCACACTAAATCTAATTAGGGACACAATAAAATAGGGCAGGGTCCCTACAAATGGCTTCTTAAATGGCTGAACTGATTTTCCAATTTCATCTATGCAAGCATGAATTGCACATTATGAAATTTACAGTTCATTAGAACCCAACCAAATTATAAATTTTCTGAAAGAATATAAAAGACTACTCTTGATTTTACAGTATGAAGATATTTGCACACACGTTGATAAAAATGAAAGCTTTAACCACTTGACAACTGGGCACTGAAACCCCCCTCCTACCCAGACCAATTTTCAGCTTTCGATGCTCTCACACTTTGAATGACAATTACTCAGTCATGTATTACTGTACCCAAATTAATTTTTTGTCCTTTTTTTCCCCACAAATAGAGCTTTCTTTTGGTGGTATTTTATCACCTCTGGGTTTTTTATTTATTGCGCTACAAATGAAAAAAGACCGAAAATGTAAAAAAAAAATAAAAAATTTCTTTGTTTCTGTGATAAAATTTTGCAAATTATTAATTTTTCTTCATAAATTTTGCCCACAATTTATACTGTTACATATCTTTGGTAAAAAAATAACCCAAATTAGTGGATATTATTTGGTCTTTGTGAAAGTTAGAGTCTACAAGCTGTGGTGCAAATCATACACAATTGATCACACCTGATGCTGGTGGCCTATCTCATTTCTTGCGACCCAAACAAGCCAGGAAAGTACAAATACCCCCCAATTGACCCCTTTTTTGAAAGTAGATATTCCAAGGTATTTAGTAAGAGGCATGGTGAGCTTTTTGATGTTATTTTTTCCTACAATTCTTTGCAACATTAAGATTTATTTTGCCCACAAAATTGTCATTGTAATAGGTTATTTCTCTCACTTGGCATGTGTATACCACAAATAATGCCCCAAAATAATTCTGCTACCCCTCCTATTAAGATACCACATGTGTCGGACTTTTCCACAGTCTGGCCACTTAGAGAGGCTCAACATGCAGGGGGCGCCATCAGGTGTTCTAGGAGCATAAATTACACATCTAACTTGTTGACTACCTATTACAGTTTTGAAGGCCCTGGAGCACCAGGACAATGACACGTGACACTGACGTGCACTGATGACAGATGGCACTGATACGTGGCACTGATGACAGATGCCACTAATGCATGGCACTGATGACATGTGACACTGATGACAGATGGCACTAATATGTGGCACTGATGATACATGGCACTAATACGTGGCCCTGATGACACATGGCACTAATACGTGGCACTGATGACAGATGGCACTCATACGTGGCACTGATGACAAGTGACACTGATGACAGATGGCACTAATACCTGCCATTGATGACACGTGACACTGATAACAGATAGCATGTGACACTGACAGGTGTCACTGGTGACAGATGGCACTGATACGTGGCACTGATGACAGATGGCACTAATATGTGGCACTGATGACATGTGACACTGATGTGGCACTGATGACAGATGCCACTAATACATGGCACTGATGACATGTGACACTGATGACAGATGGCACTAATATGTGGCACTGATGACATATGGCACTTATACGTGGCACTGATGACACATGGCACTAATACGTGGCCCTGATGACACATGGCACTAATACGTGGCACTGATGACAGATGGCACTAATACGTGGCACTGATGACAAGTGACACTGATGACAGATGGCACTAATACCTGCCACTGATGACACGTGACACTGATAACAGATAGCAGGTGACACTGACAGGTGTCACTGATGACAGATGGCACTGATACGTGGCACTGATGACAGATGGCACTAATATGTGGCACTGATGACATGTGACACTGATATGGCAGTGATGACAGATGGTACTATGTGGCACTGATGACATGTAGGGATGTAGGATTATTCACCATCGTACGTATAACACACCAGCAAAAAAAAAGCACTATTTGACTTTTGTACATACATGTCAACAACATCTGGTGAGTGTGGTGTGTATATTTAAAAGCATGGAGAATAGAGCACAACTTTAATTGGTCACTTCGCATGACATTTACTTGGATTGACTGTTATCAAATTTATTTACATGGACTATTCTGTGGATTTATTGTTATATAATAACTCTTTGTAAGCTTATGGTTTATATAAGTGCTGCCCTATCCCTATATAGGTGATTTTATCCAAACAGCTGTTACCTTAGAAATGTTTTAACTTGCAGGTTCAACCAAAAGTTTTTCAGTTTTGGACAGATTCAGAGGGGTTGTAATCCCCGTTAATGATTTATTGCTATGTGGGACTTCATTAGAAATGTTTCCCTTTTCCTGTCCTGGTGGACAAAGGTTTCAAGGGGAAATCCTCAATTGCAACACAGACCTAAGTAAAAACACATTTTATAGTAAGGGAAGGTTAGCAAGGCATTCAGCATTTTAATTATCTCCCTTTCAAAGGTTCCCCTTATTTCTTGTGTTGTGGAATCATTGCTGATACAGAATGTGACAGAAAGTAAAATACTTTCTTTTAAAAGACTAGATTTTTTAGTAAAAGACTAGATTTTCTCTAATGGAGCACCAGGTAGTGGTGAAACGCAACTGAGGTTTTAATTATTTCCCACTATTTAAAACTAAAAATAAAAAAAATGTTTTTGCAGGATATATGCTGTTAGGCTGGGTCCAGGGTTGCCAACCTTCGGCAGTATTTTCTACTGATAAAACATTGGAAATTTGCTGGCAAAGCACATTTTTTTTACTGACAACCTGAGAAATTACAGAACTTCTTTTGAAAACTAACACAGTGAATATTTGAACAATAAAAACACAATATGGAAACACTGACAATACCTATAACAAAGTAATTTGCTTGATTTACACTTGAAAAGTCAACAAAGCATGAAGTTATCAGCCCCTGATATTTACTGGCAGTTGTAAAAAAATCACAGATTTTTACAAACTGTCAGTAAATTTACTGGCAGTTGGCAACCCTGGCTGGGTCAGACATATTTTAAAAGCCACTAATAGAATAATAGTTCTAGAGTGAACCTCACCTCCACTTGTGTTATAGTTCTACTAGATACTTTTAGCTTTGGCAACAATTTCTTTACTTTTGGGCAGAGACAAAACATATAAAGTCTGGATTCAAACTCTTAAATTTGCTGCAAATACTAATAATATCATTAATCACATAGTGGGGAAGGGGGAAAGGGGAAAATTTGGGACTTTAAATGAGGTCATAGCCTCCATCCCTAGCCATTGTAAGGCACAAAGTTAAAAACAGGAGCTGAGCGGGACTTTAAATGAAGTACGGGGTTAAAAAAAACAAATTGGTTATTGAAAAAAAGGAAAAGTTTATTATTCGTTTTTCTAACAAGACATAATAACATGTATATTGGAGAGGTGCGCGGACAGACACATTATTGACATTAACATTTTGCTTTATACAATCATCATGACCGATACAGAATAAGTTAAAAAAGCGCACCTCCATTATATACATGGAATAACCAAATATAGTAATAGATTAGACAAATAATACAGTATAGGCAACAACTTTGAATCTATGACTTCTTGGTTGTTGCAATAAATTAGTAAAAAAAACATAATTAATGCAGTATTTCAAAAATTAATGCTGGTTAGAGTTGGGGTACCAAAATGCACGGCACTTCATTTAAAGTCCCGCTCAGCTCCTGTTTTTAACTTTGTGCCTTACTAATAATATCATATTTATATTTGCATAGTCAATTAGGGAAGTGAATAGGTTTGTTTATATTTTTAAAACTAAAGGAGTTGTAAAGGCAGAAGTTTTTTTTTTTTTTGTTAATGCATTCTATGCATTAAGTTAAAAAGCATTCTGTGTGCAGCAGCCCCCCTCGGCCCCCCTAATACTTACCTAAGCCCCATCTCTGTTCAGCGATGTGCCTCTGCCATCAGAGATGCTCCCCTCTGATTCGCTAAGACACAGCAGTGACACAATAGGCTCCGACTGCTGTCAATCAAAGTCAGTCAGCCAATCAGGAGAGTGGGTGTGGCTGGGCCACAGCTATGTATCTGAATAGACACAGGGAGCTGTGACTCGGCTTGTGTGCCCCCATAGCAAGTTGCTTGCTGTGGGGGTACTCGACAGGAGGGAGGGGCCAGGAGCCCCAAAGAGAGACCCAAGAAGAGAAGAATCTGGGCTGCTCTGTGCAAATCCACTGCATAGAGCAGGTTACTATAACATGTTGGTTATTTTTATTGAAAAAAAATGAGCCTTTACAATCACTTAAGTTTACATTTATCAAAACTGGATATCATGATACAGACAAACCTTCTGAAAGCAATGAAACTCTGTTCTGGAAAATTTGTGAAAACACCCACTTCATATTACCACTATAAACAGAATGAGAAGAAGGGCACAAACATATGGGCAAGACAACATGGGCATGCGGCTGACCATCCCTTTCATAATAATAAAAAAAAAAAAATATATATATATATATATATATATATATATATATATATGTTCACATTATTTATAGGTTGATACCACATACCATATGCAAAAATGGAAATAGGTGGAAAATGGGAGTCAGGAGATTGGGCTATGCATCATGTGACCTCTGGGAAATTCCCAGAAGGTCACACGATGCAATTGGAAAATTCTATAAGTGGGGATTATTATAAATAGAACCCCGCTCTGAGGTAACCACCAGTGGGTCTGAATGAGCTCCCCAACCCCCCCCCCCCTCCTTGTCGCAAGGCACGTTTGTGTGGTTCATCACCCTTTTATGGAAAGGGGGGACTGGTATTCATGATTTATGAGATTTGTGCTCAAGTCTTTTTATGGCTGAGCAAAGTTATATTTTGCAGATTAATAGATGTCAAGGAAAATTATTAATAATAATATATTTATATGAAATTGATAGTCATTGAAAATTTTATTTTAAAACAATAAATGTGCTGCGGCCATTATTTTGCCACTCAATGGTGTCTATATTATTAATTTGTTAAATTTAATTTTGGTAGATTTAAGCTAGATTATAATCAAAGGGGCACATTGTATTCTTAACAATATTCTTAGCTGTAGACAACTTTTAATTGTTAACAAGCAGGCTAAATAGGGATGGCCAAACTGTTCGCCCGGCGGTTGGTTCGTGGCGAATTTTGCGTGTTCGCAATTCGCCCGATCGGCGGACTATTGCCGCTGTTCGCCCGGCAGACATATGTGTTTACAGTGTGAAAGAACTTTGACCCATGATGACACATCCATCATGGGGTACAGGACAGCCAATTGAGACATTTCAGCACATGGACAATTGGACATTCCCCCTACCTTATAAATAGACCTGATCTGGCGGCCATTTTACATTCTGTCTTATGTCAGTGTAGGGACAGGATGCTGTATAGAGCAGGGAGAGACTGTAGGGACACAAATCGCTAGCTATTAGGTCCATAAAAGTCCTTTTAAGGACTGGTATAGGTGTAGTACAGTATATAGGGTTCAGTGCACTGCTGTGCTGGTGATTACAGCAGCCTGTCTTCTGTCAGTGTAGGGACAGGACGCTGTGTGCAGCAGGGAGAGACTGTAGTGACACAAATCACTAGCTATTAGGTCCACAAAAATCCTTTTAAGGACTGGTATAGGTGTACAGTATATAGGGTTCTGGTGCACTGCTGTGCAGGTGATTGCTGAGTGCACTGCTGACTGATTCTGCCGCTGTCTTTTGTCAGTGTAGGGACAGGACGCTGTGTGGAGCAGGGACAGTCAGTTTAATCACTAGCTATTACTATTAGGTCCACAAAGGTCCTGTTAAGGACTGGTATAGGTGTACAGTATATAGGGTTGTACACGTATAATATACGTTCTTCCAAATATAGAAAGAATATTATACTTGACTGCTGCCCGATTCTGCAGCTGTCTTTTATCAGTGTAGGGACTGAGGGACAGTCGGCAAATCACTAGCTAATAGGTCCACAAAGGTCCTTTTAAGGACTGGTATAGGTGTACAATATATAGGGTGCTGGTGCAGGGCTGTGCTGCAGATTACTGCCCTATTCTGCAGCAGTCTTTTATCAGTGTAGGGACTGAGGGACAGTCTGCAAATCACTAGCTACTAGGTCCACAAAGGTCCTTGTAAGGACTGGTATAGGTGTACTATTTGGTGTGCAGTATATAGGTGTGGAATACAGGTATAAAAAACTTGCACATATAGAAAGCATAGTATAGTGCATTTCCACTGTGCAACATTGTGACTGATGAGCGGTTTGCAGTGATAATAGAAAGAGTGACAAACGCAATTAAAAAAGTATTACAACTGGTGTGATAGACCAGTGGCCCCCAAAAATGACAGATTGAAGCGGGGTGTTATATACCTTCTTCCACATACATACTGCACTTCTCTAGAGACTTTTGTCACAGGGTCATTTAAAAAATGACAGGCAGAGGAAGAGGCAGGCCCTTCCGCAGGGGTGGTAGGAGTAGGGCAGGAGCAACAGGCTTGAGCCAATGTGGCAAATTGCAGAAGGTGCGTGCAATTACATCAAAGGACGCACCAGACTTGGTTGAGTGGCTAACTTAGCCTTACTTTTCTGCACCCTCCTCATCCTCTCAAGCTGCACCCTCTTTTTCACTCTCTGCTATGTGCACCCCCAAAGACACTACCACCAACACCACCACCACCATATACCCTCCGCTTGAGTCACAGGAATTATTTTCCAATCCATATCAAGACATTTCCGATGCGCAGCCACTCTTGGCATTGGATCAGGAAGAAGAGGTAGCAACAACCCCCACTCAGATCAGCCCAAGGAGGAGGTGGGTCCCCGCTGTTGCTGCCTACTCCGAGATCTCTAATTATAGTGGTGGGGAAGGTGACGTCGATGATGACGTGTCTAGTGATGTCACGTGGGTACCCACAAGAGAGGAAGAGGAGGGGAGTTCAGAGGGAGATATGGACCAGCAGATAGCGAGGAGAAGCAGGAAAAACTTAGATTGCACAGGAGGGACAAAGCAGACTGCGAATGTATCAGGAGCGAGGCATAAACCATGTACGGTCACATCTGGCACTCCCAGGACGCCGGCACATGGCTCCGCAGTGTGGGCTTTTTTTAACGTTCCCGCTGCTGACAATAGTGTTGCCATCTGCAATCTTTGCAGTCAACACATAAGTCGCTGTAAGCCCAACACTCACCTAGGGACGTCCACCTTAAGAAGGCACATGAGCTGCCATCACCGAGCTCAGTGGAAGCAACAGAACACACAAAGCCACACTCCAGGCTCTCACTGTCCAGCCTCGTCTTCTACTTCTCCTTCTCCTCTGTCCTCATAATTGTCCTCCACTCCACCTTCCATCACGCCATCCTCACGTTTTTTTGCAAAAAGGCAGGCTTCCGTGGGCCAAATGTTCGAGGGTAAAAAAATCATGATGCCGGATAACCCTCTTGCCCAATGGTTGACGGCTGGCTTGTCAGAACTGATAGCCCCCCAACTACTGCCATATAAACTGGTGGACTCGGAGGCCTTTCGAAAATTTGTGGCCATTGGAACACCACAATGGAAGGTCCCAGGAAGAAGTATATCTCACAGAAGGGCATCCCATAGCTATATGGCCATGTTCATCATACATTTAAGATTCAGATTCACTTAATACTTTTGTTATGTCAGTGTCCATGTAGTGGGACTATGTGTGCACAGCTAGTAAGTATTTTGTGGCTGAAAATATGACCTGTAGGTTTTTAAGGTTCGCCTGCCATTAAAGTCAATGGGGCCCGCCGCAAACTTTGCGAGTCACAAACTTTTGGCCGCGTTCGCGTTTTGCGTTCGCGCAAACGTCCAGTCGGAAGTTCGTCCATCTCTACTGGCAAAGAAAAAATATTTCTAGGGTTGGAACCCTAGGAAGGAAAGAAAGCATATTAAAGAAATATATATGATAAATATGTGAATATTCTGGCCTTTGAACTACAAGAGAAACATTCCAATATTAATAATGCCTAAAACTTGCTTCTTTGGTAAACCAAGCAATATTATTACATGTATAGCATCAATTGAAATGTTATTTTAGCAACTTGATAATGCAGCTTGGTGAATCAAAGGAAGGATAGAGTGAGATAAACCAAAAACAAACTTTCGTTGCCTTTTTAATGTGTATATGCATACCAGCTGGAGGGTATATCATTTTGTAAAGTTATTCTCTGTGGTTTTATTTTTTAAATTAGTTTCAGTTTTTATTACTTTCTGCAAAATCCTATCAACAGTTCTTTTTTCAAATTAATAGTTGGTTAGAGGCAAATGTTGTCAGGAAGTCACCCATTCATTCACATGCTATGAGTAAGAAGCTAAAAATATTTTTCTTGCTTCTTTTCATTTTCTGGAGGATGGTTTGTTTTCCCCAGACATTGTTTATCATTTCTCAGTGATGGCAACAGTGCCAGCTTGTAATGTGTATGGGGAGCAAACAAAAAACAATCTGCCTTTTTTTCTGTGTCTTCCAAGCAACTATTCCCTTCTTATTCAAGGCTTTTCCTTTTGGAATAAATGCATCTAAATTACCAGCTGAGACTTTAGAAGCTTGTTTAAACAGCCAAATAAAGGCAGCTGAGAAAGGGCCCTTGAAAGACAACACTAAGGCAAAATGATAGGCACACAGAAGATGTAACATCTCCCAGAAAATATCTGGGAATGTTTAATCAAACTTGCTGTGATTTTTGTAGCTGCCAGAAATAATTTAATTGTTTCTAGATTTTTTTTTCTTTTTTTTATCATGAGAAAAATGATTTAAAAAATGTAAATAAGTAGAAAAAATAATTATTTTATATACAAATTTATATTCTATAACTACCAATTAGAAACTAGTTTTGACAAAAGTAAATTGAAATTTGACTGGCTACTAAGAGTTAACTTTCTGTGTGCATTTTTACTGGCTTTTGTGTTGCTTTTAAAATAAGTCTGTTAGATTTAAGTAATCAAAGTTTCAAAATGTCCCCATTTCCCCAATGCCCAATGTCCTCAACTAGTGCACACTAGTTTGATTTTACTGCTGCAACTATGGAGCTAAAAACAGCTTTTAGTAAATTAGGAACTATTGCCTAAATTAAGTAAACTAAATTTTATACTGTTCTTCATGTTTTTAATCAGTCAAGTCAGCATGTAAAGAAATTAGGTACAACTGGGAGCATGCTGATTTCTGAGAGATCTGGGTGGGATGGAATCCCTAGTCCTGGGTCCTGATTTTGAGAACAGCCAGCATACTGATTGGTCAGGTGTGTGCTGGGCTTTTAGTAGTAACCTGACTAGGGTTCTGGGCTCCACCCCGGCAAATAGGAAGTCTGAGTATCAGGAGTCAGGAGGGCTCCACGTGTGAGCCAGTGCAGTAAGAGGCTGCTAGCTGTGTGCGCGACTATGAAATAGTCTGTAGGAGACAGACAAGGAACTGGAGGGTAAGGCCAGAGCTGCAGTGCTGCAAGTGAGAGCCAACTAGGCTAAATATAGTTTTGTTGATGAAAAAGAATGCTGAAACCCCTACGAAGGTAACTTATCTTTGTTTGTTGGACTTTCTTTTAATAAAAATGGGCAAACAAAGCCTTCCAGACACGGCCTTGCAGAACATTGGTGAAAAGAGTTCTGATAAATGTGGCGATACTTCAGATAATGAGGAAAATGCAACACGCTGGTAAATGTTTTGGTTACCATGGGTAACAACAAAAATAAGGGAAGACCTGATGGTCAAGGTCACATGGTTGCTCTTAATCTTAAAAAATACAGGAAGATGAATGGTATGACAGACATAGAAGAGGGAATAGGTGCAGTAGAATTGGGCCCCCTACAGGTTCAGGGGTGTAATTCTGGGAAGGATGTCCAGAGGTCCAGAAACCTCCCAAGTTGCAAGAGTAAAAGGTATGAGGACACTGACCCAAAGCTTAACAAAGTGTCATTAAAAGTGTTTAATTCCCAAATAAAAGTGCCCACACTTATGGCTAAAAGGGTATTTAAAAATGTGACCACTTTAGAAGTAAAGAGAAAAATTTTGAGAAATAATATCCAAGTCCTTGGTAAGTCCCTTAGCGTTAAAGTTTTTAAAGGTGTGGCCCCAAGGAAAATGGGCAGATGGCGTTTTTGGAAGCGCACCCGTAAAAAGTCACTGGGGTGTCTTTGTAGTACCCAGGTCAGTGTAGCAGGGGGACATAGGGAAAGTGACCTGATTAGACTGGGTTTGGCCCTTGGTGGTAACTGGCACAGAGGTGCTATTTTGAAGAGGTTTGGCTGGTGTGTTACGCCGCCTCCGGGGTCGAAACACGATTGAATGATGTGTGGCTCAGGGTGAATTTTCACTACCAAAAGCGGTAACCCCAAGCCACACTTAGGATTTCATCACGGGATCAGTGTACAGCTCATTTACCTTGTCCCCAGGATCCAGTGATGTACCCCCGCTGTATCCTCTGCCAGATCATCCGCCTGATTCATCATTGTTCCGGGCACCATTCCCTGAGTGTCACAACGCACAGGGGGAGGAGCCCGGAGGTAAATTCAAAAAGTGAAAAATACATAACACACATAAATTTTGTCCCTAGTGCTTTGTCCAGTGCCCTGCCTGCAATTTTATATTATATATACTGTTCTTTCCACCTGGAAATGCGAGAATGTCCATAACATCCAAAAAAGAGTCCCTTTATGTCAAAAGCGGTTTTTGACCAGCTAGAAAACAACGATAGTGAATTAGAATCACTTGCAGAATTGAACTATAGTGATTCATGGGGAAATTCGTCATCGGACACCGAAAGTGACGGCAGCAACAATTCTGCAACTGTGCAAATTTCAGTGTTTATGATTTGATTACATTATTGAATACAATTTATTATTATTATTATTATTATTATTATTATTTTTAATAATTGTTTATAGTTATTTATTATATTATAATTTATGATTTCATGTTTCAAACTTTATCATACCCGTATGTCTACTAGACTCTTGTTTGAACAGATTTAAGTGTGTTATTAATAAGAATTACAGGCCTACAATAAAAAAAAACGACAAATTTCCATGCAAAACACCTCTTTGAGATTCAAAAATCTGACATAATCCTAGCACCAGGGAGGTTAATTGTAACCACAGGTTAGTAGGGTACAGAGTTGAACAGATAAAATGAAAGTAATACAGCCTAGGTGGTAGCTTAATTGAATGCAAATTTAAGATGCTAATCTTGCTGATATGATCCAGCTAATTACTGTGAAATAGTCTGTTTTTCTGTGTGTTATAACTTTTGAGCCAGTCTGTAATCTGTGTAACTTGATCACTAATGAGGTCTTTCCCTTTCATTAACATATTATCTAGAAAAAACCTGTAATGATTATTTATGGTATAAAAATTGTTGTCAAATTACAAAACCAACTTCGCTGAAGGAAGGCATTATTACAGAAATTCCATGTTAATATAGAAATTATATTTCTCATGTAAAACTAGAAAGTATACAGGTTATGGGAAATTTATAAGACGGGAGTGCCCAGAATTTAAAGTGGCTGTGCATGGCAATCAATCAGCTTCTAACTTTAATTTTCAAAGCTTAACTAAACAAGCTGAAGATAGAAGCTGGTTGGTTACAATGCAGAGTTGCTCCAGATTCTGTCTGCTCCAGTTTTGGTAAATTACCTTCATTGTATTGTAAGTGTTGAGTGCATTTTTGGTAGGTTTATACTAGAATTAAACAAGATATCTGATCTCATTATGTCAAAAATATTATATATGGGGGCTTAATGTTAAGTTCCAGCCTGAGGAAGATATGTCACATTCAGGTATCGACACGCATTAGGGATGGGACAGAATGGTGCTTGAGGCAGTAGATCAGTCTCAGCAAGGAAAGGACACATTAGTTCAGTGGACACAGTGTTCCCTTTGGTCTTTTAAAGAGTGGTGCACTGTAGCACCCATGAAATGTGAGTACCCTGAATAAGGAATTCATGTTTATTAATAAATAGAGTTAAAACGATATCACACTATCTAGTCTATTATTATATACATCTGGATGCCAGTAATCAGCCCAGGATTCCAGTACAAACACTGAACCCAGAGCTGGTTCATAAGCAGGTTTAGACCAAGCTTAATTGTAAGGTCCCACCCTCTAAGGTGAGCACATATACAGAAGGGGAGAGCACCTGAGTGGACACAAGGACACACTTGCTATCACCACTTTTTTTGTGGATTTGATTTTTTTGAATGACCTTAATATATAATTTTATACCAATGCATGTCCTAACATGAATTTGTCAATATAGAATTTTACACATAGCACTTTTAGTGCACTGGAACATGTTTGGGTAGACAAAAAATGGTATTACAAACAAATGCGCCCCTTTCCCTTCTCACACCACCACTGAGCACAAACAATATTAAGAAAAAATATGTAATACCCTAAGCAGCTACTTAAAAATTATATAGAAAATATGTGAATTTTAAATGAATAAAATAGCAGCGCTAATATTCACAATTAAATGAATAGATCTAAACAATCACTCTGTGAAGACAGTGATTAATAATAGTGATTAATACTAATGTTCACGATAAATGGAACAAATCCAAACTCAAGTCCGTGAATGGTTAATTAAAACATCCAAGTGATTATATTTCAAAGTGAACAGAATATTGAAGTGACTTGAAGCAATCTCCCACCACACCCTCTGTGTTCAGTGCCACCGAACCCTCCCATTGTATTCACCAATAGTATATGCCTTGCACTCTCATGCTCGGCAATTTCACTTAATCTCCCCACAAGGGTATCAAAAGACTCCAAAGGTGTTAGGTAATTGCACTCCACATGTAAAGAAAATAAGTGAAGTAAAATAAAACGATTTATTAAAACAGCACACTAAATCTTCAATTATTGCACTTATACCCTTTACAGCAAACAAGGCACTTCAGCATAAATTTTCAAAAAAATGGAGAGCCTGCAGTGGTCACGCAATGTAGTGCAGACTCGGCGGACCCGGAATTAACCTTTAAGTCTCACTCTTCACTTTGCTTCCTCTCCTTTTCACTCCACTCCAAAAAAAACACTGCACACACAGTGGCGGGTAAGTCCAAACATTAGACGCCCCTCATGGTTCCCATGTAACCACGTCCAGACATGTTTCGTCAAAGTGACTTATTCATTGGGGTTGACTACATGGTCTCATATGCTTCCCTTTTTATCACCCTATGTCACCCACTTTGTGCATTTTTGATTATGAGTCAAGAGTTTGTATAAAACACAGCGGTGCCATTTTAATTTACTGGCCAACCTTTTTTGAAGTGAGAGAGGAGGCCCAGGAATATTTCCAATCTTCCAGAGTACTAGTGGACTAATTTTAAATTTTAAATTTTAATTTTAATATGATTTCCGATATTAACCGGTTAGGGATTTTATATTTATTTTTATCCTATTACCATTATTCTTCTTTTTTTAATAATTTTTAGTTGTAAACCTATATTGTATTTAACGTACTTTAGGTATATACGTATGAACATATTATACAAGGTTACATGAGTTTATTGATGCAGAGGTTAGACTCACTCCAATTATACATTTATGAGGTAGTGCCGATATAAATGATAATGAGGATGTTTTGGATTTTTCAAATATGTATTCACATTAATTTGCACGTATGTATGATTATAAAAGTGTATGGTACATTTATAAAACCAACTTTATGTAGCTTAATACCCCTATGATTATTGTGGGCGGGGTCACATGCAATGTATTGTGGTCATGGGGACCCGTGGCGCACGCATGCGCAGTTACGAGACTGTGTGCGCGAGTACACAGTGAGTTCTGTTGCTCACGCAAGTGCGATTAGGAGGATCTGTGCATGCATGTGCGCAGTTATACTCATAGCGGGCGCGAACTTGAGGAGTCGCGCATGTTTGTGTGCAATAAAGACTAGGTGTGCGCATGCACAATTCATGGGTTTTGTGTGCATGCGTGCGCAATAGTGAAATTCACTGGGAAATTTTCAAAGAGGGTGATATAAAGGGGAGCATATGAGACCATGTAGCCAACCCCAATGAATAAGTCACTTTGACGAAACTGTCTGGGTGTGTTTCAGGGCTGGCTTAGCCCTTCCTTCTCTGGGCTGGCTGCTCAGCTGTCGGCTAATTGCCAGCTCTCATCTCTCTCCACAGTTACCAGCTGTTCCTGATCATACTCGTCTGACCTGCCTACTTAAAGCTGTCCAGCCCACTTCACCTCTGCCTTCGCCTTGGTCACCCCACAAGAAACCATCTCCTGCGGTTCTGTTTAAAGACTGGCTTGCTGACATCCCTTCTGGCTCCTTATTCTGGCTCCTTATCCTGCTTGCTGTTGCTCTACTTGTATCCCTGACTTCTGGCCTGGCTGATTACCCGATCTGGTTATTGAACTCTGGCCTGGCTGACTACTCTCTCCGGTTACTGAACTCTGGCTATGCTTTGACTACGATTTTTCTATTTATCTTTTTATTTTCATTTAATAAACAAGTGTGATTTCATTGTACTTCTGTCTCGGTCTGATTCATGGTTTCTAACAGCGTGGTTACATGACAACCATGAGGAGCATCTAACGTTCGGACTTACCGGCCACTGTGTGTGCAGTGTTTTTTTGTAGTGGAGTGAAAAGGAGAAGTGAAGGGTGAGACACTGCAGGCTCCCCACTTTTTTTAAAGTTTATGCTGAAGTGCCTTTGTTTGCTGTAAATGGTGTAGGTGAATTAATTGAAGATTTTGTGTGCTGTTTTAATAAATAGTTTTACTTTATTTCACTATTGAAGCACTTTTTTCTTTACGTGGAGTGCAATTACCTAACACCTTTGGAGTCGCTTGATACCCTTGTGGGGTGATTAAGTGAAATTGCCAAGCATGAGAGTGCACGGCATATCCTATTGGTGAGTGCATTTCTTAAAGGTGCGGTGGCACTAAACACAGAGGGTGTGGTGGAAGATTGCTTCAAGTCACTTCAAGATTCTGTTCACTTTGAAATATAATCACTTGGATGTTCTAATTCACGGACTTGAGTTTGGATTTGTTCCATTTATCATGGACATTAGTATTAATCACTATTATTAATCACTGTCTTCACAGGGTGATTGTTTAGATTTATTCATTTAATTGTGAATATTAGCACTGCTATTTTATTCATTTAAAAATCACAAATTTGAGCACTTATGGTAGCGTTTATGGTAGCTTGCAAAATTTTCAGTGCTTAGATTATAATATAAGGACACTTACCTGTCCAGGGAGCACGCAATGTCAGCATCCGACTGACCCGTCCATCAGCTCTGGGTGCAGTCGCCAGCATCATTACTAAGGGAAACAGGAAGTGAAGCCTTGCAGCTTTCTGAATGGTCCAGCTGTCTTCTGGAACTTGTGTGTGCCTCACAGAATGCTGTGGGGGGAAGGATGAGGGGACTTAAATGACCTAGGTCACTGTGGCACCCTTTCACAGAAGTGGGAGCAAGTACCTGTTTTTGACAGGTATCCACTCCCCCCGAAAGGTGCCAAATATGTCACCGGAGGGGGGAGGAAGCAGGTACAAAAACAACAACTTCTCCTGCGCTCTGGTGTCTTGGTCTTTGAAGTGTGATACCGACAGTTTAGGATGGTAGTGTCAAAAGGTCTTGCAGCCCTCCTTTAGAACATTGGGTGTTCAGATACTGGATAGAAACAAAACAAAAAAGGAAGGCGCACTGACCTAGTGCATTACCATAAAAATAGCTTTATTAAAAACAGAACAAATAGCAAAACATGTGTTTAGAAACTTCCACACATATATATATATATATATATATATATATATATATATATACTGCTAGCCTCAAGCGAGTAACCATTGCTTATTTTGGCTCTGAAGAAGGGGGTCACCCCCGAAACATGTTAGCCGTTTTCGTTGAGGTATTTGCCAAGTCATCTGACATCTGATCTGGATTTGTCGATGTTCGGTGCAATGGATCCAAGTGTATTGATTTTGCCTTTGATCAATTCTCGTTTGTGAGTAGCCATTTTGCTATTTGTTCTGTTTTAATAAAGCTCTTTTTATGGTAATACACTAGGTCAGTGCGCCTTCCTTTTTTGTTTTGTTTCTCTCCGGGAGGAAGCAGGTAAGCAGAGCTTCCACTTTTGGGTGGAACTTCACTTTAAATCAGCTAAATGCAAAAAAAAGATCCCATGCATCAAAACAACAGATGTTCAATGCCTTACAGATCGTTTTCTTTCTAAAGCAGCTGCAACCTAAGTAGAAAAGCCTGTCCCCTGCTAGCAACTGCAGCATGGTACCCATGCTTTCTTTGTGGATGCAGCGATCTCTCTGTAGAGTTCCATGTTCCCCCTTATCAATCAGATCTTTAGCTTTGTAATCAGCAGGGCTCCTTCTCCCTGCTGATTAGAAAGTTCTGGCTTTGACTTAGGAGGGGTTGTGTTGGACTACTGTACACAGATTACTACTTCCAAACAAGCATGCTTGCATTGACATGCTTTTTTAATCTAAAGAAAACAATCTCGAGGCTCCATTCACAGTGTAACTTTGATGCACCTTTAATACTATCTGGCACCCAAGTCGCATCATAGTAGAGAAGGAACCTTTTCTAAGTCACATTTAAACTGGTTCCATTGAAATCGGTGGGCTGCAAGTCGCATGACAAGTAGCACAAGTATGAACAGAGCCTAAAGCTTTGTACACCTTTTGATTTGACGCACCTCTGATGTATGTAGCTAATTTAACCCTTTCCCGCCGAGCGTACGCAGATGTGCGTACTCGGCTTCCGGGAGGTATACCGGGATGATGCCCACACCTGCAGGCATCATCCCGGTACCGTTTTGTTCAGCGGGCGATTGGATATCCAGGCATAACAACCGATGCGGCTAAAAGCCGCTCGGCTGTTATGCCGGAGGAGCGAGAGGGGACGTCCCCCCTCCCGCCGCCTCCCGCCGCTGTTACCGGTGCTCCCGCTCGATCGGGAGCACCGATTCGCCATCCGATGCCTCCGGCCGCTGGGGAGGAACTGGAACGAAGCCGTAATTGGCTTCGTTCCAGTCTCCTCATTGTAAACACGGAAGCGACGTCATGACGTCACTTCCCGTTTACTCGGCTGCCAATGGCGCTGGTTTAAAAAAAATATCCGGTATTCAGAATCGCAGTTTTTGGCGATCTGAATACACTGAAGTCTAAAGGAGGGGTGGGGGGTCTTTTAGACCCCCGATCCCTCCATAAAGAGTACCTGTCACCGCCTATTACTGTCACAAGGGATGTTTACATTCCTTGTGACAGCAATAAAAGTGATCAATTTTTTTTTTTAAACAATTTAGTCATTTTAAAATAAATAAAAAAAAAATAAAAATTTTTTAAAGCGCCCACCGTCCCCGCGAACTCGTGAAGCAAAGAAAACGCATACGGAAGTCGCGCCCGCGTATGTAAACGGTGTTCAAATCACACATGTAAGGTATCGCCGCGATCGTCAGAGCAAGAGCAATAATTCTAGCACTAGACCTCCTCTGTAACGCTAACCTGGTAACCGTAAAAAATGTTTAAAGCATCGCTTATTGAGATTTTTAGGTACCGTACTTTGTCGCCAATCCACAAGTGCGTGCAATTATAAAGTGTGACATGTTTGGTATCTATTTACTCGGCGTAACATTATGTTTCACATTATGTTAAAAAATTGGGCTAATTTTACTGTTTTTTTTTTTAATTCATGAAAGTGTCCCTTTTCCCAAAAAGTTGCATTTAAAACACCGCTGTGCAAATACCGTGTGACATAAAATGATGCAACAATCGCCGTTTTATTCTCTAGAGTCTCTGTTAAAAAAATATATATAATGTTTGGGGGTTCCAAGTAATTTTCTAGTAGAAAATATGGATTTTAACTTGTAAACACCAAATTCCAAAAATAGGCTTAGTCATGAAAGGGTTAAACTGAAGGTTCAATTAGGCTTTAAATCACACACACTAAAGATGTCAGCATATTTCTTTATCTCAATAGATACATTGGAAAGCACAATAAGACAAAGCAAAAATCATTGCCCTTTAATAATCTGAAGGGTTACTATGAATTATTTTATATTATTACTTAAATATTTGTTATCATGAAATTTAGTTTTGAGATGAACAGTGTCCTTGAATGTTTTTTTGCAGATCATCTGGTAACCAACATTTTTTTCTTCCCTACAACAGACAGATATCCTGATGTCTTTTTTTTTTTTTTAATCCATGAGTCCCAGAAGCCAGTCCTATCAAAAAGTATTTGCAGAGTTTTGTGTCTAGCCATATTTATCTTAATATCACACTTTCCAGTTCCAATATTTTTGTCGAAAATTGGACTAAAGTCCAATGAGCTGAATATACTCGGGCACAGCTTCAGCTAAGTTTAGATGCCGAACCCCAATGAAATCTTAGCCTTTGTACACCTTGTACAATAATGCTTAGAATAAAATATATAAAAAAATGTACAATTCCTTTAAATTAAATGCTTGGAGGATGTCAAGTAGAGCATCTGTTTGATGTATACAACCTACAACAGCAAAACTGACATTTATATATAAAACAAGGTTGCTGGTAACTGACTAGGGATTACCTTCATTTATACCAGACCCTAATACCAGATGAGAGTCTGGCATAGATGTTAAGGAGGGACTCTACAAAAAAGAAAAAAAACAGACAATTAATACTAGACTTTTTGGGGTGGGGGGACCTCACAACATTTTTTAAATGTAGAGTTCCCCTTAAAACAAATATCAGACTTGAAGGGTATTGAAATTTTGGGGGGTACCCCACAGTGTTTTTTTTTTTTCACATGTCAGCCACCATCGACACCTCTGTGATTACATTTAGCCATCAGCCGAATCACCAGCTGATAGCTGAATGGGCCAGGCAGGGACTAACTTTCTGGTTGATGGGACACCTAAAAACTAGCCTGAGTAGGAAACTGCCACTGTTTCCTTTCCTGAGATGAATGACCCCTGGTCCTTTTCTATGTTTCAAAGGTGAAACACTTATTGGAAAGTCACTTTAGTATACCTAAAGTAAACCTGTGTCCAGATTATGTGCATAAAATATTTACATTTTGCTAGTATTGATAGTTCCATGACTGATTCATATAGTAGCATTGCTTCTACTTCTGCAGTCTAGGGTGAATTTTTAGCTTGCCGTATGGATATGTTAGCAGCTGTTTTGCTGAGTTTTTTCTTTGTCTTTTTTGAATTAACAATGTTATCATTTATAAGAAATGGGAGAACTTTCTGGTCATTGTTCTTTTTTTAAACCACACTAAAGTTGTACTTACTGTATAACATTAAATTGGATCTGTAACAAGCCAAAATACTTATGAATCAAACAAATGCCTTTGCATTGAGTCTTACAAGTTATCAAAAGGACCTAATTAAAGACTTCTTCTAAAAGTTTAACAGAAACATAGGTCTTAGTTTCATACATGGAAACCACATACTGCTTACAAGAGTATAAATCTTGTAAGCAGTATGTGTACAGTGTGTATTGTAAATTATCCTACTGTAATCTAACAACACAAAGAGAAATAAATTAAATTGCGAGTAAGCTGAACTGGTTGTTTTCCCAGCTTTCTTTAGTTTATGTACAAGGATTTAATTGAAAGCTTGTCCAACCAAACTATTTTGCAACCTTTGCATGTATTATTTATTTAAATTTGTAGGTATCTAATTTCATAACAATTGCCACACTGTACTTTGGCCACACAATATCTAGCTGAAACACTTTTTAAATAAAAGAATCCTTAAAAGCATCAGTTAAAACACAAAGGCAACATAGTATTGCATGTAAATACAGTAAAATCTATTTTTGAAAACCTTGGGGGAGGTAATTCATTCTTTAGTTTTAGGGTCATTTCATTTAATTGAGCAGCAGTTGAATGGTATAATTAATTAAACATATTTCTTCTTTAGCTTGGCACAGAGCATGAAACCTTAAAAGTCAAGCATGTATCAGTCAGTCAGTGGAATAAAACAGCTCATACACTGTATTTGGCTGTTGACATTTTCATATATTTGCAATTTATGGTATACAAATATTTCTCATATTCAAAGAACTACAATTATTTTATGCAAGCTCCGTCTGCAACCCACACACTGTAGCTGTGACACAAAGCAACTTTCCCTATAATAAGCTTACTAATATAAGCAAAATAGAAATATCAGAATTTTCCATTGTATAAAAATAAGATTATGGAAATAAGCCTGTAACAGTGATAAATAATAAATACAACTGAACAAAAGAGCACTGCCAGATTCACATTATGTGTCATTGTATAGGCTAGCAGTCTTCAAAATAGCATTTGATGGAAGTCAATCCATATTTTTCTTTAAGTCATATTTAACCACTTCCCCTCTGGAAGGTTTACCCCCTTCCTGACCAGGCCATTTTTTCCTGACATGGAACTGCGTTGCTTAACCACTTAAGCCCGGACCAATTGTGAGCCTAAAGCCGCGTACACACGGGCGGACTGTATGGCCAACTTAGTCCGTCAGACAATCCGACGGACAGTCCGTCCTACTTTCGAATGAACGGACTTGACCACACACGGATGCAAAACAGTCCATCGAAAGTTTGCGCGATGACGTGTACAGCACGTACGACGGGACTAGAAATAGGAAGTCCAATACACAGCAATGCAACCTTTCGCCGTGTAAATCCTTTCTGAGCATGCGCCATACTTAGTCCGTCTAACTAGCCTACTCACGAGCGGATTGTCTGCTGAAACCAAAGTCTGACGGACAATATTACGGAAATTCCGAAATACTTAGTCCACCAGACTGCACGCTGAAAAAGTCCGCTGAAGCCCACAGACGAGCGGACTGTCCGCTGAAATGTGTTTCGACGGACTAAGTTGGCCAGACAGTCCGCCCGTGTGTACGCGGCTTTAGGACCAGAGATCTTTTTACAATTTTGCACTGCTCTGCTTTAACTGGTAATTGTGCGGTCATGCAATGTTGTACCCAAACAAAATTTGCGTCCTTTTCTTCCCACAAATAGAGCTTTCTTTTGATGGTATTTGATTGCCTCTGCGATTTTAATTTTTTTACGATATAAAAGGAAAAAGGCTGAAAATTTTGAAAAAATATATATTTTCTACTTTTTGTTATAAGAAAAATCGAATAACCTAAATTTTAGTCATACATTTAGGCCAAAATGTATTCAGCCACATGTCTTTAGTAAGAAAAAATGTCAATAAGCGTATATTTATTGGCTTGCGCAAAAGTTATAGCGTCTACAAACTAGAGTACATTTTCTGGAATTTACACAGCTTTTAATTTATGACTGCCTATTTCTTGAGGTGCTAAAATGGCAGGGCAGTACAATACCCCACCAAATGACCCCATTTTGGAAAGTAGACACCCCAAGGAAATTGCTGAGAGGCATGTTGAGCCCATTGAATATTTTTTTTTTGTCCCAAGTGATTGAATAATGACACAAAAAATAAAAAAGTTTACAAAAAGTTGTCACTAAATTATATATTGCTCAGACATGCCATAGTTATATGTGGAATTGCACCCCAAAATATATATTGCTGCTTCTACTGAGTGCGGGGATACCACATATGTGGGACTTTTTGAGAGCCTAGCCGTATACAGCACCCCGAAAACCAATCACTGCCTTCAGGATTTCTAAGGGTGCAAATTTTTTGATTTCACTCCTCACTACCTATCACAGTTTCGAAGGCCATAAAATGCCAAAATAGCACAAACCCCCCCAAATGACCCCATTTTGGAAAGTAGCCACCCCAAGAAAATTGCTGAGGGGTATGTTGAGCCCATTGAATATTTTTTTTTGTCCCAAGTGATTGAATAATGACACAAAAAAAAAAGTTTACAAAAAGTTGTCACTAAATGATATATTGCTCACACATGCCATAGCTATATGTGGAATTGCATCCCAAAATATATTCTGCTGCTTCTCCTGAGTACGGGAATACCACATATGTGGGACTTTTTGGGAGTCTAGCCGCGTACGGCACCCGAAAACCAATCACTGCCTTCAGGATTTCTAAGGGTGCAAATTTTTGATTTCACTCCTCACTACCTATCACAGTTTCGAAGGCCATAAAATGCCAAAATAGCACAAACCCCCCCCCCCAAATGACCCCATTTTGGAAAGTAGACACCCCAAGCTATTTACTGAGAGGCATGTTGAGTCCATGAAATATTTTATATTTTGCCACAAGTTGTGGGAATATTACAAACTTTTTTTTTTTTGCACAAAGTTGTCACTAAACAATATATTGCTCACACATGCTATGGGCATAAGTGAATTTACACCCCAAAATAAATTCTGCTGCTTCTCCTGAGTACGGGGATACCACATGTGGGTGACTTTTTGGGAGCCTAGCCACGTACCGCCTTCAGGATTTAAATATAAAACGCTACCAAAAAAACTGTTAGCGATCGCAGGGATCAGGCTTGACTCTGCGAACGCTGCAGTTATGTGTTTAGTGTTTTGTAAGTGACAGAGATCGATCGATACTGCACTTGGGTGGGCTGGGTGGAGGGGCAAAACGCAGGTGCTAGCAGGTATCTGAGCTGATCCCGCTAATAATGCGTTTTTTTGGAACCCTAAACTGCTGGGGATGCTAGTATAGATCTGATCAGATATTGATCTGATCAGATACTATACCACTACGGGAGGTGTATGCTTTGCGCGTGGGTGTTAGCGGTACTGGCACTAACCTAGCGCTGCCTGGGGCGACGCAGACCCTGACCCTAAAACCTAATTGATATCACCCGCCGGGTGATCAGGGGGTTAAACCTTTTTTGGGTAATAAATGGTGGGTGCCCTGATGCTATAAAAAGCAAATTAACTAACCAGAGTCACCCGTAACACTTATACGGTGATCAATGGTGAAAGGGTTAACTAGGGGCAATCAGGGGGTTAAAACCTTTATTGGGTAGTATATGTGGGTACCTAATGCTATAAAAACCTGGCGGTGAACCTAAAAAAATAACTAGCTACCTAGCGGCACCAGTGACACTAATGCAGCGATCAGAAAAACGATCGCTTAGTGACACTGGCAAAAGGGGGTGAAAGGGTTACCTGGGGGCAATCAGGGGGTTAAAACCTTTATTAAGTAGTATATGGGGGTCCCGGACGCTATATAAAAACCTGACGGGGAACCTAAATAACTAAATAACTAACTGGCTATCCAGCGTCACCAGTGACACTTATGCGGTGATCGCTGGTGAAAGGGTTAACTCTAGGGGCAATCAGGGGGTTAAAATCTTTATTAGGTAGTATATGGGGGTACCTAACGCTATAAAAACCTGGCGGTGAACCTAAAAAATAACTAGCTACCTAGCGGCACCAGTGACACTAATGCAGCGATCAGAAAAACAATCGCTTAATAACACTGGCAAAAGGGGGTGAAAGGGTTAACTCTAGGGGCAATCAGTGGGTTAAACCTTTATTGGGGGGTAGGGGGATACTGAGGGAACTGCCCTGACACTTTTTACTGTCACAACTGACACTAAATGCAGTGATCAGTAAAAAAATGATCACTGCAATCAGTGACACTGTGACTGGGAGGGAGGGGGGTGATTTGTGTGCCTATGTGTACCTACGTGTCAGTGTAGTGTTGGTGCACACTTACTATGTCCTCTCCTCGCAGTCCAGTCAAAAAGACCGCCCGAGGAGAGTGACATCAGTTTGAAGCTTCCCCTTCCTGTGTAGTGTAAACACAGGCAGGGGAAGCTTCTCATTCGCCAGGAGCGATCGAGAGGGGATGGCCAGAAACCAACGGCCATCCCCTCATCCCGGATCGCTCCTGAAGTGAAGCGGACTGCCGCAGCCAGCGGGAGGGGGTCCGATCGGACCCCCCACCCGCTGGAAGGCCAGCACGTACGGGTATGTGCTTGTGCTCGTACATGCCATTCTGCCGATGTATATCTACATGCGGCGGTCCTTAAGTGGTTAAAAATAAAAATTCTGCACTCGTGAGACACCATACCCAAATAAAATGTATGTCCTTTTTTTCCCACAAATAGTGCTTTCTTTTAGTGGTATTTTATCACAACTGTGGTTTTTATTTTTTGCGCTAGAAACAAAGAACGACCAACAATTTTGAAAAAAAAAACAATATTTTTTTACTTTCTGCTCTAAAACATATCCAATTAAAAAATTTAAAAAATCCAATGTCCTCATCAATTTAGGCCAATATGTATTCTGCTACATATTTTTGGTAAAATAAATCCCAATACGTGTACATTAATTGGTTTGCGCAAAAGTTACTGTGTCTACAATTTATGGGATATATTTATTTATTTTTACTAGCAATGGCGGTGATCAGCCGGACTTCTGGCCATTCTTCCATAAAGCCCAACTCTATGGAGAGTACGGCTCATTGTTGTCCTGTATGTACAAATACTTCAGTCTCTGCTGTGGGACTCTGCAGCTCCTCCGGGGTTACCTTAGGTCTCTGTGCTGCCTCTCTGATTAATGCCCTCCTTGCCCGGTTCGTGTTGTCTACATATGAAAATGTCAATTGTGATGTACATGGTATATATTGATATGCACATTACAGTGAGATCAATAATTCTAGGCCCATTATTCATGTTTACTTCTAAATTGATGAACTGTAGGGTCTTTTAAGTGTCGCCTATGGAAAATATACCAAAGTATCATAGTTTTCGGTCATTTTGAGGGTACATGCTATTTTAAGACCTGACATGCATGATATCTATTTACTCACTGCAACCTCATATTTTATTGTTAACCAAAAATTGGGTAATATCTGGCATTTGTGTGCTGTAAAATAAACTTTAGTCTATTTTTTACTGAAGTTTTGCACTTTATAAACCATTGTGCTAATAGCACATGACTGATTTTGGAACAAAAATTATTTAATTCTCTAGGGTGTACATGCTTTCAGAAAAGATATAATGTTTGGGGGTTTTAACTAATCTTCAATCCTAAAATGTTTTTTTAAATGTGTGCAAAATATAAAAGCTAAATTGGATATGGCAGAAAAGGGTTTAAAGGTTACTGTATATGACACATTTAACAAGAATCCACCAGTTGCAAGGAAAAGAGAAGGAATCACTCATCTTTCCCCTTCTTCTGTCTGTGGCTAGTTTTGCAAAACACTGTATGTAATTTATTGTTCTGTGTCTTGTTTGCAAAAAGTATTCACTCCCCTTGGCTTTTTACCTATTTTGTTACATTACAGCCTTTAGTTCAATATTTTTTTAATATGAATTATATGTGATGGATCAGAACACAATAGTCTAAGTTTGTGAAGAAAAATTAGAAAAATATACACATAAAACTATTTTTCAGAAACGAAAAACTGATAATTGGCATGTGTGTATGTAAATCTTTTTGATGAATCCCTAGGAGCACCATCAAATCTATCATAACCAAATGGAAAGAACATGGCACAACAGTACACCTTCCAAGAGACAGCCACACACCAAAACTCACAAACCGGGCAAAGAGGGCATTAATCAGAGAGGCAGCACAGAGACCTAAGGTAACCCTGGAGGAGCTGCAGAGTTGCACAGCAGAGACTAGAGCAGTGATGGCAAACCTTGGCACCCCAGATGTTTTGGAACTACATTTCCCATGATGCTTATCTACACTGCAGAGTGCATGAGGATCATGGGGAATGTAGTTCCAAAACATCTGGGGTGCCAAGGTTCGCCATCACTGGACTAGAGTATCTGTACATAAGACGACAATAAGCCACACTGTCCATAGAGTTTGGCTTTATGGCAGAGTGGCCAGAAGAAAGCCATTACTTTCAGCAAAAAGCAAAATGGCATGTTTTGAGTTTGCGAAAAGGCATGTGGGAGACTCCCAAAATGTATGGAGGAAGGTGCTCTGGTCTGAGGAGACTAAAATTTTACTTTTTGGCCATCAAAGAAAATACTATGTCTGGTGCAAACCCAACACATCACATCACCCAAAAAACACCATCCTCACAGTGAAACATGGTGATGGCAGCATCGTGCTATGGGGATGTTTTTCAGCAGTCGGGACTGGGAAACTGGTTAAAGTTAAGGGAAAGATGTATGGTGCTAAATACAAGGATATTTTTGAGCAAAACCTGTACCACTCTGTGTGTGATTTAAAGGCTAGAACAGAGGTTCACCTTCCAGCAGGAAAATTACCCCAAACACCTTGCTAAAGCAACACTTGAGTGGTTAAAGGGGAAACATGTAAATGTGTTGGAATGGCCGAAGTCAAAGCCCAGACCTCAATCCAATAGAAAATCTGTGGTCAGACTTAAAGATTGCTGTTCACAAGCGCAAACCATCCAACTTGAAGGAGCTGGAGCAGTTTTGCAAGGAGGAATGGACAAAAATCCCAGTGGTAAGATGTGGCAAGCTCATAGAGACTTATCCAAAGCGACTTGGAGCTGTGATAGCCACAAAAGGTGGCTCTACAAAGTATTTACTTTAGGGGGGAATAGTTATGCACATTGACTTTTTCCTTGTCCTATTGGTTGTTTGCTTCACAATATAAAAAAAAATCTTCAAAGTTGTGGGCATGTTCTGTAAATGAAATGATGCAAATCCTCAAACAATCCATGTTAATTCCAGGTTGTGAGGCAACAAAACATGAAAAATGTCAAGGGGGTGAATACTGTACTGGCACTATAGTCCTGCCAACCAAAATTGTCATGAATATGAAATGAAACCATTAATCTGGATGTTCACGATGACACTTGATCTCCCCCTGGTCAATTGCAGCCCTGAGTTCCCTTACAAAAGGGAGGAGTTTGACCCCCCCCCCCCCCATATATTATTTAGGCAATTTCATGGTGGTGTGGTGGTGGCAGGGTGCCGTATCCCAAATTATAAATGTTTTAACCAAAAGAAATAAAAACAGCTATCGCACTACACATGTGAGTTATCACCATGACTGTTAGAGCGAAAGCAATAATTCTAGTACCACACCTCCTGTGTAATTTTAAAGTGGTAACCTGTAAAGGCTTTTAAAAAGTCACCTATAGATAATTTAATGTACCAGAGTTTATCATGTTCCATGGGTGTGAGCAATTTTAAAGCATGACATGTTCGGTATCTATTTAGTATTTTACATTTAACCAAAATTGGGTTCTCTATTGTGTGTGTGCACTAACATTCATAAAGTGTATTTTTTTTTTTAAATGTGCATTTGGAAAACTGCTGTGCAAATACTGCATGGCATAAAAAATTGCAACACCCACCATTTTATTCTCTAGAGCAGGGGTGCCCAACCAGTGGCCCGCAGAGCCCTCTGATGTGGCCCGCGAACACCTTCTGTGGGATGGCAGCCCAGATCATGGGTTGCAGACCCACCATTCCAGAGCATCTGTGTTGTTAATGAAGCCGGCAAAGCAAGCAGCTGTGAAGCAGAGCTGCATAGGCTGATGCTCTCTATATAGCGCCGTCTCTGCGACTGTTATTAAAAGTCAATTTATTACTAAAATTGCAGTGTATATATGGGCATCTGAGCAGTGGTTACTGGGCTGCTTTCAAACTGATCCCCAGGTGCAGTGCACCTTCAGTCTACCTGCACTGAGCCATAGACTTCTGTTATTACCTGCAGGTTTGGTGAGCTTTCAGAAAGTGCATCACACATGCAGTATATAATAGAAGTATATGGCAAAGTGTAGCTAACCCACAGGAAAGACACAGGTGCACTGCGCTGCATTAGTTTGAAAGGCCCCTTTCACACAATCGGGCCAATTCAATCAAACCCTCCATTCACCTCTAAGAAACAGCAGATGTAAACAGATTTGTGTCCTTTTACACTTGCCTACCTTAGGGCGGATCGAATTGGAGGACCCATAGAGTAGAGTGGGCTGTGTCCGTGTCCACTCTGCATGGACCTGTCATCCGACTGCTCTGCTCATTGTGGCCCGCAACCGGTTACCAAGTCGCTTAAGTGGCCCTCGCTCTTCAAAAGGTTGGGCAACCCTGCTCTAGAGCCTCTGCTTAAAAAAAAAATGATATAATGTTTTAAGGTTCTAACTAATTTTCTAGCAAAAAAATGCAATATTTTACATATATGTGAGAAGTGTCAGAATAGGCCTAGTCTTCAAGTGGTTTTAACTCAACTCCCCAAACCCCATACACCTCCTATTAATTTCTGAGAATTCTCTATGGTGATAATTTATGGTAGTATTGTCAATGTGCCCACTTAAAGAGCCATTATCTTTTGATTTAGAAAAAAAAAAAAAAGGAGTTTACATACCACAGTGTGCAATAGACCAAATGCTTTAAAATATTGACCTGCCTTAGCAGTATTTGCCATTGCCAATGCAAAGCTTTGTAAGAAGCTGATCTAGTATTATCCTCATTAATGATCTGGTCTAAGGCCGCGTACACACGCGGGGACTGTTCGCCCAACTTTGTCCGTCAAACAGTTTCGGCAAACAGTCCGCTCAAAATTAGCATGGACGGACATGCCCACACACGACGAACGAACAGTTTGCTGAAACCGTGCGCGATGACGTGAACGGCACGTACGACGGGACGAAAAATACGACGTCCTATACACTGCATTATAACTTTCGGCGTGTAAATCCTTTCTGAGCATGCGCGGAACTTAGTTTGACGAACAAGCCTACACACGGGCGGACTGTTCGCTCAAACAAGGTTTCAGCGGACAGTTTTACGGAATTTCCGAAAAACCTTGTTCGTCAAACTGTCCGCTGAAACTGTCCGCTGAAAGCCCACACACGAGCGGACTGTCCGCCCAAACACTGTTCAGCGGACAAAGTTGGGCGAACAGTCCGCCCGTGTGTACGCGGCCTTATTGTTAATTACAGCAGAAAGATATGATAACTATTTTTAATCATTGCTGAAAAATCATTTTAGATAATTTCTTCAAAAATATTGCTGCTTATTGAGACCTGAGAACAATGGGAAATGGGAATGTTAGGCTAAGTGCCAATGTATTTCCTCTGTTGTCCTTGCACTAAAACATTTTAGTAGCTCTTTTAGAACTTTAAGCCTTTGAGGATAGCAATTATGTTTCACAAAGTACTAATATACTAAATCACAGATTATTATGTTAAACATTTCTGGAGTACTAGTCATTGAATATCTTCAGCACTGTAGCTCAGTATGCCATAACAGAGAGTAACTGCAGGCTGCCAAAATTAACATTTTAGGACAACAAGACTTCTGGTTTATGAAATTTATAGTGAACTGTGCAATGCCAAAGGTCATAACTATATGTTTTTTCAACACCAGTTGAGTTTTAAATCTGTCACTGCAAAGGATCACTTTAACATCAATTCAGAAATAGATTTTGAGCATAATTTTTTTTATCTGTTGCCTTCACACTGTAATACAAAAGCTCAGAGTTATATTCAAAATACCCACAGAGCCTCCGACTTTAAATTATAAAATTCCAACTATAATACTTCTCAGCAGTGGTTTCAAGTAGTAGAATATAAAAATGCATTAGGTACTCTAAACTGGCATTTTTTAGGCAACAGAATAATTCTGCAGATATTATTGTACTCTATTATAGTGTTTAAGGCACATATTTTTCTGCATAGCTATAATTTTCATCTTTGCAATAATTTACAACAGTATAAATATTTCCCAGACTTTAAAAATGTATATGGATTGACCTGTTTATATTCCAGCGATTTATCCGTACATTGTTAACACCAGATAGGCTATGTGTAGATGGAAAAATATAATGTTAATCTGGAGATGGGGAAAAAAAGCAGAACCTGGAAAGAATCTTAATGTCCTGAAATACTGTTACATAATATATAATGTAGTCATAGTGTATGTATCTGTACACAAGATTACGACTACAGTATCACGTAACATAACTGGGATTATTCTAAAAACTGATTAATGCACACAACTACGCTCACATTTTTTAATGAAATATGCTCTTGTCTACTGACATCAGCAGGACTACATCATAGAAAATGTGAGTAAATGCAGCTGTTTTTTTAACTAGCATGGCTGAGATGAACATGGATAGGCACTATGCACTAAACAATACAAACTTTCTCAAGCAATTAATTCAGCCAGCACAAATACCTAATTAAACAGTTTGAATATTTAATTTAAAAACTGAGGTATTTTTTCCATGCATTTAAATGTAGTGCCCTGCTTCTACTGAGCAGACTCTATTGTTTTTCAAATTTAGTTGTCTGAAGCTGCAGTCAGGCTCAGGCTAATTATTCCAAAAAGTTACGGTTTCTGTGCCAGTCCAGCTGGGTTGCACTGGTTTCTACTTGACCGTAGGTGTCGCTGTCACCGCCGGTAAGTGTGGAAATGCAGCAAGCTGGATGTATTGAATATCACCTCTTGCTCGGAAATAGCCCAGTGGGAGTGGTTTCCCTGCTGTGCATTCTGGGAGAGGGTATTCAAGGTACCAACGCCATTTTGGTGGGTCTTCTTTCCAGTGTCCGCTATCCCGACCTCATGGCCCTCCTGGCCTTGGGGGTGTGTTGCATGATCCTGTGCCTCGGGGCCGGCTGGCCCAAGGCTTTGCAACTGAGATGGTAGGCTCGGAAAAAGTCTTGAGGCTTACTGATCCAGGGGTGGTCTTGTGCTGTCTCGCCTGCGGGGAGAGGCCAAGAAAACTGGAGGATCCAGGGGAGGACTTCTAGGAGAGGACCGAGCGCAAGGCTGGTATCTCTGGAGGAGCCCGGAAACTCAGCTAGAGCAGCCCGGATCAACACCCATACAGTATCGCCGGGTCAGCTGAAAGAAACTGGTACTGTATGGCAGTTCTTTAAATCTCTCAAGATCTCTCAAGAATTCTTTAGTTTAATTGACAAGTCTGTGGCAGAGACTTTGTTGAGCATCTCACCGGCTGCTGGGTCAAGTGAGAGAGGCCTATCTGGTGGTTGCTGGATCCAGTCTGTGGAGCTGTTCATCCTCTAGATCTGACCAATACCTCTAACTCGCAATTACCAGGTGCCTGAACTCCCCTTAACCTTTTGACGCTCTATTGAAAGACTTTGTGCTTATCCTGAATAAATAAGTGAAAAAGGACTAAGTGTTGGATTTAACATTCTTTGGGCTATTTTCCAATGGGACCCCTGAGATGGAGAAGCGAGCAGGTGAGGTAACGGTAAGCCCAAATAAAACCAGAAGCTCCTTTGGGGGGGACAGTGCTACATATAAATATAGGTGAAATCATACTTTCATTTTAAAACCTAACTCCACGTTTAGTAAATTTTAAGGAATAAGTCCACCTTTAGGAGCATGTTACAAGGTACGCCCATATTTAGGATATACTGTAACATGTAACTTGCACCCACCTCCCACTTCCCACCACCATCCCCCCCCCTCTCTGTGACAATGGGCAGGGGATTTTCTCCCTGCACCTGCTGTCACTTTTTGAAAACAGTGCAGCTGTGTGGGGCTCTGCCCACACATCCAAATCATTCATTCACAGATTTCTGTGAATAAAAAAACCTACAAGTTGTCATGATGTTTGAACAATTAATTTAGCAAGCTCTATCATTCCTTAAATTGAGTGATGTATACCAGTGCCTCCAGTTCAAAAAAATATATAAAAATAAGTAAGCTGACTAATTATTTGTTCCAGACATTTGCTTGCCCTAATGTAAACAACAAATGTTCTGCGCAGATAAAATATAACAAAATTAAATTCAATCAAGGAATGCTAGCTGACACTCAAGGGTAATTCAGAACGCCACAAACAGTAAATGAAATATATTGCAGCGCAATCATATTTTTACTACTATTCAAATTACATATTTATATGGAGAGCACTAGATTGTCCCTTTCTTGCCTGTTCATATGTGCTATGTGACCATCGGCCGGATCGCTTACAATAAGTACCCCAGGTGTGGGTCACTTGCTGTGTGACCTATACAGGTCCAGTCTATGAGGTGGGAGGCTGCAGTATCTGTGGTGGATGGGCTGAAATCCACTCTTTACTGTCTTTGTCCAAGATTGCACTTTAGGAGGCTCCTCTTACTTACAAGATTGTCTTTTCCATCAAGCAGAGGATTTTATGGACTGTTTAATATGATTGCACTGCACTATATTTTATTTGCTTGCCCTGTGCGGATTTTCATAAGCACAATAAAATTATGTGCACGACTACAAAACTATAAAAATTAAATATAATTATTTTTTTTGAGAATTCACTTAAACACAAATAACAGCAGAAATTTATATTGTGACACAGAAACTAAGATTAGATTCACAATTAACTTTATCTGCTACAACATATGTAGACTAGATTATAGGTAATTAGTTCACTCTTGTAGATACCCTAATTGTACTAAATTTGGCAGACAATAATCTGCATTTGACTGACTAGGTTCATTAACCCACTGCAGCTGAATTAAAGGGCAGAGTTAATCTGTAATTTATGCCAATACAGCTAAAATACAGTCCATCTGTATGCAATTTAATCTCAGTATAAATACAGCTGTTCTGTGAAGCACTCAGAGGTTTGTTGGAGAACCTTAGTGAACAAACAGCATTATGAAAGCCAAGGAACACACCAGACAGGTCAGGGATAAAGTTGTGGAGAAGTTTAAAGCAGGGTTAGTTAGGGTATAAAAAAATATCCCAAGCTTTGAACATCTCATGGAGCACTGTTCAATCCATAATCTGAAAATGGAAAGAGTATGGTACAACTTAAAACCTACTAAGACATGGCTGTCCACTTAAACTAACAGGCAGGGCAAGGAGAGCATTAATCAGAGAAGTAGCCAAGAAACCCATGGTAACTCTGGAGGGGCTGCAGAGATCCACAGCTCAGGTGGGAGAATCTGTCCACAGGACAACTATTAGTCATGCAATCCACAAATCTGGCCCTAGTGGCACGAAGAAAGCTATTGTTGAAACAAAGCCATAGGAATTCCTGTTTAAAGTTTGCAAGAAGCCATGTGGAGGGACACAGCAAAACATGTGGAAGAATGTGATCTGGTCAGATGAGACCAAATTGAACTTTTTGGCCTATGTTTGACAGAAAACTAACACTGCACATCACCCTGAACCAGTGGTGGCGTCCATAGGGGGCACACAGGCACCGCCTCCCTATCCATGCATTCGGTCCCTTGATCTACAGGGTGCCAAATTTATGGATTCCAATGGAGGTATCTTATTTTTTTGAAGCATGTGATTAGAGCCAGAGGCTCCAATAGGCATCAAAAAAGTCTGGGCTCGGGGCGCAGAGCACTGCACCCGAAGCCCACCCAGTTGTGTTGTGTGACAATAATGTTAACTATTGTCATACTGATTCTGCCACCTGACCAATCAGGAAGCTGGTCCCAAGACCCATTTCCCAATTGGCTGAAAGGAGAAGCTACCCTATTGGCCGAGGGAGAAGGAGGTGCATGTCGGACACTATGGTGATGCTGCGGAGGAGATGCATGGTGTGGACACCCTCATGATGCAGAGGAGGAGATGCAGGGGAAGCCGGCCACCTGTCGCCCAGAGGGAAGGACTGCCTGGGGTAAGTGTTGCAGACAACCGAACGACTGACCCAGGGGTGGCTGTGCACTGTTTGCTGCCCCCCCAAAAGTATACCACTGGTCACCACTGCCCTTGTGAAACATGGTGGTGGCAGCATCATGTTGTAGGGATGCTTTTCTTCAGCAGGGACAGAGTTGATGGGAAGATAGATGGAGCCAAATACAGTGCAATCTTAGAAGACCTGTTAGAGTCAAAAGACTTTAGATTGGGGGGGAGGTTTAACTTCCAGCAGGACAGCGACCCTAAACATACAGCAAGAGCTACCATGGAATGGCTTAGATCAAAGCATATTCATGTGTTAGAATGGCCCAGTCAAAGTCCAGACCTAAATCCAATTGAGAATCTGGGGCAAGACTTGAAAATTGCTGTTCACAGATGTTCTCCAACCAATTTGACAGGACCAGAGCTATTTTGCAAAGAATGGGAAAAAAATTTGCACTTTAGATGGGCAAAACTGGTAGAGACATACCCAAAAAGTAGACGTGTGCACCGTCAATAAATGAGTTTTGTTTCGTTCTGTTCCGTATTAGCCGTTAATTCGTATTTCGTAATTTGTGTCCAAAATTCAATTTGGATTCATACGAAATATGAATTCACGTTAGGTTCGTTAACTTTCCGTAACAATTACTAACGTTCATTATGATTAATTAAAAAAGAAAAAAATACCTTTCTCAATATGGCAGTTGTCGACTCATTATGCTCATTATGAAGGGCTCCCACCATCCTTGTGCTGTGCTGACTTCCTGGGCTTGTACCCCTGCTGTGCTCATTATGAGGGGATCCCACCATCCCTGTGCTATGCTGACTTTCTGGGTTTGTACCCCTGCTGTGCTAATTTTGAGGGGCTCCCACCATCATTGTGCTGTGTTGACTTCCTGGGCTTGTACCCCTGCTGTGCTCATTATGAGGGGATCCCACCATCCCTGTGCTGTGCTCATTATGAGGGGCTCCCACTATCCCTGTGCTGTGCTCATTATGAGGGGCTCTCACCATCCCTGTGCTGCGTTCATTATGAGGGGCTCCCACTATCCCTGTGCTGTGCTCATTATGAGGTGCTCTCACCATCCCTGTGCTGCGTTCATTATGAGGGGTTCCCACCATCTCTCTGTGCTGTGCTGACTTCCTGGGTTTTTAACTTCATCATAACGAATAATCATAATTATTATGACAATAATAAAACAATATTAACAAACATTATTATTTTGTCCGATTCTGAATCTCCCATCGACTACCAGTACCAGCCTCCCACTCCCATATTAAAAAAGGTAATTTTCCCAACTCTTACTCAGCAGCAGAAGAAAACCTCTGATTGGTCAACAAAACACCAGTCACGTTTCCGTTAATTCCTGGAATTTGGATCCGAAATTCGTCAACAAAATTTTGTATTTCGTATACAATTCGGAAGCAGAGAAATTTGTATTTCGGATGCTTCCGAATGTACAAATTTTTGGAAATTCGTACGAATTTTCGATTCATACGAAATGAACCGCACATGTCTACCAAAAAGACTTGCAGCTGTAATTGCAGCGAAAGGTGGTTCTACGAAGTATTTTCTCAGGGGTGAATACATATGCACGCCACACTTTTCAGATTTTGGTATTGGCCGTTCGCGTCGTGTCCTACATGACGCTACCGGAAGTGAGGTGTGCACTCCACCACTGACCACAGACCAGGAAGTAGTACACAGGGTACACAGTGGAACACTGACGAATGGTTCTGGGATCGGAAAACTCGGTGAAGTACACGTTTTTGTAAAGAAAAATTGAAAACCATTTATCATTTTCCTTCCACTTGACAATTATGTGCCACTTTGTGTTGTGTTGGTCTATATTCTATAACATAAAATCCCACAAAATACATTTAAGTTTTTTGGTTGTAACATGACAAAATGTGGAAAATTTCAAGGGGTATGAATACCTTTTCAAGGCACTGTATGTTGTATTCAGTATATATATTAAGAAGTGTCCGCATATTTTAAAGTTAGCATTTGTAATAAAAATCTATTAGGTTTGATTTATATAGAATGGTTCCATTCTCATCTTTCAGGCATTCCATTTTGTTAGTGTTGTATTTTTTTGGCTTGTGAACAATGGCACATAGCTGGGTAAACAGCTTTAAGCTTATGCTTTGCTAATTTGGACAATAGAAAGAAATATACTTTGTATTACTCCCTGTATAACACTGGTCAATGTTTTCTATGTACAAAGCCTTGCAAACATAAAAAGTAACTTTAATGGAGAGTGTGTTCGATTTAAGAAAGTGTTTCTGAATAACCATGGCCCATTGTCAAAAGATTGGATATAGCTTTCCCACAATTTGCTCTGTATACACTTTGCTTGCAGAACAACATCTTCAGCTGTAAAAACAGTTTACTCATTGTGTAACTCGAACACTGGGACCTTAAAATGTTACTAAACCAAGGACCCTGCATTCACTATATCTTGTCTCCCACAGTACACAGAACATGGAAATTCAATTAATTTAGTAAATATAAACTGCTAAATACCTATTCTCATCAGCAGTATATAGCAGTCTTGTGACCTCTATTGCCACGTACAAACGATCGGACAATTCGACCGTGTATGGGCTCGGGTGGACTTTTTCTTCCCAAAAGTCCGGCGGCCTTTAAAAGAAGACTTGACTCAAAATTGTCTGCCGGACTCGGCTTTCTGGCAGACAATCTGATCGTCTGTGTGCTAGTTCGCCGGAATGAATGAATGGACTAGCCCACACACGGAGTAAAGTCCATGGAATGCTGGGACGGTGACATCATAAGAGGCGGGGTTACCATGTGACATCACCCGGCGACCTCGCCCATTATGCCTATATAAGTCACCGCGCAACGTATCCCCGGCATTACAGCAGGAGAGAACGTTGTGTCAACATCGGAAGAAGAAAAGAGAAAAGAAGGAAGAAAGAGGAAGAAGGAAGAAGAAGGAGGAAGAAGAAGGATGAAGAACACCAGGCCAATGCTAGTAAAAAAGCTGAAAGAAGATAGCGGAGGAGCCCAGCAGAAGAACCGGAGAGCAGGAGAAGAGAGCAGAAAATGCAGAGAAGTCGGAAGAAGACCCCAGAAGTCGGAAGAAGACCCCCGGACGGCGATGACGATGAAGGAGAAAGCTGAGCTCCTCCGCTAGCAAAAGAGTGGCAAAAGAGCAGAAGATAGCGCTCGCTCATCCCCACCCCCTTTCCTGACCATCCGGGCTGCGTGCTCGGATAAGGATTGTCCACCAGAAAAGTCAGTTCATGTGTGGTCGTGTGTGGGCAAGTCCACTCGTTCGGAAAGTCCGGTGGACCTCCGCCGGATAGTCCGATCATGTGTACGGGGCATATCAGTGTCTGACCAAGCATTAGTTAAAGCTTGTAGGAGGAGTTTTCATCCGCCTCTGACTGTCCTATGAGGCTACATGACCCCCGACTTTCTATCTGAACAGTGCTGATTGGCCCTGTGCTGATCACATGTACCCTCCCAAAAAAAAGTAGCAAACTGAGCATGTGCAAGGTGCCTCCAAGGCTCTGTGCGATCAGAATAGGGATTAATTCTTTATGTAGTCCTTGAACCCTCTATATTGTGACTGGAAAGACTGGCAATTGAGATTGATGCCTACAGATGACCCTTCAGAGTCTATTTCACTAACCTGTCAGATACTGGCTGAAACAGTATTACTTTAAAGTTTTGTTTAAATCGGCAAGACACATTCCAGGAGCATCAAACCAAAAGCAGACACATCCTGAGTAGAAAAATCAATCCCCTGCCAGCAGGGTGTAAAAAAGAACCCTCACTTTCTGTGAGGAGGCACTGGTCTGTCTACAGTAAGGATGAGCTCAGGCGTGTTCGTGTGGTTCACGTGCAGAGCCCACCAGGAAGTCAGCGCAGCACTGCGCTAATCACAGGAAATGAGACATTGCCCCGATGAGCAGCTGCAGAGATCCTCCTTTTTTTAAGTGATCACATTTCCCTCTGTTCTCAGCTGCATAAGATCTAGTGGAGGAGAAACAGTGGTGCACTGGTCTTCCCAGTGAATCGCTGTGCAAGGGTGACTGTTAGAACAAATCTGATCCTTGAAGGAGAGCAGCACAACTATACAATTGACCACACTGTACTATCATGCCTAGTGTGGTCTGTTTTTTGACAGGAAAGTAGAGGGACTGGCAGGAGCACCAGGGATTTTACACAAGGAAACAATACAAAGAGAACAGGATACTTTTTCAAACAAGTACATGGTATAGCAGGCACATATCAGGAATATTATACCAGAGTCTCCTGCACTTCTATGCAAATTGTGAACCAAATTGTGAACCAAATTCAATACATAATATAAATGATTGTTGCAGCTGTTGTCATATGTTCCCACACCAAACATTGCAATACAAATAAATAAAACTCACAATCAAACAAAATAAAACCATATACATAGCATATAAATCACTTTCAAATGCATTAAAAATATATCTGTTTAACCACTTTCAGACCGGACCATTTTGCTGGTCAATGACCAGAGGTCTTTTTACAATTTGGCACTGCGCTGCTTTAACTGGTAATTGCGCGGTCATGCAATGTTGTACCCAAACAAAATTTGCGTCCTTTTCTTCCCACAAATAGAGCTTTCTTTTGATGGTATTTGATTGCCTCTGCGATTTTTATTTTTTGCGATATAAACGTAAAAAGACCACAAATTTTGAAAAAAAATTATATTTTCTACTTTTTGTTATTAGAAAAATCCAATAAACTCAATTTTAGTCATACATTTAGGCCAAAATGTATTCAGCCACATGTCTTTGGTAAAAAAAAAGTCAATAACTGTATATTTATTGGTTTGCGCAAAAGTTGTCACATCTACAAACTAAGGCACGTTTTCTGGAATTTACGCAGCTTTTAGTTTACGACTGCCTATCTCATTTCTTGAGGTGCTAAAATGGCAGGGCAGTACAAACCCCCCCAAATTACCCCATTTTGGAAAGTAGACCCCCTAAGGAAATTGATAAGAGGCATGTTGAGCCCATTGAATATTTTATTTTTTTGCCTCAAGCGATTGAATAATGACAAAAAAATATATATATTTTTTTTTACACAAAGTTGTCACTAAATGATATATTGCTTACACATGCTATGGGCATATGTGAAATGACACCCCAAAATAAATTCTGCTGCTTCTCCTGAGTACGGGGATACCACATATGTGGGACTTTTTGGGAGCCTAGCCGCGTACGGGGCCCCGAAAACCAAGCACCGCCTTCAGGCTTTCTAAGGGTGTAAATTTTTGATTTCACTTCTCACTACCTATTACAGTTTTGAAGGCCATAAAATGCCAAGATGGCACAAAACCCCACAAATGACCCCATTTTAGAAAATAGACACCCCAAGCTATTTGTTGAGAGGCATGTTGAGTCCATGGAATATTTTATATTTTGCCACAAGTTGCGGGAAAATTACAAACTTTTTTTTTTTTTTTTTTTTTTTTTTTCACAAAGTTGTCACTAAATGATATATTGCTCACACATGCTATGGGAATATGTAAAATGACACCCCAAAATAAGTTCTGCTGCTTCTCCTGAGTACGGGGATACCACATATTTGGGACTTTTTGGGAGCCTAGCCGCGTACGGGGCCCCGAAAACCAAGCACCGCCTTCAGGCTTTCTAAGGGCGTAAATTTTTGACTTCACTCCTCACTACCTATTACAGTTTTGAAGGCCATAAAATGCCAAGATGGCACAAACCCCCCCCAAATGACCCCATTTTGGAAAGTAGACACCCCTAAATTTAGGGGTACACTAGTGAGACTCACAGGTAAAAAAGCACCTAGGCTGTCAGCGACTGTATCAAAACACTACAAGAAAAACTGTTAGCGATCGCAGGGATCAGGCCTGACTCTGCGAACGCTGCAGTTATGCGTGTTGTGTTTTGTAAGTGACAGTGATCGATCGATACTGCACTTGGGTGGGCTGGTCTGGGCTTGGCGGAGGGGCTAAACGCAGGTGCTAGCAGGTATCTGGGCTGATCCCGCTAACAATGCGTTTTGGGAAACCTAAACTGCTGGCGACGCTAATATAGATCTGATCGGATACTATATTACTAAGGGAGGTGTATGCTTTGTGCGTGGGTGTTAGCGGTACTGGCACTAACCTGACACTGCCTGGGGCGACATAGACCTTATCTGACCCTCAAACTTATATCACCCGCTGGGTGATCAGGGGGTTAAACCTTTATTAGGTAATAAATGGCGGGTGCCCTGAAACTATAAAAAAAAAAACTAACCAACCAGCGTCACCTGTAACAGTTATATGGTGATCACTGGTGAAAGGGTTAACTAGGGGGCAATCAGGGGGCTTTATGCGGTAGTATATGGGGGTCCCTGGCGCTATAAAAAGCTGTGGCGAACCTAAATACCTACCTGCCTAACTAGCGTCACCTGTGACACTAATACAGCGATCAGAAAAACGATCGCTTATTAGGCTGGGTTCACACTGGAGCATGCCTCCCGGCGGCAGTTCACACTGCCCTATGCGAACTGCTGGGAGTGTCAGTGAAATGTTAATGACACCCCCAGATCAGTTCGCATATCGCAGTGCGATCTGCAAACTCGGATCTCATGGTGTGAACACCCATGCGATCCGATTCTGCTGCGGACCAAAAAAAGGGTCCCGTGCGAATTTGCGGCGGGTGCGACGCAAATTCAGCCATACTATCTGTATGGCTGAACTCGAATCGCACAGAGATCGGATGTGATTTGCACTGCAGTGCGGTGCGAATCACATCCGTTCTCATAAACCGCTGCAATGTGAACCCAGCCTTTGTGACACTGGCGACGGGGGGTGATCACGGGGTTAAACCTTTATTGGGGGGGTTAGGGGGGTACCTTAGAACTAAAGGGGGCTAACCCTAACTGCCCTAACAGTTATTACAGTCACAAATGACACCAATGCAAAAAAAATAAAAATGCAACTGGTGTCACTGTGACTGGGGGGGCAGGGGTAATTGGGGGGGGGTGATCGGGGGGTGAAGGGGGGGTGTGAGTGTGCCTGGCATGTTCTACTGTGTAGTGTCGTGTTGGTGCAACTCACCGATCCTCTCTCCTCGGTGCCGGAATGAAAAATACCGACACGGAGGAGAGATTACATCACTTCCTCTGCCTGTGTTTACATTACAGGAGAGGAAGTGATGTCACGGAGCATTTCCATTCGTCGGGAGCGATCGCAAGGGGGTGGCCATGAATGAATGGCCGCTCCCTCATCCCGGATCGCTCCCGAACGAATACCGACCGCCGCAGGCACCGGGGGGGGGGGCCCGATCGGGCCCCCCACCCGCGGGAAGGCAGGGACGTATATATACGCCCATATGCCTGCCCGTGCCATTCTGTCGACGTATATCGTCGTGCGGCGGTCAGCAAGTGGTTAACTAAAAAAAAAATCCATCACAAAATATAAAGTGCCAAGTCCAAAATGCTGTGTAACATGCACTTATATGCAAATGATATTAGTGAAAAAAAAAAAAAATATAGACAAAAGAAGCACATATATATATATAATTATTAGCGTAGTTCATTTTTCTTTCACCTCAATTTGAGTCCATAAAAACTGAAACGTACATCAGTGAATACTCTAAATTAATCACCGCCACAGAGTGCTTCGTTCACCTTCCAAACAGGTTGCTTACCTTAGATTTTGACTTATTGAGAATTAGGTCAATATGTACCTTGCCCTTTAACCACATGCTGAACGGCACACAATGGCATGGACAGGCAAATGGGCGTACAGGAACGTCCCTTTAAATTTGCCGCCGTACCATCGCGTGCATGCTGGCGGCGGTGCCTGCACCGGTCAGAACCTTCGTTAGTCCGGTCTCGGGTCCTGCGGACTTGATCGCCGTGGGGATACCCGCGATCGCCTCACGGGGAGGAAGAATGAGTAAAGTAAAGTAAATAAGCATCTCCCCATTCTGCCAAGTGACAGTGTCACTGATCTCTGCTCCGTGTGATAATACAGCCACGCCCCCCCCCCCCCATAGTTAGAAACATGCCCCTAGGACACACTTAACCCCTACACTGCCACCTAGTGGTTAATCCCTTCACTGCCAGTGTAATTTACACAGGAATCAGTGCATTTGTATAGCACTGATTGGTGTATACATGACAATGGTCCCAAAAATGTGTCAAAAAATGTCCGATGTGTCCACCATAATGTTGCAGTCTCGATAAAAATCACTGATCACTGCCATTACTAGTAAAAAAAAAAAATATATTAATAAAAATGCCATAAAACTATCCCCTATTTTGTAAACGCTATAACTTTTGTGCAAACCAATCAATAATCGCTTGCGATTTTTTTTTTTTACCAGAAACATGTAGAAGAATATGTATCGGCCTAAACTGAGGACATTTTTTAAAATTTTGAATGTGACTTCATGTACGACCTGACTAGAGAAGGAAATCAATCTCGCCATATCCATCTGCAAAATTGACACCTAGTGAGCACCATCGCCTGGTATAGGTTTTAAGGGAGGAGGATAAACTACTTTAAAAACCTGTGTAGTGTGTTTTTTTATTAGCACTTTTTCCCCTCAGGTGAATGGGTAGGGGTACAATGTACCCCATACTCATTCACATAGGGTGGGGGCCGGGATCTGGGAGCCCCCTTATTAAAGGGGGCTCCTGGATTCTGATAAGTCCCTGCCCGCAGACCCCGACAACTAACAGCCAGGGTTGTCGGGAAGAGGCCCTTGTCCTCATGAACATGGGGACAAGGTGCTTTTGGGTAGGGGGGCTGCAGGGTGCCCCCCTTCCCCAAAGCACACACCCCCCATGTTGAGGGCATGCAGCCTGGTACGGTTCAGGGAGGGCGCTCGCTCGTCCCCACCCCCTTTCCTGACCAGCCGGGCTGCGTGCTCGGATAAGGGTCTGGTATGGACTTTGGGGGGACCCCCATGCCATTTTTCGGCATAGGGGTTACCCTTAAAACCCATACCAGGTGACGGGGCTTTGACCAGTAATTTTTGTGCAGCATTGTTTGGAACCTCTATCATGCATCTTGCATACAAAGGGCATATTATTTTTATTCATGTGATTAGTATTCATACTTTGAAGTGCAGTAAAACCTTTTAGACAGTTTTACATTGTAGATTCTTCCATTTTGATTTTAGGTGGAATTTTGTGCATTTATGGTCGCCATTGATGTTACCATTGATAGGATTCATGAGACATACTGCTGAAATCCAGCAAAACAATATGAACCAGATCTCTGCTTGATGGGATTGCCATATCTATGCTGATTTGTCTCTGTGGTGGAGTCCTCATGTTCTGGTAAGAGTCCATTGCTTGTGGTTGGTGAAGGCTGACATGGTGATTGTCAAAGTGGATTGAACACTCCCTTTCTGCAAAGTGTCACTGCTGTGTTTTGGAAGACCTAATCTGGACTCTCTTTCACTTATACATGCATGTGTTAGTTCTATATTTTTATATTATATTGTATTTAATTTTAATTGAGTCACCTTGTATATTATCACATTGTATCATGGCAATTTACACAAATTATCACTGTTACATAGTTTGTCTGACTATTTTTTTTTTTTTTTGTCAGCAGCTTTTTTTTTCTGTTTATTTACCTGCCAGCATGTTTTCTGTTATTGTTTTTTATAATTGCCATGACTGGGTAAATACTACTTAACAATCAAGAGTGGATTTAGCTAGTAAACCATCTGGAAGGTCACAGAGTAAGCAGATAATAGGAACCAAATCAATCATTGTTCTTAAACCAAAACAGAAGGAAAAATCGGTAAAGCAGCGCTGTTTGTTTTCAAATGCTGACCCTCTTACGGCTGTATGGATGATTACAGAGAGCTAATATCAATACATTTAGTGACAACTCAAAACTTTGGAATTCCTTTCAATTTCAGCCCCAATGACAATGTTTATTAGGACAAATAAAGAAGGCAAATCTACCCAGGGAGGACACAAACAGCAATAAAAAAAATAAAAAAATACAGAGATTCTAATCCGTAACTACTCTACCCAAAACATCCAGAAGAAGTTTCCTTATAGATACACTTTATTGATGTTTAAAAAGATATAAATAATTAGCATAAATTGTAGCTATTTTAAATCTGCCTATGGACTCCCCCTCCCTGATAAAAATAAGGTTCCAGCTTTGAAGCATGTTGGGTTGAGAGAGTTTTGCAGTGGTGTCATCAGACAGCAGAGATCGTGCTGTACTGCCATTTGCAGATGAATGATGCTTATACCATGATGTGACTACTCAACTATACATGTTAACTAAATGTTATGGTTATTCTTTTATGTACTTGATTTCTAAACCGACAAACTGAAGTGCAATTTCATACTTTTATGGATATGCTTCTTACTGTGCAATAAAAACTGTCTGATATAAAAAAAAAAAGACAGCAGGACAAGGAACCCTTTGCTAACCATGGATGGGAGGCCTAGTGAGTAAGTAACAGTGGAAACTTTCTTATTGTTATTGTTGAGTAAACTGTTTTAATGTGAGAAAAAAACATCATTGGGTGAATATTTTTCATATTGTACAAGGGAGTATTTTCTCTGCTTTTATTTTTATTAGAAAGTTTGGTGGAGTTATTCCACTACGACCCTATAGGTGTCTCACAGCAGTGAGGACCAGATCCAAAAGTGAGGCATTGATAGAGGGAGTTAAGGTAAATGAAGACTGATCTGCATAGTAAAACTGAGGCTTGGATAACAGGGCAGTATGTGGAACTGGAACTGTGAGCTGCCAGCAGTCGGAAAAAGAACAGAGGAGATTGACAGCTGATCCTGGCTACCTACAGTATCTCATAAATGAGTACACCCCTCCCATTTTTGTAAATATTTTATTATATCTTTTCATGTGACAACCATGAAGAAATTACACTTTGCTACAATGTAAAGTAGTGAGTGTACAGCTTGTATAACAGTGTAAATTTTCTGTAACCTCAAAATAACTCAACACACAGCCATTAATGTCTAAACCGCTGACAACAAAAGTGAGTACACGCCTAAGTGAAAATGTCCAAATTGGGCCCAAAGTGTCAATATTTTATGTGGCCATCATTATTTTCCAGCACTGCCTTAACCCTCTTGGGCATGGAGTTCACTAGAGCTTAACAGGTTGCCACTGGAGTCCCCTTCCACTCCTCCATAATGACATTATGGAGCTGGTAGATGCTAGAGACCTTGTGCTTCTCCACCTTCCATTTCAGGATGTCCCACAGATGCTCAATAGGGTTTGAACTGGAGACATGCTTGGCCAGTTCATCACCTTTACCCTCAGCTTCTTTAGCAAGGCAGTGGTCTTCTTGGAGGTGTGTTTGGGGCCATTATCATGTTGGAATACTGCCCTTGCCCAGTCTGTTTGTCACTTCCTGTTTCCTGTTTCACTCACATGCAGAAGTTTACTTCATTCAAGTTGACATTATTAATGTATACTGGGAGATCTTTGGTGACACATTCCCCCATCCCAGACATGTCTGCCCCCGTTTGTGCTCTGTTGGGTTGTTTTTTTTTCTGCCTCCTCAGCTCCCGAGCCAGACGCTCATTACTGCCCTCTCTGGGTATCAAGCAATTGGTAGTCACTCCAGCCTTTGATGTACTACACACACATCTACCCCTGATGAAGAGAGCATGGTCTTGCAAAAGGCATTGGGATACTTTTTATGCATGTGTACTCTGCAATTTACATTTTATACCTTGATACATGTAATGACATTTTCTACTGTATGTATCATTTCAGGGGCTTGGCTATGATTCATGTTTATGTCTGCATGACTATTTTAATACATTTGAGACCGCATTTACTCTGTCAATTGTTGGCTAACGGCATTCACCTCATTTAAAGTCCCAGGCCAATTTACTGTTTTTTGTTCCTTCTGGGATGACAGCCATGCAGACCAATTTGATGCAGTGTGCGGCATATGGTTTGAACACTGGCAGGCTGACCCCCCCCCCCCCCACCCCTTCAACCTCTGCAGAAATGCTGGCAGCACTCATACGTCAATTTCCCGAAAGACAACCTCTGGATATGATGCTGAGCATGTTGACTCAACTTCTTTGGTCGACTATGGTGAGGCCTGTTCTGAGTGGAACCTTTCCTCTTAAACCGCTGTATGGTCTTGTCCACCATGCTGCAGCTCAGTTTCAGGATCTTGGCAATCTTCTTATAGCCTAGGCCATCTTCATATAGAGCAACAATTCTTTTTTTCAGATCCTCAGAGTTATTTGCCATGAGGTGTCATGTTTAACTTCCAGTGACCAGTATGAGAGAGTGAGACCAATAACACCAAATTTAACACACCTGCTCCCCACTCATACCTGAGACCTTGTAACACTAATGAGTCACATGAGGGAAAATGGCTAATTGGGCCCAATTTGGACATTTTCACTTAGGGGTGTACTCACTTTTGTTGCCAGTAGTTTAGACATTAATGGCTAGTTATTTTGAGGGGACAGAAATTTACACTGTTATACAAGCTGTACACGCACGACTTTACCTTGTAGCGAAGTATAATTTCTTCAGTGTTGTCACATGAAAAGATATAATAAAATATTTACAAAAATGTGAGGGGTGTACTCACTTTTGTGAGATACTGTAGATTACCAGCAGAACAATAGCTCACCTTTTCAAAGACTGGACAGAGATGTTCAGCATAATGTGTATAATTCATTAGGGTTTAAGGAACATCTGTATTTTGAGACACTATATATTACTGCCTGGAGTTTGGCTTTAAAGTAAACATATGTGCAAAACAATTATATAAACACTACTGCACTATCCCCACTGTGCTTTGAATTAATTTAAATTGAAAAAAATATATACTCTAGTACTCTAGTGGCTGCAAACAAACGAGTGTTCCCACAGTGTAGATATATATATATATATATATATATATATACACACACACACACACATATATATATATATATATATATATATATATATATATATAATTTATTCATAAAAATGTTGAGCCATCTATTGAACACAACTGTGAATACATTAAATGTGTGTGCATCGCTCATAGGTAATATTATTCTCCAAAATGTTCACATTTCACTGTGTGTGTATCATCAAAACTTACTGACTTCCACCACCATTATACTTATGCGTTCACCTCTGTGTGGACCCATTTAAAAACAGATCACAATATGCCTGCTCCACCAGGGGTATAATCCACACTCTTCTCTGATGCTTCTGTTGTGAAGTATCCTCCTCATACATGAAATGGTGCTGATGTTTGACCTCCTAACAATAAAAGGTTTTAAGTGTATTTAAGAAGTCGGTGTCATACCATCCTTGGTTCTGCAAGTGAACTCACAAGTGGTAGGGAACCCTCTGTCAGGGCTGGGCTTAGGCCTCCCTTCTCAGTGTTCAGCTGTTGGTTAATTGCCGACACTCATGGTTCCACAGTGGTTCACCTGGTGATTATTTCCTGCCCTTCAGCTAGCCCCTTCTGGCTATTTAAACTGCCAGGTTCAGTTCTCCCATGCCTTTGCCTTGGTCAACATATTTGAAGACTCTCTGCTGTTTTCCTGTTAAAGATTTGTCTGGCTGATGTCCCTTCTGGTTCCTGATCCTGTTTGCTCTCTCTCTGACTATGCTGATCTCTGGCTTCTTGATTTACTGGCTTGCACTGACTACCCACTTTGATTACCGTACCCTGGCTATGCTTCGACTACGCTTATTATTTGTACCATTGTTACCACTATATTAAAAGGTGTGATTTTAACTGCATTTTCTGTCTCTGTCTGATTTATGGTTCCTGACACCCCCATAGTGTACTATAGCTAAAACTGCTTTTATTTATAAAGAAATTACATTATTTACTTCCGTTGCCAGGAACATGAGTGACAGGGTTATGACCCCTGATGAAGTCACGTGATTACTGACGATACATGTGGGGAGGTGCCAGGTGACATTTGGAGCCAAACAGATGCGTGGCAGTACAACTGATTGCTTGAGTTCTGAATCAGTCCAGGCTGTGGATGCATATTCCAGGCGATTTTAAATGTGAGTGTAATTTTTATTAAACAAATGAAGGTTCAAAAGTACTACACTATAGCAGCTCCTTTGTGGCTCTGAGTTTATCCTGCAGGTCACATAGCAGTTTTGGTGGAGAGTGTTAACCCACTGGACTACCATTGAGTGGATGCACATATTGACAGATCCATAGGTATTCTGATCAGAATAACCCCAAAAGAGTGGGCAAATACTCTTTTGACCTATTGCACCTATAGGTCATATGGTTAGGGTGAGGGCACAGCTTTAGTTCATATTAGAAGTGGTGCACAGGAATATGAAGAGTGTGGTAAGCACTGGTATCATGGGTTCACTGACATGCATAATCAAGACTTTTACTGCACTGGGATTATGATATCTCTTCTCTGGTAGGCGGGTGATCATTTACAAAGCATGAACACCAGTGCATAGACTGTGGTTTAAATAGTGGACACTATTAAATATTTAGCAGTTTCCAGCAAGGAATGGTAGATGTGAGCACTCATTTCTGTGCGGACACTCTTATGTATTGGGATGTTTCCTATCACATGAAATATCTAGTTCCAAGGGTAGCCACAACACTCTATACTTGAAGTAAATGCCCAGATGCTCACCCACCATTTAATCCAAAACTGGTTTAGAGGCACTCATGGGTCCTGCAAAGGAGGAATATCAAAAACAGCAGTATTTTTATTGTCAACTTTTCGATGAAGCTCAGTCCATCTTTCTCAAGACACTACAAAATGTAAGTGAACAAACCCAAAGTCCCACCCACCAACAACACCACCTTGTAATGACCTCACACAGTGCAAAGGTTAAAAGACACATGCAGGGTAGAGGTCAAAGAAAGATCACACAAGAAGCAAATCAAAATAGGTCTTTAAAAAAGAAAAATATACACAATCCTAGCTTAAATCAAGCTATCAAAAATAGCTACTACATAAAAATGACCACCATTGCCTGCTGTTACAAAGGGAAAGCTGATGGATTAATGATTTACAAACTAAGGGGCTTAATGAATGGCTAAGCCTCAATTGTTTTTTATGATCCTTTGGAACATCTGGCTCACTACCTGTTGGTGCTGTTGACACCCTGAATGGTGGAGAAATGATGGGCAGAGCAGTTAGCGGTATAGATGCTCCCTGGCTGGATGGCCCTCTTCACACTTGTACGTTCTGGCCCTGATCTCTTTGACAAACACTTAGTTAAGGTGCTAATTGGCTCTAAAACAGTTTTGGATGTCCGCATTAAATATATACTGTATTTATTATTGTTAATTTTTAGCTCAAGAACACATATTTTGGAGATTAGTGCATGCAGCAGTGAAACACACAGCACATTTTTATTTTTCACATATAATATTTATTCAGCAATTGATTTGTGCATGTTAGATGTATCCACAGTTGTGTTGAATAGATGACACAACATTTCTATGAATATATATATATATTTAAAGTAAACCTGCAGACAATTTTTACACTTAATAAGGAGTCACTTAAAGCAGGAGAGATGGGAAAAATAATAAAATCATACAAAGTACTATACTTCCCTATTACACTGATTCACTTAATAAATTAACTAAACAGCTGAACAAAAGGCTTAACTCTCACCAAAGTTCTCCAACAACCTTGAAAAAAATGTTTTACATTGCTGCGTTATTATTTTACTTAGTTGATGTGTAACATTTGGAAAATAAACATAATAGAAAAAGCAGTTTGGATTTGGGGTGGTTTGAATATTATTTAAACCTCTGCCAGCTAAAACACCTAGATAACTAAATGTAAATTTAGATGTGTTCAGCACAACCTGAAGCAATGGAAAGTCCAATTTGGTTGGTAACCAAATATCAACATGTTTTTATTACATATGCACAGACAGGTGTTACTGTGCGGAAAATAGGAAAAAGTCTCTCTAGGTTTTCCCCCAAATAATTTCAAACAAATTAATTTATTGAATGCTTTAAAAAGAGTGTTAAGTTTAAAAACATATGCGATTGTCCGTGTGACAAATATTCTCAACATGGTACACCAGTCATTGTGTAAATTGAAGCACTTTAACATAAATTGTATACAATACCGCCAGATGACACAGGGTTAAGATCACAAGCTGACTCTGAATTTAGATCTCCGATGTGTACACTAACAACCCAGGATGTAAGATGGGGTATAGTGTTTACAAAGGGTTAAGCTCCAGGTAGTGGCTTTGGGTATAAATTACTGCATCCCGCTGTACGCTACAAGCTGTGGATGTGTATCTCCCACTACAGCCGCTTCAGCGGATTGGAAGCTGGGGCTGTGACGGAATCCTGCAAAAAGCCCTCGAAGGATCTCAATGGATTACAGCACAGCCGCTAGACCCGGAGAGCGCTCGTGCCAAAAACTGGAAGCCGCGATCCCTCGGAATCAGGGGATCCGAAAGAACGGAAGTTGCCTCCGATGGGTTGGATTGTAAAGCTTGTCATCATCCTAGCAACCGGGGCTGACATGTTTCACGCGCATTCGCCTTCTTAAAGTCACGAACGCTTAGGACAACACAAGTTATAAAGGCACCTCTATGGCGGTGGGCGGGAACAGCACAAAATTGATGTTAACCCCTTACATCTAAAATAAGCATAAGAGTGCAAATACTGTCAGCAGTTGTAAATTTATCCTGAACATGAAAAAACAAATAAAAGGGAAAAAATAAAAAATTTATGAGTAAACAATGATAACAAAAATAAAAATGAAAATAAAAATAATTTAAAAATACAATGTCCTGTAATGCATATACAAATTCCAAACATGGACTAATATAAGGGCAAAATATATAACAAAAATATGAACATTTTTTGAAAATGATGATGAGAGAAATAATAAAAAAAAAAAAAGATGATAATAATAATAATAATAATAATAATAATAATAATAAATGAAAAAAAAAATAAAAAAAAATATAAATTAAAAATTAGAAAATAAAAATGAAAAAATAATAATGATTAAAATGATATATTAAAAGATTCAACATTAAATCTTTTTCTTAGGATAAATTATTCAAAGACCCACCAGGGCAATTTCGACCCTTAGAAAATTATTTAATAATACTGAAAAAATCAATCTCTTTGTTGAGTCCTTCAGGTGAAAGGGGGCACTTTTTTTATATATAGGTTCTTTAAGAGCGCTGCTTTCATTTTTTTGTTTCTTCATTTATCCATTTCTTCCTAAGGGGTTGGCAGCTGCACTAGATATCTAACATTTTTATTAATATCTTGATACGATCTGAATTTTATAGGATACAGTCTGTACATTTTAGCGCCAAAAGACTTTATTTCCCCAAATATTGCACAGAAGATCTCTGTTCTGGCAAATGTTTATGCCATCATCTGAGCAATGTTGTGTACAATTAATATAGGCGGTGGCTAAGCCATGACTATTTAGAGACATACTAAAGAACTTCCAAAATGTCAAGCTCTTCCTTCTAATCTTTCTTTCCCCATAATCAGTCTTATTCCCAGTCAAAAAGACAGATGACATCATCGCTGCTGTTGTTTACACTTACCTGTCTTCTGTGAGCCATGAGTGTTCTGTAGTCTGCTGCAGGAATAATCAAGTGGAAGGTACAAAAAAACGTACATGACAGCATATCAGCAATGCGTGCTTGGCATTATTTCTTCCACAATCAAGGGCACCCATCTCTTCATGCTGGCTCTGGACAAAGCAATTTTCCACTACATAGTGCATTAAACTGTATTTCCACTTTTGCAGCCAAATTGGAATAACACCTACTTTATATTTGTACCATATCCCCATTCACATAGCAAAACTTAATTTTTTTTTTAAATGACAGATTATTTAGATGCTCTACTCTGGACCCTATAGCAAGGAAAATGCTAGGTAGTTCTCTTTCTTTATTAAGGGTCTGGGAAGCTGTATAATACCTGCTAGCAATAAATGCACATAAAATCTGACAGGCTGATTGTACCCAAGTTGATCGATCAACCAGGGTACATTCAGCCTTCCCATACATGGTTTGAATCCGCGCCCAGTTCCTTCGGAACTGGTCGAAATCCAAACCCTCAACACCCAGCTTAAAAGGTGAGAAATATTTTTTAAAACATTTTTTAGGCATACTGTTTGAATAGGAGAACATAACAAAGACATAGTCAGATTAACACAGATTTGGCAGAAAATGTTGAAATACACTTCAAGCTTTTCTTTTTTTTTTTTTTTTTCTTTTTTTTTTTTTTTTTTTCAACTTCTTTAACAGCTATAACAGTCTTATAATATTTCAATCCGTACCTCAATTCCATGTCATCCTCCCCCCTCCCTCACCCTTCCCTCCCAGAAAAATAAATAAATAAATATACAAACAAGAGAAAAAAAAAAAAAAAAGTTTGAATTTTCACTATAATCCCCCCCCTCACTCCCCCCCCCCCACCACCACCCGACTGCTCTATCATATTTCGAAATGTTTCACATCATACTTTCTCTATAATTTAGATATGGAGCCCAGATCTTCTGATATTTCTCGTCTTGATCTCTCATTGTCATTGTTAAATTTTCCATTTGTTGGATTTCTGCAATTCTCTGAAACCACTGTGCTCTAGCTGGAGGGTTGCTTTTTTTCCACAGAACCGGGATACGTGCCCTTGCTGCTATCAATAAATGTCTCAGCAAAGAATTTTTGAATCTTTCTATTGCCATTGGGATGTCCAGCAGCAGAAAAGTTGCCGGTTTATCTCCCAGGTCAATTCCTGTAATCCTTACAATAGTATCGGCTACCATCTCCCAGAACACTCTAATTTTTGGACATTCCCAAAATATATGTAATAATGTTCCTTCTGCTCCATGACATCTCCAACATGTCTCTGATATCTGGGGGTAAATTTGATGTAACACTTTTGGTGTTCTATACCACCTAGTAAGGATCTTATGAAATACACTTCAAGCTTTTCAGTGCAGTCATGTAAATATATTATTGTGCATTTCCTGGGTTAGGGGCACACAGCGCACTCCTCCTGTGAGACCAGCAACCGGGTGTCATGTGATTGCTATGATTGGCCATCACATCACAGCTTTCCATTCATGAACAGCCTGCTTACTGTTGTGATCTATGATTGGTCCAAAGCAATCACATACTATTTATTTACTCCGCATGAACTGGTTTAACAATACAATGATGGCCTCCACAGCTTCCAAAATACCCTATACATAAAGAAAAAGATAAAAATCACTGTGTCATCACCTCAGCTGGAGATATAGAGGGGAGTATCCTATAAGGTATCAGATTCCTCAAACTCTACCTCATGCACCGTACACAGTCAGATCACCCCATATAATTATAAAAGGGAGTGGATGGTAGCGTGACCCTCTAGATATATAAGCATATATTTAAGGGGGACTAAAGGTCCAAAAATTAATCTTCAAAGAGGATTAATCAGTCGATTATAAACAGCTTTTTTAATGTATATTAAGTAAAACTAGAACATGAAAAATAGCAAAAACCTCTGACATAACAAAAAGTTAAAGTAACAATGTTGTCAACACCAGACAAGAAAGAAGCTGCAGACAGCCACACAAATCACACATCCACCACACACATGCATCCAATCCTATGGTTGAATCAAAGAGACTGCAGATAGAGTATAATGTAGTTTAACCACAGTTGGCCAGTCTATGACTTCAATGGTAGTACAGGGCCAGACAAGATCTGGAATATGTGAGGGATAGATGGATGGCTGAGTCTACCGAAACAGAGTCAATTAGTGGTTCATTTGCATAATACAGGTAAAAGCTAAATAGAGTCTGCACACCGTTATACTGAATTGTAGCCAAATGGCTAATCTGGCTGTGTAAAGCTGGATTGTAAGCGAGTGGACAGGTGAAGATAGGAGCAGTGTGTGTGCAGTATCTTGCTAGGAGGCCAGCTACAAGTGGGTGAGTCGGTGTCCTATGGACAGTATACACAAGTCAGTAGGATCTCACCACTCCCCAGCCCCTGAAGGCTCCTAATGGACAGAAATCCACATGGAGGTACTCCACCAGAGCACTATTTGTTTTGGTCTCATAACTATCCGCACCCTCCTCAATCTGAGTGTGGCATTTGATACCATGTCTCATAATATCCTCCTTGACAGATTAGCCTCCATTGGATTCACTGACATACCCCTGAACTGGTTTAAATCATATCTCTCTGGCCATACTCATTTCATCCAACTCAAAGCTTTCAAATCTTAACCATCTCTACTCTCCACTGGTGTGCCCCAGGAATCTGTCCTGGGGCCCATACTGTTAATAAACTATATTTTTCCCCTTGGTCTCATATTCAATAAATTTAACATCCACTTCCTTTGTGAAGCGGATGACACCCAGCTCTACCTGTCCTCTAAACCTATGCCTACTACCACCCTTCTAAATCATATCCTGGCTCTCCTCAAACTTTCTCAAATTAAACAGTGACAAAGCGAAGTTCCCCTCATTGGCACAAAATCTACCCTGACAAAATTTAACAGTTTTTCAGTTAATATTGATAACTCCATAGTCTTTCCCTGCCCTCAGGATAAGAGTCTGGGTGTCATCCTCTGCAGCACACTATCTTTCCAAGCCCACATCAGTAATGTCACTCGGTCAGCTTATTTCCATATGCAAAAGATTAATCACCTCCATCTGTTTTTCACACCCAAAAGCACTGCCATTCTCATTCACAATCTGATCCCTTCCCACATTGATTACTGCAATTCCCATCTTTTACATATCAGTTTCAAGTCCCTCCAAAAACTGCAACCAGTTCAGAACTCTGCTGCTTGCATCATCACCAGAACCTCATCTTTTAATGACATCAGTCCCATCCTTCAGTACCTTCACTGGCTTTGGGTCAAATATTGTATTTATTTCAAAATTCTGTTACATAACCTCACTCCTCCGTACCTCTGGGAACTCCTGCATATCAACAGACCCTCTTGCGCTCTCAGGTCATCTTCTTCCATTCACCTCAATTTTCCATCCACCTGCCTGACCACCATGGGACTGAGAGCCTTTAGCTGCTCTGCCCCCCGAATTTGGAACACCCTGCAACCTGACATTTCCAACATTAATTTACTACCTATCTTCAAATCATGTCCTAAATCTCATATTTTTAAACTAGCATACTCTGTCTGATTACATTGATTTGTTTTTGTAATTTAATGGTTATGTAATGTATATTTATTTTAATTAATTTTGTTGCTCTGTTGCTATCTTTGTAAGGTGAACGTGGATGTTCTGAAAGGTGCCTATAAATAAAATGTATTATTATTACTGTACTGTATTATTAATGTATTATTATTATAATTATGGTATCTGGCTACTTGTACCATGTGATTAGCTGTAGCCAATCACAGATCAAAACCACAAGCAAGCTGTTCATGAACAGTTAACCCATTCAAGACAGCTACAACTATTGTTTATACAGTGATCAAGGCTGCACTGAACTGGTGACAGTATGTAAAAAATAAATAAAAATGTGAAAACCATTATTTAATTTCTTAATTTTCCCAAAAATTGCGAAGCACTAAATATAATATGAAATACCTTGGACTATCTACTTCCCAAAAAAAAGGGTTCATTTGGGGGGGTTTGTACTGTCCTGGCATTTTGAGGCCTCAAGAAATTAGGCCGTCGGTACATCAGGTTTGATCAATTTTCAAATATATATATATATACTATAGTTTGTAGACACTATAACTATCACATAAACCATTTGATATACAGTTATTGTTTTTTTGTTTTGTTTTTTACCAAAGACATGTAGCAGAACACATTGTGGTTAAAATTTATGGAAAACATTTTTTTATTGGATACATTTTTATAACAGAATGCAGAAAATATTGTTGTTTTTTTCTTTCAAAATGTTTTTTTCATTTTTTTTATTTCTGTAACAAAAAATAAAAACCCAGTGGTGAATATCACCTAAAGAAAGCTTAATGTGTGTGTAAAAATTATATAAATTTAATTTGCATACAGTGTTACATGATCACGCAATTGACAGTTACAGTAGCACAGTGCTGAATAGCAAAAAATGCTCTGGTCATGAAGGGGGTAAAGCCTGACCCAGCTCAACTGGTTAAACAATGAAGAATTTTAGCTATTAGTGGTGACTCTAGCATCAAGGGGGTTTTTCATAAAGCAAGTAGAGGAAGGAGAAAGTGTTTCTTCCCCTACTCAAAACATAAAGAAAACATTTTACTTTGAGTTGTAATTTAAATACCTTACCTTTATCTATATTTTATGAGCAACACAAAAACCTACAATATGTGATCATGTAAATACTAACACATTAGGAGTGAGTGTATATTTGATTAATTTACCGTATTGCTTTATTCTACAAGCAGGTTTTCCATCTCTTTAAATACTGACAAATCTGAATTACAATGGTTCTGTGGATAAATAAATCCAATTAAGGCACTGCTAATTAAATCTAATTAAAAACAGAACCTGCATACCTTAAATACATTCATAAAGAGCACACGTCCATAAATCCATAAAATACAACCCTAATTACAACTGTATGCATAATATGAAGCAATTTACATATTACATGGTTTTATTTGTTGACTTCATCGATTAATGTGAGCTAACAGCTGTAATCCAAATTAAGTGTAAGGATTTGATTACATTTTAATAGCTGATACACAGCATAATGTACACAGGAGATGTCTGTCAGCAAATCCCAGAACAGCTATTGATTTTTCAGAAAGGATCGTATGCTCCTTTGTCAGGGCTGTGATATTAAACAAACTCATAAAAAGTGTGAAGCCATGTAATAATAGGCTGGTTATGTTTGAACTACTCTTATAAAATGTCATCAGATTGTAAATTTATTTGGTTATTGCAAAGCAGCAGGTTATTGTTTGAGTAATGGTGGACCAAGAACTGTCAAAACAGTACAAAACTGGAGCATGGTTTGTTTTCTGCTGCATGAATAAAATAACTGGTACATAAGAATTATTTTTGTGATTTATACACATCTAATGGTTTATTAAAACAATGCACAAAAGATCAATGCACATATTGTGCATTTGTAAAAAGTTTGTTTTACCCCATAAAGAGGACAAACTTTTGTAAAAAGGTAAATTAAAATTCCAATATGCTCTATATAATAAATTTAGGTTATACAAACCAAGGAGAGGATTGGATTTATTTCATAAATTCCACAATTTGCACTTTACTCAACAATGTCAGCACGCTACCATTGCCTGGTATAAGGCTTGAGAGGGCCAGTCACAGAGAGTGGAGGAAGCCTGCTGGAGCGAGGGGAAGAATAAAGTCGGCCATAAATGGATCAAATTGCGTCTGGTTCAGCAGGGATCCATCCAGGTTGGTAATGCAGTGCCTTGAAAAAAGTATTCATACCCCTTGAAATTTTCCAAATTTTGTCATGTTACAACCAAAAGCGTAAATGTATTTTATTGGGATTTTATGTGATAGACCAACACAAAGTGGCACATAATTGTGAAGTGGAAGGAAAATGATAAATGGCTTCCAAAATTTGTTACAAATAAATATGTGAAAAAAGTGTGCCATTTGTATTCAGTCCCCCGAGCCAATACTTTGTAGTACCAACTTTTACTGCAATTACAGCTGCAAGTCTTTTTAGATACATCTCTACCAGCTTTGCACATCTAGAGAGTGAAATGTTTGTCCATTCTTCTTTGCAAAACAGCTCAAGCTCTGTCAGATTGGATGGAGAGCATCTGTGAACTGCAATTTTCAAGTATTGCCATGAATTTTTAATTGGATTTAAGTCTGGACTTTAACTGGGCCATTCTAACACATGAATATGCTTTGATTTAAACCATTCTATTGTAGCTCTGGCTGTATGTTTAGGGTCGTTGTCCTGCTGAAAGGTGAACCTCCGCCCCGGTCTCTTTGACTTTTGCAGTCTTTTGCAGACCCTAACAGGTTATTTTCTAAGAATGTGCTGTATTTGCTTTTCTGATTAATACTCTCCTTGCCTGTCAGTTTAGGTCAGTTTAGGTCAAAGGCCATGTCTGGGTAGGTATGCAGTTGTGCAATACTCTTTGCATTTTTTGGATAGTGGATTGAACAGTGCTCTGTGAGATGTTCAAAGCTTAGGATATTTTTTTTAACCCAACCCTGCTTTAAACTTATCCATAACTTTATCTCTGACCTGTCTGGTGTATTCCTTGACCTTCATGATGCTGTTTATTCACTAAGGTTCTATAACAAACCTCTGAGGGCTTCACAGAACAGCTGTTATTATACTGTGATTAAATTACACACAGGTGGACTCTATTTACTAATTAGGTGACTTCTGAAGGCAATTGGTTCCACTAGATTTTAGTTAGGGGTAGCAGAGTAAAAGGGGCTGAATACAAATGCACGCCACACTTTTCAGATATTTGTTAAAAAAAATTGAAACCCATTTTTTTTCTTTAGTTAGTCTTTATTGCTTTTTCAAACACAGATACAAAAACAGAAAAATATAGTCAGGCATTTTAGCTCTTACAAAAAATAAATAAATTAATAAACAATTCAAACTGAGAGCAGATATACTATCTGAGTATCAATATTTCTGCTCATAGAGCCATTTTTACTTATACCATAACAAAAAAAAAAGAAAAACAAAGGGGAGAGGGGAGAGGAGGAGGAGGGACAGGAATACGGAAAAAAAAGGTAAAGGTGGGGGGGTTAAATGCCAATGCGCTGCCATTAATTCCGGACCTGGGATTAGAAATAACAACAGTAATAAACTTCTATTGTACCACATCTATAAAAAATATTATATATTAAGTCATCTAACAACTACACAGTACAATCTCACAAAAGTGAGTACACCTCTCACATTTTTGTAAATATTTTATTATATCTTTTCATGTGACAACACAGAAGAAATTTCACTTTGCTACAATTTGCTTTCCCCACAAGAAGACTTACCCACCCGCCAATCACTAAATGTCATCAACTTGTCAGATTATGATGTGTCAGTTGAAGAAGTGAAAGTTTTGGAAAAGGGCCTCACTTTTTGTCCAGTTGCACAGATAGATAAATTTGAAGTTATCAAAGATGTGCACCTCTTCTTGTGTAATATTTTATCGAAATCTTTATATACTAAAAAATAAACAGGTGAAAGTACTACTCAAACTATCATGGAAGCAGAGGCTATGGAGAACCTTATATCATTATTGGAAGATAATGAACTTCCAGAACTTATAGATATTCATGATTTAGACAACATGTTGGCAGAGGTTGATGTTACCATTCTGGTACGTCTGCTACATAAATCAAACCCTGTCTCGCTTAAAAAGAAATCCAGCATCTACCCCACTCCAAGCTAAAACTCCAATGCTGCTTCATTCTTAAAGTTAGTTTTGAGGGACATACGTAACTTGAGGGTTTCCTATCATAAACATGATTACTTTACCCATAATGAACAATTAGCTTTACAATCACTGAGTAATAACTCAGCAATCACAATCAAACTGGCTGACAAAGGTGAGAACATTGTGGTACAAAATAGTACTGATTATGTTGAAATGTGTAATAAAATACTAAACAACCCTCAATGGTATAGAGCTATACCCAAATCTATCATTTATGGCTTTATAAGAGAATTGTATGTGCTAGTTTATCAGGCCTACCACCATAATGTTATTGATAAAAACACTGGGGATCATATTAGAATCAGCTTCCCTAGGAAGGAAACGTTTCATGCCCTCCCAAAAATACACAAAAATACCCATCAGCCACCAGGGAGACCAATTGTCTCAGGTTGAGGCAGTCTTACAGACAACCTCAGCAAATTTGTTGACAAATTTTAACAACCTCTGCTTGAAGCCCTTCTCTTGCACATTAAGGACACTATTCATTTGGTTCAAATTTTGGATGGCCTCCATGTCGATGGGGACACATATTTGGTTGCCATAGATATGTTGGCCCTATATAGTTCAATTTCTCATGATCTGGGACTTTATGTAATCCAGCATGTGTTACTTCATTCAAATAGGTACCCTGACCCATTGGTTCAATTTACCATGGCATTCCTTGAGTTTATACTCAAACATAACTACTTTTCTTTCAATGGCTTCCACTACCTCCAGGTACAGGGCATTGCCATGGGTACTTGTTGTGCCTCGGCATACGCCAATCTGTACCTGGGAGAGGTTACTATTATCTGATGATGCCGCTTGTGTCTTTGCTGGACATATCAAGGTCTGGTATCACTACATAGATGACGTCATCCTGCTGTGGAATGGTCCCAGTGCTACCCTTTTTGAATTTTTAGAATATATTAATTCAGATAATGCATTTAACCTGAAATTTACCATGACTTACGATGCATGTAGAATCTATTTTCTAGATCTAACAATCATGAAATATCAAGATAGCTCTCTTCAAAGTGAGCGGTATAGAAAATCCACAGCAGGCAATACCATCTTGGAAGCCTCGAGCTTCCACCCTAAACCTTTACTGGCATCTATCCCAATCGAACAATATATCAGAGTCAGACACAATTGCTTTAGTGATGATTTGTTCAAGAAGGAAGCTCACTTACTCAGAACAAGACTACAAGCTTGTGGTTACACTAATGGTATCCTTAAAGAAGCATACAAAATAGCTAAAAGTAAAGCCCGTGGTGATCTTTTGTTCTGTAAAAAACAGAGCAAAGATTCTGTACCTACACAGGATATTACCAAATACTGTTAGCAACATGGACAGATAAAGGCTATTTTACAAAAATGTTGGCATCTACTCAGCATGGACAGTATATTAGGACCATTTGTCCCTACTCAACCACTAATCACCTATCGTAGAGCTTTCTCCCTACGTGACAAACTAGTCCTTAGTAAATACAAAACTAACAAACAATGTAGTACTAAACTTTCAGGGACATTCAGATGCAGTAATTGTAATTACTGCCAATACATGGATATTGGTAGAAATATAGACTTACCCAATAGGGAAAAATTCAAACCCAGACACTTTGTCAACTGCAGGCATAGTTTATTTGCTGCAGTGTGAGTGCAATTGCTACTATGTGGGTAAAACCAAATTATAATTTTGGCGAATAATTTAGAGACACATTGTTAGCATCAAAAAGAAAGACCCTAGCCTCCCCTTAGGCAGACTTAACCATACAGTACATTATGATCTTACTCCAAAGGTGCGATTTTGGCACTTGACCATATCCCAAATAATCCTAAAGGAGGAGATCTGATTTAGCAACTCTTACAAAGCGAATTAAGGTGGATATTCTGCCTGAAAGCAACTACACCTTCAGGCCTCATTGAAGTGTTCAATTTCAAACCGTATTTGAAGGGCTTTCAATCAGACATAGGTGAATTAGACCTGCAAAATGTCTCTGTCCTCATTTTGGAGAATTTTCTATTTCTATTCTGTTGTAGTCCTCTGTACATGCATGTATGTAGGACATATTTTTACTGGTGTATATACTCTAATGCATTTGGCCATTATTTAATTGACAATATTACAAATATAAACCTTTTTTGCTTTGTTTTGTTGCACCATTTTTACTGTGCATTAATAATCTAATGTTTGTATTTATTTTATCCTGATTATTGTCTCTTAGACTATTTAAGCTATGTGTTCTGCAATAGGACTTGGTTTGTGCATGCTTGCGGGCAGTCTGCTGCTGGCCGCTGCGTGTTGCTGTTTCTTCTGGGTTCCCAAGCAGCTTTTTACTGACTTCCCACAATGCATTCATTTCATCTCCCCAGGTGTTTAATATCGGCTGATCTGCTTGTATAGGTATGTTCAATCCATTGTCCTATTGTCACAAGCTATGGTTTGGCATTTAGACCATTGTTTAACGTGCAACTCTAATGAGTTATCCATTTTGATTTATATCATTACCTTGTTGTACTAATCTTTACTATATTCATATTGTAGAAAAACAAACAATACAACATGATTGTTAGAAGTGACACTAAGGCCGCGTACACACGGGCGGACTGTTCGCTCAACTTTGTCCGCTGAACAGTGTTTCAGTGGACAGTCCGCTCGTGTGTGGGGCTTCAGCGGACAGTTTCAGCGGACAGTTTGACGAACAAAGTTTTTCGGAAATTCCGAAAAACTGTCCGCTGAAACTTGGTTTGAGCGGACAGTCCGCCCGTGTGTAGGCCACTTTCGAAATGAGCAAACTGTTCCCGCTCGGAGAAAAGTCCGCTCATTTCGAGCGCGTCTCCAGGTAGGCGGGGCCCGCGAAGGAGACGTCGCTGGCCCCGCCGCCTGGTATGTACTTAAAGGGGAACCCCAACGCCGAAAAAAATCGGCGTGGGGGTCCCCCCAAAGTCCACAACAGACCCTTGTCCGAGCACGCTACCCGGCCGGCCAGGAAAGGGGGGCGAGCGCGCCCCCCCTCCCGAGCCGTACCAGGCCGCGTGCCCTCAACATGGGGGGTGCCTTGGGGAAGGGGGGGCCGCACGGCCCCCCCACCCCAAAGCACCTTGTCCCCATGTTGATGAGGACAAGGGCCTCTTCCCGACAACCCTGGCCGTTGGTTGTCGGGGTCTGCGGGTGGGGGGCTTATCGGAATCCGGGAGCCCCCTTTAATAAGGGGGCCCCCGGATACCGGCCCCCCACCCTATGTGAATGAGTATGGGGTACAATGTACTCCTACCCATTCACCTGTAAAATAAAAGTACCCAAAAAAAAAAAAAACACAACACACGAGATAAAATATTTTATTGCACAGCTCCGGGGGTCTTCCGTCTTCGGGGGTCTTCTCGCCGGACTCCTCCGCTATCTTCTTGTAGCTCTTTTGCTAGCGGAGGAGTCCGGCTTTCTTCCTCCCCGCCGCCGGCCTCTTCTCCCGACTTCGGGGGTCTTGTCCCCCTCTTCGGTTCTTCTGCCGGGCCACCGCGCCTTCTTATAGCTCTTTTGCAGGCGGTGGCCCGGTCTTCTGTCGCCGCTGTCGCCTTCCGGTCGCCTTCCGTTCTTCTTCTTGTTCTTCTTCTTCTTCTCCAGGAGATGTTGACACGTCGCTCTCTCCGGCCGGAATGCCAGAGCTGCGCTGTGCGGCCACTTATATAGTGACAATGGGGCGGTGTCACATGGTATATGTCACATGGGTTGGTCACATGGTGACCCCGCCCCCTTACGATGTCATAGTCCCCATGTGACATCAACCCATGTGACATATACCATGTGACACCGCCCCATTGTCACTATATAAGTGGCCGCGCAGGCATTAGGCATTAGGCTTATTGGTTGTGGTTCCTTAGGGCTCATGTACACTGCATCTAAAGAAAAACAAAATCTTTTAGGCATTTCAGCTTTTATTTCAGCTTGAAGAAGCTTGTACTTTTTTGTGCTCTTGTGCACATTTTTATTGAGCTTCTTTGAGTTTTTTTGAGCATATTTTTTTTTCACAAACCCTCATAAATAATACTTTATTAACCACTGTATAAACAAAACAAAAAGCTGGAACAAACAATTTTCTTTAAAGGCTCTTTGGGGCACTAGTTCCTCTCAAAAACAATTATGCCCCGTACACACGTGCAGATTTTCAGTTGGAAAAAACTTGGATGTTTTTTTCCGATGGAATTCCGCTCAAGCTTGGCTTGCATACACGCGGTCACACAAAAATTCTCTGAAATGAACGCAGTGATGTACAACACTACAAAGAGCTGAGAAATTTAAGTTCAATGCTTCCGAGCATGCATTGAATTGTTTCTGAGCATGCGTAGGAATTTTGCGTTCAGAATTTGTACAGAGACGATCGGAATTTCTGATCGGAACTTTTTCCGACCGAAAAATAGAGAACCTACTCTCAATCTTTTGCTGGCTGGTATTTTGTCAGCAAAAGTCCAATGGAGCATACACACGGTCAGAATTTCTGACCAAAAGCTCACATCCGACTTTTGCTGGCAGAATTTCTGATCATGCGTATGGGACTTTAAAGGATTTCTGCCTTTAGGAACATATGCCAGAAAAAGCCATAGTGTGCACGGACACATTGGCTAACATGGAGGGGATTTTCCAGGCAGAAAAAATAAGAGCTCAAAAGAACTCAAAAGCCTGTAGGAGTTGCTTCTCTGAGCTCTTTTGACCCGCAAAGTGAATGAGCCTTTACATTCTTCTATATCCAATGTTTTTTGTTTAGAAGCTTTGTACTGTCACTTTATTTATTTATATACACTATATATTTTTAATTTATATTTGTAATTTACAAATTTAAAAAAAATACCAAAGTTGTCTCATGCATCATTCTGTAAGCCATCTTCTAAAACAGTATACATTATATATTATATTATATACAGCATATTAGATGCCTAATATCTCAGAAAATTTGATGCTTTAGTAAGTACAATCTGAGGAACCATTGGGCTCTAGGAATCTCAAGAAGGCAATCCTAGAAAAGGGATGTTCTGTTGACACTATTGATAGAACTCAGTTATCTTCCTCTTCTGTGTAATGATTCTAGTACAAGAACATATTTTATTTAAGTGAAAAAAATAGGGATATTTTAATATTTCTCGTGTCAGATATTCAAAATTGGAGAGCTATTGTAATAGCTCTAATGTCAGAGATTCAAAATCAGTGGAAACCTCAGTAACTGCTGAGATACATTCAATTAAACAATTTTTTTGTGCTGTAAATCTAAGCGTTTTTTGCTGCTCAACAGGAAAGCTATGAATTTTGCAGTATTCATGTTTATTGACTTAAATAATGAAAAAGATCTGCTAAAATCCTTCAACAGAAAAAAAAAAATACTACTTACGTAAAAACACGATTCTAAGGTAGGCATGTCAAACTCAAAACAGTGGGCCAACCTGAAAGGTAACATTCCTAAAGGGGTTGCAATTAAGTTTACTAAGTGCCATATCTTCTTAATTTCAGGAAAGGATTATAGAACTTTGGTAATGATTGTATACATTTTGTTGGAAAATATAAATATATAGTATTTTTTGCCACTTACATTTATCTCAGAGATTGGGTCCATAAAACATTTCCTAAAGGTAATAAGAAAAAACATTATGAAAAAAAGCATAGCCTTTATCAACATGGGGAACAGTTGGGCCACATTTATTTTAAATGCTATACAGCAACTAAGGGTCACAGAAAGGAAGAAAGTAGCCTTATGTGTCCCAACAAATACCAGTTTGACAGACCTGATTTAAAGTGTCCTACTTTTAACAGTGATATTTAACTTTATATAGAAGCATTCTTTTAAATTGGAAAATATTAAAACTTTCAGTTCTAGCTATCCACTAATAAGTATATACATGGCAAGTGGATAGATTGTATATCAAGCCCTATTGCACTTACTGCAACTGGCAATGCCCTATAAAATAAATTGAGCAGTAATACAGGGTTTCCCTTAACCACACCATATTGTTTTATGACCCAAAAGCTTACACATAGATCAAAAGAGCTTAGCAACCTTTAAACTCATCAACGCATCAACTTTAGTTGTAAGTGGGAAGCCCTACATTGTGGAAGTTCTCCAATAATGTAACCAGTGATGGGTGAATCTGCCTGGGTTTCAGCTGCCAGAGCAAAGCCCATTAAAGTCTATGGGGGGGGGGGGGACTTGTTACATGTTGGCCTCTTTTAGGGATAATAAGCAAACTACTGTCCACATTAAGGCATGGAAATGGGAATGGTTCTCCTGTGCGAAATCCTGTATGGGTATGTCCTATCCTTTTTCAGCCACCAGGGCGTACGCCCACTGCACAGCAGAGGACCTGATGTGCGCAGCCTGGTGGGCACGAATTCCACCAGCCATGTGCGATCGTATGCAGAAGCTCCAGCACAGGAATTTGTGTGTGTAAACACACAAATCCCTGTGCTGTGAGAGGAGAGGAGCCATATCGTTTGTTCCTACTAAGTAGGAAAAACTATATGTCTCCTCTCCAAGTCAAGCCTACCCCCACACAGTTAGAATACACTGAGGGAACACACAATTAACCTCTTGATCGCCCCCTAGTGTTAACCCCTTCCTTGCCACTGACATTTACACAGTAATCATTGCATTTTTATAGCACTGATCACTGTATAAATGCCAATGGTCCCAAAAAAGTGTCAAAAGTCTCCGATCTCTCTGTTGCAATGTCGCATTACTGCTAAAAATCGCAAATCACCGCCATTACTAATAAAAAAATAATAATAAAATTGCCATAAAAATGCCAAAACATTTTCCCATAGCTTGCAGACACTATAACTTTTGCGCAAACCAATCAATATACGCTTATTGCGATTTTTTTTACCAAAAAATATGTAGAAGAATATATATTGGCCTAAACGGATGAAGAATTTTTTTTTTTAAAGATTTGGTGATATGTATTATAAAAAAAAGTAAAAAAAAAAATTGTTTTTATTTCAAAATTGTCACCCTTTTTTGTTTATAGCCCAAAAAACAAAAACCGCAGAGGTGATCAAATACCACCAAAAGAAAGCTCTATTTGTGGGAAAAAAGGCACAAATTTTGTTTGGATACAGCATCGAACAACCATGCAATTGTCAGTTAAAGCGACACAGTGCCAAATTATAAAAAGTGCTCTGGTCAGGAAGGGAATAAAATCTTCCGGGGCTGAAGTGGTTAAACAAGATGCTTCAGGAATATTTTAAAGCTGCATGTGGTGTTAAAGAACAGTATGATTTTCAGATAGCTTTAGCAACGTTTTTCTTCAAACAATAACAGACCCACTTTTACTGGCAGAAAAATACTGGCCTATAGCTGTCTCTGTTCTCACTGATGAAAGACTGCCCAGTCACTAGCCAAGTTCTATGAAGCCCTCAGTAATAATTAAAAGACTGCAGATGATACAGCAATTTAGTAAATTTTAATGAGAGGGAAATGTAGGTGTTTTACTGCAAGAATTGGGGATGACACAGCAGTGTATAATTGGCCAGCAGCAGTACAATTTTAAATAGTAAGGCTATGTACAAATTTACTAGAGACAAAGAGTACAGACTGGAGCTTTACTACAAAATTAAGATATTGCAGAGGGTATAACTGTGTAAAATGTGCAATGATCAGGACAGATTTAAGTATATATATATATATATACACACATATATATATATATATATATATATATATATATATATATATATATATATATATATATATATATATATAAACTAGAAGCAAGGAGTACAGGCAGTATTTTACTAAATGAGGACACTGCAGATGAGACAGCAGTGTAAAATTGGTCAGTAGTAGGGATGAGCCCAATGTCAGGTGTTTGCCTAACAGTAAACATTATGCAGTGTTCACAGCAAATTTGAAAGCCATGGAACCCCGTTAAAGTCTATGGGACACTAACATGAAACGTGCTCATTTAAAGGCGTATATGCAAGTTATTGCCAAAACAAGTGTTTGGGGACCCGGGTCCTGCCCCAGGACACATGTATCAATGTAAAAAAAGTTTTAAAAATGGACAGTGATTTTAATAATGCTTAAAGTCAAAAGATAAAAATGAAAGATTCCTTTAAATGTTGTGCCTGTGGGGTGTCTATAATATGGCTGTAAAGTAGCAAATTTTTTGCTTGTTTCGAATAATACCACAGCAAAATTAAATTTCTAAAGGCAAAAAGTCATTTAAAACTGCTCCCAGCTGTAATGAATTGTCGGATCCTGACAATACAGGTGAAAATCATTGAAAAAAACTGCATGGGTTCCCCCCCAGTCCATTACCAGGCCCTTTGGGTCTGGTATGAATATTAAGGAGAACCCCTCACCAAAATCTATACCAGACCCTATCTGAGCACACAACCTGTCAGGCCACAGGAAAAGGGAGGGGACAAGAGAGCACCCCCCCTCCTGAACCGAACCAGGCCACATGCCCTCAACATGGGGAGGATGCTTTGGGGTTGCCCCCTTCTGGCATCATGTGACGTCACATGATGTCAGAAGGGGGCAGGGACACCTGTTTATGTAACCAGGTGGCTCCACCCTCAGCTATAACAGCTGTCATCACAAAGAGGATTCAGTCGGCGGAGTCGTTGCGTTTTTTTTTCTCGGTCCATCTGCGCTGTTATCGAAGATGAATGAACATCGCAGGACAGTTTTTTTTTAATAAAGGACTTGTCCCAAGCTGTCTCTTGTCATTTTTAACATTTTGACACTTTTTTTGGTGAATGTATAAGGGTACAATGCACCTGATACCCATTCACATAGGGGAGGCCAGGATCTGGGGGTCCCCTTGTTAAAGGGGACATCCAGATTTTGATAAGCCCCACCTGCAGACCCCGATAACCACTGGGCAAGGGATGTGAGGATGAGGCCCTTGTCCCCATCAACATGGGGACAAGGTGCTTTGGGGGCGACCCCAAAGCATCCACCCAATCTTGAGGGCATGTGGCCTGGTACGGGTCAGGGGGGAGCTCTCTCGGCCCCCCTTATCCTGTGGGCTGCCAGGTTGCATGCTGGGATAAGAGTCCGGTATGTATCTTAGGGGGGCCCCTGCACCATTTTTTTTTAATTTTGGAGCAGGGTTCCCCTTAATATCGATGCCAGACTTTAAGGGCCTGGTATTGTTTTTTGGGGAACCCCACACATTTTTTTTATTTTGGTGGAACCCATGCCATTTTTTTCAATGATTTTTATCTGTATTGCCGGGATCCGACAATCCATTTAGCAGTGAGCAGTTTTAAATTACTTTTTTCTTTAGAAATGTCATTTTGCTGTGGTATTGTTCTGAACATGGAAAACACAAAATGCGCTACTTTACAGGCACACTAAGGTCACCCCCAGGCACGCTATTTAAAGAAATATTTAATTTTTATTGTTTCACTTTAAGCATTATTAAAATTGCTGCTCCTTTAAAAATGGCCTTTTTAAAAAAAAAAATGCATTAATACATGTCCCCTGGGGCAGGACCCAGGTCCCCATGCTGTTTGTTTCAATTATTTTTATTTATATTGCCTGAATCCAACAATATATTACAGCCGCAAGCAGTTTTAAATTAGATTTTTTTCCTTTAGAAATGTAATTTTGCTGTGGTATTGTTCTAAACATGGGAAATATGTGCTACTTTACAGGCATGCTAAGGACACCCCCAGGCACAATAATTAGGAAGGAATATTTCATTTTTATTGTTTCACTTGAAGCATTATTAAAATCACTGCTCCTGAAAAAATTTCTGTTTTTTATTTGCATTGATGCATGTCCCCTGGGGCAGGACCCGGGTCCCCATATATTTTTTTATGGCAATAACTGGCATATAAGCCTTTAAAATGAGCACATTTGATTTTGCACACTAAATGTGCAGAGTTTCTATGGGGAAACATCGACCTGGTATCCAGCTGTGTCCATTCCTGGTGATATTCCTGAGCAATTAGGACAAGGATATGGTTTAGCGGTTGAACTTCAAAGCCCATCTTTTTTAATGAAAACACTAAACTCATGCTAATCCCAGATTTTCAGAAGGATAAATAGATGCTTTCACCATATCAGATATTGTAGTGAATTTGCCACATCCCTGTATACTTAGAAAAAAGTTGAACACCCCCCCCCCCCCCCACCCGAAAATGGGACTTTAAATTGGCAAAACACTAATGAAATGCTTAAAAGATAATTTTATTATACAAAAAAGAAAAACCAAACCAAAAAATCATCACATGATGATTGCTAAAACATAGACTGGCATGTAACACAAATACATATAACACAATAACTTGCAACTAAAATGTGAAATTAGATATACAAAGTAGTTTCTCTCCAGCATCCAATAATACTTTCCGGTAACCAACATCTGAGATAAGCTTAATGGTACCCAGCACTCTTCCTTTTTGTAGGTGCAATAAATCTCAAAATAAGGGGATTCTCCAGTAGAGGAAAATCCTGGGAAGTCTACTAGTCATATCTGGGGGTCTGGTAAGTTGATAGGCTTCCCGTTCTTTTCTGGTATGGTCACTATTTCCAGGCTTTCTAGTGGTGACCCTGTCCATGAAAATATTCCTTCTATATTGCTAGGTAGATAAGCAGCTATAGAACCTGTCTTCAAAAGCAGATGACAATGTCTTAGATCTATAGGGCTTAGGCACTCCCAGGTAGTCCCTTATTGCATCTAAACACTGTTTTTCTCTGTGTAGCTCTGGTCCGTGACCTCATTGACAAGTTAGGGTTATTTATGCCACTCCTCATTGTAATAGCTGAAGAATTTTATAACTTAACATTGATACTTACAATTTTAAATGGTTAATTGAACAATGCAACCAGATTGCCATTCTGTGATTTGTTGCTATGGGCCAGTGCCACTTCGCTCACCAAGGTGTGGTAATGCAAACTTTCTTAGCTCCAAAATGTTTCCTATTTGTTACATACACATAAGTCCTCATCTAGAATAGACCTGACATGTGGGAACATGCAATTTATACAAATAGTGGCAGACACCTCATATTTTCCCAGAGACCTGTTGGATCACACCCCCTTGTCTATAATCTTTAACCTCCCTTCTAAGCGTACACTCTCTTTCTGGAAACTGGCCCAGGCCCCAGCTTACTTTCCAGGGCCTCCTGGACCCTTTATAATCTTACAAACTTCAGTAGGATCATGCTCCATGCATGGCAGCAAATCCGCCAGCTTCTTTGGCAATTTAGGGAAAAGGACCAACTGTAGTTTTCCTCCCCTCCTCCACAAAAGTAGTATTAAGGTTCCACTTAGTCCAAATCACACACCATTATGTGCCTGACATTTTGCTGGGGAGACAAAGCACATTGCTTCAGTTTAATATACCTTCCCATTTCATCAAATAATAAGTGTTGTCTAATGCCATGTACACACGACCGGACTTTCCGGCAGACTAGGTCCAAAGGGATTACACTGCAGTTTAACAGATGTCGATCTACCAATTGACTTCTGTTCAACCGCCTTCTCAGATAAAAGCTGCTTGATTGGCAGCTGCAGCCAATGGCTGCAGCACGGATCTGTGTATTTTGACAATGGGTGAGCCCTGCATGAATTGAATCAAACAGCTAGTAAATGTTTTTTTTTTACCCTAATGCAGGTAATGCAAGGTAAAAAAAAAACCTTTTGACTTTAGAACCACTATCATTTCAGAAATTCATCGCTCATCAGCCATTGTGATTGACATTGAATTTACAAAGAGGGACTTTTTTTAGGGGATTTTTACATTTGCGTGTCTATTTCTTTTCTTTTTTTTTTGGTAAATGAATACTGGTATTATGTACCCCATACTCATTTATGTAGGGGGTGTTACCTGGGGGCCCCCTTATTTTTAAAAGGGTCTTCCAGATTCTGATAAGGTTGAGGGGGTCTGCGGGCAAGGGACTTATCAGAATCTGGAAGCCCCATTTAAAAATAAGGTGGCCTTATCAACTTGAGGAAAAAGTCCTGGCCAGCAAAGCTGCATGCTCAGCTTAAGGGTCCGTTATGAATTTTTAGGGGGACCTCATGCAATTTTTTTGTATGGGATTGCTCCTTAAAATCCAAACCAGCCTCATGTCTTGAGAGATACAATTGAATGACACCTCAAATTTATTTGGGATTTTTAAGGCAATATGGAAAAATATTATACTAAAATATATATGAAAAAATATAAATTTTATTACAAATATCAAAAAACATTACAATAACAAAGAAATCCATAAAATGACAGTGTTGTGCTAACATATGTATATAGCATAAAATAATACTACATGCGTGGACTTTATGCAACAAAACAGGCGGCTCTTTTTCCTACGCGTTTCGAAAAATATGTATTAATAATTTCTTCTTCAGGGAAGCCACTGTCTGTGAACACACAACAAGCAATAAATATTTCAAAAAATACATTTATACACATAACATAATACATTAAATCCCAATACTTGAATACTCACATGCTGATTTTTTATGCCAAAGTAGGCATTTTCTCTTATTTTGGCGACCGTCCCAAAGACGGAAAGACAAGCCAAAAGGGAGAAGATTGAACCAAGAAAGTGAAGATGGTAAAGATGGTAGGGATCTGTTACAATGTCACCACATTCAAAGCCCTGGAGTCAAACAGACTCAACAAAGGATGGGAATAGAAGATTCCTTTGCGTATAATGGCCGTCCAATGGCCCATCAGATAGAGAAATGTTATATTGTATGAACCTCAGTCTTGTCTAGGGAACCTAAAACAAAGAGAACCAAGGAATATTTTAGTCTAATCCCTGTCGTTGCATTTATCATAGAGAGGGGGTTCCTAAATCATAGCTTACCGCCATATCAAGGTTCCAAGTTCCAAGATCAGTGTTTCCCAGTTTTCCTACCGATATCATCAGATCTGGAGAATCCAAAGGACATGAGGAAATTCCCACCTGCATATGACTTCTGGCGTCTGCCTTAAATAGCCCATATTGAGTTGATTGGCGCTAAGAAGTCCCCCAATGGGAATAGTGACCCCTCCCATCTATCCAGCAAATCTTTCTAATAGGAGGTTCTTTAAAGAACTCCTCCTCGTTATTAGCAATATCTTTTTTGATTGGAGGTCTCACTTGGAGATTACTCCAAGTATAAGTCATTACCCATTATTGGTCTAACAGCGGCGTTATTGCCGCTATTTGTCGCACTTCCGGTGCGTCATCTTCCGCCGGAACTGGAAGTGACGTAATTTTCACCCGGAACCGGAAATGACGTGATTTTCCCCGGAAACCGGAAGTGACGCTTTTTTTTTTTTGAACTTCCGGAAGTAACAGCCTCTCCACATTAGGCAATGACTGTATGCAACAACCACAGATGATTTCCACATACATTCTGAAAGGAACAAATGGACATGTGTCGGTGTCGTTCCCGACAAAGACGACACCATCCATTCTTCCAAATTATATCCAACAGGGGAAGAATCAAATAATGAATGATGGATCACTAAATCTATTGCAATCTACTTCAAGGGGCTTGTCCCAATCGGCTCTTATTGATGGGCATGTGGAAATTAATCCACAAAAATGACTATAAATTCACAGATGAACACCAATTGAATTTGTCCCCTGTGATATGTCACTAAGGCAAGAACTAAAACCACCGACACAGAAATAAATTGAATAAACACCCGACCGCCACACCAGGTGGCCGTCGGGGATAAAGCCAGTGCCCACGTAGGTGGCCAAAAAACAGGAAGGGGAAAAAGGGGTAAAATATAACCCCAAAACAACCCCCCTCCTAATGAGGCCACACAAGTGGGCTTACCTGTGCGGGGAATGCGGTGACCACAGATCCTATCAAATCCATCATAAGTCACACTTATGAACATGTGTTGAAGACATCAAGTATTGTTCATATAAAAGAGATTATATACAAAAATACAAATATATATTTATTATTATTTTTAGATTTAACGAGAAAAAAATAAAAAAATAAAACCCTTTCTAAATCCCAGGAAATCACACCTAGGTGAGGAGCCCAATTGTCCACCAACCAACTTATTATTCAGTTTTTCCTGAAACATAGCCCTCTAGAAATGGCCTAAAACTCTCTGTTTCATTAAGCCCTGGATAGATTGTAGCTTCCAAGAGTTTAATCCAACGCATTTTGCGTTGCAAGAGTATTTTGTTCCAATCCCCCCCATTGGTATATGTACCAGATCTACCACAGTAAAATTTACAACAGGTATCCTATGTGCATGAACCTCTGCAATATGTCTCCCCAAGGGGAGGTAGAGGTTGCAAATCCTCATGGCGGACAGATGTTTGCTCATACGTTGACCAAATTCTTGTTTGGTCTTTCCAATATAGAAAGCCCCGCACTCACATTGGAACAGGTAAACAACGCCTTTGGTTTTGCAATTAGCAAAATGCTTTAATCGGAAACTCTCACCGTTGGGTAACTTGAAGGTTGTCCGTTGCTTTATGTATTCACAAAAGGAGCAAGACCCACATGGGTATGTTCCCCAGATTTTACATGGATCTAGGCGTTGGTTACCCTTGTACTCACTTTGTACCAATGAGTCTCCAAGGGAGCCGGCTTTACGAAAAGTAATTTGAGGTTTTGGGGTGACAACGGTCGATAGTACTGGATCCTCTGTCAATATTGACCAATATTTTGTAAGAACTCTTTTTATTTTTTCATGTTTATTCGAGAACAATAGCAAAATTTGTCTATCTTGATTTTTAACACGGTTGAAAGCCTTTTTCAGGCAGGTTTTTGTATACCCTCGTAGTAATAATCTCCTACTGAGTTCATCCGCCTCTTTTTGAAAAGCCTCATTGGTTGTACAGTTGCGTTTTATTCGCAACATTTGACTATATGGAATAGATTTTTTTAAAGACTCAGGATGGAAACTGCCGGCATGCAGAAGCGTATTGCCGGCAGTTTCCTTCCTGAAACAATTTTGTAGTGAGTCGCCCTGCTGCATTTTTCATGATGGTAATGTCCAGGAAACAATTTTGTAGTGAGTCGCCCTGCTGCATTTTTCATGATGGTAATGTCCAGGAAATCAATTTGAGTCCGATTGTAGGACATTGTAAAGAAAAGGTTTAAATTATTTTGATTCATCATCTCCAGACATGTTTTCAACATTTCTTCCGGGCCATTCCAAACCAAAAATACATCGTCTATATAAAGTTGCCACAGTACGATGTTTTCGGTATATGTGGCCCATGCATCATTAGACAAAAAGGTTCTTTCCCACTCCCCCAGGTACAGGTTGGCGTATGAGGGCGCACAACATGTTCCCATAGCCACCCCCTGTACCTGGAGGTAGTGGGATCCTTTAAACAAAAAAACATTATGCCTCAGTATGAAGTCAAGCATTAATAAAATAAAATTGTTGAATTTCCATTCAACAGTCGACCTTTGTTGCAAGACACGTTGTATTGCCTTTATTCCTAAGTCGTGGGGAATGCTATTGTAGAGTGATTCGACGTCTATAGTTACCAATATTGCTGTGTCTGGGATTATCAAATCCTCCAGAATTTGCAATAAGTGAATGGTGTCTTTAGTGTATGATGCTAATTCTAAGACATGTGGTCTCAGATGATCGTCTATGACCTGGCTGACAGCCTCCGAGATGCATCCATTACCCGAGATGATAGGTCTTCCCGGGGGATTCTGAATGTTTTTATGTACTTTAGGTAATGCGTACATTGTAGGTATTCTTGGATATTTGGTACGTATAAAATCCCACATCTCCACGGTTTCTTCATCTGTGGTAAAAAAAGTGTATAAGAAAAAATCGAATAAATTTCCTGCCTTCAGCTCCAATCCAGCGCTAGCATTGTTTGTCAAATTGACAACCAAAGAAATCAAAAAAATGAAAAAAGATAAGGGTAAACCAAAAAATCTTAACTTAGAACAGAAACATGCTTTAAAATCACTCCAAGACAATGTAGAAATTACAATAAAACAATCAGACAAGGGGGGTAACATCGTTTTAATGGATAATTCCATGTATGAAGCCATGTGCCTAAAAATCCTTGATGATCGGAAATGCTATTGTAGAATCTCGGCGCATTGTTTAGACAAATATAATCAAAAATTCTATGACCTGGTCGATGAAGCCTATAGAGATGGTGCCATTACCGTGGAGATGTGGGATTTTATACGTACCAAATATCCAAGAATACCTACAATGTACGCATTACCTAAAGTACATAAAAACATTCAGAATCCCCCGGGAAGACCTATCATCTCGGGTAATGGATGCATCTCGGAGGCTGTCAGCCAGGTCATAGACGATCATCTGAAACCACATGTCTTAGAATTAGCATCATACACTAAAGACACCATTCACTTATTGCAAATTCTGGAGGATTTGATAATCCTAGACACAGCAATATTGGTAACTATAGACGTCGAATCACTCTACAATAGCATTCCCCACGACTTAGGAATAAAGGCAATACAACGTGTCTTGCAACAAAGGTCGACTGTTGAATGGAAATTCAACAATTTTATTTTATTAATGCTTGACTTCATACTGAGGCATAATGTTTTTTTGTTTAAAGGATCCCACTACCTCCAGGTACAGGGGGTGGCTATGGGCACATGTTGTGCGCCCTCATACGCCAACCTGTACCTGGGGGAGTGGGAAAAAACCTTTTTGTCTAATGATGCATGGGCCACATATACCGAAAACATCGTACTGTGGCAACGTTATATAGACGATGTATTTTTGGTTTGGAATGGCCCGGAAGAAATGTTGAAAACATGTCTGGAGATGATGAATCAAAATAATTTAAACCTTTTCTTTATAATGTCCTACAATCGGACTCAAATTGATTTCCTGGACATTACCATCATGAAAAATGCAGCAGGGCGACTCACTACAAAATTATTCAGGAAGGAAACTGCCGGCAATACACTTCTGCATGCCGGCAGTTTCCATCCTGAGTCTTTAAAAAAATCTATTCCATATAGTCAAATGTTGCGAATAAAACGCAACTGTACAACCAATGAGGCTTTTCAAAAAGAGGCGGATGAACTCAGTAGGAGATTATTACTACGAGGGTATACAAAAACCTGCCTGAAAAAGGCTTTCAACCGTGTTAAAAATCAAGATAGACAAATTTTGCTATTTGGAAAAAATAAACCCAATAAGGTTGAGAATACAACTACCGTATATACTCGAGTATAGGCCGACCCGAATATAAGCCGAGGCACCTACTTTTACCACAAAAAACTGGAAAAAGTTATTGACTCGAGTATAAGCCTAGGGTGGGAAATGCAGCAGCTACCGGTAAATTTCAAAAATAAAAATAGATACCAATAATGTTTTTGAATATTTATTTCAAAGAAAAACAGTAAACTATCTCTGTAAAAAAATATAAAAGTGTAAAGAGGGTCAATAAAACAATATGGTATCAACAATAACTTTAAAAGTACAAAAACCTTAGCTCATTCAGCAACCAAGCTAAAACACAAGAGTTAAAATCCTTCAAAACTGGATTCCTCATCATCTGTATGTCCAAACAGAGCTTCAGCATTAGCTGGTGTGAGATTATCAGCGTAGACATTGTCATCATCACTGAGTTCGCAGTCATCACTATCACTGCTGTCGTTCTCATACAAAGCGCTGTCTTCACTGCCATCCATAGCATTACTAATGCCACATTTCTTGAAGGCGCGTTGCACCATGTCCTCCGGAATCTCTTCCCATGCATCACGAACCCACTTTGCTATCAATTCTATGTCGGGCTTCATCAGATTTCCACCTTTTGTCAGTCGGGCTTGACCAGATGACATCCATTCATGCCACATCTTTCTCACACGGTCTTTAAAAGGTTTATTTAAACACACATCTAGCGGTTGCAATACAGATGTAAGCCCACCTGGAATAACGGCCAAAGTAACTTGAGAAGATTTTGCCATTTCTTTTATGCCATCAGATGTGTGGGCTCTGAACATATCCCAAACTAGCAATGATGGTTTTTTCTTTAAGGCTGCTCCTGGTCGTTCTTTCCAAATTTCTTCCAGCCATTTTTTTGTTCCGTCTTCATCCATCCAGCCTTTCACATGTGCGCGCACTGTAATTCGTGGTGGGAATTTGACCTTTTTAGGCAAGGTCTTTCTTTTAAAAATAATGACAGGCCGCAGCTTTGTTCCATTAGCCAAACATGACAGAACAACTGTGAAATGATTTTTTTCATTTCCTGTGGTTCTGAGAAAAATAGTTTTGTCTCCCAAACTTGCCACAGTTCTGTTGCTTGGAAGATCAAAGGTCATCGGTGTTTCATCCATATTTCCAATATCTCCCAGGTCATAGTTATGGATCCTTCTTTGTTTTATGATGAATGAATGGAATGACATCACTTTTTCATCAAGGTCTTTTGGCAACTTCTGTGAAATCTTTGTTCTTTGCCGCAAACATAGGCCAAACCTATTCATGAAGCGGGTACACCATCCTGCTGACGCAACAAATTTTTCAATGCCTGGTGCTTTTAATTTGTCATCTTTAGCCATCTGAAGGGCACGTAAGCGAATTCCCATGCGTGTTACGCAGTAACCATTTTGACGACACTCCATAACCCATTTATGCAATTCAGTCTCTAGAGCCCCATATGAAGTTGTTAAACCACGTTGAGCTTTTTTTGCCTTTGGAATCTTTTCCAAGTCAGCTTTCTTTTTCCGCCATTCCCTCACTTGTTTTTCATCAACACAAAATTCCCTACTTGCAATACTGTTATTGCTTTCTTCTGCTCTTGACACAACCTTAAGTTTGAAACCAGCTTCGAATGACCTGCGTTTTTCTTTTGGTCCAGGATTACCGGTAGAAGTGTTGGGATCCATTTCTAACAGGATAAAAAAAAAAAGACTTGTTTGGGTACCTTTTGAGGCCTAATGCAGGCTGATATTACAGAAAGTGATGACATGACTGTTTGCATAGAGCAGCCTGTGTTAGGGCTCATAATATACGGTACCGTACATTCTACCAGTGTCCTGCCTGTGCCCATTAAATATACAGCCTGCCTGTGTCCATTAAATATACCGTCCAGCCTGCCTGTGTCCATTAAATATACCGTCCAGCCTGCCTGTGTCCATTAAATATACCGTCCAGCCTGCCTGTGTCCATTAAATATACCGTCCAGCCTGCCTGTGTCCATTAAATATACCGTCCAGCCTGCCTGTGTCCATTAAATATACAGTAGCCATTGTAATAATGCTCTGGATAACACATTAGACACATACCGGTATACAGCCTGCCCAATAAATATACAGTAGCCATTGTAATAATGCTCTGGATAACACATTAGACACATACCGGTATACAGCCTGCCCAATAAATATACAGTAGCCATTGTAATAATGCTCTGGATAACACATTAGACACATACCGGTATACAGCCTGCCCAATAAATATACAGTAGCCATTGTAATAATGCTCTGGATAACACATTAGACACATACCGGTATACAGCCTGCCCAATAAATATACAGTAGCCATTGTAATAATGCTCTGGATAACACATTAGACACATACCGGTATACAGCCTGCCCAATAAATATACAGTAGCCATTGTAATAATGCTCTGGATAACACATTAGACACATACCGGTATACAGCCTGCCCAATAAATATACAGTAGCCATTGTAATAATGCTCTGGATAACACATTAGACACATACCGGTATACAGCCTGCCCAATAAATATACAGTAGCCATTGTAATAATGCTCTGGATAACACATTAGACACATACCGGTATACAGCCTGCCCAATAAATATACAGTAGCCATTGTAATAATGCTCTGGATAACACATTAGACACATTTTTTTTGCGGCGCCTCGCCACGATTTCTTCAGATGTGGTCCACTGCAGTGCAAATCACATGCGGTCTCTGTGCGATGCGAGTTCATCCATACAGATAGTATGGCTGAATTGGCATCGCACGTGGCCCAAACTCACACAGGACCCTTTTTTGGTCCGCAGCAGAATCGGATCGCATGGGTGTTCACACCATGCGATCCGATTCCTGTCCGAGTTTGCAGATCGCACTGCGATATGCGAACTGATCTGGGGGTGTCATTAACATTTCATTGACACTCCCAGCAGTTTGCATAGTGCAGTGTGAAGTGCCGCTGGGAGGTATGCGATGCGGGAAAACACTGCGGATTCACGGCGTTCCCGCTGCAGTGTGAACCCAGCCTAAAGTGCAATTATTAAAATTATGTTTAAAAAGGCTGGGTTCACACTGCAGCGATGCGGGAACACCGCAAATCCGCGGCGGGTTCCCGCATCGCATACCTCCCAGCGGCACTTCACACTGCCCTATGCGAACTGCTGGGAGTGTCAATGAAATGTTAATGACACCCCCAGATCAGTTCGCATATCGCAGTGCGATCTGCAAACTCGGACAGGAATCGGATCGCATGGTGTGAACACCCATGCGATCCGATTCTGCTGCGGACCAAAAAAAGGGTCCTGTGTGAGTTTGGGCCACGTGCGATGCCAATTCAGCCATACTATCTGTATGGCTGAACTCGCATCGCACAGAGACCGCATGTGATTTGCACTGCAGTGCAGTGCGAATCACATCCGGTTCTCGTAACCTCTGCAGTGTGAACCCAGCCTTTAAGTACCGTACAAAATTGCTTAAGATTTTAATTTTTTTTTTAAAGATTTTAAAAAAACAATTACGGTACAAAAAAATTACAGGATTCTAATCTACAGTATCTACAGTATGACAGTATGACACAGTATGAGACAAAAGCAGGTTTTTTTTTTTCCATAATTTACCGTATGCCTCGTGAATTCACCTCACCTTTACTTCCATACACTGGATTGCCCGGCCCCTGCTCTCTCTGCTTCTTTCTATGGTAGTCCTGTGTAGAGAGAGAGAGAGGGGATTGGGCATATCACTCCGCAGCACACAGTATCCTATGCTAATACTGTGTGGTGTGCGGAGCGCGTGCAGAGATTCCTCCGCGCCCGAAATAAAAGAAAGAGTCCCCCCACTGCAGTAACGATGTGCGGTCTGCGGAGCGGGTGCAGAGGCTGTATTCCTCCGCGCCCGAAACAGAGGAAAGAGTCCCCTCCCCGCTGCAGACATAGAGCACATCGAAGGAAAAAAAAAAACTATAACGAAGGGAATCGAAAGATGAGGGGATTGTGCTGACCGGCAAACTGACAGGCCATTCACCAGCGTCAGCCAGCGACATGGCCCCGCCCCTTTTTCTCCTCCAGCTCGGGCAAATTTTCAGTGACTCGAGTATAAGCCGAGGCGGCTTTTTTCAGCCCAAAAAGTGGACTGAAAAACTCGGCTTATACTCGAGTATATACGGTAGATTAATACTACGGTTCTCGAATAAACATGAAAAAATATTGGTCAATATTGACAGAGGATCAAGTATCAACTATCGACTGTTGTCACCCCAAAACCTCAAATTACTTTTCGTTAAGCCGGCTCCCTTGGAGACTCATTGGTACAAAGTGAGTACAAGGGTAACCAACGCCTAGATCCATGTAAAATCTGGGGAACATACCCATGTGGGTCTTGCTCCTTTTGTGAATACATAAAGCAACGGACAACCTTCAAGTTACCCAACGGTGAGAGTTTCCGATTAAAGCATTTTGCTAATTGCAAAACCAAAGGCGTTGTTTACCTGTTCCAATGTGAGTGCGGGGCTTTCTATATTGGAAAGACCAAACAAGAATTTGGTCAACGTATAAGCAAACATCTGTTCGCCATGAGGATTTTCAACCTCTACCTCCCCTTGGGGAGACATATTGCAGAGGTTCATGCACATAGGATGCCTGTTGTAAATTTTACTGTGGTAGATCGGGTACATATACCAATCAGAGGGGGGGATTGGAACAAAATACTCTTGCAATGCGAAATGCGTTGGATTAAACTCTTGGAAGCTACAATCTATCCAGGGCTTAATGAAACAGAGAGTTTTAGGCCATTTCTAGAGGGCTATGTTTCAGGAAAAACTGAATAATAAGTTGGTTGGTGGACAATTGGGCTCCTCACCTAGGTGTGATTTCCTGGGATTTAGAAAGGGTTTTTCTCGTTAAATCTAAAAATAATAATAAATATATATTTGTATTTTTGTATATAATCTCTTTTATGTGAACAATACTTGATGTCTTCAACACATGTTCATAAGTGTGACTTATGATGGATTTGATAGGATCTGTGGTCACCGCATTCCCGGCACAGGTAAGCCCACTTGTGTGGCCTCATTAGGAGGGGGTTGTTTTGGGGTTATATTTTACCCTTTTTTCCCCTTCCTGTTTTTTGGCCACCTACGTGGGCACTGGCTTTACCCCCGATGGCCACCTGGTGTGGCGGTCCGGTGTTTATTCAATTTATTTCTGTGTCGGTGGTTTTAGTTCTTGCCTTAGTGACATATCACAGGGGACAAATTCAATTGGTGTTCATCTGTGAATTTATAGTCATTTTTGTGGATTAATTTCCACATGCCCATCAATAAGAGCCGATTGGGACAAGCCCCTTGAAGTAGATTGCAATAGATTTAGTGATCCATCATTCATTATTTGATTCTTCCCCTGTTGGATATAATTTGGAAGAATGGATGGTGTCGTCTTTGTCGGGAACGACACCGACACATGTCCATTTGTTCCTTTCAGAATGTATGTGGAAATCATCTGTGGTTGTTGCATACAGTCATTGCCTAATGTGGAGAGGCTGTTACTTCCGGAAGTTCAAAAAAAAAAAAAAAGCGTCACTTCCGGTTCTGGGGAAAATGACGTCATTTCCGGTTCCGGGTGAAAATGACGTCACTTCCAGTTCCGGCGGAAGATGACGCACTGGAAGTGCGACAAATAGCGGCAATAACGCCGCTGTTAGACCAATAATGGGTCTTATACTTGGAGTAATCTCCAAGTGAGACCTCCAATCAAAAAAGATATTGCTAATAAGGAGGAGGAGTTCTTTAAAGAACCTCCTATTAGAAAGATTTGCTGGATAAATGGGAGGAGTCACTATTCCCATTGGGGGACTTCTTGGCGCCAATCCACTCAATATGGGCAATTTAAGGCAGACGCCAGAAGCCCTATGCAGGTGGGAATTTCCTCATGTCCTTTGGATTCTCCAGATCTGATGATATTGGTAGGAAAACTGGGAAACACTGATCTAGGAACTTGGAACCTTGATATGCGGTAAGCTATGATTTAGGAACCCCCTCTCTATGATAAATGCAACGACAGGGATTAGACTAAAATATTCCTTGGTTCTCTTTGTTTTAGGTTCCCTAGACAAGACTGAGGTTCATACAATATAACATTTCTCTATCTGATGGGCCATTGGATATATACGCAAAGGAATCTTCTATTCCCATCCTTTGTTGAGTCTGTTTGACTCCAGGGCTTTGAATGTGGTGACATTGTAACAGATCCCTACCATCTTTACCATCTTCACTTTCTTGGTTCAATCTTCTCCCTTTTGGCTTGTCTTTCCGTCTTTGGGACGGTCGCCAAAATAAGAGAAAATGCCTACTTTGGCATAAAAAATCAGCATGTGAGTATTCAAGTATTGGGATTTAATGTATTATGTTATGTGTATAAATGTATTTTTTGAAATATTTATTGCTTGTTGTGTGTTCACAGACAGTGGCTTCCCTGAAGAAGAAATTATTAATACATATTTTTCGAAACGCGTAGGAAAAAGAGCCGCCTGTTTTGTTGCATAAAGTCCACGCATGTAGTATTATTTTATGCTATATACATATGTTAGCACAACACTGTCATTTTATGGATTTCTTTGTTATTGTAATGTTTTTTGATATTTGTAATAAAATTTATATTTTTTCATATATATTTTAGTATAATATTTTTTCCATATTGCCTTAAAAATCCCAAATAATTTTGAGGTGTCATTCAATTGTATTTACCATTTCCGGGATGATGGCAATAACATGCCACAGCTCATGAGTCCAACAATTATTTTCAACATGTCTTGAGAGAGGCCTTTGCTTTGATCCATCATGAGTGGTTTCTTGTGTGACACCTTGGTAATGAGATACCTTTTTTGGCCATCAGTTGAGACTGAACCAGCTGATATTGAAAAAAAATTATAACTAATTATATCATCTCTTCTGCTTAATTCAGACTTGAAATTACCTCTATTTTGTGGGATTTTGTGGGCAACAATAAGAAAAAAGAATTTATAAAAAATATATTTAATTTATTGTACAAAATGTTAACATCAATTCGTAAAGAACATACATAGCAAAAATGAAAAAATGAAAATATACAATCTATATCTTGTCTTAAAACAATGAATGGTAAGAGAATGATACTATCCGTTTGATGATCCCAAGACCTCCAGAGGACTGATGGTAGCGGAATGAGCAGGTCCACCAACACGTTTCGATATTTTAGGAAATATAATCTTATTCAGGGATGAGATATTGTAACATTCTCTATAATATATTGAACAGAATCCATTACATGTATATCAAAAACAATACTAATCACAATATACTTTAAAAAAATATTGCAATAACTTACTATTTAAAATTGGTTCACAACAGCACATGCATTTCCCCAATAACCAAAGGAGAGAGGAAGCCTTCACCTCATTCAGACAGGTCCATTCAAGCCTCTCTAACAACCCATACAGGGAGACTGGATATAGTAATCCACAAATGGCACTTAAAAAAGATGTAGCTTCACCAAGAACACTATAAGAGAAAGACCAGGATTGTAAACACCTTAAATTAGCCCCTGATCATTAAAGGTCCAGGAAAGTCCCCCCAGGAAAAAGCAATAATACAATCTTACCCTATCATAAGAGATAAGAAGCTCTGTAATGGGGTTCAAGTTTATCGCTGTCTCACTCTGTGGTGTTCTCCTGCAGCATCTCCATTGGAGAAAGGGAATGGCGCCATCTGTCTCCCTTGATGTCCTTTTTATGGTGGTGTGGGCATATCAAGCGCGCGCGACGATGTGGCGCATATTCATGCGCTGTGCCACCCCTCACGTGGCGCATATCAATGCGCCGTGCCCTCATTCACGCTAATGCGCCACATTCAGATAATTCCAATATGAAATAGTCACACGTCTGGCCTCAATATTTGCATTCCAGACGTGAGCACGTAGGGTCCCATGTGCACCAGCAGACACATCACCCCATCACTAACGATGATGCACGGCGTTCTGTGTCATGTGATCCCCTAGGAAATCTGCGCATGCCTGGCCACGATGTTTGCGTTCCAGATGTGACGCCTATGGAACACGCCCATTAGTCCAGTGCATGGATTCATGCCACTAAATGCAAAGACCTGCCCTCTTGTCTTAAAGAAGACCGCCCTGTAAAAACAAGGAAACATTACAATACAAAACAATGCCCAAAAATGGCATTGTCACCAAAATGCAAGGATCCACCAAGACCATACAGAACCACCCAGTCGGTGACCCTAAGAGTACTGGTAGTATACCTAGGTGCCCAAATTCCATTTTGTACCAAAATGGGTAAATATAGCTGTTTTATGGAAAGGGTTCCATTACTCTACCACTTGCACACTGCTTGTACAATATGCTAGACCTCACCATGATCCAGATTAAGCTGCGATGTGGTGGGTCTTAAACAGGAATAGTAACCACTGGCAAAGTTCCTAGTGCGACCCCCGGGATGGAAAGAATAAACCCGCCACCCAGGGTGGTCACCAGGATAAAGGCAGCCCCTAATGTGGTATATGACCACATGGGGCCCCCCTTTTCCAGGCAGGGATGCAGTGAGCATGGAAAGAACTCCTGTCCAACCCTTCACCTTGCCCCTAAAAAAGGAAGCAAGAAGTGAGGAAGGAGCAAGTAATTCCCCCTCCAACGGACATTCCATAGGGGAGATGTATATGTCAGAGCCAAAGATGCATGAGATGGTGTCCCATGCATCAACATATAAAACAAAAGAAAACAATGTGCAAAAAATTATACATAAATACCCCTAAATTGACAAACCTCTGATGCTGTTAAAAACACCCCTCACCTGGGCCCATAATTGGGGAAATTGCAGTGGTAAGGGCAGGACAGATAGCCCAAAACATGTTTTTGCAAAGTCTCACCTAAAAGAAATCTAGCCAAAATATTTGGAAAAAGAAAGATTAAGATGACAATTTCCATATTTCTCAAAAATTTCCACCAACTCAATCTGTTTTTCCCAAACTAAAGCCCTCCAAAAAGAGTCTGAAACATTCTGCCTCATTTAGGCCAGGAGGGGTTGTGGCCTTCAGATGTCTAATTGAACGCATTTCGCGCTGGAGCAGATTTTTGTTCCAATCTACCCCTCTAATAGGTATATGTAATCTATCAAGTACTGTGAAGTTGACCTGTGGGATTCTGTAATTGTGTTGTCTGGCAACATGCCTGCCCAATGGTACAAAGAGATTGCATGTGTGCATACTGTGCATATGCTTCTCTGCTCGCTTCCCAAACTCCTGTTTTGGTTTTGCCTATGTAGAAGGCACCACACTGGCACTGCATGAGTTAGACAACCCCCTGAGATTTACAAGAGGCATAATGCTTCAGGGTGAATGTCTCCCCATTTGGCAGTGCCAGTGTGGTCCTCCTACCTATAACACCACATTGGGAACATAGCCCACAAGGGTATGTCCCCCAAGTTTTACAAGGATCTTTTCTCTTGTCTCCTTTGTATTCACTTTGGGTTATTACCCAGTGAATTTGCTTTTTTATAAGTAATTTGTGGTTTAGAGCTCACCAACGTTTTTAAGACAGGATCTTCCGAAAGAATTGGCCAGTATATATTGATAATTTTTTTAATCTGATAATGCTCATTTAAGAACCTCATAATGATTCTGGTGGTATTATCTTTCTTTTTGATTTTAGGTTTGAAAATTAGACCTTTTCTATTCAAGCCTTTAACTCAGTTGAAGGCCTTTTTGAGTGTAGATGTCAGGTCACCTTGAGGCGAGGTGACAGATGCACACCGTAGGGATTAGGAGTGCACCGCAAGGTTGTGGACCCTACGGCTGACTGCTGCGGACGGGAGACAGATCCCACTGGGGTTAGAGCGTAAGATTCCCTGGGGCGCGGAGTCTAAGAGCCAGCAGGTGTTCACCAGCGCCTCTAGTGGTGAGGATGGACTTGGCTGCAACTGGCTCCAGGTCGCGACCCCCAGGGTCCCCCTGCTCACACCCACAGTAGGCAACAGGAGGATAGGGATAGTGAGGGACAAAGCCAAGGTCGGGGCCACAAACAGACAGGAATAGTCAGGGACACGCCAAAAGGTCAGGATCACAGGCAAACAGGGATAGTCAAGGACACGCCAAAGTCGGTAACGGAACAACAGACGAGCACACGGCAGGTAACAGGAAGCTAAAACACAAAGGATACACAATGGTTGATCAGCCGGGATGGCCTGCAGTGCACAGGTCAATATAGAGCTCTCTGATAGGAGCTAGGGTGGAGTCATGCCAGAGGATGGATTACAAAAGCAGTCAGGTGAGGGTCGGCTGGTCTCTAGAGATGAACACATGGAAACAGGTAAGCAAACTGTTGCAAAACCATGACAGTAGATTTTGTATAGCCTCTACTTAATAATCTCCTCGTAAGTTCATCAGATTAATTTTGGAATTTGTCACCGGAAATACAATTTCTTCTGATTCTTAGAAATTGACTGAAGGGGATGGATTTTTTAAGAGGTTCCGGATGGAATCTATCTGCAGGAAGCAGAGTGTTGCCTGCTGTTTCTTTCCTATACAGTTTGCTTTTTAATCTCCTATCAGATTCTTTTTGGATATTGATATCCAAAAAGTTGACTTGGTCAAGATTATATGTCATGGAGAAGAAAAGGTTGAAGCTATTTTGATTCATCAGCTGCAAACAGTCCTTCAACATGGTTTCAGGGTTGTCCCAAATAATTAGAACGTCATCTATGTAACGCTGCCACGTTAAAATCTGGCACGTATACACAGATGACTGTTCTCCTTACAGAAAGTCTTTCTCCCACTCCTCCAGGTACAGATTGGCATATGAGGGTGCACAGCACGTCCCCATAGCCACTCCCTGTACCTGGAGGTAGTGGGAGCCCTTAAAGAGAAAAACATTGTGTCTTAATATAAAATCAAGCATATGTAACACAAAGAGATTGAACTTCCAATTGTTAGTTGTCCTTTGCCTAAGAACTTTATCTATGGCTGCAATACCCAGATTGTGTGGAATGCTATTATATAGCGATTCCACATCGATAGTAACTAGGAATGCTGATTGTGGAATCACTAACTCTTCTAATATTTGTAGAAGATGGATCGTATCTATGATTTATTAAGGCAAATCGGGGTCTGAGGTATTGATCAATGATTTGACTTGTACCTTCCAAAATGTATCCATTCCCTGAAATAATGGGCCTTCCAGGAGGGTTACGTAAATTTTTATGTACCTTAGGCAAGGCATACAAAGTGGGCACCCGAGGATGTCTGGTTCAAATGAAATGCCAAGTATCCTTGGTAATAGCCCCTTCATTATAGGCTTCACCAATTATTGTATAGAATTCTGAATTAAATCTATCCACTAGTGATGCAGAGATTGAGCATTTTTTTGTATTTTCAAACACATGTTTTCATAATCAATATTGTCCATAAGGACAACAATGTCTCCCTTATCCGATGCTTTAATCGTATTTCCTGAATTGTTTTTTTAGGGACTTGGCATGTTTTTGATCTGGATTTAAATTTTGAGGGGCCTTATCTTTTTCTAAGATTTCAATCTCCTTGGTAACTTGTCTGATAAATAATGCTAGAGCAGGGTTTTGGTTGAGGGGTGGAAAATTGTGCGAATTGTAAAATTTTTTGATAGGATCTCCCTTTTCCTCCTCTTCAGCTTCCTCAATCTTTATCTCCTCCTCCCATGTTCCATCTAGCGTTGCATGCTCCTGTAGCAGCAGATTCAAGTCCCGAAGTGCCCTAAAATCTGCAGCTTTCAAATTGGGTGCTAATTTTGGCTCTTTATGCACTTGCTTGGTATATAAGTTCTTAAAAAGGAGCTTTCTAGCAAACAGATTTAAATCCTTGATAGTCTCGAAATTATCATTACTATCATTGGGACAAAAAGACAGACCTAAAGACAATACCCCATGTTCTGCCAAAGTCTCTCTAGTCTCTCTCTTTAGTCTCTCTCCTGCATTGATTTGATCATGGGTGATTCTGTTCCCTATTGCATCGGAGGTGGCTGGGACAATGGTAGTACCTTGCTTTTGTCTAAGAAATCATCAAGTTGAGTACGAGGAGTTTTCAAAATTGCTCCCAGGTCTAATTTGGTTTTGGTTATTCATATTTCCTTTACCTCTATTCAAGGAGACACCTTTAAGGGAAGTTCTCTTTCACTGCTCCTTCCACCTTGTGTTGGCTCCATGGGGAAGTCTAATGTCGTTTTTTTACTTTTTTGTTGAATTTCACCCTCCATCTCGTGCTGTTTGGGAAACGGGCCCTTTCTTTTTCCAAAGAATTGACCTGTACTGGAGGAAACTGAAGAGGAGGAATTAGATGGAGTGTCAGAGGAATAATCATTCACCTTATTTATGTCATCCTGAATCTTTTTTTTTTTTTTTTTTATCCTTTTCAACATTATTCCATTTGTATGCTCGACCATCACTGAAGGCATTTTTATCGCTTCAGTATTTCTTTTCTTTTTTGTCCTAGGTTTGTTTCCCAAAGGCTAGAAGATGTTCTCTAAGTTTATTTTCCAAATTCGCATAATTTTCATGGCCCTTCAAGGGAAGCAGTCTAACATACAAGGAATTCATTTGTACATCCATCGCCTAATTGTTGTCGATATTCATTTTGCATTTTTTAGCATCATAAGGTTCTCTTGAACACTCATTAAGTTTAATTTCCCAATTAGTCTTAAGCTCTTTAGAGATATTTTCTAATATTGGAAAGATCTGAATTCTCAGACCTATAGGATTAATGTTTTCTCTGATATAAATTGATTTAAAAAAAATTTAAATTAAAAACAAAAACAAAACAATCAACGCCTCTCCTTCGGGTTAATTTCACAAATGGAAGAGAAAAAAAACATATTTTTCAAATATAGTAGGTGGGGTCCATGTCCAATGGTATGAGCTAATAAACAAGGTCTGGGTGTATTATTCACCCTGTAATTCAGAAAAAATCATAACTCATATCCATTGGCATGTGGTTGCCATCATCCCTTCTGCTTAATTCAGATTCGAAATGTGGGATTTTGTGGGATTTTTTTTTATTGTTGCCCACAAAGAACTAGCTTATATTAAACATTTGAAGACCAAACATTTTATGGCACTTTTTGTTTAAGTCAGTAAGTTTTATTAGAAAATTACTTATAATCCCCAAACATTGTAATTTTTTTTATCAGAGACCTTAGGGACTAAAATGGTGATTGTTACAATTTTTCAAACTATGGAACTTAAAAATCTCCATAGGCAATGCTTTAAATGCCTTTAAGGTTACTAATTTGGAGTTACAGAGGAGGTCTAGCACTACCGTTTACATATGCATGTGTGACTTACGTATGTGTTCGCTTCTGCGCGGGAGTACAGAGGGATGTACAGAGGGATGTGTGGGCTTTAAATAGTTTTTATTATTATTTATTTTACTTTGTATTTTTTATTTTTACACTGTGCTTTTATTTGTTTCATCACTTGGTTTCTTTGAATGTATGGATTGTTACCAAGATGCGTTGAAAATCCCATGTCAATAGCACCTAGAAAACATTACACTGTTGACTATATCAGAAGAGTCAGCTGAAAAAGATTTAGTATGACCTATAATAATGTAAAGTAGGATTTTTGCTGTGGCAGTTTACCTTTTTGATGCGCTTTTCTAAATGTCGTTTCTTTTTTATTTTACATAAATATTTTTTTTTTATTATGTTTACAATGGTTCAGTCTTACCACTTATTTAAATGTATTGTTTTTTTTCTAGTTTCATCTGTCGATAAAAGAGGCTGTACAGATTTTTCATGAAATTCTTAAAGTTCTAAAAGAAATGTATTGTAGGTAGCAACAGTTATAAATGAGTGCTAGCACATTGAAGAAATAGCAAGTACTGGGGATTTACTTGCACAACATGAAAACAAATGAGAATGTTTCAGGCAGCACAGGACAAAAATTGCATGAAACAAAATGCAGTGACATTGCAATATTTGTGACAATGTACTCCCTTGTCAAGTGTCATTTCAGAACAGCTTGTAAAAGATACATATAAAACTATCAATGGCATGAGTTTCTAGCTGTAAAAATAATAATAAAAAAAACTTTATTGCCTGGCAAAAAAGAAGCAGTGGACACATTATTATCATAGCACTTGAAAAATGACTGAATGAAGCTCTATTACGTTTATAAAAAACAAGCTTGCCATAAAGAAAAGAAGTATGTGATGAAAAGAATTTGATTTTGATGTATCAGTCATTACATTTTACGTTCAGCAGTTCTTTGTTTTGGGAACAATACATGTTCCAAAGAAAGAACGTCTTACAGTTGTCATATGTATCCTTTCATCGGAAACATATCTAAAAATTTTACTTATTGCTACAATGAGAAAATGAGTTTCCAGATATTGATATTATTAATACTCTTTCATGTATTTGTCTTTTCATACAAGCTAAAAATACTTTAGTGAGATTTTTTTTTAGAAAATAATTAGGGACTAAATTAAAATACATCACCAACAGTAAAATAAACGTCAGTTTTTACCAATCTGAAATTTTAATGAAAACACAACTTGAAATACCATATGTTAATTAGTATTTTATTCATATTCTAAAATAAACCCTTTAATTGTTTTGTTGTCAAAAATAACTGCCTAATTATGTGATCTTATGAAATGAGAACAGCCATATGTATTTGTATATAGCTCGTTCAAAGTATTAAGGAACACAGCCGTCTATATATATATATATATATATATGTAAAACTCACTGGAGAAAAGAAAGTGTTTCTAAACTGAATATGTTATGGCTATTGGTTTTCAGGCTCAGTGGGGGCAATATATTATTTTCCACTTAGCCATATGAATCTGGGTTCATTTTGCACACCCCATCCTGTGCAGAGGAATATGAAGCTCAACACCAACCAAAACTTTTTGTTATAGTTTTAGATACATTGGGGAGGATTAGCGCCACTGTAATGAGTTCAAAGCTGTAATCCTCTGTGATGAAAAGAGTCTCCCCACTTCTCGGTCTGACACCCGTCTCCTGGATAAAAGGCGAGGTAAAATCTCCCTAACAGGGACACTGACAGCAATAAAGTTCTGAAAGGGGACCTTCCTTATTTTACTAGAAACTGTGCTTTTATTGCTTTCTGTGTCTTAATTGGGTGGAGGGACTTACTCGCTTGCTATTTTGTCTCTCTCCCATCAAATATAGAGGTCATGAGAAATCTCCAAAATGGGGACACAGACCACAATAAAGTTGAACATACCCTACTACGCCGCTTTATCAGAAATGAAATGCAGCTGGAGTTGGACTGAAAAATAGTAGTTTCCTTTGCAAACGATCAGATGTAAGAAAATACAGAGTTAATGAGCAAAGCGAAATTGTACTTTCTTAGTAATCAACTCCACTGGTTTTGGTTCATTAATGGCTTTGCTACTAACTGTCATCTATGAAAAGGTTGACTAGTTACCAGGACAACAGCAGAAAGCATTTATAAGACTTAATGAAGGAGTAACATAAGTATAAAGAAAAATGTCAGATCTGTATTTGCTGTGCTAGTGTCCTTTTGAAATAGAATGTGTAATGTGCTGTTTTCCAAACAACTAAATTCACAAATAAATGTACTGTACATTTAGCAGACACTGTATTAAGAACACCTGTTCAATTGCTTGGTAAAACTAATTGCTAATCAGCTAATCACATGGCAGCAACTCAATGCATTTAGGCGTCTGGACATGGTGAAGACGACTTGCTGAAGTTCAAACTGAGTATTCAATGGAGAAGAAAGGGGATTTAAGTGACTTTGAACATGGCATGGTTGTTGGTTCCAGATGGGCTGGTCTGAGTATTTCAAAACTGCTGATCTACTGGGATTTTCATGCACAACCATCTCTAGGGTTTGCAGAGAATGGTCTGAAAAAGAGAAAATATCCAGTGAGCGGTAGTTGTGTGGATTAAAAAGCCCTGTTTATGTCAGAGGCCAGAGGAGAATGGGCAGACTGGTTTGAGATGATAGAAAGGCAACAGTAGCTCAAATAACAACTCGATACAACCAAGGTATAATGAATACCATCTCTGAAGGCAAAACACATCAAACCTCGAAGAAGATGGGCTACAGCAGCAGAAGACCGCAATGGGTGCCACCTCCTGTAAGTGAAGAACAGCAAAATGAGGCTACAATTCGCACAGGCTCACCTGGACAATGGAAGATTGGAAAAACATTATCTGAGTCTTGATTTCAGCTGCAACATTCAGATGGTATGGCCAGAATTTGGCATAAACAACATGAAAGCATGGATCCATCCTGCCTTGTATCAATGGTTCAAGCTGGTGGTGGTAGTGTAAAGGTGTGGGGGGGATATATTCTTTGTACACTTTGGGCCCCTTAGTACCAATTGAGCATCATTTAAACACCACAGCCTACCTGAGTATTGTTGCTGACCATGTCCATCCCTTTATGACTACAGTGTACCAATCTTCTGATGGGTACTTCCAGCAGGATAATACACCATGTCACAAAGCTCAAATCATCTCAAACTGGTTTCTTGAACATGACAATGAGTCCATTTATGTTGTTTTGTGGGTAATGCTGGTTTTATTAGGAATGTAAATCATTTTAGTTTGTCCTGAATTTTTCTCGTGCTTTTGAAGAAAGTACAAAATAGCACAGCACAAAAAAAAAAAGCAGTTCACACCCCTGGTACGAAAATCAAACTTTTGGCTCACCGCCCGCAAAACCTCTCCCTTAACGGGGTTGGGTCTCCACCTGCTTCAGAGGTCAAAGGCCAGGTCACCAGCCGTTTAGCAGTGTATCAGTCACAAGCAGTCTACTCTCTGTCTCCTAAAGCCACGTACACACGATCGAATTGTATGACGTACTTAGTCCGTCATACAATCCTACGGACAATCCGGCGTACTTTCTACTGAACGGACTTGGCCACACACGGATACACAAACAGTCCGACGAAAGCTTGCGCGATGACGTACAGCACGTACGACGGGACTAGAAATAGGAAGTCCCTGACACAGCAAAGCACCCTTTGGGCTCCTTCTGCTGACTTTGCGTTAGTGGAAGTTTGGTTAGAGACGATTCGCGCTTTTCAGACTTCAGCTTAATTCGTCCGTTTTTTTTTTTTATTTATTCTCGAATTGGAATATTAATCATAAGTAGTGATGGACGAACGTTTCGCCCGGCGGTCGTTTCGCGGCGAATTTCCGACATTCGCGGTCCGCACGTTCGAACGCCTTTTTCCGTCGTTCGCCGCGGCGGACTTACGTGTTTAATGTATACAAGAACTTTAACCTTTGGTGACACGTTTATCATGTGATACAGGACAGCCAATTGAGACATGACAGCACATGGACACTTGGACATTCCCCCTAACCTATAAATACACCCGATCCGGTGGCCATTTTACATTCTTTCTTCTGTTACGATAGGGACAGGTTCCTGTGTGGAGTAGGGAGAGATAAACCACTAGCTATTTGGTACACAAAAGTTCTTTTCAGGACTGGTATAGGTGTTAGGTGTTGATAGGTTTGCTGTGCTGCTGATTCTTGCAGCAGCCTGAGTGTCTTTTGTTAGTTTAGAGAAAGGGAAAGGACGGTGTATGCTACAGGGACAGCCAGATTAGTCTTTCATCATCATCATCATCATCATCATCATTAGCTGTTACTATCAAGGTCCACAAAAGAGCTGTTCCAGTAACCACTAATCGTTCTCTTTTTTTGCCAATTTGTATAGGGACAGGAAGGAAGCAGTGTTGTCAGGCAGTGAGGGTAATTTTAAAGACTTGCTGTTATTATTAGTTCCACAAAGGTTCTTTTCAGGACTGGTATCAGTGGTACAGTAATAGGCTTGTACATGTATAATATTCTTTCTTCCAAATATAGAAAGGATATTATACTTGACTGCTGCCCTTCTGCTGCAGTCTGCTAAACATTCACAACTCACTTGTTCCACAAAAGTTCTTATAAGGACTGGTAACTTGGTATAGGGTGCTACGGTACATAGGCTTGAGTGCGGTACAGTCTGCTGTTCTGTAAGGACCGCTATCGGTCCACAATAGATAGGGTTGACGTGCACCACTGCTGACCGCTGCCCTATACTGCAGCAGTCCTTCAGCGGTATAGGGACTGACGTACAGTCTGCTAATCACTAACACACAACCTGCTTGTTCCACAAAAGTTCTTATAAGGACTGGTAACTTGGTATAGGGTGCTACGGTACATAGGCTTGAGTGCGGTACAGTCTGCTGTTCTGTAAGGACCGCTATCGGTCCACAATAGATAGGGTTGACGTGCACCACTGCTGACCGCTGCCCTATACTGCAGCAGTCCTTCAGCGGTATAGGGACTGACGTACAGTCTGCTAAACACTAATACACAACCTGCTTGGTCCACAAAAGTTCTTATAAGGACTGGTAACTTGGTATAGGGTGCTACGGTACATAGGCTTGAGTGCGGTACAGTCTGCTGTTCTGTAAGGACCGCTATCGGTCCACAATAGATAGGGTTGACGTGCACCACTGCTGACCGCTGCCCTATACTGCAGCAGTCCTTCAGCGGTATAGGGACTGACGTACAGTCTGCTAAACACTAATACACAACCTGCTTGGTCCACAAAAGTTCTTATAAGGACTGGTAACTTGGTATAGGGTGCTACGGTACATAGGCTTGAGTGCGGTACAGTCTGCTGTTCTGTAAGGACCGCTATAGGTCCACAATAGATAGGGTTGACGTGCACCACTGCTGACCGCTGCCCTATACTGCAGCAGTCCTTCAGCGGTATAGGGACTGACGTACAGTCTGCTCACTTCCTTGACCCAAAAAAGCACACCGTACTATATGCCCCTACCCTCCTCTTTGAAGAGGTTGAGCGGTGTCATATTTCTACTGGGGCTGCTTATGATATCCCTGTGCTGTGCTGACTTCCTCCTGGGGGTTCTTATTATGAAGGGATCACACTATCCCTGTGCTGTGCTGACTTCCTCCTGGGGGTTCTTATTATGAGGGGATCACACCATCCCTGTGCTGTGCTGACTTCCTCCTGGGGCTGCTTACGGTGCTGCTGTCAGTGCTGTATGTCACGGTGCTGCTGTCAGCGCTGTATGTCACGGTGCTGCTGTCAGCGCTGTATGTCACGGTGCTGCTGTCAGCGCTGTATGTCACGGTGCTGCTGTCAGCGCTGTATGTCACGGTGCTGCTGTCAGCGCTGTATGTCACGGTGCTGCTGTCAGCGCTGTATGTCACGGTGCTGCTGTCAGCGCTGTATGTCACGGTGCTGCTGTCAGTGCTCTGTATTACGGTGCTGCTGTCAGATGCCTCTATCACGGTGCATGTGTCATTCCGGTATGTCACGCTGCTGGTGATCATCTCCTGCACCCTCTTCTTTGCCTACCCTGGTCCCTGACCTTCCCTCTCCTCCATTGCCTTCATTAGCTCCATAGTCCTGAATTGTTAGAACAATTTCCCAAATAAAATAAAAATGCTTGTAGTTATCGATCCCAAATTCACCTCATACATGTATTATGTAATTGTCCAGATGGTGGGACTACGTTTTACCCCCTAATAATTACCACGTGGCCGCAAATTCGACATGAAGGTTTGCAAAGTTCGCCTCCCATTGAAGTCAATGGGGCCCGCGGCGAACGTTCGGTTTCGCGAACGTTTGGGTCCGTTCGCATTTCGCTTTCGCGAAACGTCCCGTCGGAAGTTCGTCCATCACTAATCATAAGATGAGGATGAATAAAGACATTTGTGATAACTCTGTGTGAATATAAGCAGCAAAGCAACTTCACTTTTCTCGCATTATGAAGAAGAAAAGAATGTGCTATATTAAAAGATCACAAAATTAGCAGCATGACGAATATGCTAGCTTCAATACGAACACTAGTTTTACAAGACAGAACGCTTCCGCCCTGTAAATCCTTTCTGGGCATGCGCCATTCTTTGTCCGTCGGACTAGCATACTGACGACCGTATTGTCCGCTGAAACCAAAGTACGACGGGAAGATTGGTGTGCAAACCGACCTTCTTAGTACTCCGGACTTCACGCTGAAAAAGTCAGCTGAAGCCCACACACGAGCGGATTGTCCGTTGAAATGTGTTTCAACGGACTAAGTAAGTCATACAATTCGATCGTGTGTACGCGGCATTAGTGTGTCCTGCCTCACAGACACCTGTTCCTTTGCAGGCCTTTTCTGCAGGCGGGTTTACCTCTTCAGGACCAAAGTACCTGTATTCCCACCAATATCTCTCCAAGCTTCTAAATTCTGCATCCCATATAAGGACTTAATCTGGAAAACATGTAAATTAGTTTCCCCCTTTCTAACTGGAATACCTCCCCCTGCACGGTTGAGAACCCCTGGGAACAGCAAACTGTACTCAAATCATCCTCCTTAAAGAGGAGGTAAACCCTGATGAGTATACTTCCTCTTTCATTCCCTGCAAAGGTAAAGCATAATGGACTACTATGCATCGCATAGTAGTCCATTATGTGTCACTTACCTGACACAGGAGCCAGCAAAGTCACCGCTGTCCCCTGTAGTCCAGCGCATCCATCTTCTCGGTGGGTCTCGCTGCTCCGCTGCTGTCATTCGGCGAAGCCGCGATGACGTCACCCCCGCGCATGCGCACGGGAGCCGCAACTTGCGGCATATTGCCGCTGACCACGGTGCGCTCAGTGCACCTGCGCGCCGTAGACAGCGGTGCCTGTCTTTCGGCAAATATCTCCTAAACCGTGTAGGTTTAGGAGATATTTCTTGGACCTACAGCAAGGGTTTACAACCACTTTAAAAGGACAATAACACAAACAATGATGAACATACCAGTATTCCAGGACCCATCCCTGTTGCGAGGAATCCATTTGGATAACAAATTCTTTGAGGATGTCTGGAGCAACCAGCACTGAATACTGACATAAAGTTGTTTTAAGCTCCAGAAAAGTCTCTCCAGCCTTGTCATTCCACTTTACGATGACTTACTCCTTACCCTTTGTGAAGTGATTCAGTGGCGCAGCAATAGTGGGGAAGTGTAGGATTGCTGCGCCACTGACTCACTTCACAAAGGGTAAGAAGTGTAGGACAAACAGATGGTAGTACCCATAAATGCCCAGACATGCTTTTGCCTGTTTCTTTGCAACATGACAGGACCAAGTTTGAATAGCTTCTACCTTGTTCATCTGATGTTTCACCAAACCCCTACTCACAATGTACCCCAGGTACCTGGTCTCTTGCATCACAATGGCACGCTTTTCTGGATTAATGGTAAATGCCTCCTTTTTTTAGAAAGTCCAACACAGTCTGAGCTCATGAAAGATGGGACTCCCAGTCTTTACTGAAGATAACAAAATCATCCAAATACACCCAAGTGTAATTAAAGCTGAGTAGCTGGGGCAAAATGCAACCCATTTTATATTGAAAATGACCCTCTGGAGGATGGTCTTTTCTCTGGCATCTTAGTTAAATTATCTACCAGTACTCATTGGTGAGGTCTAAGGTGGTAATACACTAGGCTGGTCCATCTACTCAGGGCATCAGATATGCAGTTCATTGAGCTCCCTGAAATAAATACAAAACTGCAGAATTCCACTGGGCTTAGGTGCCAAAACAATCAGGATAGGTTTTACTTGGAACTTTACAATAGGCTCTGTGACAATGTCATGCTTGATCACCCTGGTAAGGCCTTGCAGTCCTGAAAAAAATGTCTCAATTCTCCTGTATAAACTCCTTTTCTTGGCTTAGGGTGGTGGCAACTGGGACTAGGTCCACCATACATGGTGCGTAAAATTAACCTCAGCCAAGGCAACTTCCTGCCCTCAGTTTTTCCAAGATGTTAATAAATTCATATGGTAGATTTGGCTTTAACTTCCCAAGTTGGTGCACTTTACAATTTACCACACCAACCTTTTCTTCCACCTCAAATGACTCCTGCTTAGTGATGGACGAACTTCCGACGGGACGTTTCGCGAAAGCGAAATGCGAACGGACCCAAACGTTCGCGAAACCGAACGTTCGCCGCGGGCCCCATTGACTTCAATGGGAGGCGAACTTTGCAAACCTTCATGTCGAATTTGCGGCCACGTGGTAATTATTAGGGGGTAAAACGTAGTCCCACCATCTGGACAATGACATAATACATGTATGAGGTGAATTTGGGATCGATAACTACAAGCATTTTTATTTTATTTGGGAAATTGTTCTAACAATTCAGGACTATGGAGCTAATGAAGGCAATGGAGGAGAGGGAAGGTCAGGGACCAGGGTAGGCAAAGAAGAGGGTGCAGGAGATGATCACCAGCAGCGTGACATACCGGAATGACACATGCACCGTGATAGAGGCATCTGACAGCAGCACCGTAATACAGAGCACTGACAGCAGCACCGTGACATACAGCGCTGACAGCAGCACCGTGACATACAGCGCTGACAGCAGCACCGTGACATACAGCGCTGACAGCAGCACCGTGACATACAGCGCTGACAGCAGCACCGTGACATACAGCGCTGACAGCAGCACCGTGACATACAGCGCTGACAGCAGCACCGTGACATACAGCGCTGACAGCAGCACCGTGACATACAGCACTGACAGCAGCACCGTAAGCAGCCCCAGGAGGAAGTCAGCACAGCACAGGGATGGTGTGATCCCCTCATAATAAGAACCCCCAGGAGGAAGTCAGCACAGCACAGGGATAGTGTGATCCCTTCATAATAAGAACCCCCAGGAGGAAGTCAGCACAGCACAGGGATATCATAAGCAGCCCCAGTAGAAATATGACACCGCTCAACCTCTTCAAAGAGGAGGGTAGGGGCATATAGTACGGTGTGCTTTTTTGGGTCAAGGAAGTGAGCAGACTGTACGTCAGTCCCTATACCGCTGAAGGACTGCTGCAGTATAGGGCAGCGGTCAGCAGTGGTGCACGTCAACCCTATCTATTGTGGACCTATAGCGGTCCTTACAGAACAGCAGACTGTACCGCACTCAAGCCTATGTACCGTAGCACCCTATACCAAGTTACCAGTCCTTATAAGAACTTTTGTGGACCAAGCAGGTTGTGTATTAGTGTTTAGCAGACTGTACGTCAGTCCCTATACCGCTGAAGGACTGCTGCAGTATAGGGCAGCGGTCAGCAGTGGTGCACGTCAACCCTATCTATTGTGGACCGATAGCGGTCCTTACAGAACAGCAGACTGTACCGCACTCAAGCCTATGTACCGTAGCACCCTATACCAAGTTACCAGTCCTTATAAGAACTTTTGTGGACCAAGCAGGTTGTGTATTAGTGTTTAGCAGACTGTACGTCAGTCCCTATACCGCTGAAGGACTGCTGCAGTATAGGGCAGCGGTCAGCAGTGGTGCACGTCAACCCTATCTATTGTGGACCGATAGCGGTCCTTACAGAACAGCAGACTGTACCGCACTCAAGCCTATGTACCGTAGCACCCTATACCAAGTTACCAGTCCTTATAAGAACTTTTGTGGAACAAGCAGGTTGTGTGTTAGTGATTAGCAGACTGTACGTCAGTCCCTATACCGCTGAAGGACTGCTGCAGTATAGGGCAGCGGTCAGCAGTGGTGCACGTCAACCCTATCTATTGTGGACCGATAGCGGTCCTTACAGAACAGCAGACTGTACCGCACTCAAGCCTATGTACCGTAGCACCCTATACCAAGTTACCAGTCCTTATAAGAACTTTTGTGGAACAAGTGAGTTGTGAATGTTTAGCAGACTGCAGCAGAAGGGCAGCAGTCAAGTATAATATCCTTTCTATATTTGGAAGAAAGAATATTATACATGTACAAGCCTATTACTGTACCACTGATACCAGTCCTGAAAAGAACCTTTGTGGAACTAATAATAACAGCAAGTCTTTAAAATTACCCTCACTGCCTGACAACACTGCTTCCTTCCTGTCCCTATACAAATTGGCAAAAAAAGAGAACGATTAGTGGTTACTGGAACAGCTCTTTTGTGGACCTTGATAGTAACAGCTAATGATGATGATGATGATGATGATGATGAAAGACTAATCTGGCTGTCCCTGTAGCATACACCGTCCTTTCCCTTTCTCTAAACTAACAAAAGACACTCAGGCTGCTGCAAGAATCAGCAGCACAGCAAACCTATCAACACCTAACACCTATACCAGTCCTGAAAAGAACTTTTGTGTACCAAATAGCTAGTGGTTTATCTCTCCCTACTCCACACAGGAACCTGTCCCTATCGTAACAGAAGAAAGAATGTAAAATGGCCACCGGATCGGGTGTATTTATAGGTTAGGGGGAATGTCCAAGTGTCCATGTGCTGTCATGTCTCAATTGGCTGTCCTGTATCACATGATAAACGTGTCACCAAAGGTTAAAGTTCTTGTATACATTAAACACGTAAGTCCGCCGCGGCGAACGACGGAAAAAGGCGTTCGAACGTGCGGACCGCGAATGTCGGAAATTCGCCGCGAAACGACCGCCGGGCGAAACGTTCGTCCATCACTACTCCTGCTACCTGGCCAGGAACTTGCGCTCTACTATGGGTGTAAGCACTACCACCTAGCCCTAAACCTGGAACTATAAGTTTGGCAGACAGGTTCTAAACCCTTCTCTTTGCTTTTTGCACCCTCTGCAAATGCTTATGACCAAAGGCATCACCTTAGCAATTCTCTCTCTCATTTGGTTGATATGCTCTACCGCTGTCTAATGTGTAGAAGATTCACTTTCCCTTAACAAGGTCAAGCAACCCCGTGGTCTTCGGTACACTGACTCAAATTGAGAAAACCTGGCAAATGTCATCCTTTTGATGGAAAACATAAGTGACAAACATAAGGGAATAAGCAATCCAAATATTTGTAATCTCTTTTTTGTACAACCCTCTTGAGCATAAATTTTAGGGTCTTATCGATCAGCCCTTACATCTGTAGGTGATAGACTGAGGTACACAATTGTTTAATCTGGAAGAACTTACGCAAGTGTGCCATCATCTTTGGCATTAAAGGAGTGCCTTGGTCCATCAAGATCTCTTTAGGGAACCCAGTTCTGTAAAACATCTAAAATAACTCTAGAGCAATTGCAACCACCTCCTGATATTTTGTTTCATAATCAAGTACCACCAGGATGTATTGATATCTGTCAGCCAAATTCACCAGGGGGCCCACCAGGTCTGTAGCTATACTAAAATGGTAACTCGATAATAGGCAGTGGTACCAAGGGTTTTCTAGAATGCACAAGTGGAGCAGTCAGCTGACAAGTGGGACATGAACTACAATATCTTTTCACTTCAGCAGTAACTCCAGGCCAGTAGAATATAACTGTTATCTATGCCTTTGTTTTTTCACCCCCCACCCCCCACTTGACCTTCCAATACATCATTGTGAACCAAGTCAAGTACCATGTGTCTAAAAGGCTGGGGGACCAATAATTGGTCTATCACCTTACCTTGGACTTTGGTGACTCGATATAGCAAATCACTATTGACCACAAAGTGTGGAGTCCTTTCATTAGCCACAGGCAGTAGTGATACTCCATTAACCACTATATCTTGCTCGCTGGCATTTTTTAACAGAAGGTCCTACATCTGGGAGCCACCAAATAAACCCCTCAACACTTTCAGGTCAGGATGCACAGAATTCCAACCTTAGGGGTCTCCTTGGTTTGTAGACCATCAACACCAAGTGCCACGTTATGTACATTTTCTAGAGTCATAATGTCCAGCCCTTCAAAGAGAACAAAACAGTCATTCCATGCAGGCAGTCTTGTGCTCAGATAGTTCCATAGTTTTGCAAGAAGAGAACAGTCCAACCCAAATATAATATCATGGATCAGGTTGAGTACCACCCCGACCTCTTGGGTAACTATGTCAGACTCAGTAGCTATTGTCACTGGCACCAGATGGTACTCTCAAGTGTCCCCATGCAAACATACCACCCACAGGGTTTAATTTACAAGACCCACCCTCTGAGTTTTGGATGGTTTCTGTTGAATCAGCCGATATTCAACCTGTGTGTATCAGGCTTAGGTGTGTCCTGCCTCACACTCCACCTCACAGACAACTGATGATTGTTTTCTGTTCCTTTTCAGGTCTCTCCTGCAGGCAAGTTAACCCCTTCAGGACCAAGGTCCCTGTTATCAGTGTTGGAGAGGCTTTTTCCCTATCCACAGTCTATCTGAGCCTGCAAATTCTGGATCGCATATATGGATAAACCTTGGAAACCTGTAAATCAGTTTTTCCCCTTCTAACCAAAATACTTCATCCTGCATGGGTGAGAGCCCCTGAGTACTCCAAACTGTGCTCAAATCCCTCCTGTAAAGGGGCTACATCCCAAATTATGGGCAAACATACCTGCCTTTCAGCATCCATCCCTGGTGTCCTCTACATTAGATAAAGAAAAGAAAATGCTTCTGGGTGCCACCATCTTAGATGTGAAGTTAGCAGACTAAAAATATTCAGAGCTGTTACTCAAGTGAAAAATTTTAGTATCCCCCCTCCCTAGTAGCTGCATAAAGGATAATACAGGGAGGTGAGGGGAGGAGTGAAGAAGTTAATTCACTCAAGAGAGTGAACTATGATGTTCAAGGAGAGTAGAGGCTATGCTAGGGTATTGATTAATAATTTTTTCTAGCAAATTCAATGGAACATTGCAAATGAATAAAAATTAATTTATGGAAAAGAAAAACACGTCAAGTAAGCATTTAAAATACTAGAATTGTCTGTTCATTTACCTGCACAAATTCATCAAACATCATTTTTTTTTTTTTTAACAGAAAGATGTCCTGGAGCCTAGAAGATGTTATCCATATGCAGGAATGTTCTAACCAATTACACACTCAAAACAAAGAAACGTATTAAAAAAATGAATATACTTGAAGTGCTTGGTAGCTGTTAAATAAAACTCTAAACAGAATCAAGCACTTTTCCTGTCATTATATTAAGTGCTGCTAAGCAACTGTGGAATTTAAATGATGCAATACATTTACAAAGAACATAAATAGTTATTGATCTTAAATAAAGAGATGATGAGCCTAATTTTAGACATTATTGTACAACCATTACACAATCATGTGTACAAAGCTAAAAAAAAAAATTGTTAGTGTAATAGAAATGTAATTAAAGACATCACACAATTATGATTGCCGTTTCAAAAAAAGGAAATACAGAGTAAAGAGTTACATGTGTTATATGTGTAGAAAAAATATCTTAACATTTAATTTATACATTAGGAAACAAGCTGGATGAACACTGAAAAATTCTACGATCACTTATGTGTTGTAATCTTATAGCTATGGAAAAAGAATGATCTTTTCTTTGTGCATGCATGAAACTATAACATAATTTGAGTCAGGTTAAAAACTGGTAACCTCTTTAGCTACAGCACAGACCACTTATCCAACACTATAATCTCCTATTACCATCTATGAGAGTTCTGCTAGTCAAAGAACATCCTAACATTCCTCATTGACATAAAATGACTGGTATCTGATACCTGAACATCTGACCTCCTGTTTATGTCTTGGAACGCCCTAACACTTCTAGTACAAAATAGAGACAGGAGCAGGCATTGTAACTGTTAATTAGAGTACATCAAATTTGAAATAAGGCTATTCACAGTAACAAGGCGCAAATGTTATCTTTAAAGAAAACGGCTTCACAGGATCTTTAGGGTCGACAAAGGCTTTTACAAAACAGAGAGGGTGTCAAGGAATTTCCAGTGACCTTGTTAAAAATGTGCTCCAAACTAAAAAAAAAAGTTTTATTGACAAAAGGATTTGTATTTCTGTACATTTACTGCTGAGATTTACACAGCTCTGCCACACTGCATAGTCAGGCAAAGGATACCACTTTATTGAATGAGGCTTACCGGAAGTGATGGACCCCAGATGATGCCTTATTATGGCGAAACGTGTCAGATGAGGTTTGCTGACGCCACTGCGTTGCCAGAATTTTAATGTACATGCCTTTTATGTCTTCTCACACGTGAGTACCCATTATTTTTTTGAATAAACGTTTTTTTATATATAACAGTAATACACTATGTGGCTCAATTTCCTCATTTTTTGGTATATGTAACCTGGGAGAGACTCACAGTGTCTACCTGGCTACTATATTTCGGATCCCTTTACAATCCACATATGGAAGAGTCTAATTCAAACGTCTGATGTGTATGGAAGTTCGGAGATGTAACATCCCCAGGTGTGATTACACCATTAAGCCTTAATGAATCAGTGGGCATAAGCCTAGTTGTGTCCACCACTTATGGTAAGCCTCATTCCATAAGTTGGTGGTTATCTTCAGATAAATCACTTGTTTTTCCAGTATCTACGGCACTCTTTGAACTCTTCATGGACTTAAAGGATTTTATAATTTTTTTGCACCATTGCTTCCAAATATGGTGGATAGTTTTAGTATCACCACCCACTTTTTTAGTTTTTACAACACTTATTTGGCTTTTCTGTGTACAAATGGAACTTTATATTATTTGCACAATATATATCAATATTGATTATTGTTTAATTATGTTCATATTTTGATTATCACTGTTTATATTTACACAGATACTTTGTTTATTTGGATTATCACAGTATATATTTATACAGATACTTTGTTATTGCATACAGTCTTTTATTGGTTGTAGCACTTTACCTATATTTCATTAACAGCGCCGCACTTGACCATTACTTTATATTGCTTTTACCACATAGATTTTCCGTTGTGCAGGCAGCTAATTGCGGTTGTGTTTTTTAGACAGCGCAGTTTTGGTCTTTTTATTTTTTTTCTCTTACAAAGGACACCACTTTCTCTGTTACAGTTAAGAAATATCTTGCAATCTTCCTTGACAGCATATTTTCTTGCAGTATACTTTGACCCCCATTGCTGCTACTCTTTATTTCAGAGTGCTGCCCTACAAGCAATTGAAAAAGGCTGATACTAATAAATACAGAGCTGTATAAATCTGTGTCTTTTACATACACTGTATTACCAAAAATATTTGGACTCCTGCCTTTACACGCACGTGACTTTAATAACATCCCAGTCTTAGTCCGTAGGGTTCAATATTGAGATGGCCCACCCTTTGCAGCTATAACATCTTCAACTCTTCTGGGAAGGCTGTCCACAAAGTTTAGGAGGGTGTCTATTGGAATGTTTGACCATTCTTCCAGATTTTCATTGGTGAGGTCAGGCATGATGTGGACAAGAAGGCCTGGCTCACAGTCTCCACTCTATTTCATCCCAAATGTGTTCTATCAGGTTGAGGTAAGGAGTCTGTGCAGGGCAGTCAAGTTCCTCCACCCCAAACTCGCTCATCCATTTCTTCATGGACCTTGCTTTGTGCACTAGTGTGCAGTCATGTTGGAACAGGAAGGAGCCATCCCAAAACTGTACCCATAAAGGTGGGAGCATACAAATTGTCCAAAATGTTTTGGTATGCTGATGACTTAAGAGTTCCTTTCACTGGAACTAAGGGGCCAAGTTCAACCCCTGAAAATCAACCCCACCTCATAATCCTCCCTGCATCAAATGATTTGGGCAGTGCACAAAGCAAGGTCCATAAAGACATGGATGAGAGAGTTTGAGGTGGAGGAACTTGACTGGCCTGCACAGAGTCCTGACCTCAACCCAACTGAATACCTTTGAGATTAATTAGAGCAGAGACTACGAGCCAGACCTTCTTGTCTAGTGCCAGACCTCACAAATGCACTTTTGGAAAAATGATTAAACATTCCCATAGACATACACCTAAACCTTGTGGACAGCCTTTCCAGACTGGGTTGAATCTGTTATAGCTGCAAAGGTTGAGGCAAATCAATAATTAACCCTTTGGAGGAAAACTGGGATGCCATTAAAGTTCATGTGCCTGTAAAGACAGTTGTCCCAAAACTTTTGGTAATATAGTGTATGACTGGAGTTCAACATATGGAACAATCAGGATTTATTTAGTTCCATACCCATAGTATTCAAACCTATATAGCTTGACATTAGCTAAATGCATCCTGCTTTGATAGATATCAGTGGATACCCAATGAGCACCTATACTTACCAGAGGCAGAGGTTGCAATGAACAAAGTGCAAATCTGCATTGAACACACATAATTAGACACTTTTGGCTTCTTGAGACTGCTGGTGCATGTTAGGCCGCGTACACACGGGCGGACTGTTCGCTCAACTTTGTCCGCTGAACAGTGTTTCAGCGGACAGTCCGCTCGTGTGTGGGGCTTCAGCGGACAGTTTCAGCGGACAGTTTGATGAACAAAGTTTTTCGGAAATTCCGAAAAACTGTCCGCTGAAACTTTGTTTGAGCGAACAGTCCGCCCGTGTGTAGGCCACTTTCGAAATGAGCAAACTGTTCCTGCTCGGAGGAAAGTCTGCTCATTACGAGCGCGTCTCCAGGTAGGCTGGGCCCGCGAAGGAGACGTCGCGGGCCCCGCCGCCTGGTATGGACTTAAAGGGGAACCCCAACGCCGAAAAAAATCGGCGTGGGGGTCCCCCCAAAGTCCACAACAGACCCTTGTCCGAGCACGCTACCCGGCCGGCCAGGAAAGGGGGGCGAGCGAGCACGCCCCCCCTCCCGAGCCGTACCAGGCCGCGTGCCCTCAACATGGGGGGTGCCTTGGGGAAGGGGGGGCCGCGCGGCCCCCCCACCCCAAAGCACCTTGTCCCCATGTTGATGAGGTCAAGGGCCTCTTCCTGACAACCCTGGCCGTTGGTTGTCGGGGTCTGCGGGCGGGGGGCTTATCGGAATCCGGGAGCCCCCTTTAATAAGGGGGCCCCCGGATACCGGCCCCCCACCCTATGTGAATGAGTATGGGGTACAATGTACCCCTACCCATTCACCTGTAAAATAAAAGTACCCAAAAAAAAAAAACACAACACACGAGATAAAATATTTTATTGCACAGCTCCGGGGGTCTTCCGTCTTTGGGGGTCTTCTCGCCGGACTCCTCCGCTATCTTCGTGTAGCTCTTTTGCTAGCGGAGGAGTCCGGCTTTCTTCCTCCCCGCCGCCGGCCTCTTCTCCCGACTTCGGGGGTCTTGTCCCCCTCTTCGGTTCTTCTGCCGGGCCACCGCGCCTTCTTATAGCTCTTTTGCAGGCGGTGGCCCGGTCTTCTGTCGCTGCCGCCTTCCGTTCTTCTGCCGGGCCACCGCGCCTTCTTATAGCTCTTTTGCAGGCGGTGGCCCGGTCTTCTGTCGCCTTCCGGTCGCCTTCCGTTCTTCTTCTTGTTCTTCTTATTCTTCTTCTCCAGGAGATGTTGACACGTCGCTCTCTCCGGCCGGAATGCCAGAGCCGCGCTGTGCGGCCACTTATATAGTGACAATGGGGCGGTGTCACATGGTATATGTCACATGGGTTGGTCACATGGTGACCCCGCCCCCTTACGATGTCATAGTCCCCATGTGACATCAACCCGCCTGCAAAAGAGCTATAAGAAGGCGCGGTGGCCCGGCAGAAGAACCGAAGAGGGGGACAAGACCCCCGAAGTCGGGAGAAGAGGCCGGCGGCGGGGAGGAAGAAAGCCGGACTCCTCCGCTAGCAAAAGAGCTACACGAAGATAGCGGAGGAGTCCGGCGAGAAGACCCCCGAAGACGGAAGACCCCCGGAGCTGTGCAATAAAATATTTTATCTCGTGTGTTGTGTTTTTTTTTTTTGGGTACTTTTATTTTACAGGTGAATGGGTAGGGGTACATTGTACCCCATACTCATTCACATAGGGTGGGGGGCCGGTATCCGGGGGCCCCCTTATTAAAGGGGGCTCCCGGATTCCGATAAGCCCCCCGCCCGCAGACCCCGACAACCAACGGCCAGGGTTGTCGGGAAGAGGCCCTTGTCCTCATCAACATGGGGACAAGGTGCTTTGGGGTGGGGGGGCCGCGCGGCCCCCCCTTCCCCAAGGCACCCCCCATGTTGAGGGCACGCGGCCTGGTATGGCTCGGGAGGGGGGGCGCGCTCGCTCGCCCCCCTTTCCTGGCCGGCCGGGTAGCGTGCTCGGACAAGGGTCTGTTGTGGACTTTGGGGGGACCCCCACGCCGATTTTTTTCGGCGTTGGGGTTCCCCTTTAAGTCCATTCCAGGCGGCGGAGCCCGCGACGTCTCCGTCGCGGGCCCCGCCTACCTGCACACGCGCTCGAAATAAGCGGACTGTTGCCTCGTGTGTGGGCGAGTCCATTCATTTCAAAAGTTGCACGGACTTAGTACGACGAACAAAGTTTGCCGTATTTGTCCGCTCAAAAAGTGCCGTGTGTGGGCGTGTTCGTTCATTCAAAAGTTTGAGCGGACTGTTTGACGAACTTAGTTTCGGCAGACAGTCCGCCCGTGTGTACGCGGCCTTAGTATTTGTATCCCGGAATGATAAACAGAGGTTCTCTAATCAGGTAACAGGACTGACTTGGAGCCTTAAAATAAGTAAATGGCTAGATTAAGTTAACTGATTTGAGCTTGAGCCTTTTCTTCTGGAGAGGGCCCAAACAAGCGTACACACCTTCAAAGGGTAGCAAAGCCTTCCTTACAAGGGAATTCTGCTTTCCATCATTCGAACACAGCATTATACACCATGGGGTCTTGTAAAGAAATAGCTGAATCTACCACAGGAATGTCCCATAACCTAAGGGAACTTTCCTAAATAGGATATTGGTGAGCAAAATTTTTGGGAGGAGCGTGATCTTCTCCAGGTGAGGCCAGTTGCCACACAGGACCAACTCAACCAGCACATGGACCAGGGAGGTCTTAGCTGATGTAGGGAGTTTTAGAGATCCCTGATACCTTTGGGCAAGCAGACCTCTGCTGCTCCAATGCTAAATAAGAGCATAAAACTTTAGTAAGCAAAGCGATAGTCTTTCAACAGATGAGAAATTTCTATAGCAGATGTATCCTCCTGACCGGGCACACCAGAAGGCAATCTTCCTCAGTTGACACCTTCTCCTACTGCACTGTGACTGCCTCTAGGTCACAGTCTGACCTAGAAGGGCAGATTGAAAAGACCTCTGCTGTGTAGAGCTTCAACAAAGCCCAATATTCTGCACATTAACTCTGGCAGAATATAGCTCTCTAGAATAGAAGGATGAGGCTGCCAACAGCCTGGCAAAATGAGCAAAAGGAAGTGAGCCAGATTAGGGGCTTGCCATCAGGGGAGAGGTTACTAAGGCCCTGCACAGGTCTACTACAACCACCAAGGGAGTTAAAATGCTGAGACAATGCTCTTGATCTTGTCACACCCATTACCTCTGTGCTTATGGTCCTTGATTCTCATGAATAAAATGTCCCCAGGTGGGTACTCTTGACCTACGTAGCAGTATCAAAGAAGGGGAATGTCTTGGTGCAAGCACTTGTAGGCTGCTTTAACCCCGGATCTGTAACTGTCAAATGCTACAATGCGCTCTCAGACAGAAGAAATAGGAGAATTTGCTCAGTTGGCATCCTGGTTCCAACAAGGAAGAGATAGGGCACACAAACACCATACCCTCCTGGAGGTTGGGCAGTGCATGTTCAGAACACAGGCTCTGTGGATGCAACAACACCAATTTTTTTGCAGGTGCAGTAGCGTCCATTTGAGCAGGCAGAGAACTGTGCCTTCAGAGGGGGACAACGGTGAAATATAGGCACAGCAGGAGCCCTTTGATAACACAACTAAATGGTGCCAAAGCATCATTAACCCCATACACCCTGAAACCCCACTCCTAGTCACCAGAAGGGTGAAAAACGGTTTGTACCTCAATTTCAAAAGGGGAAATAACTGGGCACTTTGGGGTGAATGCTTAACCTCTTCCCAAAGCACTATAGTTCTGTAGGACTTCATATGATGTCCTCCCAGGATCTCTGGCCAAGCCCTGGCGCAATCTGTCATCTGCCATGTCCACCGGACACAGCCGATGACAGTTCACTGTACTGGCCCACTGTTGGTACCATGTGATCACTATGTTCCAATCACAGCCGATCACATGACAGTTGTACACAATGAAAGTCTTTGATTCATGCCTTTCATTGTGTACTATTGTGATGAGCTCTGTGATTGGTCACAGTCATCACATGGTACAGCCAGGGCCAATCACAGCCCATCTGTACTACTATGTAATTAGCTGTGGCCAATCACAATAAAGCCTCATACACACGTTCAGACTTTATACAAACTTTCCCGTGGACTTTTGTACAAAGAGCGTTGCCCCTGAACTTGTTAAGCATACACACGATCTGACTTTTTCAGCCAACTTTCACCAAATCACGTGGTTTTTCTGCTCATTACTGCCACCTTTGGTCAACTTATGCATCGTTGTGTGATCTTTTGCATTGGCTCTGAGCATGCGTGTTTGTAAAGTCTGATGGTTTTCTGTACACACGATCGGACTTTGCTTCATCGGACTTTGCTTCATCGGACTTATGTTGTCAAAGAGTTTGTCCGTTCACACAGAAAACAAAAGTCAGATGAAAACCGAAAAAGTTTGTCCGATGGAGCGTACACACGATCAGATGTAACCTTAAAACAGCCAATATGCATGTTTGTTGTCAAAAAGTCAGATCGTCTGTACAGGCCTTAAGTAAACACTGAAGGAGTAGTTTTCATTCGGGAAAAAATGTTTGCTTGTGACTGTAAAATGAACAGTTATAATCATAGTGTATGTAAAAACACTGTATTGCTGTGGCTCTCTGTATGTAAAAAAAAAACAAATTGTAAAAAAAAAAAAAAAAAAAGAATGTATCAAATTGTGAAAAAAACTTTTTAAATAATTTCTTCCTTTTCGACAAAAAAGTGAGAGATAATGCCAACATGCCAGAATTTGTTTTTTTCAAAAAAGGATCGCCTCCTAAAAATGACTTGTGGCATTCAGAAAGTGATAAGTACACCTGGTTGAGTTTCAGTCATTTTTAGGAGAGGGGTGATTTTTTTTTTTCCAACTCAGTGATTCTGTTTTTGATTGGAATTTATTCTTCTGACATGCTGGTGTTATAACTTTCACTTTGGTGTTATAAGTTGCATGGAGTAAATACAGCTGGATAAAATGAAAACTGTGTCTTCATTTTAGGCTGCATAGCAACAAAATGTGAGGGGGGATTCTTTTCTATACAAATTTCATATACCATAGACTAAATAATATACACGGATTTGGTTATTTTCAAACAAATGTAGCAATATACATTTTTGCTAAATTTCTGGAAAAAAATTGCTAAATTGTGTAACAGAAACAAAGAATGTTCTGTTTTTTTTTATGTTGATTAAATACAACCAAAAATCTCTATTTATGTGAAAATAAATGATGAACATTTCATATGGGTACATTGTTGCATGACTGTTCAATAGTCATTCAAAGCGTGACAGTGCTGAAAGCTAAAAATTGGCCTGGCCAGGAAGGGAATAAATGTGCCGAATATTGAAGCAGTTAAAGTCCTTACGCCATGTCAGTAGCAAGAGTAAAGGGGAACTAACCTGTGTCTAACTATATATATTGTTCTACATACCAAGGGGAGTGCCCACAGAAGGATCCAGTGCAAAGCATCATTACAGGCAAGAATTGCAGCTTCTAGCAGGAAGAGTCTGGGTACAGTCCTGCAAGTTTATGCCAAGAAGTAGAATTCCAAGAATCTGGAAGCTGCAATAGGAGCCACAGTGGCTATGGTGCACGCACGTGATGAAGGCATCATCGAGAAAGAAATCATCCAAAAAGAGAGCGAAAGAGAGAAACCTCCACAGAAGGAGGTAAGCTTCTCTCTGTACAGTAAAGAGGTCCATCATCTAAGAACACTAGAAAAAAAAACGAGACTAGCTGAGATCGGGAGGAGTTATATAATGGATGTCCCCACAGCCTTTCATTTTGCTTCTAAATACACGCATGTGCCAAGGGGGGCATCCCATGGCAGGATCCAGTGTAAATTAGCATTACAGGCTGGCCCTGCATCTTATACCAGGCAGGGTCTGAACATGCAAGTCTAGTCCATCGATACAAATGTAGCCCCAATGGCTACAGTGCAACTGTTTGAATAAGGAATCATTTTGGAAGGAGGAGTTATGGTGTGAAGACCTTTCTGATATGGTTTGAAGGGTTTTGAGCAAACTAAATAGCTTAGTAGGTTCTGGAATTATAAGGGCCAACTCCATCTAAAATAGATTTCACTTTGGTATGGTTGCGGGTATACAAAATCATGTACATCTCGTAAAATATTGCCACCAGACTGCACACTTTCATTTGTCAAGGCCATTAAAATTATGTCACATTCTCTCAATGGAAACTTCATAACACAGACTTGGGAAATTATTTTGGAGAAAAGCTGCAATAAAGTATTAACTTTATTATGGCCTTTGGAATAGTGGACTGGGGGTGATCCTGGAAAGAACAAACTGCAGTAGTGAAATCTTGTCATCAGTCTTAGATATATGATATAAATACATTTTTTGTTTTTGTGTTTTAACCACTTCAGCCCCAGAAGAATTGACCAGAGCACTTTTTGCAATACGGCACTGCGTTGCTTTAACTGACAACTGCGTGTCCACAAAATGTCCTTTCCTGACAGACTCCATGGCAGCAACGTGTGGGTTAAGTCCCGCCTCCACTACCCTATAGGACACCACTCCCATAAATCTTTGCTCCCTGCCCATGGCCGTGTTCTTTTTTTGTCCTCCTCCGTAGGACCAGACGTTATGGTCTTTCTACCTGAAAATTGCTCCCACACGGTTCCATTGTTGGTTTGGCCGAATTGCGACTGGATGGAATTGTCGCATGACTCCGCTAAGCCCTAGCTACTAGCGGGGTATGGAGTGGGCATTGGATATAAGCGCTGGAGGAAGCCGGAAACCTAGCCACTGGCAGGCAGGCTGCGCATTTGGTCGGATAGCCCAGCTAAATAGCAGGTGACCTATTTTGCCCTGAGAAGTCCGGTATGTATTGTGTTTACCTTCGGCCTGGAGACGATCGTGTGGGAGCGGTAAGATTGTTCCTCTTTTCCATGGCAGCAGTTTGTGTTTGTTTCTTGCCGTTTCTCCTTCATTTTCCGTTCGTTTTCTGTGTCTGTGTATGTGGGTATAGGCGTGACGGTCGGATTAGCCTGCGTTCCAGACCGGCGCTCACTTCCGGGTCTTCGTCGGTACGTTCGTTCTGCGCATGCGCGCGTACGGCACAGGATCGAGGCTTGGTTCGCGCGGGCGCGGTGGCGGCGGGATGACGCTATTCGCGCATGCGCAGTAGCGGTACACAGGACGCGGTGATGACGTCATTAAGGCGCCTTATTTAAACTTAGAAAATAGCCTGCAAGCTTTGGGAATGCTTGCAGGTTATTTCGTGACTTCCCCTTGTCCAGGTTTTCTGCTCTGGAGGTAGGTGGCCTTCTGGGAAGAAGGGGGTGGGCGTGTGTGTGTTTGATGCCCTCAGCCTTACTTATATGTCTTTGCAGCATTTATGGAAACCCCTAGAGATATGGACTCCCCTCCGCCGGTATGTGGCCAGCCCTCTCATAATAGGTACTGTCTGGGGAGGAAGTAAGGGGGGGGGGGGAGTGGTCCAGTATTAGTCAGTGTGTTATCTTTCCTTATCTGTATGTCTCTTCTATCTCTGTCTTAGCCCATCTAGATCAGCACAGCAACGCAGCTCAATGCACAGAGGAAGCGATTCTTCTAAGTCTTACCACCGGCACTCATATTCTAAGTCTAAACATCACGGCTCACCCTCAAGATCTGGGCGCCGTAGCGAGGATCGATCTCGCTCCTCCAGGGCTCATTCCAGCCACTCTGTTATTAATACTTGCTGGGGATGCAGATCGCAAGTTCCTATTGGGAAATCCCTGTGTGACCTCTGCTTTTCCAAAGCCTCTAGTGAGAGAGGGGGTACGGACCAGCAACTAAGATCCCTTGTGGAAAAAGTGGTGAAAGAATCCCTCAAGGGGATCGGGGCCAATCAGACCCCTGTGCCTCAGTCTGAATCACCTCAGTCACCAGTCAGGGATTCGCATGCTCAAGAGCTCTGGGAGTCCTCTTTAACAAGCCACCATTCAGCTGCTGCTTCAGACAGTGAATCTGAGGAAGATAGCCCCTGTGTGGGGTTTGACTTTGCCTTACTTTCTCCCTTGGTGAAGGCCATCAGAGAGGCTTTGAACTGGGAAGATGAGGTGGCTAATCCTTCCAAACAAAGGAAGTATTTCAAGCAACTTAAAAGGGAGCGTCTTAACTTTCCATTCCTGTCTGAACTTGGTGAGGTCATCACGGATGAATGGAGTAAAGTTGAGAAAAAGAATAGTATGCTCTCAAAAGTCCTAAGGTTATATCCCTTTAAGGAGGATGAGGTCAAGTATCTGGAATCCGCTCCACTCGTGGATGCAGCGGTGATGAGATTAGTAAAACATGTGACCCTTCCATTGGAGGATACAGTTTCATTCAAGGATGCCTTAGATAGGCGGATTGATTCCGATTTAAAGAGAGTCTACCTCACTGCTGGTATGGCATGCAAGCCAGCATTGGCTTTAGCGGCAATGTCCAAAGCCATGGAAGTCTGGACGGACGGTGTGGATGATACTCTCAGAAACATTTCGGATGAAGTCGCTAAAAACTCTCCTATCCAGGAGTTGCGGCTTGCTTCGGCTTTTCTGGGGGAGGCTTCGATTGACATCATCCGCCTAGTGTCCCGGGTCATGCTTTCAGCTGTAACCGCCAAACGGGCCCTTTGGCTCCGTCCCTGGCTGGCTGATCCAGCATCTAAACAGGTGTGGTGCCGTATCCCCTTCGAGGGTTCTTCTCTTTTTGGGAATAAATTGGATAATGCCATAACCCGGGCCACTGGTGGTAAGTCGGGGTTTCTTCCCCAGGATAGACGCTTAAAAAGCCAGAGGAGATTTTTTCCCAAAAAGCAGTATCAAGAGCAGGCCAGGGAGGCCCGTAGCTATAAACCGGGTCGGGAATATTCCAGATCATGGAAATCAAGGCAGTCATCCTTCAAGAAATCCGCCAAGAGCAGTGCGTCAGGAGAGAGGGAACCAACCAAATCTTTTTGAGATTGGGCCCGCTCAGATAGGCCAGGTGGGGGCTCGTCTTCTACATTTTCGGCATGTCTGGGCGGCCTCAATCCAGGACCTCTGGACCGTCAGAACGGTCTCTTCAGGCCATTCTTGGACCTTCTGCAGGTCCCCAAGACTAAAGTATGTTCCCACTTCATTTCCAGCCACAGAAGAAAAAAGGCAGATCTTGTTGGCCTACGTGAAATCTTTATTGGCTCAAGGCGCTGCCGTACCCGTGCCAGACGATCAACGAGGGAGAGGAATTTATTCCCCTCTTTTTATGGTCCAGAAGAAAAACGGTTCTTGGAGACCAGTTATAGACCTTACACATCTGAATCGTTTTATCAAGAAGGAAAGGTTCAAGATGGAAACCTTGTCTACAATACAACAGTCAGTCCAGTCAGGAGACTGGATGATTTCAATAGACCTAAAGGACGCTTACTTTCATGTCCCTGTGGCAGAAGATTTTCAGCAGTTTCTGCGGTTTTCAGTAGGAAAACTACATCTCCAGTTTGTGTGTCTCCCGTTCGGACTTTCAACGTCCCCCCGAGTGTTCTCAAAGGTGTTGTTGGCCGTAGTGGCTCTATTGAGAACCAAGGGAATTCGTCTTTACCACTATTTGGACGATCTTCTGCTGCTAGCCCAGGACAGAGACCGTCTGTTACTGCACAAGGGTCAGGTTATCTCCACTCTTCAAGAGTTCGGTTGGATCCTGAATCTAGAAAAGAGTCAGTTAATTCCCTCCCAGTCTCTTGTGTTTCTAGGCGCACTCTTCAACACAATGAGGGGTACCATCTCTTTACCCGAAGAGAAAGTAGTGGTAATTCGAGACAGAATTCGTCCGGCCCTCTCAGCCTCCCATCTTCCGGCTCTTCAGTGCTTGAGGATTATTGGCACCATGGTGGCCACGATTCCAATGGTGAGGTGGGCCCAATGGAAGATGAGACCGTTCCAAAAGGGGTTTCTTCACCAATGGCTGGGCAACAAGATGCAACCTATCCGGATCACATCTTCAATGAGAATCTCTCTGCTCTGGTGGCTTCGGAAGGAGAACCTATTCAATTGCCATTCCATTCTCCCCATCTCATGGGTGACAATAACTTCGGATGCCAGCAACAGGGGCTGGGGCGCCCACTGTTTGACGGAAGTAGCACAGGGCACCTGGGACTTTCCTTCCAGGAGGATGGTGTCGAATATTCTAGAACTGAGGGCAGCCTTCCAGGCGCTCCTAGCCTTTCGTCATCTGGTCTTAGGAACCTCGGTCCTACTCAGACTAGACAACACTACAGCAGTGGCATATATAAGGAGACAAGGAGGTACTCGGAGTCTGTCCCTTCTTCAGGAGGTAGAGCCAATCATGTCTTGGGCTCAGAAGAACCTGGTCAACATTACAGCAACTTATGTTCCAGGAACGCAGAACGTCCAAGCGGATTTTCTGTCTCGGGTCAATCTGGACAACAACGAATGGTCCCTTCACGAAGAAGTTTTCAGGTGGATTCTAACGTTATGGTTCTCCCCAGAGGTCGACCTATTTGCTTCCCCTTGCAACAAGAAACTGGCGAGGTATTATTCCAGGTTTCGGGATCCTCAGGCCTACGGAGTGGATGCGCTGACGGATCGATGGTGGTTCAACAAAGCTTACGCCTTTCCTCCAACTCCTATTATTCTACAGTTCCTGCGGAGACTCAAAACAGAAGCAGTAGAGGTGATAGCTGTAATACCTTATTGGCCCAACAGGCCATGGTTTCCGCTTCTAATGCTCCTCAGTGTCAGAGATCCGATTTCCTTACCTCTCAGACCCGATCTTCTATCCCAGGGCTCGAAGCTCCATCCCTGTCCAGCCCATCTATGTCTGAGGGTCTGGTTTTTGAGAGGGGAAGGTTAGAGGCTCTGGGTTGCCCAAAGGAGGCCATTCCTACTCTCATGAGTGCAAGGAGGAAAAGTACCAACCAGGTATATGAGAGGATTTGGTCTAGATTCACAAGTCACTTGTCTTCCAGGTCTTGCTCCAGTGGTAATTTGACGGTTCAGGATGTTCTCGGTTTCTTACAGTCCGGACTAGACATTCCCCTGTCTGTCAGCGCTCTTCGTGTGCAAGTCTCGGCAATCTCGGCCTTTTCTGGAGTATCCTGGGCTAAACATCCTTTGGTTCAGCAATTTTTTAAAGGAGCGATTAGACTTAGATCACAGAGGAAACCTAGGTTCCCCAAGTGGGATTTACCGCTAGTTCTCGACTTCTTCTCTCATCTGGACAGAACACTTTCAGTCAAAGAATTGTCCCTAATGACATCCTTTTTGGTGGCCATATCCTCAGCAAAAAGAGTCTCTGAGATTCAGTCTTTAGGGTCAAAGGAACCTTTCCTCACATTCTTCCCTGACAGAGTGGTCCTAGTGCCAATGCTGGGTTCGAACCCAAAGGTTACCTCAGTCTTTCACGAAAATCAGGACATTACCCTTCCTACCTTTCATTCGGCTGGGAATCAGGATCTTCATCCTCTCGACATGGGAGTTATCTTGAAACGATACCTGGAAGCGACAGCTTCTTTCCGGCAATCAGATTATCTTTTTGTTCTTTTTCATGGTAAAAGCAAAGGCCTTAGGGCTTCGGTCAGATCCATCTCCACGTGGGTGGTTCAGGCGATCCAGTGGGCTTATAATGAGAAGGGCTTGGCTCCTCCTGAGGCGGTTACGGCACATTCCACGAGAAGTCTCTCTACTTCTTGGGCAGCTTCACGTCATGTGGCTCCTGAGGTTATCTGCAGGGCTGCCTCTTGGTCATCCATTCATACATTTATGGCTCACTATTGTGTTGAACCTGCCAGTTTATCTTCTGTTGATTTTGGCTTAAAGGTGCTGTCGGTGGACAGTGTTAAATAAATTTTTTGTTCAGCATTTTTTGCCCACCCGAGTGTGTTTGGCGAGTTATTTCCCACACGTTGCTGCCATGGAGTCTGTCAGGAAAACGGAAAATTCCTATCAAAATACTTACCGTAATTTTCCTTTCCTGATGGACTCCATGGCAGCAGGAGTTCCCTCCCAAAATGGCTGGAGTAGGCTAGTTATCGAACACGGCCATGGGCAGGGAGCAAAGATTTATGGGAGTGGTGTCCTATAGGGTAGTGGAGGCGGGACTTAACCCACGCGTTGCTGCCATGGAGTCCATCAGGAAAGGAAAATTACGATAAGTATTTTGATAGGAATTTTCCGTTTTTTTCACACAAATAGAGCTTCCTTTTAGTGGTATTTGATCACCTCTGTGTTTATTATTTTTTGCGCTATAAATAAAAAAAAAGAGCAACAATTTTGAAAAAAAGCAATATTTTTTACTTTTTGCAATAATAAATATCCCCCAAAAATATATAAAAAAAACTTTTTTTCCTCAGTTTAAGCCAATATGTATTCTTCTACTTCTAATATTTTTGGTAAAAAAAAATAAAAATAAAAAAATCGCAATAAGCGCACATTGATTGGTTTGTGTTTGTTTGTTGTGTTTGTTATAGCGTCTACAAAATAGGGGCTAGATTTATGGCATTGCTATTAATTTTGTTTTTATTAGTAATGGCTGCGATCTGTGATTTTTATCATGACTGTGACATTATGGTGGACACATTGGACATTTTGACACTATTTTGGGACCATTGTCATTTATACAGCAATCAATGCTATAAAAATGCACGGATTACTGTATAAATGACACTGGCAGAGAGGGGGTTAAACACTAGGGGGCGATCAAGGGGTTCAGTGTGTCCTAGGGAGTGATAGGCTACCACTGACATGACAGCGATCACTTCTCCCGATGACGGGGAGCAGTAGACTTCTGTCATGTCACTAGGCAGAACGGGGAAATGCCTTGTTTACATAGGCATCTCCCCGTTCTGCCGCTCTGTGACATGATCAAGGGACACTGGTGGCCCACAATGCAGTGTCTTAAAGGGGACGTACCTGTACGCCGATTTGCGCAGCCGTGCCATTGTGCCGACGTATATCGGGCACTGGTCGGCAAACGGTTAATATGCTTCAACTATAATGATAACCTGTTTTATAGTAGTGTGTATTTTCTTCCCATACATGGCCCAAAACCGAAATCATGGAGTTGGCTGAAGTTGATAAATCAATCTAGAAATAAATCCCTTAAAACCAGGATTATGATGTTCAAGACACAGTAGTTTAATCAAAATAAAATGTTTTCAAATCAAAAGAATAAAAAAAGAGAACATGCAGATTTGTTCCATCCATCTCATAATTTACTTCCAATACATTGCAAATTGTTTCTACAAATAATGAAACAAAATGTTTAAACTGTTCTAAGTTGATCCTATAACTTGCTTTAATGCAAAGACCCTGTGTTTAAATTTTACAACCCTGTTATTAAAACATAATAATGACGGTTTTAAGCTGAACAAAAAAGAAAAAACGTCTGTAGAAAATCTGGATTTTGTCGTTTTTAGGACTGGCATTATGTTGATGATGTTGTCATTAGTGCAAACATTTAAAAAAAAAGATCAGCCACATGAATTGATGCATTTTTCTATTTTAAACACTTTTTTTTATATTTATTTCCAAACTAAATAAAATAATGTCTACAAAAAAATAGCTATATCTTGATAATCATATTTCAAAAAATATATCTGTAAAATACTGGCTTTAAATATCACACAGTGATTTAAAAAAGGAAATTAATGCACTACATACATTAAATATGAAATGTGGGACCATGGCCAAGAAGCATCGAGTTAAAGTTTGTAAACAAGAAAAAAATATATAGCAGTTCTCAAAACAAGCAGGAATTGATTGAGGAACATGGAAAGTATGCTCTATTGAAAAGATAAAAAGAGGAAAAAAGTGAAAGTATAAATGGTCTGAAACAAACAAACTAAAAAATGTAAATGTTGACGATGCAGCTGGCAGGTTGCCTTGTGTATTTTGTCATGTTTGGAACAGATTATTGTACTGTCTGCAGGCAGTAAAAAAACAGAAGCCTTTGGAGCAAATCACAGCAGATGGCAATGCAACAAGCTGAACTATACTCCACAGGAAGTAGAAGACTGAACACAAGATTTGAGAGCACAATAAAAACCCCATTTGTGGCATTAGCAATCCACATATACACTGTTCTAGTCATAAAAATACAAATGTATCAAAAATGATGTACTCTGGACATTTCTTTATTTACCTTTCTTAATACAGAATCTGAAATAATACTTTACTAACAGTAAAAATAAAAAAATAATAAAATCTGTTTAAAGGGGTTTTCTGTTTTTATTTTTTTTACCAAATTTGCCTACACCATTAAAAGATGCATAGACATATACTGTAAAATTTAAAATATTTGAAACTTTGGAATAATGTTGTGACTTCACTTGAGTTTATGTTAATAAAAAGTGTGTAAACTACTTTTTCGTGTGTACATAAATTATTTTTATGGATATGCTGAACCTGATGTACATAAGGGAAAAAAAAAAAGAGCAAGCATACAGTAAATTGCTATGGTGTTTTTGCATTGCGGAATCATATGAGCATGTGAATGTATATATCACCAATAACAACCCATCAAAAACCAACAACCACAATACCAAAATTAAATAAGTAAAATTTAGGAAAAAATAATTTGCAAATACTTTATACCTATGCTAAGTACTGATGTTCAAACGGCACTTTTGTCTATTCCACTTCTGATGAACTCATAGAGAGTTACTATTCCACAAAACCTCTTGCTGACCGCCCACCGTCGTTTTACGGCGGCAGAATGGCTCCCCTGCGCGAATCGCATTAGCTCTATGGCAGGCGCTTTAAGGGCTAAAGGGGGAGCAAAAACAACTACAAGAAAAAGAAAATCAGAAATACTTTATACTCACCCTATGCAACTACAGATGTTCAAACTATGTCCTTTCGTCTGCTGTATGTCTATTGTGATGCACTCACAATCACTAAACTCAGAGTTTTGCATTTAAAGGTTGAGGTACTAAAAATACAACAGTAGATAGTATTAAAAGAGAAGAGTGGGTTTTTTTTTGTTGTTTTTTTCTTGCTAAATCATAATCCTTATGAGCTACTAGTACCTAAAACTCTTTCCTGCCCTCTGAGACGTGCATCATTTCTTTTAAAATAGGGTTAACTATTTGTGGGAGGAGCTACAAACTTTCCTAGCGTGACAATGGGGTCTGGATCCGCGCCCCTTCCCCTGTCTGCGATTGTCGGCTGGAGGCTCCCTGATAACTCCTGAGACTTTACACAACATAGCACAGCTCCTCTCCCCCCTCCCCAGGCAGACGTACCTGAGCACACAGACATGCCTTCAGTCATAGCAAGACCAGGTTAGTGAATCTCTTCTGAAGATGGAGGACTCCCGTTTCCTTCTCCCCTGCAGCATTCTAATGTTTTGAACACAATAAATGCTCCACACAAATTCACAAACAGAACGGTATAGCAAAGGAGGTTGCTAAAGTCTTCCTGTCTGAATAAACACAGTGGGATGCGTAGGTTTCACCCTGAAGAGGATAACTTGAGGCCACATGTCAAAGAGAAGGAGGGACTGAAACAGGGGGTTTGATTGCTGGAGCTGTATCCACCCCTTCTAAACTTATAAAACTGAAAGAGGAGCATTACTGGCAATTTCCTGACATTTCAATGGTCTTTACTGCACAAGCTAAAGCACAGAGGAAAGAAAGAAAAGCCATAAAATCATAAGGGTAAAATGCACAATTTAATTTGCCTTTCCCATACTATGCTCATAGTTTAGGTAACAAGCTTTGTGAGCTGACAGCTCTTACGTCTAGGCAAAACTTGGACTATATTGTGATTAGATTGACATGGTTCAAGGTTTCAGAGAAATAACTTTGTCAGGGTACACACTATACAGGAAGCACAGAGTAGGAAAGAGGGGAGGTAGATTTGCCATTACAGTATAAATAATACAGAAAACAAATTAACAAATTTAAACCCCCTAAAGCTGTCTATAAAAACAGGCAATTCTTTTTTGGAAATGGTGTAGAATATAGGATGTGGATTATAATAACATACTGATTGACTAGATAACTCAAACTTCAATGAAGGGAAAGGTATGAGTGACACTAATGAGGGATGTCAAACTGCACTTACAACAGAAATACACTATATTACCAAAAGTATTTAGACACCTTCAATTACATGAACTTTAATGGCATCCCAGTCTTAGTCCATAGGGTTCAGTATTGAGTTGGCCCACCCTTTTCAGCTATAACAGCTTAAACTCTTCTGGGAAGTCTGTCCACAAGGTTTAGGGGTGTGTCTATGGTGTTTGATCATTCTTCCAGAAGCACATTTATGAGGTTAGGCACTTATGTGGACAAGAAGGCCTGGCTCGCATTCCCAGCTCTAATACATCCCAAAGGTGTTCAATCGTGTTGAGGTGCAGGCCAGTCAAGTTCCTCCACCCCAAACTCGCTCATCGTGTCTTTATGGACCTTGCTTTGTGCACTGATCCAAATCATTTAGTGGAGGGGGGGGGGGGGTCATGGTGTGGGGTTGTTTTGGGCTTGGCCAATTTATGCCAGTGAATTCTTGAGGCATCAGCATACCAAAATATATTGGACAATTTCATGCTCCCAACTTTGTGGGAACAGTTTGAGGATGGCTCCATCCTGTTCCAACATGACTGTGCACTAGTGCACAAAGCAAGGTCAATAAAGACATGGATGAGCAAGTTTGGGGTGGAAGAAATTGACTGGACTGCACAGAGTCCCGACCTCAACCCAATAGAAAACCTTTGGGATGAATTAGAGCGCAGACTGCGAGCCAGGCCATATCCACATCAGTGCCTGACCTCACAAATGCGCTTCTGCGAGAATGGTCAAACATTCCCATAGACACACTCCTAAACCTTGTGGACAGCCTTCTCAGAAGTGGTTTAAGCTGCAGAGTGGGCCAACTCAATATTGAACCCTACAGACTAAGACTGGGATGCCACTAAGGTTCATGTGCATGTAAAGTCAGGTGTCCCAACACTTTTGGTAATATAGTGTATGTTGGAGGCATTGAAATGGATTTCTATAAAACAGGTAGTAAAATGTCCAATCAGAGAAGAGCATAATGTAAATCTGGTACTGAAAAATGGAGATCAAATGTCTAAGGTTGAGATGGGAGGCAATTTGGGCCCTAGTGATCACCAATGTCTTATGTTATAAGAACAAAAGTGATTAATTCACATACAAAAAAATCGTAAGATTTCAAAAAGGCACATTTTGCTGGAATGGAGGATTTCTAAAAAAAATATTAAATAAAAGGGTGGAGTAAGGCCTTATTCTCATGGGCAATACATAAGCGTAAACTGTGTGAGGGCTGTGTTTGCACAGGTGATCTGTTCAGGCAGTCCCATTGATGTCTACTGCAACGTCGCTGCTCCCACTTTGACATCAGTGTGGGTGCGTGTCCCCAAACTTAGACAGTGTGTGCTTGGGAACAAGCACCAGCATGTACGTCAAACTGGGAGCAGTGACTTTATCCATTCAGCCTCTGAGTCCCAATGGACATCAATGGGGCTGCCTACACAGGGCTGCACAAACATTTGTTCATTCCCATGTGGGCTAAACACTGCCCTTGCAGCGTGGGTGTGGGTGTGTATGTACTCCCATGAAAATGAGGCCAAGACAGCAGGAGTCAATATTCAGTAGGTACTATTATAGCATTCGGATAGAGTAAGCAAGGGTTATAATCCCTGTCAATTTATTTTTGCCAGCTGTGTCCTGTGTCAGTTGAAGAGGAGAGGGCAGGGTGCTCCAACAACAGCTGGCTAGGCCTGGAGCAGTGATGTCACCCATAGGCTTCAATGGCCCATCAGTTAGTGCTTTCTTTGTTCCCCTGCTGCAGCTCTGGCTGACACAGAGTGGCCAGAATGGAGCAGGCTGAAATTAGGTTTATGCATCTTTCGTATACAGGTTAGTTAGCATAGGTGTTTGGGGGGGGGGGGGGGGTATGGTTAAATAGGATAAAGTTAGAATTCCACTTTAATGAGACTAACAAAATTATATTACATTGGAGGAGTATATTAGTTCTAGTGGTGAAAGTTCATTTTCAGAGTTTCTAGAGGCAGGGGTAGCAAATGCACTGGCATGAAATAATAAAGCTTTAGGTTATTTTAGAAACTGTTTTGTTTAGATGCTAGAGTTTTTGCTACTCCTTACTGTATTCGCCTCTTGCTTTCCCTGCCAAATGAGCTTGCCCCTGGGCTCCAATCCTGATGTCCTCTTTTGAGGTGACTGCTTTCCCTTGTAGAGTCCCATGGAGCCACCTATGTGTGTGCACTCCCAGCTGGCACTATGGACATTTCTGCTTGCGTCCATAGGAAGAAATAGTTCAGACAGAAAGCCACTCCCCTTTTTCACTTTCTCCATATGAGTGATTAAAAGCAGCTGGATCCTGAGTACTCAAAGAGAGTGCTCCATTACTTGGTAGTTCAGGGAAGTGACAATGTAGACCTGGAGCCAGAGGCAGTGAACATTGGGGTATGTTGTTTTCTGGCACACACATAGAGCAGGAACTGTATGGTGTTTGCTTCAATTGTTGCTCGCAGTACATTTACATAAAAAAGCGTTTAATACTGTTTTTTAATAAAGCAATGGGTCATGACAGTATTCAACAGCATACTTCCAGCAGAGGTAGGAAGTGAGTAAGGCCCCTTTCACACTGGGGCGGGAGCGGTGTCGGTGGTAAAGCGACGCTATTTTTAGCGCCGCTTTACCGTCGTTTTATCGGCGGTATTCAGCCTATAGCGGGGCGGTTTTAACCCCCGCTAGCGGCTGAAAAAAGTTAAAACCGCCCGCAAAGCTCTGCTACAGCGGCGCTTTGCCGGTGGTATAGCCACGCTGCCCCATTGATTTCAATGGGTAGGAGCGGTTTAGGAGTGGTGAATACACCGCTCCTCCACTGCTCCAAAGATGCTGCTAGCAGGACTTTTTTCAACGTCCTAACGCACCGCTCCAGTGTGAAAACCCTCCGGCTTTCACACTGGAGAGAAAAGGGGCTGTTTTTTTTTCAGGCGGTATTTTTAGCGCTGTGGCGCCTGAAAACTGCCTCAGTGTGAAAGGGGCCTTAGTGAATTTAACACATGCTTGGGACAAACAGAGACTCAAACAAAAAGGTTATATACCGTATATACTCGAGTATAAGCCGAGATTTTCAGCCTCTTTTTTGAGGCTGAAAGTGCCCCCCTCGGCTTATACTCGAGTCATCGCCGTCTGCCTGCCAGATCAGCGTGTCGAGCAGACAGACGGCGGACATTCTGCTATTCAAAAGCCGCGCCTCCGCCTGTGATAGGCGGAACACTCAATTTCCCAGCAGTCAGTGGTCCGCCTATCACGGACATCCGCTCATCCTCATACTACGGACGAGGATGAGAGGATGTCCGTGATAGGCGGAACACAGACTGCTGGGAAATTGAGTGTTCCGCCTATCACAGACGGAGGCGCGGCTTTTGAACAGAGGAATGGCCGCCGAGGCGCCGACGAAGAGCGGCGATCCTGGCATGGCTGAAGGACGGAGGCTCGGCACGGGACGACGGAGGCACGGGACGACGGAGGCACGGGACGACGGAGGCACGGGACGACGGAGGCACGGGACGGAGGCTCGGGACGACGGAGGCACGGGACGGAGGCTCGGGACACAGGTAGGCTGGACACACAAGGCTGCACGGACACACACACAGGGATGGATGGACACACACACAGGGATGGATGGATGGATGGACACACACACAGGGATGGATGGATGGACACACACACAGGGATGGATGGATGGACGCACACACAGGGATGGATGGATGGACACACACACAGGGATGGATGGATGGACACACACACAGGGATGGACACAGGGATGGACGGACACACAGGGATGGAGAGGCATGTCTCACCCTTGGCTTATACACAAGTCAATAAGTTTCCCAGTTTTTTTGGGGTAAATTGGGGGCCTCGGCTTATATTCGGGTCGGCCTATACTCGAGTATATACGGTAATAATGAAAATGTATATATATCAATATACACACACACACACACACTGCTCAGCATAAATGAGTACACCCCAACAGATTTGTCAGAAAACCTTTACTTTTCTTTCAGAATCAACATTTTCTATGGGACACTATACTACAAAATACTTCCACAAATGCGGGCCATTGATTGCAACCAAGATTTGTTAATTTGCACACACAAAAAGATTATTTTTCCTAACAAATTCATTCATGTTGCAAAAATGAATACACCCCAATGAAAATCTTAGGAATAAAGCAAAATTTAGACAAAAAATCCTAATTAACAAGAATTCAACCACAGGTAAGTCTAATTATTCATTAAACAGGTGTCCAGCAGACAGTTGTTTATTAAAGAGCGTTACTTACAGAAAATTCCTTCCCATTTCATGCTATCAGCAATAGCACCACATGGAAGAGAAATGTCACAAGGCCTGAGAAAGAAAATAATTTCTTTACACAAGAAAGGTGAAGGCTACAAGAAGATCAGCAAAGCTTTACTTATCAGTCAGAATATTGCGCTAAAAGTGATAAAAAAATTCAAGACAGAAGTGAAATCATCTCAGACAGACATCCAGGTAGTCCATGGAAGTTAACACCTCGAGGAGAGCATCTTCTGATGAGAAGAGTTGAAGAAATTAGCCATGCAAGTTCACTTCAGTTAGCTAACGTTGTAGAAAGCCAAATTGTGGTGATTGTTTCCCGTGACAAAATACGGCACACACTGCAGATGAATGGCATGCATGGGTGTCGTCCATGAAGAAAGCCTCTCCTAAAGTCCTAAAGCCCATGCACAAAAAAAAGCCTGCCTATAAATTGCCAGGGCTCATGCTGGAAAAAAAAAAAAAAGAGAGACACATGGGACTCTGTACTTTCAAGCGAGAAGACCAAGGTAAATGTTTTTGGAACTGATGGCGTCTAAAACTGTATGGCAACGCAAAGGTGAGGACGATACCATCACTTCTTGCCCTTGGTCGTCGTGCACTTTTCCAACATGAAAATTATCCAAAACGCATCTAAGGCCACTGTTGCATTTCTGAAGAACAGGGTGAAAGTGATTCAGTGGTTAAGCATGACTCCTGAACCCAATCGAACACCTATGAGGAATTCTGAAGAGACAAGTTGAGCATCACTCTCCATCCAGCATCCGGGCTCTAACAGAGGTCATTCTTGAAGCATGGAAAAAGATAGGCGTTGCAATATGTCTCAAACTTGTTCATTCCATGTCTAGAAGATTTGGTGCTGTCCTTACAAATCATGGAGGTAATACAAAATAGTAGATGTAGTAGTTTTTATTGTGTATTCATTTTTTTGCATCAATTAATGTGAGTAAAACTGATTGATTTTGTAATCCAAGATATATTATTAACCTTACTTGCATATAATGACTTAAACAAATTGTTCTATAAAATTCAGTTTTGTAAAAAATTTGTAAGTTATTCTTGTGTTCATTGAGGTATTAATTAAAATCGTACTTTTCAAAAGGGGTGTACTCATTTATGCTTAGCACTATATATAAATAAAAAAATTGATGGACTGGACTGGTCTCTTTCTGCCATAACTCATTTAATGTTTCTATGTTTGCATAGTGAATGATCACTGAACCTGTCTACAAAATTGCCCATTGATGTACATTTGGGCTGATTTGCTATGAAAGTTGGGAATATTTACACAATACATTTTGTGAATATTCACTTTAGTTAGCCAATCATGTTCAGATGTAAGAAGTGAACAGAAACTTTCATTGTACATGACTGGATAATTATAACAGTGAATATTCACACAATGTATTTTGTCAACATTCTCAGTTTAGCAAATTAGTCCCAGTGTGTACAGTGCAGTTGCAGATTGCAGTTTGTTGAATGCCCAAGAAATTCTGCTTTAATTCGTTCTGCTCTGCACTAAGGAATGTGTATACCTACGATTTACTGTATTTATCAGTGTATAACACGCACCCCAAGTTTAGGAGGGCATTTTAAGGAAAAAAAAAACTTTTAGGAGGGAAATTTAAGGAAAAAAAAAAACTTACATTTAAATGCTCATCAATGCAGGCTTATCAGTGTCCATCTGCAGCCTTGTCCATCATTGCACAATGATCAGTGCCATTTTCAGCCTTGCCCCTGCAGCCTTGCTCATTGTCATTTTCAGCCTTGCCCAGTGTCATTTAGCATGTAAATGGCCCATCAGTTAGTTCCCCTTGCTGCAGCTCTGGTTGACACAGGGTGGCCAGAACGAAGTAGGCTGAAAATAGGTATATGTGGCATGTAAATAGCCTTGCCCAGCACCATTTGCAGCCTTGCCCAGTGTTTAAATTTCCAGCTGCCGAGATAGACAGAGCCTGTGTACTCGGCTCTACTCGTCTCGGCTCGTCTCACAGTCCCGCCCAGTGTGGGCGGGACTGCGAGCGAAGCCGAGCCGAGTACTCCGTACAGTCAGCTTGGTCTTTTTTGGCAGCGCTCGCAGCAGGGAGGCGGGACAGCAAGCGGAGCCGAGCACTTGGCTCCGTCTTTTTCGGCGGCGCTCTGTATTTTTTGGCTCACAGACAGTGGGGATCGGCGTATAACACACACCCACCATTTCCCCCCAATTTTAAGGGGAAAAAAAGTGCGTGTTATATGCCGATAAATAGGGTAACTCAAAATAAAATATGAAAAAATACATAATAAGCACCACGACTATGACCTGCACATGCATTAATATAAGCAGCAGGTAAAAAGACCCATATGTTTTGCAGGCAGAGGAAATAACAAACCAAAGACATTGGTGATCACTAGAGCCCAAATTATCTCTCAACCTTAGACATTTGATCTCAATTTTTCAGTACCAGATTTACAATATGATCTTCTCTGATCTGAATTTTTGCTACCTGTTTTAGGGAAATCCCTTTCAATGCCTCCAACATACCTTATATTACCAATAGTATTGGAACACCTCCCTTTACACACACATGAAAAGGGAGGATCATGTCTCATACCATATAGTGGTACATATCAAAAACACACACACTAAATTACCGAAAGTATTGGAAGACCTGGCTTTGCACACACTTGAACTTTAATGGCATTCCAGTCATAGTCCATAGGGTTCAACATTGAGTTGGCTCACCCTTTGCAACTAGAACAGCTTCAACTCTTTTGGGAAGGCTGTTCACAAGGTTGAGGCTATGGGAATGTTTGACCATTCTTCCAGAAGTGCATTTGTGAGGTCAGGCGCTGATGTTGAACGAGAAGGCCTGGCTTGCAGTCTCTGCTCTAATTCACACCAAAGGTGTTCTATTGGGTTGAGGTCAGGCCAGTCAAGCTCATCCAGCCGAAACGGAGCGAGTCCTGATCTCAACCCGATAGAACACCTTTGGGATGAATTTGAGTGGAGACTGGGAGCCAGGCCTTCCCATGCACATCAGTGCTTGACCTCACAAATGCACTTCTGGAAGAATGGTTAAACATTCCCATGGACACACTCCTAAACATTGTGGACAGCCTTCCCAGAAGAGCTGAAGCTGTTATAGCTGCAAAGGGTGTTCCAACTCATTATTGAACCCTATGGACCAAGACTGGGATGCCATTATAGTTCATGTGCATGTAAAGGCAGGGGGTCACAATACTTTTGACAATATAGTTCATGTGTGTGTATATACTACTGGAACCTCTATTCTAAGCAACAGCATAAGTGGTATGTGTACACATTCTGTGGCCATAAGTATAACTGCATATGTGTGCTGCAATACATCTGAAAATATATTAGTATAGCCTAATTTTACACACACATTTTTTTTTTTTTTAACAGTTAACTTTACTGATAGCGGTTTACATGTCTCCCATTTTTTTTGTGGGTATGCCACTTTGTAATCTGCTGTAGATTTGGACACAGGAGCATACACTTCATAGCAAAACATACTTCTTTGTAAATTCAGTGTGTGCATGCCACAACCTCTATGTGAGAATAAGATTTGACTGGTGCATGTGTATAAGAAATAGTAACTCAAGTCCGCTATGCAAGTCTGGCTTTTAAGAAAGCATACTCATTCTGCTTTGGTATATGGCTCCTCTATGAAGAATCATAAGGTAAGGGGGAGGGCAAGAAAATGTAATTTTGATATCTGGTAGTAGAATATTCTCATACCTTTCTACAATAACCAGGCTACTTTTTTTTAGCATATGGTCACCTTAAGAAGGGCAGGAACAATGGACAGTAAGCAGAAGTACTAACTGCATTCACTTCCACTGCCTATATAGCATTGTCACTAATTTGGGTATTTTAAATCCAGTTAGAGATGTCAATAAAAAAAAAAAAAACATGAATGTTAGAGAAAGAGAGATTCTGGATTTTGAAATAACAGGTACCTTGCTCTATTGTTCAATCACATAAATGCAATGAGCGAGAAACTTAAAATGATTTACTAAATTGTAATAAAAAAGCCTAATTATTCATTTTAAAGTTACTTACTCCATGGCATTACAGTCCAATCAAGAGCATTAGCCTCCTAATACCTAATACTCCTTACAAATATAGTTCTAATAAGCTTCTTTTTTTTTTTTTACTAAAATATATATTTTATTTTTCTAAAAGTAAAAAAAAAAAAATCAATAAGAATTAAAAAAAAAAAATACACAAATTAGAAAAGCGTGTTCCCTTTCACAATCATTCTCTACAGCACATGAAAAGGTCAGTAAATCTACAAAGTTGCTTTATATAAAAAGGAGCTGCTTTCAACATTCACCAACCTATGCAAACTTTACAAGTTTACGAGACTCTCAAAAGAAAATGAAATATCATTTTTTCCTGTGAATTAAGTGGATGAAAAATATGTTATAAAACAGATTTGTGAATGCTATTTTTTTAATTCTTAATTTGTATTGTAAAATGAATGACCCCACTGCAGTGCACACATATTTCTTGCCTATATTAGAAAAATGCTAAAGGGACACAGAAGAGAAACACAGATTTACTAAACACCACAAACTTCAGATTTGGTGTGCTCTTTCAGATGCATGTATATATGCCTTTTAAAGTGCTTGTAAAGGCTTCAGGTTTTTTTTTTACCTAAATGCATTCTCTGCATTAGGGTATGAAACCTTTTATGTGCAGCCCCCTAAATACTTACTTGAACCTGATCTCAATCCAGCGCTGCACTCTCTTGCTCCCTACTCACTATATTAATTAAGAACACCTGCTGCTGTCAATCAAATCCAGTCACAAAGTTGCACTGTGCGTGTTAAACACACAGCGCAGCTTGGGATTGAGCCAGCACGTGTGACACCATAGGAAGTTTCAAATCCATCTATAGGTAAACAAAACAATCTCTGCTTCCCCAAGGCAAGGGTAGGGTCCACAGAGCTCACTGCTAGACTGAAATGGATTAGAACAAACAGATGCATAAAGCAGAAAGGCATCCAGATAAGGAGCCTTGACGTGTTTCACACACAACATGCTTAGGAATAAGGGCATACTAATAAACTTCAGTGAGCAGCGCAGATCCTACTCTTTTCAACTGTAGATCTCATTATAAAAGCATGTACAAGTAAAAGAAAAGCAACTCCCTCAATATTACAACATCTTTCTGCTGAGAAAATGAATCGTAATAAAAAGAACACACTAGCTCACACCATGAACATATCTTACTAATGGTCACTGCAACATCTTGGTGTTTCACTGTAGTCCTTAGATCTGGTGGCTTCATTCGTCTTCTTTATAAACTTTTTTTTCACCAGGTAATCTAACAGGTAACACACTTCCTGTACCCGGGTGGCAAGATAACATTTTTTGTTTTTGCCTCACAGTAAATAAGGAAACCGCATGCCTGGCAAGATCAGCAGGTATTTTGCTTACTTTCTGAAAATGTTTTTAGCCCGAAAGATAATGCAGCTACCACATCTAAGGACTGGTAAGCTGCTATACATTACATTTTTGTTCTTGGGTTTAGTTATCCTTTTAGATGAAAAACCTCTGGCTCCCCAAGTTCCTCCTAAAAAAAATGTACTGTTAAAGATCAGATTTTACCAAACAAAATTACCTGCGACATCTAAAGTTATTGGTTCATTTCTTGTGGCTGTGGGTTTTGATGACTTGGATTGCAGTAAAGAAAAAAAAAAAAAAGGTTTGGAGCAAGACTGCTGCATTGGAAATAAATGGGAAGTGTGTATATTATCCCATGAGCAAATGACTATATTGCCTAATTTATGATTTTTTATTGTTTTTTTTTTATCTGATGTACAAACTGATGAATGAGGAGAACTCTATTTGTCAGGGGCTTTTCTACAAAAATAAATAAAAGCTATCATGGATGGGGCTACCTTATACAGCACTGCCTCTCCTAGAAGGGCATGCATCACATTGCACTCAACCTTAAAAGACAAACCATGAAATTAAAAAAATAAAAATGTAAAAAAAAGACTGGCCAGGCAAAACCAAGAGGAACTAGAATATCCTCTATACCCAAAGGAAATAGTTTAATATATCAAAAACATTTTGATTTTGTAACACAATATAGTAAACCTAGTGTATTAGCTCTGAAAGAGAATTGATCTATGTAATTTTATGTTAATTATTTTAGCAATTAAAAGTATTTATATTTTTAGGCTTTTTTGTACAACTTTAAAGGCTACCATTAGCTTTAGCCTACTCAACAAATATTCACAACCAGTTGCTCTGCAATGAAGACAGATCTCACTTTAAGTGCCTTTCTGTTATCTGGGCTAATACAAGCATTTCCTAATCCCTTTGCAGATTCCTTTTTTATTCCGCAACATCATTTCCCTTTTTTAATTAACCATGGAACAACTACTTTGCCAAAGCAGAAGACTCTTCTAGCAAAAGATTCTCCCAGCCGCAATTGGGAAATCCAATGCTTGCAGGAAGCTTTGCTCACAGCTCCTGTTCCCTGCAGGTCCAATTGTATAATCTAATGTTATTTCAAAAGTCTGTAGTCCTTCATTGTCACGTTTTTGATGTCTTTAGACCTTGTTTCTCCATGATATTCCACAGTTTGCGAAGATTTGACTGGGTGATAACATCATCTGGTTTGAACTGAAGAGCTCGGAGGTAGTTGGCTTCTGCCTCTTCCAATTTGCCATTGAGATGAAGAATAGCTCCCAAATTCATCAAGGCAGCAGGATACTAGTTAACAAAAAAAAAAAAAGGATTACTTTGGTAAATGTGTTAATAAATGCAGCTGTGACATCATTAAGGCATTCTATCCAACAAGTGGAGGCTTAAGGTGCCTATACAAGACCAAAGGATTTTCAAAAGCTAAGCATCTGCAGGTGCAGGGACTCCTATAATTTCCCCCAATAAACTTATCAGGAAGTTAGTGTGCAGTAGCAATAAGCACCAAGCTCATCATATTTTCCTTTTAACTGATATACAATATATTTTTTCTCATTCTGAAGTGCTCAGCTATCAAACTATATTTTTAAACCAGAGAGACATTGAAGACTGTCAGCATTTTGTATGGTAACCTAACAGGCAGATTAGTCCAATCCTAGGTTGCGTTTGTTTAAATAAACAGAGAAACAAAGCAAAATACCTGTATGATTAGGTACTGAGGGAAACCGCCATTCCTGACTTGGGTGCCACATATAGGGCAGTGAATGGTTTAGCTTCAAAACTTAAGAACAAGCAGCCTATTGCAGTCTAAACACATAAAATGTTCTGCATTATGACCGTTTACCCCTTAAGGGCTGAACTTAAAGAATCAAGAAAATCAATTGCTTAGCAGCTTATAAATAAATCATTATTGCCAATCCCATCCTGTACAATGAATTTAATTCAATGTGTTCAAGTGACTCTCAAGCAAAGGTTAATGTTACCAAGCAACTAAAAATCACATACTGTATAAGACCCTTAAATATCTAAATTACAACAGATTTTTTTTTTTATATCTACAGAAACAGGTTTTAATAAGTCTCTGGAAAAAAAAAAAAAAAGTTAAACATTCGTTAGATATCCTATTGTTCCAAGATAGAGCGTTACCCAAACAACAACCCAGAACACATCTATGTACTAAAAAAGTAGCCCTTGAATTAGGAAGATCCATGATCAAAATATACCAGTTAAGTAATATCACAAGTTGCTTAGACATCAGTAAGATGGAAAGTGAACCAGCCTGATGTTTGGCAAATCATCTTCTTAGGCCTTGTACACACGGTCGGAGATTGACGGAATGTTTCCTATCGGACCGTTTTGTCGGATATTCCGACTGTGTGTGGTCTGCATCGGACTGTTTGTGTCGGGATATTCCGACTGTGTGTGGTCTGCATCGGACTGTTTGTGTCGGGATATTCCGACTGTGTGTGGTCTGCATCGGACTGTTTGTGTCGGAATATTCGACGGAACAACTTTTCCAACTTGACGGTAAAATTTTCCGACAAAATGCTCCGATCGGACATACTACGATCATGTGTAGCCTACTCTGACGGACAAAGTGCCACGCATGCTCAGATCAAATTCCTAGACCAAAGCTATTGGCTACTAGCCTGAACGTAGTCCCGTCGTAACAAAATAACGTCATCACGTTATGTACAATCGGATTTTCCAACAACTTTGTCCGACCGTGTGTATGCAACATCACTTCCGGACCTCTTCCGCAATTAATCAGTCGGAATTACTCCGACGGATTTGGTTGTCGGAATCTCCGACCGTGTGTACGGGGGCTTAGACACTATCCATGGTGCACCAACCCCTGAGGCTATAGGTAAAATCATATCTTCAACCAAGTGAGACACAAAGCATTGCTCTTAATAGTCACAGGGCTGCTTCACTGTATGCTCTTTTGAAAGCAACTACTTGATGATTTAGTCAATTCTTGTTTTATAATAGTTATGATACCTACACTAGCTTCTGTGGAACATTCTCAGCTGTCCTCTCTTTAGTATGTGGTTCTATACTTTATTGATTCTGCTTCCACTATCCAACAGGCTGGAGTGGGTCTAGGATAGTTCAGAGGATGTTGATTAAATAAAGCTGGCCATCAGACTGAGGACATCCAGTCGCAGAATAAAAGTCAGGGAAAACCTCTAGATTGCAGAGAATCTGTTGGCTTGATTTCCTGAAGTACTCGTTTGCCTTCCATTGCTGTTTCGCTGCCTGGGGTTACCCGAGTGGAGATTCGAGCCAATGGATCTGGCTACTGATTGAGCTCTTTTAGATCACCCTGAGTAAATGTGGTTGCTGGGCTTCTGGCAAGCCTCCAGTGTGATTATACCTTTGGGTGTCAAGTTTGCTATCCTCAGATTTCCTCTTTGATCAGCCTGGAACTCTATGGGGACTTTCCTATATGGACACTTTTTAACCAATTTATTTGTTTATATTCGTAACATTCGTAACATTTATTTATACAAGTTAATTTATCACATAGTGCTTTATGCGGTTCACCAATTGATTTATTTGTTCATATAGTGATTATGTATAGTGCTGCACTTTCTATGTGTATATTATCACATGCCTAGTATCAAGGTTTAAGTGTAAATATCATAGCACGATAAATGTTTCCCTTTTTGCATTTGTATGAGGAATAGCAATGATCACTACTGCAACTCAGACTCAAATTAAAGTGTCTCATGATGCTCAAATTATATGCACAAAATATGTATATCACTGTTTGATAGAGGCAAAGAATGTGACAACATCATACCAGAGGAGATGCATGGCCCCAGATGTACACACTCCTGTAGGCTGCAGCCACTAGGAACGTGTGTAAATCTGACTGCTAACTGCCATATGAAAGCAGTTAGCAGTGGAACCTTTTTACAGTTTTGGATTTGCCAGGTGGTATGTACACAGCGGCTTAGAGTGATACTTTCTTAATGGCCTCCTCTTCCTATTACTGACCCAGAAATTATGTGCAAAACATCACTTCGGGGTTCCTGTGTCGCTTTCGCACTACATTTGTTTCATTAGAGGACAGGGGAGACATCAGAGATCTTTTAGCTTGTTAACCACTTCAGCCCTGGACCATTTGGCTGGCCAAAGACCAGAGCGTTTTTTGCGATTCGGCACTGTGTCGATTTAACTGACAATTGTGCGGTCGTGCGACATGGCTCCCAAACCAAATTGATGTCCTTTTTTTCCCACGAGAGCTTTCTTTTGGTGTCATTTGATCACCTCTGTGGCATTTATTTTTTGCGTTATAAACAAAAAAAGAGCGACAATTTAGAAAAAACTCAATATTTTTAACTTTTTGCTAAATATCCGCAAAAAAAAAATAAAAATACATTTTTTTCCTCAGTTTAGGCCAATACGTATTATTCTACATATTTTTGGTAAAAAAAAAAAAAAAAAAAAAAAAAAAAGATCACAATAAGCATATTATTAATTTGCGCAAACGTTATAGCGTCTACAAAACAGGGAATAGTTTTATGGCATTTTTATTAATATTTTTTTTTACTACTAATGGCGACAATCTGCGATCTTTATCATGACTGCGACATTATGGCGGACAGATCAGACACTTTTGGGGATATTTTGGGACCATTCACATTTACTGTGTAAATGTGACTGGCAGTGAAGGGGTTAATCATTAGAGGGCACTGCAAGGGTTAAGTGTGTCCTAGGGATGTGTAACTGTAGGGAAGAAGGGCTATGTGTGACACGACACTGATCACCATTCCCAATCACAGGGAGCTGTGATCAGTGTCCTGTCACTAGGAAGAATGGGGAAATTCTTGTTTACATCAGTATTTCCCCATTCTTCTTCTCCGTGAGAAGATTGCGGGTATCCCCGTGGACATCGAGTCTGCGGGACCCGCAATCACACTCATGGAGCTTGTGGCGGGTGCGCACCCACAATGTCGCATCTTAAAGGGCAACCTACAGGTACGTTAACATGCCTGTACGTGCCCTTCTGCCGATGTATATCGGCAAGGGGTTAATGATTAACGCTAAACTGATGACCTGTAGACTTTTAAAGTGTTGCCTATGGACAATATAGGGTTCTAAAGTTTGCCAGCATTTCATGGGCGCATGCAATTTTGACATGTTGGGTATCTATTTACCATTGCATATTTATATTTTATAAAAAATTGGGTCATTTATTGTGTTTGAATAGCCTAGAATTAACTTTATTGAAATTTGCGTCTCAAATCGTTGCACTATTATATGACAAAAAAATTGGAACCCCCAATATTTTATTCTCTATGATGTTTTCTTTCAGAAAGTATATACTGTTTTAAGAGGTTTATGTAATCGAGGACTAAAATATATTCTTTTACCGTTTCCCGACCACGTTACGCAGATATACTGTGGCACAATGGCTCTCCTGGGTGAAATCCTGTACGGTTCTGTCCTACCCTTTTCGGCTACCAGAAGGTGGTCCAGATGCACGTAGCAGGCAGGCAAATCTCCGCCGGCCACGCGTGATTGCATGCATGAGCACCAGCATGGGGATTTGTGTGTGTAAACACACAAATCCCTGTCCTGTCAGAGGAGAGGGGCCATATCGTTTGTTCCTACTAAGTATACAAAATTAACAAGAGGGTAACAGTAATCCCTTGATCGCCCCCTAGTGTTAATCCCTTCCCTACCAGTGTCATGTAAATGCCAACAGTCTCAAAAAGTGCCAAAAGTCTCTGATCTGTCTGTTGCAATACTGCTAAAAATTTAAGATCACCGCCATTACTAGTAAAAAATAAATAAATAAAAAAGCCATAAATCTTTCCCATAGTTTGCAGATTCTATAACTTTTGCACAAACCAATCAATATAGGCTTATTGTGATTTTTTTACCAAAAATATGTAGAAGAATATATATTGGCCTAAAAGGATGAAGAATTTTTTTTATTTTATTTATTATAGCAAAAACGTAAAAATATATATTTTTTTCAAAATGTCAATTTTGTTTATAGCGCAAAAAATAAAAACCGCACAGGTGATCAAATACCACCAAAAGAAAGCTCTATTTGTGTGAAAAAAAGGACGCAAATTTATTTGGGTACAGCGTGGAACGAACACGCAATTGTCAGTTAAAGCGATGCAGTGCCATATTGTGAAAAGTGCTCAGGTCAGGAAGGGGGTAAAATCTTCTGGGGCTCTAGCGGTTAAACATACTGTATGTGCAAAAAAAAACACAAAAATGGCTCTGGTAGCGAAAGGATTAAAAGGAAAACTACAAGGGTGTTGGGTCAGTTTTATTTCAAATGGTTTATGCTACATGTTTTTTCTTTTTTTAAACTGCTGTTTTATATTATATATGTATAATCTTGGTTTTACAATATAAATATTTAATATTTCACAAATGATTCTCAAAGCAGTATAGGAAAGCAAAAGAGAACACAGAAAACACTTGCTTTGAACCTTTTTCTTTCATTAAATCTGGTGCTGAATTATCTAATAAGGGAGAAGCCACTGCTGTGATGTCTCTTCCCAGTTCTGCAATATTCAAAATAGCTGAATGTGCAAAAAGGAGATGTTATTAACTACTTAAGGACCGCCTCACGCTGATGTACGTCGGCAGAATGGCACGACTGGGCACAAGCACGTACCCTGTATGTTGCTCTTTAAGTGCCCAGCCATGGGTTGGGAGCACGACGCCGGCGGCGCGCTCCCAACCCAGTCCTGAGCTCCGTGACCGTGGCCGTGGGACCAGCGGACCCGATCGCCGCTGGTGTCCCGCGATCGGGTCACAGAGCTGAAGAACAAGGAGAGGTCTGTGTAAACAAACCTTTCCCCGTGCTTCCTACTATGGCTGTCACCGATCGTCCGTTCCCTGATATAGGGAAAGACGGTCAGTGACATCACATGCCAGGCCACGCCTCCTACAAAAAAAACCACATAACCTCATACATAACCCCTACACTGCCCCCTAGTGGTTAACTCCTTCACTGTCAGTGTCATTTACACAGGAATCAGTGCATTTAAATAGCACTGATTGCTGTATAAATGACAATGGTCCCACAAATGTGTCAAAAATGTCCGATGTGTCCGCCATAATGTCGTAGTCACAATAAAAATTTTTTTTTTTAAATTGCTGATCGCCGCCATGACGAGTAAAAAAAAAATATTAATAAAAATGCTATAAAACTATCCCCTATTTTGTAAACGCTATAACTTTTGCGCAAACCAATCAATAATCGCTAATTGCATTTTTTTTAACCAAAAATATGTAGAAGAATACGTATCAGCCTAAACTGAGGAAAAAAATGTTTTTTTATATATTTTTGGGGGATATTTATTATAGTAAAAAATATTGAATTTTTTTCAAAAAAATCTCTATTTTTGTTTATAGCGCAAAAAATAAAAACCGCAGAGGTGATCAAATACCAGCAAAAGAAAGCTCTATGTGTGGGAAAAAAAAGACGTCAATTTTGTTTGGAAGCCACGTCGCACGACTGCGCAATTGTCAGTTAAAGAGACACAGTGCCGAATCGCAAAAAGTGGCTTGGTCCTTTGGTTGCAAATTGGTCCGGGGCTTAAGTGGTTAAGCATATACTGACAAGAATTTTAATGTACAAAGCCACTACTCATTTTATTTCCAAAATGGCAGCACTGTGGGCCTATTTGGTGTGGCTTTCACACTGAGATCCCTTTCACACTGGGGCATTTTCCAGGCGCTTTAGCTTTAAAAAAAAAAAGCGCCTGTAAAGCGCCTGAAAGAAGCCGCAGCTGCAATCCCAATGTAAAGGCCCGAGTGCTTGCACACTGAGGCGCTGGGCTGGCAGGGCATCAAAAAAAGTCCTGCAAGCAGCTTCTTTGCATATACACATATATACTTCTTTGTGAATACACCGCTCCTAAAGCGCCCTTCCCATTGAAATCAATGGGAAGCGCCTGCAAAACGCCTGAAAAAAGCGCCTGAAAAGCGCTTTTGGCAGCAGCGCTTTGTGGGTGCTTTTAACCCTTTATTTGACCACGAGCAGGGGTTAAAAGCGCCCCAATATTGCTCGAAAAATGCTGGTAAAGCGCTGCTAGTTTAAGCAGCGCTTTACAAGCTTTTTTTGGGTGCTGACATTGTGAAAGGGCTCTTAAAGCACTTGAGCTTTTACATTGGGATTGCAGATGAGGCTTCTTTCAAACGCTTCACAGGCGATTTTTTTTAACGCTAAAGCGCCTGAAAAACGCCCCAGTGTGAAAGGGGTCTAACTGCATAAATTCTTCCCGTTTTGCAGGTATAAACAAAAAAATGTATAAATCTTTGCAGCACAGCAAGCCAGTGCAAACCAGGAAGAATAATACATTATAGAGTCAGATATACTATATCAGGGATGTGCAATTAGTAGACATCCAGCTGTTGCAGAACTACAAGTCCCATGAGGCATAGCAAGACTCGGACAGCCACAAGCATGACATACAGAGGCAAAGGCATGATGGGACTTGTAGTTTTGCAACAGCTGGAGGTCCGCTAATTGCAAATTCTTGCACTATATGATCAAATTTCAAAATTCAGCTTGAAGTAAAAAACAGATTTTACTAAGGTGATCAAATCTGCCAATATTGTCTGTCCTCAATTGCAGTTTGGCATACCAAATGATCACAAAATCTTTAGCAGTTGCCTTCACGTACGGCACTTGATTTTGGTAATATGCAAGTTCCTCTATCCCGAAAAATTCTGTGTTTGCTGCAGAAATCCATTGATATTAGTGGATATCCAAAAGCAGTATCACTGCAACGAAAAAAGGGGGGGAAATAAAGGAAGAAAACAAAACCAAAAAACTTACTGTGTGATGCACTTTAGGCCTCTAATCTGTGGTTTAGTCTAAGTGACCAAACTTGATAAGTATGACAGGCTTGGGAGGATTTCCTCATTCATAAGTAAAATACCCTTTACTTGAAATACAAATATAAAAAAAACAATAAAAAACAACAACATTGTACTAATTAAGTCACTATTAGAATTCACTTAAGAGCTTCTCCTAAGGAAATGCAAGCAAATAGCTTTTCTGAGGAAATGCAAGCAAATGTCTATTTCCTTACATACAGAGCATTAAGATAAATAAAGACTACATAGTGCATTGAAAAATAAAAGCACTGGTAACACGATGACGTTCATCATGCAGCTGCTGATTGATCTAAAAATTTCCAACATGTCCCTTTGACAGCAAGTAGCCATTTTTACTTAAACTAATAATTCTGTCCCTGCTGAATTTCAGTGTACAGCCAACTTTATTCGGTCTGCCAAGCCATGTCATGTCCGATCCTACAAGTTCTCCAACAGGACAAAAGCCACGGACTGCCAATGCACATCTTAAGAGTTATCATATTTTTCGCTCCATAAGACGCACTTTTTTCCCACCCAAAAAATGTGTGAAAATATCACTATGGAGGGAATACGGACCAGGCCACCCCCCCCATCACCACCACCGCCATGTCACAATAGTGGGCGGGCCATCTCCTGTGAGCCTGGCGATCTCCTGACTAAGCCTGTCACTCACAGGAGACAGAGCAGCCCCAGCTGTGGAATGGAGTACAGCTGCTCCTGCTGCTCTGCTTCGATCTGAGTGACAGGTGGATGTGATGACGTCCTCGCCAGTCGCCGGGCACAGGTCAAGCTGTATTTTTAATGGGCACAGGTCAGGCTGCATTTAATTGGACTGGTAAGGCTGCATTTAATTGGCACTGGTAAATATTTTAGTACATCATTTGGTTCAGAATATTTTTCCTCGTTTTCCTCCTCTAAAACCTATGTGCGTCTTATGGTCAGGTGCCCACTTATGGAGCGAAAAATTATGGTAACCTGTGAAAAAATTAATAGGGAGCTGCCATTGCTGTGTTATTTTTAAAAGTGCAGGCTTAAGGCTATTACTTTGTTGTTCTTGACTCCTCCAAAGTGTTTTTTTCCCAACAAGATCACAGTCTTGTAAAGAAGACTGAAATTCAGAAGCCATTCTTAGTTTTTAAATACATGCAGTAATTGTTCAATAATGTTCTGTGAAAGTGGCTGCCTATGATATCATCTATTCCATTTTCTAGGTCAGGGGTCTCCAAACCTTCTAAACAAAAAGGCCAGTTTATTGTCCTTCAGACTTTAGGGGGGATGGAGTCGGGCTAGTAGGCGTAGAGAATGGTTCGGCATCAATGGGAGTAGACAGTGTCCATGGCTTGGTGGTCAGTGGGAGTAAAAACACAAAGCACCTGTGGTCATTAGGAGGAGGAATAGTGCTCCATCACTGATGTCAGTGGAAAAAATGGTGTCCTATTAACGCGCTGGTGTCAGTGGGAGGAATAATGCCCCATCATTGATGTCAGTGGGAGAAATGGTGCCTCATCATTGTGTCAGTAGAAGGAATAGTACACAATCATTGGTGTCAGTGGAAACAATAGTGTCTCATATTGTTGGGAGAAACAGTGCCCAAGGGCTAGATGAAGGCAAGCACATTGCCATATATGGCCCGTGGGCTGCAGTCTGGAGACCACTGCTCTAGATCTAAAGTAGTGAGGTGCTGAATTACATCTATTTGCTGAACCAAGTAGCTCTTCTACAGTGACAGTACCCAAACACTGAAAGACTGCGAAAAGTTTTTTCAGCTATAGAAGTGCAGCACATCCAAGAACTATTTTCTTGGTAAATGATTTTGTTAAATATATGTCACAGAATTAAACATTTCACATGGAAAGATAAAGTTGAATTTTTTAGGCTTAGGAGTGCTTATCCCTTTGTAAGAATGACACTGTGTCCATCCTGAAATTACCGGTTTAAGATGGATTAGACACATCAAAGTAAACAGCAGACTTTCACAGAGTCCTAGTTACATGCAATTTGAGACACTTTACAGTAAAATGAACTAAATTATATCTTACCATGACCTGAAGCCATTGTCCTACAATAAATGTTCAAAGAGCTAGTACAGTCTCTGAAATTCACATCTTTAATTTGATCTGAAATTTACAGGAGCCATGGGAGTTCACCGGGAGGCTAATAACATCAGGCATAAATATATTTAATTGAAGTTTTATTTTTATTTGGAACTATATCAGCATTGCCTAAAGCATGTATAGTCAATGAAAAAAAAATGCTAAAGTCTCTCAGTGTTTATATATTTGCAAAGATGTAATGCAGGACCTGACAATTTTTCCCCAATAAACCCATTTCGAAGGCAGTCCAGGAGCAATCACACTAAAGATCATCATGCTTTGCCTATAGTGATAGGTATAAGCCACCTAATTCAATCCAAAAATATTGAGCTTTCAGTCCAACGTATTCAGCTACCGCACAATGAATAATCAGTGAACAAAGATAAATAAATAAGTTAGAACTAACAGTTGTTAGAAACCTTTATTTTCCCAGTTGAACAATGGAAAAAAGGTCATACAGTGAAAACATATGTTTGTTTTAAAAAAAAAAAAAATACAGTTAATTATATATTTTATTACATTTTGGTCCTTTCTTGACCCTCCTACTAATTAAAAGAATACTATTCCTCATTCCGCACCATAAGGCTTTTAAAGCTATACCTCTGTTCACACTCATTGTTCACATGTTTGCGGACTTCACAAGTAGAGCAGTGCCACTAATGTATTAATCCCTCAGGGCTTAGCAGCACATATTATATTTTATACAAAAATAGCAATAAATCTGCATTACTATTCAATGAGTGACTTCTTACATTTATAAAAGCTCATGCTGATGGAAAAGACATGATTAACCTCAAGGCTATATATATAGAAGGGGTTTCTGATACATAAATTTACTTTGTGTCTCCTTACAATGACATAATCTGTTTATGTCATGAAGATATTGAGCTATGCCATGTCAGTGCACTTATAAAGTGAGTGTCAAGAAAGTGGGTCTAATAACTGGAACTACATGATCAGTCCTAGTGTTATGCCTCACCCTTACCACATCATCATCTGACCTGGCTTTGTGGTCACTTTTAATCAAAGCTCCACCCCCAGCTTGCCACCTTCACCCACAACTCCCCCATCTTCTATCATGGTTCTGCAGCCTAACTGACCCATAACACTGCCTGTACCCACAACATCAACCCAATTGGCTCCCCCTTACCCTCAACACCTCCTATCTCTGACTACCCTATACCCTCCCCCCACATCCACAAAACCACCCATATTCTACCATTACTTTTGGCTATCCTTATCCACACCACCGCTGCCCTAAACTGTCAACATTTTCCCACAACGCCCTTGGCGAATACAGATCCTAAACTGAAACATCCTAGAACCACCCATTCCCTTAACACTATACCCATCTGACTCAACTCAACTGCTCCATTTTGCCACCCTCACAAACAATACCACCCTTGTGTCTGACCACTCTATGGCCACTTGTAGCTCCATCATCATCCCCACCAGGCAACCCACAACACCCCTATGCACAATACCACCCTCATCTGGCCACCTTATCCACAACACCACTTTCACTATAATCTCTCACCTAACACCCAGTTTTCTTGGTGTGTCAAACACCAACTAACTCAGTGGTGCAGTGTGTAAGGTAAGAGCTCTGTAAAAGCCAGGCTGTGAAGCCTAAAACATTCAACGCAGAAGCAACATAATCAATTCTATTAAGGGTATATTTCAAGCCTTTTCTGGGGTTATCATAATTTGCAAGTTAGACATATGCGTCCTGCTCATGTTTCAGTGTATTTGTGGCTCAAATGACTGCCAAGGTAGCCTGCATGCGGTGAGTTCATAGAATCAAACCCATTAGTAGGCATGTACTACTCCTCATATATCTCCTAACACCCATTTTTTTGGTGGGAAAAACTACTCCTCACTTAATGGCACAGCAATCACAACTCTGCAAATGCCATGTTGAGAGTTTGAATCTGGGAGGCAGCCTAAAACCTTAAATGAAAAATAGCTTGCAATAGATATGAGTGGTCATAGGGTGTTAAGGCACAGGCTGTCAAAATGGGGGTAATAGGAAACAAGTGATGTTGTGGGCAAGAGCGGATATAAAGTGTTAGTAGAGAATGATCATGGTATAGGTGGCCACAGGATTGAAAAGTGGATGGGGTGCTATTGGCAAGAGGAGCTATAGCGTCATGGCAAGAATGGTCATGGTGCATGACCACGTGGCCAGAGGATGGGGAGTGATGTTGTGGGTAAGGGGTGGCCATGAGGTACGTGACAGTTGCACTAACTCAGCCTGTGGCAAAGTGTGTAAGATGACGGCTCTACCAACTTCAAATTGTGCATTTTAATCCTGGATGCAGCACTGCCTTAATGCTAAGACAAAAGACACAAGCATCTGTTGCTTTCACACAACAAACTACATCCTTTAGGTATGAGTGGTTAAAAAATGTCCAGGTTTACAGCAATCACATGTCTGCATTGATCTATAAATCTATATCAAAGTGTACTTCTGATATTTTTATTTCTCTCCAGGCCTGCCGTGAATAAAACAGCTAGTTAACAGCTCTCAGGTCATCTTGTGAGACGTGCAGCACCCTTCTGAAGAAAAAACAGATGACAGTTAACCTAACATTATGGGAGATGTCTTTAGGAAAGTTCTGCTACAAAAATTATTTTAACTTAAAAAAATATTTGTGTAAATATGAATCAATTATTGCTAACCCAGAAAAGCAATTTTCAAACCTATGACAAAATGGCTTGATAACTGAATGCTGTAATTTGCTAATCAATCTATACATTAAAACATTTGGAAATGTATATATTACGTAAAACAAATTTCATAAGCAGAATATCTTCTTGAACTAATTTTGCCTGAACCCTTTCCAACTAAAAGTACACTAGCCTGAGTCTTAATATCTAAAACATCTAAATTTAGATCAAAGACATGTTCCTGCCTTAAAGACTATAGGTCTACATGTTGTCTCTTAACAGAAAAAAATAGGCACTACTCTTTTATACTGGCCAGGGAATACCCCTCCGTCAACATAGGAATTTATGCATTAGTATATTCTGCTAAAAATGACAGATAAAACAGGGCTAAGGCTGAGTGTGCTCAGCCCATCAGTATTTCCTACATGGTACATGACTCTCCAGGAAGATATGTGCTATACTTTTCTCATGTTTTTTTTTTTTTTATTTCACAAATTTTTTATTGAAGAATAACAGAGCATTACAATCAACAATAAATCGCACAGTGTCGGTTTCATTTTTACACGTTATCATAGATGTTAGCAGGGATACAAAGGATGTTACTAGAATTCACAGGGTATAGATAAATACGACCTGTAATGTCCTAATCCAAATATAAAGTTAAACTTGTCAGTTAGGGCAAAATAAGAATCTAAGCAAATATAAAGATAAGGCAAGGTTACTCATAAGAAGGAAGGGGGAAGAAGGGGAGGAAAGATAAAAAAAAAATAGATAGAAAAAAATTGTTAAATATAGTAGCAGGAGGGAAGAGTAGGCAATGAGGTTAGATAAACAGCGGGCCTGCGCTCTTTGAACATCTAAAGTAAGACAACATACATCACTGACAAAAATTCGACAACAATCTATACTATATGGACGATTTGTATTCCTGAGTATCTTTGAATGCTAGCCATTTCGACCAGGTTGAGGTAAAGTTTAACATTCTTTCTAGTGAAATACTAATAAGCTCCTCAATGGTTTCAATAGAGTTGATCCTTCTGAACCATTCCTTTTTCGTTGGGATTAAGGTTGACCTCCAGTGGGAGGGGATGCAATGTCTCACAGCATTTGTCATGATCATAGTTAGGGATTTCAAATATTTTTTTTGGGGGGATTGTGTTGTGATGCAGTAGAAAGTGGGCTGGATCAAAATTTAACGATTCTGAGGTTATGGATGTGATTGTTTCATAGACCATTTTCCAAAATGGTTGAATATGCGGGCATGACCACCATATGTGAAATAATGAGCCCACCTCACTACTGCACCTCCAACACTTGTTGGAGATCTGGGGGTACAATTTATGTAAGGTGTTGGGTGTTCTATACCATCTTGTTAAAATCTTGAACCCACACTCCTGGGTAGTGACATTAAGTGAGCCTTTATGAGCGTACATGAAAATAGTTTCCCAGTTTTCATTGGTGAATGATAGATTGAGGTTGTTTTCCCCTGCTAGACAGGATGGGGAGGAGAACTCTAAACCCTCTTCGAATAATGAGTTATAGAGAGTTGAGATATTATGTCTTTGTGGACGCGTTTCTGAACATAAGATCTCGAGGGTCTTGGGAGATTTGGACCTAAGGGTTGCCAATACTACTGTGGAGAGATAATGTCTGATTTGGAGGTATGTCCAGTGAGAGATTAGTCTAGGGTCATTGTCCTTATTGATTTCCTCGAGGGGTAGAGATTTCCCATTACAGAGGAAATGTTTAATCAGTACTGCTTTGTGGGGCCAGCTCGCTAAGAAAGAGTTTTGTTTGTTTCCTGGGGGGAAGTCGGGATTGTTCCTGAGAGGCGTTAGGGGGCTGATCCAAGGGGTGGGGTCACTTTTCTTATATGTGTCATGAAATATTGCTAATGTGGGACCAATGAGAGGATGAGATTTGATCTCTCGAGTGGTACTTGGGGTTTATCCATGGAAGGTGGTTGATTGGGCAGGGAAATTGGGCTTGTTCTAATGATACCCAGTCCTTGATAGGTTGGTGTAAATTCCAGTCTACTATTCGTGTGAGTATAGTTGCTTGATGGTATTTTTTCAGGTCAGGGAGAGCTATTCCACCTTTATTTTTTCGGAGAATTAGTCTTGCATATTTGATTCTAGGAGGTTTACTCCTCCATATAAAGGTGGTACATGCTTTGCGGAAGGCGGCAAAAAAGGAAGATGGTAATCTGATGGGAATCGTTTGCATAGCGTAAAGGAATCTGGGCAGAATAGTCATTTTTATCAATGAGGCCCTTCCAAACCACGAAATATTGAGAGAGTTCCATCTTTTAAGGTCTTCCTGTGAGTCTTTTAATAAGGGTAGAAAATTAAGTTTGAAGAGGTCATTTAGGTTTGAGGGTATTTCTATCCCCAGGTAGGTAATTTGTTTAGGAGACCACGTGAATGGGAAGTGTTGTTTACATAATTCTACGTCTTTTGGGGGCAACGATATGTTTAGTGCTACCGATTTGGAGTGGTTAATTTTTAAATTGGATATTAGTTGGAACGTTTCAAGTTCCTGAATTATATTAGGCAGTGAGACAAGGGGTTGCGTTAGAAAAAGTAGCATATCATCTGCGAAAGCAGCAATTTTATAAGAGTGATCTTTTATTTCAATGCCTTTTATATCTGGATTGGACCTGATTTTATTAAGGAGCGGTTCCAAGGTGAGGACAAATAGTAGCGGGGACAAGGGGCAGCCCTGTCGCATCCCATTTTTTAGGTTGAAGGCATTCGACAGGTGGCCATTGGTGCGTACGCGTGCAGTTGGATTTATATAAAGTGCGGCGATGTAGGCTCTCATCCGAGGCAATATGCCGATATTTTTAAGAACTGCATCAATGAAGTCCCAGGCCACTCTGTCGAATGCCTTTTCTGCATCGAGAGAGAGGAAGAAGCCCTGTTTCTTTTTGGAAGTTAGCCAATTATTTATGTTCAGAGCCTTAATGGTGTTGTCCCGACCCTCTCTGCCGGGGATGAATCCCACTTGATCTAGGGAAATTAAAGATGGAAGTAGGGGTAATCTGTTGGCAAGGATTTTAGCGTATATTTTAATATCTAGGTTTATTAAAGAAATTGGGCGATAGTTCGTGACAAGGGTTGGGTCTTTTCCTTCCTTGGGAATGACTGCTATGTGCGCTTCCAGGACCTGTTTGGGGGGATTTTGTTCGGAATGTAGTGATTGGAAGGTTTTCAAGAATTTTGGTTTAAGAATGTCAAGAAAAGTTTTATAATATTGTAATGGAAGACCATCTGGACCTGGGGCTTTGCCTATTTTCATATATTTTAAGGCCCTGTCAAATTCTTTGCCATTAATGGGAGATTCGAGTTCCTGGGCGATATTTCTTGCTATTTTTGGGGGACTATGTTTCTCCAGATATTCTTGGATGATTTTTGTTCTGACCTCTGAATTAGGGGGACACTTGGGATTGGAAGGGATGTTATATAGTAATTGGTAGTACTGTTAAAACTGGGTGGCTATCTCCTCGTTCGAGGAATAGGACACTCCTCGGTTATCTTTTATTTGATGTATGGTGGAAGCGGCTTTCTTACTCTGAACTGCTCTAGCAAGAAGTTTTCCACTTTTATTACCTTGCTCGTAATATATTTTATGTCGTAATATATATTGTCTTTTAGCTTTTAAATTCAGTTCCTTGGTGAGTAAGTCTCTAGCTTTAGTCAACTCCTCAAACGTGGAGACAGCCACATTTCTTTTATGCTGGAGTTCGAGTTTGTGTATATGATCTATTAGGGATTTGATTCTAGCTTGTTTTTCCTTTTTGAGTAGAGTCAGTTTCCTTATAAATTCGCCTCTAATGACGCTTTTGTGGGCTTCCCATTGAATGATGCTGGAGGTATCCTCATCATTACGAGTAAAATAATCGTTGAGTATGTCCCTAAAGATGAGAATATCTATAGGGTCTTTCAGTACAGTGGTGTTCAGTCTCCAAGTTTTAGTTATAGTGTTTTTTTCCAGGAATGTCAAGGTTAGTGTAATTGGGTGATGATCAGATAAAGTCATAGGCTCTATAGTTGTGTTCGTCAGGAGTGGTAGGTCTGTTTGCGTAATGTAGAAGTAGTCGATTCTTGAATATTTTTGGTGGATTGTTGAAAAGTAAGTATAGTCTCTGGATTGAGGGTTGACAGCTCTCCACGTATCGTGCAACGTTAGCGACTGCAGTTGGAGTTTTATTTGTTTCAGAGCCCTGAAAGGAATGCTCGAAGAGCCATTCGAGGTGTCAGCAATAGGATTAAGGGGGACGTTGAAGTCACCTCCTAGTATTAGAATGCCAGAAGCGAAATTTGTTAAAAGGTCCTTGATTTTACGAAAAAAAGCTACCTGTTTCATGTTGGGAGCGTAAATATTGGCAATCGTGACCGGGTGGGACGACACTATGCCCTTGAGGAAGACGAATCTTCCCTCCGGGTCAACCATTGTGTCTTGTATCTGCATTGGAGTGTGTTTCGAGATGAGGATGGAAACCCCTTTCCTCTTCCCCTCAGGGTTGGTGGAGTGGAAAACTGTGGGGAATCGTCTATCCGAGAATTTAGGTACATTGTTGGATTTGAAGTGAGTCTCTTGAATACATACTATGTTGGCTTTGTGTTTATGAAATTCAGAGAGGAATTTGGTTCTTTTAGTTGAGATGTTAAGCCCTTTAGCATTAATAGATAATAGTTTAAGAGAAAGGGTTGAAGAGTGCGGTCCCTGAGACAGCATCACTATAAATATCTGCAAATATTGTCGAAGAAGAAAAAAAAAAGAAAAAAAGGGGGGGGAAGGGGGGGGTAAATGGAGTACCTAAAGCAGGTAAGGAGGACGCACACCGGAGGAAGGATTAGACCAGCTAAGCCAACCTATATGTATATACCGGTAGGGTCAAGGAGCGATATGGGGGATCACTCCTTGTGTGGGTTCGATGGCCAAAGGGGGACGATCAAGTGTCAAATGTTGTTTTACAAAATAAGGTGATAGATATATGGTATATGGGACCGGCGCCCAGGGAGCCCGTGTGGATATGGTAAATTCAAACAGGACAGGATTTTAGTGCCAGGAGGTGATAGAAGGGATAATGTAGCAGTATCCCGCCTTTTGGGCATTAACGGCTAAGCCATTGCTGTAGTAAGGTGGAATGTGAATCAGTGACCTCCCGTGTAGTGTGGATATGCATTTCTCTCAGTTAGGACCACCGAGATAAAGTCAATGAGAGCATTTTGTGAGTGTTGTGAATTAATGCGTCTAATAGATGATACCCTTTCACCCATGGGAGGGGTTGACTATTTAGGTGTGTTACTTGGTAATCTTGTGCGATAGAGTAAGCCATTGAGGAACAATCTTAACAACATTACTTTTAACCTTATATAGAGAAGAGAAAGGGCACACCGAGAATCCCGCAGGCCTCAATAAATTCGGCGCTAAAAATGAACAGCAAATAGTTGTCACAGTCATTTTTGGAGTCTAGTGAGCTTCCCTGATAACAAAAGGGTTGTATTTATATATCTAGTAAGATACATAGGTTGCGATTTTCTTGGGCCCAAGAAAGGTGTGCACTAGAGGGATTCTCCGTACGCCCAGTTAACATGAGTTTTAGAAAGGTAGGAGGGGGTTCGACCCCTTGCAGAAACCTCTTACTGATATCTAACGTACACTGTGATCGACCAGAAACATTTACTTTGTGTATAATGAAAGAAGAAGAGGAAAAATAAAAAAAAACCCTCAAAAACAAGAATGAAAGGAGAGGTAAACCAAATTGGGAGAATCCTTTTGACGGAATTGGTATGAGGATAATCCAGTCTCCAGGGTTCGTAAGTAAATTAAACCCTTAGTGAGTAAAACCATGAGTCACTTGTATGCTAGCATAGGGAGAAAAAAACCTAGACATCCTCAACGTAACAGTCAGTGTCCGAACCGGCATAGAAAACAGAATCAGGCTTAAACCTTTCCCCTCTTGTAAGCATTTAATAACACAGACACAGGTGAGGAGAGGGTTAGTATTTGACAAATGTTTAGGAGTCCACCTGTAAAAAGAAATATATTATGAAATACTCAGTTCAGTCTTTTCCCCCCAAAAAAACGTGTTTGGTAAGGGTGACTGTAGATCTGCGTAATTGCAGGCCCAAAAGCTGACTGGGTTCCCTTGTAATGAGTTAACATGCGTTTTACCCATAGTCCGGGTAACCACAAAAAGAGCGCAAAAGAACCCCCTGAGGGGGCTTACCTTTTGGGGCAAACCTGGTTTACCCAGTTGTGGATAGGGGTGCTGAAGGTTCTCTGGGTAGAATCACACGCTGTTCACAGGGCGCTAGCTGGTGGAATTAGGCCAGTAGATGAGGTGATGACGGGTCGATTAGGACAACGGTGAGCTAATGAGAAAAAGGTCCAAGAAGGGTTGTGGGGCTTCTATAAGATAAATGCTTCAAGAAGTTTCATCTTGAGGGAGGCGAGGGACTGTGGTCTAGGTATCCATTAGATCTTGTCTGTTTACTCGGTCTCTTCTTCTGGGTGGGGAAATACCTGGGCTTCCGTGTTCTGCTCCCCTTCCATGGTGAGGTGCTGACTGAGATCTTCGGCGGCGGTCTCTGTTTCTCTGCGCTCTGGGAGTCGTGTTGTTTGCTACTTCGATCTAAGTGTCATGAATCTGGAAGGAGTTGTACCAGTCAGGTACATCCGTTACAGGGAGGTTGAGCGATTCACAGAATGAATGCAGGTCATCAGGAGTGCGTAGAAGCGCTGTGTGACTTCACCATGTAGCAGACAAGCAGAATGGAAACTTCCATCTGTAGGGGATGCCTCTGGTCCGGAGTTGGTCCAGTAGCGGGCGAAGAGCCCTGCGTTGCTTTAAGGTGATGTTGGAGAGGTCTTAATACAATTTGATTTCGTGACCATTGAAAAGCACTCTGTTTCTTTCTCTAGCTTTTTTAAGAATGGCTTCCTTTAGTGGAAAATTTACCAAGCAGCAGACAATGTCTCTCGGTGGGTCAGTGTCTCTTCCCCTCGGTCTGAGAGCGCGGTGAATCCTTTCAAAGTCAATTGGGGGGTCAGGGGGTCTCTCCAGCAGATCATTGAAAATGGAAGTTGCCGTTTGCATTACAGGGGTTTGGTCTGTTGTCTCGGGGACCCCACGGATTCTGATGTTGTGGCGCCTTTCTCTATTGTCGAGGTCCTCAAAGTGGCGTTGCATCTCTATTAGGTGACATGGGTGGTTGTCAGAGGATCTTTGCATTTGTTTCAGGGCATCAGAGTGACGTGATGCAGTTTGTTCAGCTGCTCCAATTCTTGCTGCCATGTGCTGGATGTCAGACTTTAAGTCTGTAATGGCTGCTGACAATGTAGCCTTAATATCAAGTGCTACTGCCTGGAGGTCTGCAAGGCTTAGAGCCTGTGTGGCTGGGGAGGCTTGGGGGGGATACAGCCTGAGTCAGTGGGGGGAAGCTGTCCTTATTCAGGCCTTGCGGGCCGCTCGCGCCGCCCGCCGCACCTCCGGAGGTGCCGAGCGGGGCGGGCGGCTTAGGCGAGGCCGCGGCTTTGAGGCCTTCTCCGTGCGCCGGGCGAAATATCGCCGGGATGCTGGTGAGAGGGGACTGACCTGCCTCGACGGTGTCCTAGGATCCCGGAGTGCTCTGATCCCCCTTTCCCATGTTCGGATGGCGGTGGATTAGCCCTGTGTGCTGCCTAGTAGCTCCCTGTGTGCCGGAGGAAAGGGATCAGGCGTCCATCTCTGTCCCTGGTTAGGCCACGCCCCCTCATGTTTCATCTCACCTTCATTTTATTATAACCATTGAACCTATATGTTACCTGTTCTGTTATGTTACAGAAAGGGACAAATGGTACCTGAAGAGCCCTGTGATTTGGAATCTTTGCAGACACTATAGCTCTTATGGAAGGAACCTTCAAAACTGCCCTTAACACATCTGCATTTAACGCATCTTAATACTGAATCCTTTTAAACTTTAATCAAAAGGAGTGCTGTGTAGTCAGAGAACTGCTTAGCAAAATGGAGCACAGTTATCAGTTTACATAACTGCAGAAATACCAAACTGTGTGAAAATAAGATATCCGCAATCACTTAGGAAATGGAAAACAAATAGTCAGCTCTCTTTTTTGACAAATGATGGAAAATCCCAAGCTGATGATTTGTGATACAATCTTTTTATGTCCTTTCCATGTTTTTTTTTTTTTTTCCGACCATCCTTTCCGAAATGCAGCTGAAGTGGAATTTTGCAATTACTGCTAATTTCCATTGACGTTCACCTCTTTGTGGTCAGGCCCGTACAGTGAATGTGAACCCTAATTTCTGTTTACATAAAGGCAATCTGTCTAAATGGCTGTAAATTGATCACAAAGAATCCTGGTGTAGTGATTGCAAAAGAGGAAGTCGTCTTATACTTGAGAGGTTTTCAATTAAACTAGTGACTCCCTGTGGAATTGTTTTGTCAAATGAATTATATTCCCATATGAGGAAAATTGGTTCCTTTTTCCAAGCAGAATATTGACTAATTGCTAAAGAATTTAAACGAATACATGTGGGATTTTATGTACATTTTAGGAAAACTGTCATATTAATTCAATTTAGTTTCACACACAACTTGCATCCACAGAGGAAAGTTCATGTGAAATGATCATACTATGCATTTTAATTGAAAGAAATGCTATAGCCTTTGTAATATTAAATAATCACTAGCAACATACTTTTAAATTTGTTAATGACACTATTGGTTCCCTCTCTAGCTTGCTCAACTGGTCAGACTGCTGGTTTATTAAAACAGGAGCCACGAAAAGGGGAGCAAACGTGCAGCATAGCAACAAGCTTTCTCCGGAGGATAAAATACTAAATCTAGCTGGTTGCGAAGAGCATCAGCTGCACTTTTACGCTAGATGTTTGAGCCATCTTTTAATGATGAGAGGTCAGTTTCCAGGGACCAATAAAGAGAATGTATCATTTTTTTACATTTTTTTTTTTAGATACAGTTGTAAGATGGATCAGGTGAAAATGAAACTGTGGCACATACATCACAGTACAAACATTTACTTGGCTGCCAGGAGTAAAGAAATCATGCTGTACTGAGTATAGGAGAGCACATCACTAATATTCATTTTCATTCATTCAGTGAATGGTATAGAGTAGTGATGAGCAAAATGGGCAAAGTTCAGTTTGTTGCACAGTCGCCGAAGTTCGCAAATACTGAACATAGAGCCAAACCCCTTTGAAATCTATAGAAGCTGAAACTTAATTTGTTTCTGGTCTTGTTCAAGGCTTAAAAGAGCATGGGCAGCTAAGCACTGCCATGGGGAGGTGTACTAATGCAAAAACATTTTTTTTTAAACTATACTTTATAGTTGGGAGAAGGTATATTAATGCAATTTAAAGAGCAACATCAAAAATACAAATCCTTTCAAAAACGTAATACTATGACTTGGGCATACCTTAAATCTGCATGTAAAGTTGCAGATGCAGCACAATGTATTCTTTTAACCCCTTTCTGTCCAGTCATGGTGGCACTTTAACTAGGTTATTACCTAGGGGGCAAGATGGATTTTCCAAATGTGAATACTGTAATTGGCTGTCAAAGTAGTCACATGAGCAGGAGCCAATCCTGCTGACCAGTGACTTTGTTTACAAACACCAGCCATGGATTTGTCATTTGGCGGTAGTATCACTACCAATGCTACATGACCGGTCCCTTCCATTCTCTTTGCAAAAAAACAGAATAGCGATCCTGGATGATGTGATTGACCTAATGTGGTCATGATCATACTTGGACAATGACCATATGCTGGATCCCTGCTGGTTTGTTTACATACAAAAGCCAGTGGGGGTCTTCCTTTTGTGATGGGAGTAGCAGTGGGGCAGCATCGGCGGTCAGCGGGTCATCAGTAACCTGTGAATAGTGACAAATGATTGCTTCGCAAGCTGTTTGCATCCAGGGGTGATCATCTGTCTCTAAACAATAGCAATCACTGGCTGTGCAATTAAAAACACTGGCAGAGAGCTGGGACTACTGACAGCCTGTTTTAAAAAAAAAAATTTAAGAGTTACAGTAGAATCAGCAAAAGGTTTAAATGACACTTAGGCGACATCTTACTTTTTCTTCCAGAATCGCATACCACTCTACCTACCCTATTAAAAGAGTTTGAAAAACCACACGTCTCAATGTAACCTTACCCTCAACTGTAGTTGCCCAATGAAAAAAAGTTTCCATTTAAATGGCAAACCGACTTGATAACATATATAGGTATCCAACTACCCATGTGCCTCTCTGATTTCTCTAAAAACTTTCCACCCATCCTGAAAAATGTGATGGAGTATCTATGTAGATGGGATAACCCTACCTTTTCATGGTTTGGATGCACGGCCATCCAAAAAATGAATGTCCTACCTCACTTATAATACGTCTTACAGACAATCCCAATTAAAATGCTGACTACATTTTTCAACTATTACGGTATATAAAAAAAAATTGTGTAGCCTTCCTATGGTGCCAAGGCATCCGCGTATAACTTATGAATAGCTGACCTTTCCGAAACAAAAGGGAGGTATTGGGTCACCAGACCACTACCTGGCATGCCACTTATCTAGGATTGTAGACTAGTCTGTCCATCACCGAAGCAAAGACTTGGTTCAGCTCGAAGGCTCATTTTCTCCATTATGCCTCAGCTTCCGTGGTTACAAACCCAACACATTCCACCTAGCCTGAAAAGCCACCCTCTCATAAACACAACTCTCGTATGTTTCTGAGAGACATCCAAAATATTCAGACTGTCTTCAACACCAGGCCCCCTAACACCGATACATTTAAACCCGGAATTCCCACTTGGAATGTCCAATGACTTTCTTTTAGGTCTGGAGCCCAGTATTACCACCTTTGAACACTATTTTTTTCGGAATGGTATGCTGTTTACACAAGACGAACTAACGCTTAATTTATCCAACACTCCCCCACCTTTTTGGATGAGTCTACAACTGCACCATTTCCTACACTCCCTAGACCACACATCCACAATATCTCGACCATTAACCCCATTTGAACACCTATACATGGCAAACTCGTCACAACCTGTAATCTCCACAATGCACAGCTTGCCATTTCACAACATACTTTCTAATGAAGGGAAAGCCTGTAAAGCTGGGAACCAGACCTGCAACTTGCCCAAACACCCAAACAATGGTTATGCCTTTATGGCAATGCTCACAAGGGTTCAGTTAATGTTACAACACAGGAAAACAATTACAAAATTCTATCACAGTGGTATTGAACACTAGCCCTACTTCACAAATTACATCCATCCCTTTCTAACCTCTGTTGGCACTGCCAAAAAGACGCGGGCTCACTCCTCCAAATTTGGTGGGATTGCCCACTAATCCAAACTTTCTGGAAAGAAGTTCACACCACAATACCACAGCTGACAACTTATACTTTGGATTTCACTGCAGCACAGTTTCTCTTTCATCACACCTCTATCCCCCACAAATCTAATTTCAAATCTCTACCAATGCACATAATCAATGCTGCTAAACTCTGCATACCAGTTTCATTGGGGCTTGACCCATACCCCTTCCCTTTTCTGAAAGGTTCTCCCATATAACCAAAATTGAAGAAATGGAAGAACTCATCTGTTTTCCGAACATTGCGATCTGCATTGTAAACGACTGCCCATCTAAATTCACCCACTTGGGAACCACCGAGACCTTCCTTTGCCTAGTAGACCCCTCTACAACATAGGATACCTCAAACACTTTCTTTCTCACACATAGTCTGACAGGATCACAAGGATCAAACAAATTGCCAAAATAACCTGCCAGAGGGACCTCCTGCTGAGTCCCCTCCTTCTCTGCTCCTACCATAACCCCATCAGTCTTTGTCCCCCTTTTTTTCTCCCTCCCCCCCTACATGGCTGAAACAATACTCTCTCCTGAATTACCCAATAAGGAATAACTACATTGACCAATGTGTTCATTTTTTTAGCCCTCACTTTTAACATGCTCTCCCTGATCCATCATTACGCATCACCCCTATTATCCAAGAACGTGAAACATGATGCCCTCTTTCCCCTTGATTCCTGATTCCTTTTCACTTACTTCTGCCACCCCCCCATTCCCTCTCTAATGTTATGTTACTTTACAACGCATCACACGTTAGATGCTGGTTTACACACTAAATGTTACTTGTTCTACTATGTATGTAATAATGGTAATTACCTCTAACCATAAGCCATAGACTTTTGTTGTAAATTGTATACTGAATACCATATATAACTGTTGTACTTATAGATAGGACTTTTTACTCATTATTCTGTAATTTACATATGGCTAACCTATGTATGGAAATAACTCTAATTTCAATAAAAAGTTTTTGGGGAAAAAAAATAAAATAAAATCAAACTTAGGCAGCTAAAACTAAGCATATGCTGAATGCATAAGCACTGGTTGCTGTCAGTGAAAACATGTCTAAATGATCAATAGATACAGCACTGCAAACAGCTGAAGTTATATGCACATCTCAACTTTTATTCACAAGAATTTTAGATTCCATTTAAAGTGTAACTAAGCTTTCTCAATTAGCAATAACTCTTTTTAATCCTTATGCTGCTTTTTAGTTGTATCCTGTTTATGGCATAGGCCATATTGATGTCATACATCTCAGGGATCTTCAAGGGCATTTTTTTAATTCATCTGGAGGAGGTGAGAAGGGGCTCAGATAAGCACACCCTCCTTCTTGCATGCCTGAGCTAAAGATGGATTCCAGGAAGTAAATGGGAATAGCATGGCTATGGCAAGAAATGCTAAGGAGGTGTTGTTCAAAGTGATTTTGCAAAACAATAAAACATAAGACATGAATGAATGGGTGCGTTTGCTTTGTAGAATAACAATATAATAGCATTTTTGGCTTGTGGTGCTCAGTTAAGTTCCACTTCAGCTGTCGATCTAATGGATCCACTGACCATTTTGACATGCAGTCTTTACAGAAGAAAATATCGTTTATGCATTTTCATAATTTGCTCAGTGTGAGTTGCTGATTTGTGACAGCTTAGCACCAATGATAACCAATTCCATTTAGTTTATTTTCCCAATGGAAAGAATGCTCAAAAGGACACAAGGTGCTGAAATTATTAAAAAATCTGCATAGGTATGCGGTCATAAAAACTGCATGTAAATTCATTCTGTGTGAATGTGGCAAAATTGACTGTGTTCAGGCTACACTGGCAGCAATTGAAATGTGAGATTTTAGAAAATGTTCTCCACTAGATGCTGCTGAGGAGCATACTTATTGCCTATGATAGTCACTGCCACTTAATATACATAATGCAGTATGATCACTAGATGGTGCTATCATAGGACATATGTATGCTCCTAAGTGCTAGCTAGTGGTCATAATGCATTATTCTGGATTCAACCATTCAAACTGCAGATAATATAGCCTGGATACATTCAATATTGCCCCTATTTACACAGAACAAATTTACATGTGGTTTCAAAGACCATGCACATTTTTTTAGATATTTTTTAAATGCAAACCATACATTAGAACACATTTTGTCTCATTAAATCCATTTCAACACAATTAAATGACAACTATACAGACATCCCAAGTCTGTCGCAAGTCTGCGGTGACTCCCGCACACCCACAAGTGCCTCACGATATTCCGAGAATGATCGGTGCAGCAGGGAACAGCTGTGAACATGGATCTGTCTGTACAGATTTTTAGCTGACAACCGCTTCTCCTTCTCTCCCACCTGGGGCTGTGAGCTAAAAATCTATACAGGGAGATCTGTGCTCACAGCTGTTCCCCGGCGCACCAATAATTGCCTGCTGTTCCCTGTGTGCTGCTTCCCTGCTCCTCGGATACCCTGTCCTTCTCTACCCCCCCTGTTCTCCTCCACTCCCCTCAGTGTCCCCCTCCACTCCCTGTCCTGCTTCTCTGATCCCCTGTCGTCCTCCACCACCCGTTCCCTGTCCTGCTCCTCTGCCACCCCCTCATCCCCCACACCTGGCTTCCCTGCTCTCCTCTCCCATTGGCTGAGGGTGATCTGTCAGGATGGAGAGCGGTGGAAGGGGCTGGGTAAATCTGTAATTTACCAACCTCTTCCTTGCCTTCGATGCTGAGAAAGGGACTAGGGAATCTGTGTCCTCAGTCCTTTCTCTGTCTCAAAGGGGAGATGTCAGGGGTCTGTTTAGACACCTGATATCTCACCAAAGCCCCCAAAAAATATTAAAATAATTGTAAAAAAAAAATCTAAAAATTAAAGTATAAAAATTAAAAAACTACTGACACCACTCCCCCCTGCCCTACCAATAATGTCCACTGCGTCAACTCTGCCCCCCCCCCCCCCAAAAAAAAAGGAATTGTGAACAAAAATTTAAAATAAATCGAATAAAAAAAAACTACTGACACGATCCACTGCCAAATCCCCCCCCCCCCCCCATCCCCAGAAGCACTGTGAAAAATTATTGAAAAGGTGATTAAAAAAACAAAACAAAAAATCACCATGGGGTATGTGGGAGTTTGCCATCTTCCTGAAATTAGCACATAAACTCATAGATTAACAGAATAGGAAAACTATAAAATTTTTAATACCAGCCCATTTCAGTATAATATTACAGAGGAAATGCAGTGTTAAATTTAGAGCAAGCGCCCTTCTCGTACATACATTATTCAAGGTACTTATATATAGCGCCGTCAATTTACGCAGTGATTTACATATATATTGTACGCTCACATCAGTGCCTCACATTTATATACTAGGGCCAATTTAGACAGAAAACAATTACCTACCAGCAGGTCGTGAAAAATTTCTATCTGCTAATCCCCCCCCCCCCCCCCCCAAAAAAAAAACAACAACAAATTTGTCATGAATTCGAAAGATCTTTTAAAGGTCTTGTCACTGAAGGGCACAATTCTTATTTATGCCCATATCCATTAGTCACTCACTTTCAGGGCTGATGGCTAGGCAATGTTGTTTGCACAATCAATCTATTATCTATAGGAGAATAGGGAGAGGACTGGGAAGTCACATTTAGTACCCGGATAGTGGCTTGACAGGCTATAAAAACAGAACTACAATCAGTCTAATTTGGGACTCAATTGAAATAATACAGTGGCAGACAAGAACGAAAAAATTAAGTATTAAATTACTACACAAACATTATGGATTTTACCAATGTACACATACAATAAGCAGCCCTTACTACATCAATTAATGAAATTCTGTTGATAAACACAATTTTTATATATTACATGGTAACAACAGGCTACAATAATTACCCTACATATATACATCCGTGCAACAGACATTATTATCAAATCAGCAAGCAGTTCACTTAGAAGAGATTAAGTGCCTTTTTATGCTGTGAAAACTCAGAATAGTATGAAACCCCTTAATTATCTCATAAGCATGTGCTAACCCGGGCTTAATTTAAATGGTTATACAGCCTTGTCTGCTGTTCTGTTACACCACTAATCACTCAGAAAGGAATCAAGAGTTTCTTTTAAGTCATTACCACCACACACTCTCCATTAGGAGGACATTAAAGTGGTTGTTAACCCACTTTTGCTACATGCTGCCATCCTCTCTGCAGCATTATACTAATTGCCCCTGAGACTGTTCTGTAAAAAAAAGAAAACCGGAGGATTGTTCCTGTATGAACTCCATTCCTGGCGCTCAGCTGATGTCTCTCCTGCCTTGTTTCTCTGACTCATAGCTGCAGTGGGCGGGGCTGAACCCTCCCGCTGACGTCAGCTGGGGAGGAGGGGGAGAGAGGAGGAGAGCGGAGATACAGAGCTCAGATAATCAGCTGAGTGGTGGGAGCAGAGCTCATACAGGTACAATCCTGCAGTTATTTTTTTTTACAGAACACAGGCACAGGGACAATTAGTATAATGCTGCAGAGGGGTTGGCAGCATGTAATATGTGAAATGAGAGCAGTAGGAGGGAGGGGGAGGCAGGTACTGGTAGAGCAGAAGCGGACAGATGGGGGGAGGGAGGAGGACACAGGAGACAGATAGCAGGCTGCAACTCACAGAATCACGCAAACAGTCCACAATGTCAGGGGCTCAGCAGCCATGATTGTGGTCTGTTTGCAGTGGGCATAGCTAGGCAGGATCAGCCAGGTATTTCAGGTGATACAGGGGTCCAAATGATACAGCTCAAGCACTGTGCTGTATAACATGCTTTAGGGGACAGGATCTTTATTTTTATTTATTTTTTGGGGTTAAACGCTTCAAGTCAAAATTTATTTTTTGGTGTGTAGAACTTATTTTATATTGTTCCCAAACATTCACTGGACACCTTAGCAAAACTGATGGTGGAGTAAACACAGAGGTGCAATATGTTTATGCAGTCAAAACCAGAATTTCATTGCTACCATCTGCTGCTCAACCTGTGCTGAAAAACCCAACTACTGCCTCTATAATGTGTATTGATGCAGACTGTGTGGAAGTATGAAGCGATGTATGTTACATGCACTTCTTCGTATAATCTAATCTGCATTTGTTAAAACAATGGATAACAAGACACTGAAATATAGAAAAATAAGACGCTCTTGTCCTTGAAATATTAGTGCAACAATAATAATCCAATAGCTTGCACCCCCCCCCCCCCTTCACCATCCTTATTTAAAAACCCAAAGTAAAAGCAATAAAAGGCTAAAACAGTGTACTAATAATGTAAAATCTTGTCACCTAACACCATGCATAGCATTTGCTTAGATGAGGTGTGTGTCACTGGGCCTTTTTTGTAGGACCCTAAGAAAGCTAAGAACCCCACATCCTTCAAGATAATGCTCCTGTAAAGTGCTGGAAAGCTTTCTGATAACATTTGAGATCCTTAACTTTTCCAGGATTCCACAATGAGACTCCGTGACATCACTAGGGACTACAAAGAGTCCCACAGGTAAGGTCAGTATTATTTAGATTAGATATTATTTATATTAAATATTCGATTTATCTTTCTATGTGTATATTTCCAATTGCTTTTACTTAGCAATCTGTGGGATCTGTTAAATTTTTTACCCCAGTACTTGCAATTTTCAGTGCTGCTGGCTCTGCTTTCTCAATTCTGCTATCCTTAACTACAGCGGACAGTGCCATCTCCAGTCAGTCTTTAAGCTTGGAGAAGGGAAGGGGGGAATAGGAGGAAGAAGAAAGGAAGTGCCTTGCCATCCTAGGCTACAGGGCTGGGTGTTTTATGATACAGTGTAGGGACATACAACTCTAGTTCCTACATGAAAGAATAGTTCCATAGGATGGTTCAAGAGAAAGGAGCCTGGATATTGAAATGCCTGATTCTCCATCGGAGCTCTTGCTGCATGTGCCCTCTTATTCCCTTCAACCATAACCACAAGCCAGTCCTGCCTCAACTTTTAAATGAGGCGAGATGCCCAATTCCCATTTATTGGAAGAAGGCTTAAACGCCAGATAAAACTGAATGGATTTGACTTGTAAATAACATTATAGCAGCGGAGGAGTGGAGGGCGACATGCAAGGGTCGTCATGATAAATTTTACAGTACGTGGGCCACATGGATCAATTACACTACTAATTCCCTAACGGGATCTCAAGCTACCCTGCTAGAGCCCTCTCTCCTTCCAACATAGTTGAGGATTCCTTGAGCCCTCAAGCTTTTTTACCAGCATATGACCTCTGAAGTTAATATGAGGTCTAAAGACCTGTATCTTATTTGCTAAAGAGGTTTATGCTTTTGTATACCTGTGATTCCAGTTTAATTGTTTGATTATTAGCTCAGTGCCACCCTGATCTAAAGGGTGTGTCAGATAGCTGGGGTTTTTAAAGTTTGCAGTGCACTTTTTGTTATTCTTACCCCTTTTCCCTTGTCTCCTTCCTTACTCCCTCCCCCTCTACTGTTGTATTTTCTGCCTTACTGCTCTGTTGTGTGTTCTACCCATGGCCACTAAACTAACATGTGCTCTAGGAACTGTTCACAAGGTTTGTTGTTATATTTCATCTGAAACAATACTGTTTTATAGACTCTTCTGCTCTTTGTTGTGAGCAGCGGAAGGTAACTCTGACTCCTGTGCTAAGTGTAGTACAGTCGTTGCCAACGTGGACTTTTTCTCATTCTTTTTTTCCTAGGTTTGTCTTTCGTTTTTATATGGTAAGCACATTCATACATTTAAATAAAGATTACGTAAAAAAAAAAAAAAAAAAAAAAAAAAGAAAGAAGAGAAAGTAGCCACTTTGATACAAAAAATCCTGGGGCAGCTATCATGGCACCAGCTTAAACTGGAACATAGGCAAGGATTAAAAGATATAGAAGCTATATGCTCAGTAAGTGATTAAATCAGCTGCTGATAGGGTTTAATATCACTTTATCAATGCAGTGTCTTCAACCTTTATCAATGCAGTGTCTTCAGCTGAGGTTGGGCCCTTTCACCAAGAACACTGAAACAAGATTTGGGATACTCAGCTTTCCAAGGGCAGTTTTTAGTTCTATTTTCAGGTACTAAGCTTCGCAATTTGGATTAAACTCCACTTTGTTGTTAACATTTTCTAATCGCCATATAGGAATGCAACCTTTTGACATTACATCATGGAAAATATTTAAACAACAATAGGATGTGGATGAAATTCATATGCTATAATATGTAAGCAGTGTTAAGACTAGGTCAGACAGGCCTTGCAGGTAGCTCTATTTACTTTAGATGTAGACATGTGAGTACCAACTAGCTCAAGATGGAGGGCCCGACTCTGGTGGATTTTCTAAGCTTTCGTTTAATATGCTTTAGGCTAGACTTCAAAGAATCCACTGACTGTGACTTCATAGCCAGATGTGGGAGATACTTAAAAGTGATTTCAATCAAAGATTATCCATTTACAGCTTTCCGTCAGGAGGTACAGACATATGTCACACCTCAAACTATATTAGAATGTTATAAAAAGACAAACAGATGGTACAGTATAATGCAAAATGCATAAACAATAAAACATACTTTGTCTGAAAGGAAAAGGAATTGCTTTAATACAAAATGTATGGAAAAAAAAGATTGCAAAGATTATATGTAAAACATAACAGTCTACAGATTTTTGTCATTATTTGGGGTCATTTTATTAAAATGGAATATATAGATTCCCCACACAATCATATGGAGTTTTTTGTGCATTTTATTTAAGTAATTGATGTATTATTGCATTTGCCATGCCACAGGGTATGACACAAAGTAGAAAAATAATATAGAATATGCTACTTAGAGTATTTACAGAGTATTTTAATTAAAACAATTCTTAAAGTTCAAAAAGCATTTGGTTTGTATTACACCCAAAAAATGTCACATACAGTCTACCACATGTGTCTGTGTGGTTATAGGGTGTGCAGTCGTATACAAAACAGTAGAGCCTTATTTTCATATATTTTATATATAATTATGAATTGACCTCTAGTGAAGTCAGAAATGTGAACTTTGACTAATTTTGCTTTACTCCTACCACAAGTTTTATAAAACATCTTAGTGATTTTATTGTTAAAGTCCAGGGAGGCAAGGTTTTAAAAAAAAAAAAAAAAAGAAATCCAGTAGATTTTTTTTTTTTTATATAAAAAGGGTAACATCTTTGGCCTTGGATTTAAAAGGGATTAGCTTCATTCCTTTGCTTTGTACTTAGCAGTAAACAAATCCATTGTGAGCTGAAATTCACAGCCAACAGAAAAAAATGTGCTTATTTATATCAAAGAGATTCCAGTAATGATCATTTATTTGATATAAAAGGCTTCAGAAACCTATACCAGGTACACCAAGAAAAGCTAAAAAAACAAAACAAAAAACAGCTAATTTTAAAGTTTCATAGCAAGGAAGGGTTAGAACCTCTGAGTTTTTTGCTGTCTATGACCCTTTTTGAGATTCCTTTACTTCCAGTACCAGATACACAACATGAGGTGAGGGGAAATCTCCTTATATGAGATGGGAGGAGTTTATCCTTTAAGATGATTTCCATTTATCTCCTGTTCTGATAACAACCTGAAAATGTAGAATTCTCTGGAATCAATACTTGGTAAAAAGGAAATATACTGTGTTTTTTTTTTTTTGTAAAAACTGATCACAAAAATTAGCTTCACTTATTTAGAAATATTCCACTTTCGTGTCAGTTTATGAAGCAGTGATCAGCGGTGATACCGACTATCACCGCTGATCACAGTCCATAAACAGTTTATGAAACAGAGATAATCAGGGGGAGATGTGTTTGAATATGTTCACTCGCCGATGATCTCCACACACTGAAAGTCCTCATTGACCGACACAGTAATGGTCAGTTTATGAAGCTACGATCTTAGCGCTTCACTGGCTATCAGTGTTAGAATTCACCCTCCCCGATTCACCAGCTCAGAGGTGGAGAATCAGGGAATGATGAGAGAATATTAGGGGATCTGAGGGGTGAAAGAGGAAGATTTGTTAACTTCCTTATACTGCGTTCAGACCCCCCAACACTGTAACCATGTCCCACTGTCATATTTATGTTTATATATTATATATATATATATATATATATATATATAAAATATATATATTATATATATATATTATATATATATATATATATATATATATATATATATATATATATATATATATTGTGTGTGCATATACACGTATATATAATGTATGTGTGTATACACATAAGTATATAATGAAGAGGACTCATTTTTTTAACGTTAACCACGCCGTCTGTCAGTGTATTGAGCGGTGATAATTTTTAACTGCTTAATAGACTGACATCTCAGTGTTTATGTGAATTTCTGGTACTGTAATCTCCTAAAGTCTCACAAGATTACAGTAACAGGGGCCGTTCTCCACTGATCCACCGATCTACTCTGCTTCATAAACAGGCACAGAGAGGAGAAAGATCTCCTCTGTGAATGCCGGAGAATGAAGCAGTGAATAGATTTCACCGCTTCATAAATGGACACCTTTGAGTATGTACCAATAGTAAGTTCTGGCTGAAGACACTACAGTCTAATATTATTATTGCAAAATGTGTAGTTGTAATCATATAAATCTTAATGAATGCCTACTTGCAAAGGCAAACTGCAATTGATAACTGAATTCTGTCTCGAGCCAAGTCACTCCAATATGTTAAATAAATTATCTTTAAGTTGAAAATACTGTGATCCACATATACACAGACACTTCCTAATAAAGGTCATCAGAAGTGTCCTTTAGGAGTATTAAACATAGTTCTGTGTATACAAAGCAACAGATAAAAGCTCCACAGGGAATGCTCCACAGCTAATTTCATCCAAGCTGTATTCCAACAAATGCTGAAAAATAATACTTAGGTCTGCTGTTTGTGAACCTAACGTTACCAATGATTTGTTATAATATAAGAAAACTATTTCAAAGCTAATTTGTATTCCTTATTGCTTTGACTTAAAAGGGAAAAAAAGGAGAAGGATATTTTATGAGTAGTTGCATTTGAAAGCCAAAAAAGTAAATCCAGAAATAATGAGATAAAATAAATTTGTAAAAAGATAAATAAAAACATCCTAAACAATGCAACTATTTTTATCACAAACATTTACAGAAAGATTAAGTAAAATGTCATTCAAAATTATTCTTAAGCAGCCTTTCCCTTTACTGCACCTCATTGATCCCTTTGACAAAAGTTCTATTATACTTTTTTAAGCAGCAAATATTCCGCTTTGTATGCAAACCAATACTCTGAACTCTCAGTTGAGCATCTGGCCAACATTTTAAGACATTCCTCCACATGACATTTCTTTCTCCTTCTGCCACTTGAATGAATAAGTTATAGCTAAACTCCAGCTTTGTTGTCTAGGGTAGAGTGGGGAAAATGTCTTCATATTTTTGTTCTTGTTTGCAAGATTTCACATGAATTCGTCTTTTGGTGCTGTGACCAAACAGAAGATGAAGAGATCACCGTAGTGAAGACCTAGACACCACTAAAAACCTTAGCAGCTTTCAACCCTTAGTTCAGATATATTGCCTCAGATGGAAGCAGGATCAGGGCTGCAGACATGATCCTGGTATCACAATTTTCAGCCGGCGATTGGATTTTACATAAAAAGGGATCCAAGCAGCTCTGCAGCTGCCCAATAACTTTTATGGGGCTGGAAAGAGGGCAGCCTGTTGTGATAGCAATAAAGTTATTGAAGAAAAAATTAAAGCAACAATGTAAAAAAAAAGTAAATTAACCACTTCCTGCCCAGCCTATAGCAGAATATAGCAGGGAAGTGGTTCAATTATCCTGACTGGGTGTCATATGACCTCCAGCAGGATAACAAGCTAGTGCACACCCGTGGGGGAGTCCAGTGATCGGTGGTGTGGTGTGTCAATCCCCATCCCCAATCTAGGAGGTAGGGATGCTATCAGATGGAGGCTCTTTACCACAAGATTAGCTGTGTCCAATCACAGCTGATCACAGTGTAAACAGGAAAAGCTGTGTATCCACATTTCCTCTACTCACGCTGACAGAAGTAAGTAGAGGAGAGCCAATTGGCTGCTCTCCTGACAAGGGGGGTCTGCACTGGAAAAAGGTGAGTGAAAATCAACACAACACAATTTAACACATTTAGCCAGCACGTGTTAAATTTTCACTCACCTTTTTACATGCACCCTCATTTTTACTCACTTTGGTTACATCACATTACTCACCTGGGTGGTGGTTATCTACAACCTTATTTAATCCCATGTACCATCGCTAGCCTTTCATAGAGCAAATGTTTTATATTCTTATCTAGACTTTGGCCTGTTTGTGGCCAGTTTACCACCCCCAGTCGCCGGTTGAGACAATTGCGGTACCTGAGTACTTTAATGGGCTACTATGCGGTTGGTAAGATTTCTCTACATTATATATACATCCCCTTACCTAGGCACCTCCCCCCTTCTTTTTATACATTTTTATACATTTTGTACATGCAATTATAGATGTATCTAATTGTCACTATATATTTTGTAGATGTCTGTATTTCCTGAGGAAGCTATAAAAGCAAAACTATTCAAAATACTTCACCACCTCTATCAGCTACCATTTCTGTACATGTGTTTTTTATGTACTTATTAAAGAGGAAGTAAACCCTGATGGGTTTACTTCCTCTTTGATTTCCTGCAAAGGTAAAGCATAATGGACTACTATGCACCGCATAGTAGTCCATTATGTGTCATTTACCTGACACAGGAGCCAGCGAAGTCACTGCTGTCCCCTGTAGTCCGGAGCATCCATCTTCTTGGTGGGTCTCGCTGCTCCGCCGCTGTCATTCGATGAAGCAGCATATCGACGTTGACAGGGAAGCACTCAGTGCGCCTGCGCGCCGCTGTCTACGGAGCATGCGCCGTAGACAGCAGTGCCTGTCTTTTGGCAAATATCTCCCAAACAGTGTAGGTTTAGGAGATATTTCTTGGACCTACAGGAAAGCCTTAATCTAGGCTTACCTGTAGGTCAAAGTAGTTTGTAAGGGTTTACAACCACTTTAACTTTCTCAAATATATAAATTCTTTTATATTGTTATTCATGATTCTTCTACAAATTCTGCACCGCAAAAGTCCACCTGCTCCCTTTCTGTGTGATGTTTCTCTGGTGGGGGACCAGAGTTACTAACATATATTCCACACCTGAGACATTGTAACCCTAATGAGTCACATGACATCAGGGAGGGAAAATGGCTAATTGAGCAAAATTCAGACAGTTTCACTTAGGGGTGTACTCACTTTTTTTGCCAGTGGTTTAGACATTAATGGCTGTGTGTTGAGTTATTTTGAGAGGATAGCAAATTTACACTGTCATACAAGCTGTACACTCCCTACTTTACATTGTAGCAAAGTGTAATTTCTTCAGTGTTGTCACATGAAACATAATAAAATATTTACAAAAATGTGATGGGTGTACTCACTTTTGTGAGATACTGTATATGTTTGTGGAGGTTGTTTTTGTATGCATATTTTCAGCCATTATGGATTTTTTTTTTTAGCACGCAGTCCTTTTCTAAAACTTTGTACGGAGCTTTGTTTGGCTTTAAGACGTGCAGCTCATTAGATGCTATTTATTTAATTAGTGATTTTTGTTGGATTTTGCGCAGGTTTTATTTTAAAAATTACAATTTGAATCTTTATATGATTAGAGACTTTTTGGGTCCTCCTCCTTAGCCAAAACCTCCTCCATTTCTCTGCATCGGGGATGACAAGCTGCATACCTCAATATACAGGAAACCCACTGATAGATGCAACTATTGCCACAGTTCCAGCTTCCACCCCCAGTATACCAAACAGGCCATTATACACAGCCAAGCCATTAGATAACACTGAATTTGCTTGGACTCCGAAACAGAAATAAACATCTAGCATCTACAATACTAACAGACTCGTTCCATAAGAAAGGTTAAAAGGACAAAGCCATCAATACAAGCATAAACACAGCCCTGAAAACACTAAGGCCGCGTACACACGCGCGGACTGTTCGCCCAACTTTGTCCGTCAAACAGTTTCGGCAAACAGTCCGCTCAAAATTAGCATGGACTGACATGGCCACACACGACGAACGAACAGTTTGCTGAAACCGTGCACGATGACGTGAATGGCACGTACGACGGGACGAAAAATACGACGTCCTATACACTGCATTATAACTTTCGGCGTGTAAATCCTTTCTGAGCATGCGCGGAACTTAGTTTGACGAACAAGCCTACACACGAGCGGACTGTTCGCTGAAACAAGGTTTCAGCGGACAGTTTTTCGGAAATTCCGTAAAACCTTGTTCGTCAAACTGTCCGCTGAAACTGTCCGCTGAAAGCCCACACACGAGCGGACTGTCCGCCCAAACACTGTTCAGCGGACAAAGTTGGGCGAACAGTCCGCCCGTGTGTACGCGGCCTAAGAGAAAATCTCCTACAATATAAAGAGAAAGAAAAAACACAAATAATTGTGTATCTTTAGTAACCACATATAATCCAGGACTAGAAGGGATAGAAAACATAACCAACGATTTGCAACTCATCATAACAAAGGATGAAATGCTGAAAGAAATATACCAACAACCCCTAATGCTAGTTTTCAAACAAACACCTAACCTCAAACATACATTAATCAACAGGAAACATTATTCTGATTATGAAGTCACAAATATATGACTCCCAAAATATTATAGGTAGAACCTTCTTGTAATTGCTTTTAAGGCATTAACGTGTTTCGCAGTAATCTCGCTTCCTCGGGATCCACCCACTTATGTGTGTAACCAGCAGCTATCTACAAAGGTAGTTACAACATATGAATATACAATTTATCCAAAATTATACATCAGGAAACCATAAAGAATAGACAACAAATATCCAGTAAAAAAAAACAACAACAAAAAACCCAGACATTCTAAGCCTTTTCCCATGATAATGGAGGGTCCAACCTGTGGGTATGTAGACGGGGGGAAAATTTCCCTTGGGAACCTACTCAAGGGGAAATGAGAAAATCCACATGCAACACCCAGAAAAGTACCTGTAAAACAAACCAACCATAACAAATTAAAAAAGCCCCCCCCATAAAAAAAAACACCACAAACCACAGACCGTCAAATCTACACACTCACCATATACAGCAATTCCTCCTGTGCTTGCCAGGTATTAATTGTATTCCCCCCTCCCTAAAAATCAATAAAAAAAAGACCCCCATAGTAAAAGTGAACATCACAATACATCATTTGTTGGGGTTGTTCTTTTACAGATGTTTTTTCTGGTATATGGAATGTGATTTCCTCAATTTCCCTTGGATAGGTTCACTCCGTTGTATAGTTATTTGTGGGGCTCTCTTTTCATTCATTTTGATTATTATGAGGATGTATGATGATTATTTATATTATTATGTTTTTAGATCATATTTTATGGTCTTTTATGGTCTTAAATGATATATATCAATGTCAGCTCATCCTCTTTTCTATGGTGTGGAGGTTAACCCTTGGATTATTTTTGTATTAGCTTAAAGATAGGTCATGTCCATGTCTATTTATTGCCCCCCCCACCCACATCTTGAACCTTCCCAATTACCATGGGGGAAGGTTTATTATGCGCCCCCCCCCCCCATGTGTCTATTTGCTGCTTTCGCTCAGTTTTTTCACTGGATAATTGCTGTATTTATATGGTTTCCCAATGTAAAATTTAGAATATATATCCTGTATATATATCCCGAGAAAGCGAGATAACTGTGAAACATGAAATTTAATCCATCATGGCAATTTGGAGCAACATATTGGTATCTAACACAATTTTATAAGGCAACTATTAAAATAAAATAATTTTTTTTTTTTTTTTTCCACTTCTATACAAGTGTAGTATATTTCCAGTGAGTTCGCTCCTGGAACGAAATTCTGCCTAAGGCTCACAAAATGAAAGGTTACCCTTGCAGGAGTTTCTAACATCACTTCAAACATGAAGAAAAGGCACTTTAGCTTGCTGGCTCACTCTGGCAGCAACTGTTCAGGCCTCAAGCTTAGGCCCTTTGGTTAGTTCCTCAGATCAGGTTACAGCAAAGCTGTGCTCCTGGTGCAACATCTACACCTTTGTCATAGCTCTCTCTGCACTGGCCCCGGAACGGAACCTCCCATCTCTTGGGTGGAGCTCTAAACTACTGTATGGCCTTGAATATAAGGGCTATGCACACCTGCACAAACAGCCTGCTGGTCTCTGGACACATGATTATCAGTGCAGTCCCCCTGGCACAGGGTTAGAGGCTTTGTCCCTCCCAAGACCCTTTGCAGTCTCTGGACTACAGACCCCAAACTGGGAATTACAAAACCCAGAGAAGACTAAAAGACCAATTGTCTTCACTTAAACCAACCATGTTGGAGTCCCTCAATCTATATTCATGAGAATCCTGTGTTTTTTACTTTTTCTTTCCCCACAGTGGTATGGCCCAGCACTGTCACTCCTTGTAAATGTCAGTTTTAGTTTAGTATACATTGAACAAATGCACCACTTCTGGGGATACCAGGTTGTACCCCTAGGCATAGACTATTTAAAGGAACTCTGTAATTTTAACCACTTTCAGGCCGGACCATTTTGCTGGTCAATGACCAGAGGTCTTTTTACAATTTGGCACTGCGCTGCTTTAACTGGTAATTGCGCGGTCATGCAATGTTGTACCCAAACAAAATTTGCGTCCTTTTCTTCCCACAAATAGAGCTTTCTTTTGATGGTATTTGATTGCCTCTGCGATTTTTATTTTTTGCGATATAAACGTAAAAAGACCGCAAATTTTGAAATTCTGCTGCTTCTCCTGAGTACGGGGATACCACATATGTGGGACTTTTTGGGAGCCTAGCCGCGTACGGGGCCCCGAAAACCAAGCACCGCCTTCAGGCTTTCTAAGGGCGTTACAGTTTTGAAGGCCATAAAATGCCAAGATGGCACAACCCCCCCCCAAATGACCCCATTTTGGAAAGTAGACACCCCTAAATTTAGGGGTACACTAGTGAGACTAGGTAATAAATGGCGGGTGCCCTGAAACTATAAAAAAATAACTAACCAACCAGCGTCACCTGTAACAGTTATATGGTGATCACTGGTGAAAGGGTTAACTAGGGGGCAATCAGGGGGCTTTATGCGGTAGTATATGGGGGTCCCTGGCGCTATAAAAAGCTGCGGCGAACCTAAATACCTACCTGCCTAACTAGCGTCACCTGTGACACTAATACAGCGATCAGAAAAACGATCGCTTATTAGGCTGGGTTCACACTGGAGCGATGCGGGAACGCCACGAATCCGCGGCGGGTTCCCGCATCGCATGCCTCCCGGCGGCAGTTCACACTGCCCTATGCGAACTGCTGGGAGTGTCAGTGAAATGTTAATGACACCCCCAGATCAGTTCGCATATCGCAGTGCGATCTGCAAACTTGGATCGCATGGTGTGAACACCCATGCGATCCGATTCTGCTGCGGACCAAAAAAAGGGTCCCGTGCGAGTTTGCGGCGGGTGCGGCGCGAATTCAGCCATACTATCTGTATGGCTGAACTCGAATCGCACAGAGATCGGATGTGATTTGCACTGCAGTGCGGTGCGAATCACATCCGTTCTCATAAACCGCTGCAATGTGAACCCAGCCTTAGTGACACTGGCGACGGGGGGTGATCACGGGGTTAAACCTTTATTGGGGGGGTTAGGGGGGTACCTTAGAACTAAAGGGGGCTAACCCTAACTGCCCTAACAGTTATTACAGTCACAAATGACACCCGCCGGGTGATCAGGGGGTTAAACCTTTATTAGGTAATAAATGGCGGGTGCCCTGAAACTATAAAAAAATAACTAACCAACCAGCGTCACCTGTAACAGTTATATGGTGATCACTGGTGAAAGGGTTAACTAGGGGGCAATCAGGGGGCTTTATGCGGTAGTATATGGGGGTCCCTGGCGCTATAAAAAGCTGCGGCGAACCTAAATACCTACCTGCCTAACTAGCGTCACCTGTGACACTAATACAGCGATCAGAAAAATGATCGCTTATTAGGCTGGGTTCACACTGGAGCGATGCGGGAACGCCACGAATCCGCGGCGGGTTCCCGCATCGCATGCCTCCCGGCGGCAGTTCACACTGCCCTATGCGAACTGCTGGGAGTGTCAGTGAAATGTTAATGACACCCCCAGATCAGTTCGCATATCGCAGTGCGATCTGCAAACTCGGATCGCATGGTTTGAACACCCATGCGATCAGATTCTGCTGCGGGCCAAAAAAAGGGTCCCGTGCGAATTTGCGGCGGGTGCGATGCGAATTCAGCCATACTATCTGTATGGTTGAACTCGAATCGCACAGAGATCGGATGTGATTTGCACTGCAGTGTGGTGCGAATCACATTCGTTCTCATAAACCGCTGCAATGTGAACCCAGCCTTAGTGACACTGGCGACGGGGGGTGATCATGGGGTTAAACCTTTATTGGGGGGGGTTAGGGGGGTACATTAGAACTAAAGGGGGCTAACCCTAACTGCCCTAACAGTTATTACAGTCACAAATGACACCAATGCAAATAAAAAAAATGACATTGGTGTCACTGTGACTGGGGGGCAGGGGTAATTGGGGGGGGGTGATCGGGGGGGGGGGGTGTGAGTGTGCCTGGCATGTTCTACTGTGTAGTGTCGTGTTGGTGCAACTCACCGATCCTCTCTCCTCGGTGTCGGAACGAAAAATACCAACACGGAGGAGAGATTACATCACTTCCTCTCCTGTGTTTACATTACAGGAGAGGAAGTGATGTCACGAACGATTTCTATTCGTCGGGAGCGATCGCGAGGGGGTGGCCATGAATGAATGGCCGCCCCCTCGTCCGGGATCGCTCCCGAACGAATACCGACCGCCGCAGGCACCGGGCGGGGGCCCGATCGGGCCCCCGACCAGCGGGAAGGCAGGGACGTACATGTACGCCCTTATGCCTGCCCGTGCCATTCTGTCGACGTACATCGTCGTGCGGCGGTCGGGAAGTGGTTAATGGTGTCCTTTAAACATTACTAAATTTGCTGCTCCTGGATAAACAACATTTAAAACTTTTTATTTTTGCTTTGGTACATGTTCTCTAGGGCAGATCAGCTCATTTATTTGACATTTCCCTTTAGCCTAGAATAGATATATATATATATATATTTATATATTTTTTTCTCACCATTTGGCTACAAGTGACTTCAATGGGGTTTGGTTTTAGCACTTGAATTTTAACCACTTGCCGACCAGCCACTGCCATACTGCGGTAGGTTGGCTCTTTCCTGCAAATCGCCTTAGCTGTAAGATGGCTCCTTTAAGAGCCACAGCAGTTGCATGCCCACTGCATTGCGGGGGACCTAAAGCGCATGGCCAGCGGCCGCGATGTCCTCCAGCCACCCGCGATCGTGGGAAAGAGCCAGAATGGCAATCTGTCAATGTAATACTAGTGATTAGGAACAGCAATCTCTCTCCTACTCCAGTCAGTCCCATCCCCCCAGTTAGAAACACCTCCCAGGGAACACATTTAACCCCTTGATTGCCCCCTGGTGTTAACCCCTTCCCTGCCAGTGATATTTACACAGTAATCAGTGCATTTTATACCACCGATCGATGTATGAATGTCAATAGTCCCAAAAAAGGGAAAGAAAAGTCCGACATGTCTGCTGCAATGTCGCAGTCCCACTAAAAATCACAGATTGCCGCCATTACTAGTGAAACAAATAATAAAAATGCAATAAATCTATTCTCTATTTTGTAGACACTATATCTTTTGTGCAAGCCAATCAATATGTGCTTACTGCGATTTTTTTTTTACCAAAAATATGTAGAAGAATACATATTGGCCTAAACTGATAAAGACATTTTATTTTTATTTTTTTACATTTTTGGGGGAGATATTATAGAAAAAAGTAAAAAAATTTTTTTTTCAAAATCGGCTGTATTTTGTTTATAGCGCAAAAAAATAAAAACCACAGAGGTTTTGAAATACCACCAAAAGAAAACTATTTGTGGGAAAAAATTATGCCAATTTTTGGGGTCGTATCGCAAAAAAAACAGCCTGGTCATTAAGAGGGAAAATCTTCCGGTCTGTGAGTGGTTAATGCTTGCCGAATCTGCCTCAAACTGAATTCAGGTACATTCGGCTCATCATCAGCTAGCAGGAAAAGTGCCCTAAACTTGAGGTATTTCAAACCAACTGATCAGAGTAAAAGAGTGGAATATAGAATTCTGTACAGCTAATGTATATATCATTGTGAGATTACCCTTTGAAGATTCTCCTTTAAAGATCTTGCTGTCCTGTAAGTCACCCAGATACAAGGTATCAAAAGAAAACACATCACAACTGTACTGCAAAGTTAAAAGCAGAACCTAACCAAAAGCCAGTTAAGAGCTAAAATAAAAATCAGCTTTTGATAGAAATACTTACCATTATTCTGGAGCTGTTGCCGTTTTTCTTTTTTATCACCCATTAGATGCTGAGCACTGACAGGCATTACTGATGGGCACTGATTGGCATCACTGATAATCACTGCACTGACATCCTCCACTCATGCCCTGTCAGCAGTGAATAGAGGAATGCAGATAACCGCCACTTCCTGGTAACGCTGTGATCAGCTGTGATTGGACACAGCTGTTCACATGGTAAAGAGCCTACATCATAGGCTCTTTACTCTGATCAGAGCGACACACTGCACTACCGAGCAGCTTGTTCTGCTGGGTGTCATATGATGTCCAGTCAGGATGAGAGAGCCACTGCCCAGCCATCATTTTGCTATAGGCTAGGCGGGACCCTTTTCTGAAGCAAAAACAAATTTTACCTAAAATTCTCATTAAAACAATCCATGGATTCGATTCAATTAACACCACTATTTTTCTCTTGTTTGGCTATACTTTGCTTGATACTGTGCCCCAGACAGCTAATTTCTTGAACCTGACTGATTAGAAAAGTTACATTTTCAAATTATAAAACAGACATGTTCATATATCTGCAAGCTAAAGTGCAGGTTCCTAATGGAAGCAAAAACAGGTTCTGTGTTAAATTCTGCAGCATTTATTCGGTTAATAATATTAAGTAACAATATCCAATACACTTACATTGGGTCTCAGTTCTGCTGCCATTTTGTAGTAATATTCTGCTGCTTCATTTAGACTGGCTTGCCTAAATCGAAAAAAGAAAACGTTAAGACAAAGTTAATTAATTAATGTAATATACTTAACCCAGAAACTGCAGTGTACAGATAAACTGACAGATGTGATAAAATCATGGTGTATTTTCTGTGCCATCTGCTTGGGCCAAATCCCACTCAAACTTTTTAATAATTAGCCACAGGATCACTAGAAAAAGGGAAAAAATAAACTCCACCAAAGAAAAAACAAAACAAAACAAAAAATGCATCATTACTTTGCTGGATGGAACAGCAAGGTGTAGCTTCCTCAATAGCAAATTCTGAAGTATGTCAGCTAGATATGGTGCAACATATTGCTGTTCCGACAGACAAGGGATTCACTCCCTTGCAGAGTGTTTTTTTCCCTCTATAGCCTTTCTGTCGCTAGTGCATTTTTGCCTGCAACAGAGATACAAGTGTGACATTAGCCTTAATCTTTTTTTTATAATTTAAACTTTTATATTTTCATAAATGAAGAGTAGAAGCTAGAACATTCTGGAATAAGAGACCCTTGGCATGAATGTAAAAAAAAAGACTAGAAAAGTATAAGTATAAACATTTAATGTGTCAAATGATTCAAACAATGGCCCATATAAAAATGCTGTGATCCACATATACCCAGACACTTCCTAGAAAACTTCGTCAGAAGTGTCCTTTAGGAGAATTAAATATAGTTCTGTGTATACAAAGCAACAGATAAAAGCTCCACAGGGAATAATCCAGAGCTCATTTCATCCAAGCTTTAGTCCAACAAATGCTGAAAAATAATACTCAGGTCTGCCATTTGTGATCCTAATGTTACCAGTGATTTGTTATTATAAAAGAAAAACTATTTTAAAACACATTTGCATTCCTTTTTGCTTTGACTTAAAGGGGAATAAAACTCAGAATTACATTTTAAGCATTTGAAAAAAAAAAAAAAAAAATGTTGGGTAAAATAATAAAGAAAATGTATACAATTAATACAATTCAGTAAATACACCAAAACAAAACAAACATCACACATGCATTTGTTTTGAAGGATAGAAATCTTGCTTTTACATAACCCTACTAACAATTTTGTACATCATTTTTTTTTTTGGGCAAAGAGGAATCCAACAGGTTAGAGATTTTCAAGCAGAAAATGATTGTGGAAGCGTCAAAAAACATTGGGTGTTTTCCTGGTGCTATTGTCAGGAGATAAATAAATAGGATGCACATTTTGATCCCTTGATGCTAATGTAATACAAATATGAGGCCCCATGGCTTTTTGCCGTGGGGCTGCATATTTGCGTATCTACCTTTGTGCTGGGAGACCCCCGGACTAACAATTGGGACCCAGAACTCCTGATTCCAGGTCACCTGATCGCTGTGTTAGCCTCTGAGTGGCTACCACAGTGACCAGACACTGTGAATTCCGCCCCTGTGTTTCTCTTACAGAGAGAGAAGGAGAGAGAAAAAATAATTGTGTGTAAAATAAATACATAAATGATAAAATACCTACTGTAGGATCAAAGTTTGACCTAGGTCATTGCCAGGGTTAGCGTTTGGGTCAAGTAATGCCGCGTACACACGATCAAACAATCCGGTGGAAAAGTCCGGCAAACTCAAGTCCGCCAAACAATCCCCCCGTGTGTAGCCTCCGGCATACTTTTTTGACCCGAAAGTACGGCGGACTTAGAATGCCGTGTTGCACACCAATCTGCCCGCCGTACTCGCATTTCGGCGGACAATCCGGCCGTGTGTGTGCCAGTCCGCCGTACTTTTGAAATGAGCGGACTTTTCCCGCCCGGAGAAAAGTCCGCTCATTTCGAGCGGGTCTCCAGGTAGGCGGGGCCCGCGAAGGAGACGTCGCTGGCCCCGCCGCCTGGTATGGACTTAAAGGGGAACCCCAACGACGAAAAAAATTGGCGTGGGGTCCCCCAAAGTCCACAACAGACCCTTGTCCGAGCACGCTACCCGGCCGGCCAGGAAAGGGGGGCGAGCGAGCGCCCCCCCCCTCCTGAGCCGTACCAGGCCGCGTGCCCTCAACATGGGGGGGGGTGCCTTGGGGAAGGGGGCCCGCGCGGCCCCCCCACCCCAAAGCACCTTGTCCCCATGTTGATGAGGACAAGGGCCTCTTCCCGACAACCCTGGCCGTTGGTTGTCGGGGTCTGCGGGCGGGGGGCTTATCGGAATCCGGGAGCCCCCTTTAATAAGGGGGCCCCCGGATACCGGCCCCCCACCCTATGTGAATGAGTATGGGGTACAATGTACCCCTACCCATTCACCTGTAAAATAAAGTACAAAAAAAACATAACACACGAGATAAAATACTTTATTGCACAGCTCCGGGGGTCTTCCGTCTTCGGGGGTCTTCTCGCCAGACTCCTCCGCTATCTTCTTGTAGCTCTTTTGCTAGCGGAGGAGTCCGGCTTTCTTCCTCGCCCCCGGCCTCTTCTCCCGACTTCTGGGGTCTTGTCCCCCTCTTCGGTTCTTCTGCCGGGCCACCGCGCCTTCTTATAGCTCTTTTACAGGCGGTGGCCTGGTCTTCTGTCGCCGCCGCCGCCTTCCGTTGTTGAGGGCACGCGGCCTGGTACGGCTCAGGAGGGGGGGCGCTCGCTCACCCCCCTTTCCTGGCCGGCCGGGTAGCGTGCTCGGACAAGGGTCTGTTGTGGACTTGGGGGGGACCCCCACGCCGATTTTTTTCGGCGTTGGGGGTTCCCCTTTAAGTCCATACCAGGCGGCGGGGCCAGCGACGTCTCCTTCGCGGGCCCCGCCTACCTGGAGACGTGCTCGAAATGAGCGGACTTTCCTCCGCCTGAGTGGGCGAGTCCGTTCATTTTGAAAGTACGGCGGATAGTACGGCAGACTTAGTACGCTGTATTAGTCTGCTGAAAAAGTGCCGTGTGTGGGCAAGTAGCCCGTTCGGAAATTCCGACGGACAGTCTGGCGGACATCCGCCATACTAAGTACGTCGGACAGACGGCTACGTGTGTACGCGGCTTAAGGGTCAAAGGTCAGGGTCAGTATATTTTAGGCAGGAATTTCTTTTGATTAGTGTCAGTGTGTTTTAGGTAGGACAAGAAAAGCAAAATGCGCAGTATTGTTTCTGGGTACAACAACAAATGTGTTCTAGAAACTGCGCTAGTATGCCTGAATTAAGAAAAAAAATGCAATTCTAAAGTGAAATACACACCAAAACAGAAAGAAAGAAAAAAGAGCTGCACTAATAACGAGAAAAAATATATATCACATCACACAGTATAGTGAACAAATATTAATCAGTCAAATATATATATATATATATATATATATATATATATATATATATATATATATGTGTAATGATTAAAACTTGACCTACAAACAAAGCAATGCAAGTGGATGTGATCCAGTAAAAAAAACACATATGTGACTTATTGAAAAAATTATAATTCAAGATGATAAATGAGTGATATAAAAATACAAAGTAAAAATTAACTCATAAAATTAAAAAAGAAAAATCCTTAAATGTATATATGTCTCTTCCATGGAGTCTTCCAATGTGGAATGAGGGTTAGGAACACTCTGTGAGGGATCTTCTATATATAGGGACATTATACATCCCCCACCACACAGACTGAAGGCTTACCAGCTAGACATGCTGTGGAAGCTTGTGCCCTATACCTGTCCAGGGCCTTTAGATCCTCCCCGGCACCTCCAGTGGCCAGTCAAGCCAGGTGTTCCTGCAGGTTTAATTCAACACTCCAACAAGCAGCCATGAATATAGCGTCAGTGGGGGAGTTTTAGCCCATAGAGAAAAAAACTGAAAGGGCTCCATAGGTAAAACCAGATGGTTTTTAATAGTAAAAAATTCCGCTACAAACAGACAAGCTAAAAACGGTTTCCATAAAAGTAGATTGTGCCGGCCAGCAAATGGTACAAACACGCCTGTGCAAACGGAGTGTGAGAACAGAGTGATGATGTCAGCACGTCGCTCCTCCCTACACATTTCATCACTAGGATGTCGTCTCGGGGCACGGGCAGCGTACTAATGTACCGCTATAAGTAGTAATAGTCAAGCCTCCATCTGAACGTCAAATAGCTGAGACCAATGATGCCATATTGGTAAAGGGAAAAAACGAAGGGCAAAAAAAAGGCAAAGCCGCTAGTGGCGCCAAACTGGCTAGGAAGCCCATGGCGCCGTATCAATCAAGGGAAAAAGAATTTTAAAACAGTGCAAAGCAAGACCAGCCATATCAACAGGCCAGCAACACAGCGTTTCAAAATAAGCAGGCACACAATCAGTGGCCCACAGTGTAATTAAAATAAATTATCCATGCCATTAACCCACAAATAAAACAACCAGCATGGGCACCCAACTTAGATGGATAAAGGTAAATGCAAATTCCCTGATATGCTCTGCTGTCATATCCACATACTGAATGGCAGACAATATCTTATAAGACATGACAAATGCTGTACAAACAAGAGATAAGCATCCAATTATGAAATTGGCGACCCAATAAATCCAGTACATACCGATAAAGGTATATGCTATACTGTGCTTAAACGCCAAGATGTAAATAATAGGCACCAATTAAGTGCCAAACTGACTCGATAAATGCCATACAAAAGGTCAGATCGAGTTCACATATTAAAAAACATAATAAAGGCATAATGAAAAACAAAAACAAACAAAAATGAAATCCATATAAATAGATAAATATTATATACAAATCCCTGAATTATCTAAAAGAATTGATATCTACATCAATGTTAAGAGCAAAAGGAGTATAGCATTTAATCCTATGCACCCAAGACATCTCGGATTTAGAGATGCCCCTAACAAGGGAATTACCCCTCCAATGAGGATGATACTTGTCAATCCCTAAAAAAAAAGTGTTGCTCGGATCGCTATTATGAGCCATAAGATAGTGTTTAGACACGGAATGTTTAGTAAAACCTCTCCAGATATTACCAATGTGTTCATTTAGACACACTTGGAGTGGGTGTTTAGTCCTGCCCCCATACTGCAGTCCACAAGGGCACTGCAGCATGCAGACGACCCCCTACAGTGGATCAAGTGATGAAAGGTTTAATCTTAAATGTTTTAGAAGTACAACTGGAAACAAAACTGGTGGTTCTTTTGGCTTTACACCAATTTAAAGAGCAAGCTTGACACTTCCTACACTGATAGTAACCCGTGAGGTTGGAAAAAAAACTTGGCTTATCAGTCGAGGGATTCAAAATATTGGGAGCCAATTTATCCCTTAAAGATGGAGCACCCCTAAACATAACCTGTGGTCTAGTTAGCAAAAGATTATTTAATATACTATTATTTTTCAAGTGCCAGTGTTTGTTGACTATATGCTTTATGTTTTGATGCGGTGTAGAAATTTTTTTAATAAAAGGGTTTATGAACACATTAGTTCCCTCATGGCGTGGAGGCCTCTTGTTTAAAAGATCTGCCCTATCTATCTGTTTGACACAGTTCAAGGTGTTAGTTAGGGTTTTTAAAGAATATCCTTTTTCAACAAATCTCTGAGTGATAATATCTGCCTGAGCCAGAAAAAAACTTTATGTTCAGTGCAATTGTTTTTTAACACTAAATATTGGCTCTTAGATATGGACCCCAGCCAAGAGGCATGGTGACAGCTATCAGTGGGGATATAAGAAATTCTATCAGTGGATTTGAAATAAGTTGATGTGACAAAATTATCTTCACTGACAGACATGGTGAGATCTAAGAAGTTTATTTTCTCATGGCTGGCCTCATAATTAAGATGGATACCTCTACTGTTTTCATTTAGTGTACCCAAAGTCACAGAGGGCAGACTCTTCTCCATCCCATAGGAGGAGGATGTCATCTATGCAACGAGCCCACAAGATCACTTCCGGTCTTGGCTGGGCATAGATGACATCCTCCTCCCATTGCGCCATGAATAGGTTCGCCAAACTTGGGGCGTACTTAGCCCCCATGGCAATACCCCTATCCTGGAAAAAAAATGGCCATCAAACCCCAAAAAATTGTGGGTAGCAGCGTACTCCAACAGTTCCATGATGAAAGCAATTTTTATTTCAGGTAAATTAGAATCACGCTCAAAAAATTATCTAATGGCATTTAAGCCAAGGTCATGAGGTATTACTGTATACAGTGAGGTGACATCAGGCAGTCACCAACCACATTCCATCAAGGGGTTTTAATTCCGACAGTCCCCCGAGATGACGTCCGCCTAATGACGAAATGCATAGAGAGAAGCGACTTGCTGACGTCACCACGTCTCACGCTCCATTTGCACTGGCGTGTTCATACCATTTGCCGGCCAGCACAATCTACTTTTATGGAAACTGTTTTAAGCTCATCTATAGTGGAATCTTTTACTATTAAAAACCTTCTGGTTTAGCTATGGAGCCCTGTTTTTTCTCTATGGGTTAAAACTCACCCACTGACGTTATATTCATGGCTGCTCATTGGAGTGTTGAATTCCATTAAACCTGCAGGAACACCTGGCTTGACTGGCCACTGGAGGTGCCAGGAGGATCTAAAGGCCCTGGCTGGGTATAGACCACAAGCTTCCACAGCTTATCTAGCTGGTAAGGCCTCAGTCTGTGTGGTTGTGGATGCACATTGTCCCTATATATATATATATATATATATATATATATATATAAAGTTATAGCTGCTAGCAGTAATCACTGTTTTCAAGGCATGGATGGCTTTCTCAAGCCCCCCCCCCCCCGTTCCAGGAGAACACAATAGGTCCATGGGAGGGATTCCCCCATCAATGAGGGAATCAAGTGCTTTCCTTTCTTGCCACCCGTGGAAAGAAATCGTTCTTTCTATGGCTGATTTAAGGATTATCATAGCTTCTCGATTGATAGCTCAAATAACAATGATAACACAAATGACAATGAAGGCAGAGGTTTTTATTTATGGGTAAATTCAACATGCTGGGCATTAACTGCAATTTTCAAAGTGTGCTAAGAAGCAGACATATAATGGAGCCACTAAATAGGGTTTCCATGAAATAGTAAAAAGCCTAAACTGAAGAAGTAATGTTAGGTCTAATTCAAACCTATGCACTTGTAGTGCCTTTTACATTGTGCAGATTTTCACTACAGAATGTGTTCCATTGGAAACCATATTAAATGAACTGTAGTGCAAATTCGCAAAATGCAAAAAGCACTAAAAATGTATAGGTGTGAATCAGACCTGAGACCTAGTACTGACAAATATGGATTAATTATCACAGTGGTTCTCAACTCTTGTCCACAGGACCCACTAACAGGCCAGATTTTAAGTACGACCTTGGGGCGATGCAGACTAGAATATTGCACTTACTGAGAAGAAAATGATATCACCTGTGATGTATTTCAGTTATCTTGCAAACCTGGCCTGTTAGTGGGTCTCGAGGACAGGAGTTGAGAACCGCTGATTATAGGATGTTGAGGTGGGAGAAAATCTGTGTTCTAACGATAACTGATGTGTTTGAATTGGAGGGGATTTTAATCAATGGGCACTATTAAGGTCTACCATTCTAGAGGCAACTAGATTATATGCCAGGCAAATTAATAAGAGTAAATCTAAGGCCGCGTACACACGGGCGGATTGTCTGCCCAACTAAGTTCGTCAGACAATCCGACAGACAGTCCGTTCAACTTTTGAATGAACGGACTTGACCACACATGATGAACAGACAGTCCGCTGAAAACTTGCGCGATGACATGTACAGCACGTACGACGGGACTAGAAAAACGACGTCCAATACACTGCAATGCAACCTTCGGCCGTGTAAATCCTTTCTGAGCATGCGCCATACTTAGTCCGTCCAACTTGCCTACACACAAGCGGACTGTCCGCTGAAACCAAGTTTGGACGGACAAAATCAAGTTTCAGCGGACAAAATTACGGAAATTCCGAAAGACAAAGTCCGTCAGACTGTCCGCTGAAAAAGTCCGCTGAAGCCCACACACGAGCGGATTGTCCGCTGAAACACGGTTCAGCGGACTAAGTTGGGCAGACAATCCGCCCGTGTGTACGCGGCCTAAGAAAAGAAAAAAAACAATATTGTTCACTACAGTAGCAAAGGTGAAAAAAAGACAAATGAAGGCCAAGACATCATCAGTGCTGCCAAAGCACAGAAAGAGGAGAAGTGGCTAAATACATTAAGAAAGGAGACAAAAGCTTTTTAGGTACATTAGTCTTCTCAAATTACACAACAAAAAACAAGTTGGTGGATCATTTGTTCTAGCGATGACTGCTCATTTTCAAGATTTCTAGAGACAAGGGTAGCAGAAAGGGCTCAGTTAAAGATTATTAATGCAATGGGTTCTGATGGTTTTCATCTCAGAGTTCTAAGAAAACTTTGAGGTATAATTGTTATACAATTAACTGATCTATTTAATCAATCTCTTTGAAGGGGAAACAGCTAGCAGGCAGCCAATAGTGTGTCTATCCACAAAGGATAGCAAGGTAGAATCAGCTACAGGCCAATTCATTTACCATCTGTGTAGGTAAATTTATGTAATCACTCCTACAAATAAGAGAATTTGTTTGCTTATACCAGATAAAACAGCACAGTTCTTGTGCTGTTTAATCTGCCCCTCTATAAACTGTAAAGAATCTGGCTGATTCTGCCACTTCCTGTGTTCCCCTCTCTGTACTGACCACAGTAATCATGGCTGCTGAGCCCTGACTATTGTGGTTAGTTTACATCCCTCCGTCATCTGCAGCTCTCCTCTGTCCCCTTCATTCCATCCCTCCCTGCCAGCTCTGTGTCTGTGTCTCTGCGCCCCTGCCGCAATTAGCGGAAATAAAATATTAGAAAAGGTCACTGCCAGCACCTCTATTATAACTAGTCACAACACACAGGGTTAGTGTTTTATGAAAACAAAGGTTATAAATGCCTTTTTAGAGCGATCTTCAGGCTGGTCATGCAACTCCCATCCGGTCTCCTACTTCGATCCCCATGACCTCCCCGGCTGACGTCAGAGGGAGATTCTGGCCCCTTCCACTGTAACCTAGGGATCGGAGTAGGAAACCAGCCAGAAGTCACGTGACCGGCCTGAAGATTGCTCTAAAAATGTATTTACAAGCTTTGTTTTCATAAAACATTAACCCTGTGTGTTATGATCAGTTATAATAGAGGGGCTGGCAGTGAATTATGTGATTGTGGTAACAACCACTTTAATAATTATTTGAAATCTCACAACTTATAGGACCCAACATAGCATCCCTTTACTGAGGGCGAATCTTTTCAGACAAACCTGGCAAAGCCTATCTTGATGCACTTAGGGAAAAAGAACCCCCTGAAAAGTATAATACTAGGTGTACAGTGTAGGCCAGTACTCCAGAGAAAAAGGGTTTGGGAAAACGTACTGCAGATGATTACAAAATGAAAAAACTGTGCGACTAGGCCGTGGGAAAAAGCAAAACTAAATTCTAGGGTGTATCACTAGAGGGATCACCAGCATAGGGAAGGAGGCCCCTAGATTGATCTTCAGTTGGACCTCAATTAGAATACTACGCCCAGTTTTGGAGACATCACTTACTAAAAAAAGATACCGATAACAAGTCCAGAGATAAGCAACAAAAATGTTGACAGGTCTGGGGGATAAAACAAATCAGGACAAACTTCAGAAACCTTGTATGTAGAATCTTGAGAAGAGAAGACAAGGGAAAGGGATTTATTGACAGATTTAACTACATTAAAAGTGTGGCTAATGTTCAGGAGAACCATATTTTTAATAAGATAATATCAAGAACATGGGGACTTGACCTCAAACTAGCTGGAGAAAACATTCAATGCTAATCTTAGAAAGTATTTTACCAAAGTTAGTAGTTGATGCTTGGAATAGATGTCCAGCATGGGTAGCCAATCAACTATAAGTGGATTCAAACATTCTTGGGTAAAAATACACAAAGTTATGAAAAGTCAAAAAAAAGGGAAACTCCATGGACCACTTTTTTCTGTGCTGTGCATGCTGTCAAAATGTACCTGATACACATTTGCATTTAAATCAACCAACAAAGCAAGACAATCAGTGAACTTGTTCTATTTGTTGTAATACCTTAGGAAAAACAGCAAGCTGTCTAAATAAACAAAAACCTTAGAGCAGTGTGATCGTCAGAAGAAAAATTGGTAAAAAGCATTGTAATTTACATCTGTGCTTTTATTAACACTATTACTTCATATAGGCAAGAGACATATTTGGTGCCCAGCTAGATTAATTTTAAAACTCCTCATAAATAACAAATGAACAAAAAAATGTAATCTACTTCCCTAGCCAACACCTTAACATTATTTAGTGCAATACTTTCTACAGTTTGCTGTTTAAGTCTTCATTCACTAACTCTTTTATAGCCTAATGCAATTTACAGTAAACTTAAATAACTGTCTTTGTCGTGAAAAGTTCTAAGAAGAAGGTTAAATATTCCACAGAAATGGAAATAATTCTCCTAGAGATGGATAATGCATTATTTTCATGTTGCCCAGATAACAAAGTAGCAAGATGAAATATGAAGTCCAGTTTTTCATTAATTTCTTAGCTTATGTTTAAGGAAGCTTGTACATCTGAATTCCCCTCTAAGGGAAAATTGTTACAGAACTCATGTCAAAATAAAAAAAAGGAAATATTATTCCACAGCTATTAGGGTACACTGTGTCTCATTTGCAGTCTGCTTATGGAAATCTGATCTGCCAAGCAATGCACAGTAATGGACTAATGGGTATTACATACTCTAGTATTTAACAAAAAAAACGTGTAGCCATACTATGTCCTACAGTCACAGTGTGGATCTTGAAGTTAACCCATACCTAGCCCAGATTCATAGCGGAGATAGTGTAATTTCATTTATCTGCAGCATATGGTTGTTCAGGCCATGAAAACGCTATCTGTCCAATTAGCATAGGTTTGTTTAATTAGCAATCAATCCAAAAAAGTATATTTTAGTTTTAAGAATGAGCCTGGTGGGCTGCATCTGGCTTCTAATAGGTTCTGGTAACTCCAACAATGTGATTTTCCGGTCCTAATATCCAACGTTACTCTTCTTCACCTGCACATTTTGAGTGTCCCTGTCTATCTTTCATTCTCCGCATTATACACAGTACATTATAAACAATGCTGTTGATCCACTAAAGGCAAATAGACTGTTCATGTTGCAAGGGAAATTTTTTTCACTTTTTTTTCACTTTGTGAATGAGATGAAGCTCTGCTGATTTTCACCATTCAATTATGTGCAAGCAAATGTTTTTTTTATATATATTTTCTTTGCATGTGATTGAATAGTCTTTGCAATGTGAAATTTCCCCACATTCACTAAGCTCTGGTAAAAATGCCCTTGCAAAGTGAAACTTCCCCTCAAATTGAACAGCCTATTTGCTTTTAGTACATCAACCCTGATATATAAAGTATAAAGCTGACCAGTTAAAAATGATAAAACATTGATAAATAATTAAAAAAGTTGTATTGCTAAAATACAGCTACCAGGAAAGAGTATTGCTGGACATGTGGTATTGTAGTGCTTGAACATTGTTAAGCTAGATTATATATATATATATATATATATATATATATATATATATATATATATATATATATATATTAGTATTGTCAACAGATAGTAAAGTGGCAAAAGCATTTTACAATTTAGATAATGTTAATATAATAATTATTGAATAGAGAATTCATAATACCGTATATACTCGAGTATAAGCCGAGATTTTCAGCCTCTTTTTTGAGGCTGAAAGTGCCCCCCTCGGCTTATACTCGAGTCATCGCTGTCTGCCCGCTCGATCAGCGTGTCGAGCAGACAGACAGCGGCCATTCTATTCAAAAGCCGCGCCTCCGGCTCCGCCTTCGCCTGTGATAGGCGGAACACTGAATTTCCCAGCAGCCTGTGTTCCGCCTATCACGGACATCGTATCATCCTCGTACTACGGACGAGGATGATACGACGTCTGTGATAGGCGGAACACAGGCTGCTGGGAAATTCAGTGTTCCGCCTATCACAGGCGAAGGCGGCGGCGCAGCTTTTGAACTTTACAATGGCCGCCGACGAAGAGGGCACGGGACGGAGGCAAGGGAAGGCACGGCACGGGACGGGACGGGACGGCGGCGGCAAGGCACGGCACGACACGGGACGGATGCAAGGAGGCAAGTCACGGCACGGGACGGAGGCAAGGAGGCAAGGCACGGGACGGAGGCTCGGGACAAAGGTAGGCTGGACACACACACACACACACACACACACACACACACACACACACACACACACACACACACACGGATGGAGACACACACAGGGATGGATGGATGGATGGAGACACACACACACACAGGGATGGATGGATGGAGACACACACACACAGGGATGGATGGATGGATGGATGGACACACACACACACAGGGATGGATGGACGGACACACAGGGATGGACGGACACACAGGGATGGACGGACACACAGGGATGGACGGACACACAGGGATGGACGGACACACACACAGGGATGGACAGGCATGTCTCACCCTCGGCTTATACACGAGTCAATAAGTTTGCCAGTTTTTTTGGGGGTAAATTGGGGGCCTCGGCTTATATTCGGGTCGGCCTATACTCGAGTATATACGGTAACTACATTTAAATCACCATGAATTACCTTTTTACATTTGAATGTCATATTCAATTAAAGAGAGGAGAAGAAGATAAAAAAAAAAAAGTAGAGTAGGGGAAAATTAACCTCAAGTGGGCTCAAAAAAAAAGTTCTAAAAAGTGAGTGCATAAAAATATAGACACTATAAAAAAAACGAAAGGCGATGGGGTCCACAAGGATCGACGATTGACCCCTAGACAAAAAAGGTTATAATATAAGTATTATATAGTGAACTGGATAGGAAGTTGCTACATGAGGCAGGAGAAAGTTTAGCCTGCAGATGTCAGTTAGACATGTGCACTTATGTATATTATCTCATTGGTGTGGAACTCGCACATAGTCTCGAGCCTGGTATTATGAAGCTAATCTTTTTCTTGCCTCCTGTAGCAACTTCCAATCCAGTTCACTATATAATACACTATAACCTTTTTTATCTAGGGGTCAATCGTGGCCTTATTGTCGATCCCTGTGGACCCCGCCGCCTGACAGCGCCCCCATTCCCTTGGCCGAGTTGCTCTCCTCCTCCATTCTATCTTCTCCTTGGAAACTGTGCCAAGGTTAGCCATACGCCACTGTTTGGCTAGAAGATGCTACTCATGTTTTCAACTTATCCTGGAGAGCCACTCGCCAAATGACCCACACCATGGGGCCACCCTGAGATGCAGACCTTGATCTAAGCAGGATACTGATGTGTACTCTGTCTTACTACAGATGGTCATCTCGTAAGTACCACCAGATCTAAAATTTGCTCATCTCCCCCCACCCCATAACTCATGCTGTTTCCTTGATTATTTGCTTATATATACAGCTTGACTCAAACCAGTCCCTGAAGAAGAAGGAATTTAACAATTCAAACATATTCCGAAACATGTTGGGATTTCTGAATTCATGTATATTGGCCAGCCTCCTACTATGAGATCTACTTCATGATTCAGAACTTTGCTGTAGATTGATGTATTATGACCACTGGCTTTTGATTTTAACATTTCTACATGTAATTGTACATTTGTAAATGAATACATTTTGTGCTATTTTTTTATACACGTTTTCTACTCCTTTATCTGGTCTTGTCCTTTGCCCATAAAAACCCTTGGGCACCCCCTTTTGCTAGGATTCTTGAGGAAGTCACAGCTGGCACCCAAATTCAAGATGGTGTATTTGTAGCTGCAGATTGTATTATTTTTTATTTTTAAGAGTGAAGTTCCTCTTTAAAGTTTAGTGAATGTGTCCTTTACAGCCCCCGATACCCACTTGAGTCTACATTGGTAAATATCTTCAGCAACACCCTGGAAAACTTCACTGTGCAGTTGTACATCACTCTTATTTTCCCTTCCCTTAACCACTTCAGCCCGAAAGGATTAACCCCCTTCCTGATCAAGCCCTTTTTTGCGATATGGCACTGCGTCATTTTAACTGACAATTGCGCGGTCATGCGTCGTTGTACCCAAACAAAATTGATGTCCTTTTTTTTCAACAAATAGAGCTTTCTTTTGGTGGCATTTGATCACCTCTTTTTTTTTTTTTTTGTGCAAAAAATAAAAACCGCAGAGTGACAACTTTGAAAAAAAAAAAGCAATATTTTTTACTTTTTGCTATAATAAATATCCCCAAAAAATATATAAAAAATGAATTTCTTCCTCAGTTTAGGCCAATATGTATTCTTCTACATAAAAATCTCAATAAACGTACATTGGTTTGCGCAAAAGTTATTGTCTACAAAATAGGTGATAGCTTTATGGCATTTTTATTATAATTTTTTTTTATTAGTAATGGCAGCAATCTGCAATTTTTATCATGACTGACGCTGCAGCAGACAGATTGGACACTTTTGACACCATATTGGGAACACTGGCATTTATACAGTGATCGGTGCTATAAAAATGCACTTATTACTGTGTAAATGTCACTGGCAGGGAAGTGACCACAATGCTTGCACCTACATCATATAATATAAAAAAAACGCATGTAATCAACAAGTGACTGGCTCCAAACAGAAGTCCATCCTTCCGACAACTGTGTACGCTGCGATGTCAGCAAGTTGCTCCACCCTATGAATTTTGTCACAAGCCGACATCGTCCAGGGGCACTGACGGCATAGCAAACCATGCCTTGGTCTGATCCTCTGGTAGTCTCTCATAAGGACCCACCATCTTAAAAAATTCAAAAAATCTATTGTTAACACAGACGTCCTTGCACATGGTAGCAAACATAAAACGTACCACTAATAAAATGCAGGAATCCAACACTGAGATAGCAATCATACCAGTGTCACGTCTGTAACTGTAACATGATAAGAGTGGTAACAGAAATCTCAGATACCTTCAATGAAGGGGAATCAACATTTTTTTGATAATAAAAACAAGGAATATAGACATGGCATATATGGGGCCACATTTCAGAAAGTAATTGGTGAGCCCTGCTGGAATAAAAAGAAACAAAAAATTCTGTAATAAAAGGGATGCACAGGAAATGTGAAAATTATAAGCTAAGGGGCTACACCCCACGAGATGGCAACTGACACCTGTTGGAATAGTAGCTTTTGACTATTCCAACATGTGTCAGTTATAATTTTCACATTTCCTGTGCATTCCTTTTATTACAGAATTTTTGGTTTCATTTTATTCCAGCAGGGGTCACTAATCACTTTGAGAGATGTGGCCCCATATATGTTTATATTCCTTGTTTTTATTATCAAAACAAAAAAATTTTGGGGGGTTCCCCTTCATTGAGGGTATATAAAATTTCCGTTACCACTCATATGTTACATTTATAGATGTGACACCGGTATGATTGCTATCTCGGTGTTGCGTTCCTGCATTTTATTATTGGTAAGTTTTATGTTTGCTACCATGTGCAGGATGTCTGGGCTAACAATAAGTATACCAGATATCCCTGATTTATATTTATCCAATTTAGTAGCATATGCAAGGACATGGCCTTTTTTTTCTTTCAAAGTATTTTATTTTCAATAACAAAATACAGAGAGACTGAATCAACCAGCTTGACAAGTAATAATTAAATAAGTACAAACATATGGTTACAGTCGTGTTAGCCAACATATCAACCTTCTGGACATTTAAATAAAGAGGGGAACTCATAGCAAAACAAAAACAACGCTCTAAAGGTGGTGAGCCTGGTTCCCTTCCTCAATAAGGGGGGGGGAGTGACCTGGAGGGCCCGCTTGGTTCAAGACATATAAACTATTCGTCTCAGCTGAGAAGTCTTAGCTCTCATGTTGGGCCTTGCCTGAGTTAGTTCTATGAGGTACCCTCATCCCTGTGTCCCTCTCGGGATCACACTGCGCAGGGAGAGGGTCTCCCAAACATAGAAAGGACCCTCCCAGCCACCCCTCCATGATGTGCAAGGTCGGATATGCGAGAATGTTGTAAAGGTCGACCAGTACCCCTGGGGGAGTGGAAGGCAAGCCTTCCAAAGAATCGGAAGGACATGGCCTTTTTTAATCTTTATGAGAGACTACCCGAGGATCAGACCAAGGTGTGGTTTGCTAATGTTTTTCCTATTTATACAGCTGTGCCCCTGGACGATGTCAGCTTGTGACAAAATACGTAGGGTGGAGTGGAGTGCTGATGTCACTGCATACGCAATTCCCAGAAGGACAGAGTACTGTTTGGAGCCGGCCAGCTTGTTGATTACATGGGTGTTTTTATACTATATGATCGAAGTGCAATCGTTTTATTTGATTAAAACATCTAAAAGATTTTATGCTATGGCAATGTTTATTCTTTTTTGGGGCTCTTCCATGATCGAGTCTCTATAAGTGGCAGTTTCCCTATTTCTATCTTCTGGTTCCAAAGAATGGATAGAGGCCCCGGCAGGGTTTATAAGCCACAAGTGAGATTAACCCTCTGTAATAGGGGGTCAATTGGAGTCGGTAAGCAAGCACTTTATAAGGTGGAGGCTCACACTCAAGATCTCACATTTCTGGTGATGGATGGTGCTTATATCATTTGAAGAATCTCTTTCATTATTTGGACTGTTTTTGTGTATAATAATTTTTATACTAGCGCAACTTTATGAATGAGGATTGTTGTTACTGTGCATGTCTCACAGGATAGTTGCTGCTATATATGTTGCCATTGAATAGCAAGGTTTTCTCATACATTTTAGACCCTTTAAATTGTCCAAATTTTATAAAATAAAATAAAACATTTTATTGTTTTAAAAAATGATTTTTTTTTCTCTAAATGGTCAGTGCTTAAAACCCAAGTGCAATGCCAAAGAAGCCAATTTCCAATTGCAAGTAATCGGTATGAATACAGGTCCTTGGAAATCAGAAATACTTCCAAACTTTGCAGAAAATACAGATGAGAGAATATAATTCTCAAGAGAGACCATAGCTGTTGGAATAATAAATCAGACTATGGATGACACATTTTCCATACATTTCTGAAAAAGAATGATGGCTTATCTATTCTTCAAACATATTTGGAAGTCATTGGATGATACATTTGGTAGAACATTGAGTACAAGGTCTATCATTTGTTAGGATTTTACTCTTCTATAGGGGTTTAGATTGTACTTAGATAAAGGGGGTTCATGACTCCACTGACCTACACTTATTAAGCTACTCATATACCAAGAAATGTCTGTTTTATGGGATAGTAAGCAGGAAGCGAGATGTCATTGGAAGGATTACACAACATAAATCTGTGTTGTAACTATTACAGATACCTAACATTTGGAAATAGTTTTACTTCTATGGAAACTTTAGTAACATGAGGTAAATGTAGTTAACATGCACTATATCTGTTTTAAAAAATGATCTGCCTGTTTGTAGAATTTAAAGGATAAGTTCACCTTTTAACAAAAAATTATAAATGCACTTTTTGCAGGTAAAAAATGTGCATTTACTATTTTTTGTTTTGGGAGCCTGTAAAGCACCAGCGATCAGCAGATCAATGGTACCATGCAGGACTCCTGCAGACCTGTCAGTCTATCTCTGTGCTCATACCTCATATAGCAAAGCAGTTACTCACTGACAAGAAGAATGAATGAACTACCACAGCACTCAACAGTGCCGTGGCAATTCATTAATAACTGCAAACTGATAGCCACAAAGGCTGTGAGGACTTGTAATTTTCTATTCACAGAGGACTGCAAATGAATGATGTGGCCAGGCAGGTGGAGTTTCAAACAGTGACAGCGGGTGCCCGAAGAAGATATCCACTCGCTATCACTGGGCAGGTGGGGGGAGAGGGAAATGGCTGTTGCTGCTGCAACATGTTACATGTCCCCCCCTAAATAGGGGCCAACCATGTTACATGTTCCACCCTAAAAACCGGTGGAATATGTATCCTCTTCCAAAAGGTGAACTTATCCTTCGACATTAACATACAGACTTACATAGTTTTGTCTAATGCTTTATACAAAAGTAGCTAATAAGCATACAAGCAGGTCATATATATATGAACCTTTCAAGAGGAAAAGTTTTGAGATTTCAACTTGTCCAAAAATAATATAGTTGTTTATAGTAACTAGCAATTTTTCAACGGTATTTTTTATGCACAGATATCAAATGCTTAACTGATTAATAAGGGAAACAGCACTGTATTGCATCTCTAAAAGGGGAATCTTGTCAATGATCTAAATTTAAAAAAAAGAAATAAAATCATCTAAGCAACCAAAAAGTGGACATTTTGCAGTAGTAGTTAAAATTACTTCTCTTCCTCAGATGTTTGAGTGATGTATGACTAGTTCATTATCGAGAGATCGATTGAGCAAAAAATTAAGCTCTGTGAAAGAAGCCACATTTGTAAATACTGACTCAATGCCAGCTGAATCCTAATCAGACCAGCAACTACTGTTGTGTTTTAAAGACTACACTAGAGCATTTCAGCCATTCTTTACATGACCATACTAGTAACTACAACAGCTATACAACAATAGCTGCTCTAGATCTCTAGCATAAGCAGTATATCCAGTACTATACCTACTAACCACCTATATTTTAACCTGACATTTCCAAAACCATGATTCCATTATTTGATTATTTTAGCATCTGTGTGCCAAACCCTTAACAAACATGCTTCAGCCCTGGTTCACATTGATGCTACTTTGAAATTGTGCAAGGTCAACAGGATTTCAGGTACTACTAGATAAACATCTGTGTGGCTTCAAGCACAGATGTCTACTGAAGTCGCACTTGAAATCAGCTAAAGTAGTGCAGGAACTACTTTTGCAAATCGATGCGGAGCTGCAAAATTGGTGTCGCTCCGATTGGAACAGTGCCATTGCCTCCAATAGGCTGTGACTTGTCATGCGAGTTGACGTCTCAAATCACATGACAAATCGCTCCAATGTAAACCTAGGCTAAGTGCTCTAATACCATCAAAACATCAACATATGCTCTTGCCTATCTAATATTTGAATTCTACATTCTTCTCCTCTATACACCACCATATGTTACTGCATGCAGCTTTAGCTCTCTCCATTGCTATCCAGAGAGATAAAAGCATTGTTGTAAGTTGATTTAAGCAAACAAATTATGAAAACTGAAGCTAAAGAGAAACAAATGAGATTTCATCTTTAAATTCGAAAAAAGGAATCGGATTGCTTGTTTTGGGCTTAGCTCTTCATAAATCAGCCCAAAATGAAAATTTATCCTGAAACACTGGATAAAAAAAATGTTAGGCTGCGTACACACGAGAAGATTGTCCGTCCAACTTAGTCCGCTGAAACGTGTTTCAGCGGACAATCCACTCGTGTGTGGGCTTCAGCGGACTTTTTCAGCGGACAGTCTGGCGGACTAAGTCTTTCGGAATTTCCGTAATTTTGTCCGTCCAAACTTGGTTTCAGCGGACAGTCCGCTCGTGTGTAGGCAAGTTGGACGGACTAAGTATGGCGCATGCTCAGAAAGGATTTACACGCCGAAGGTTGCATTGCAGTGTATTGGACGTCGTATTTCTAGTCCCGTCGTACGTGCTGTACACGTCATCGCGCAAGCTTTCAGTGGACTGTCTGTTCATCGTGTGTGGTCAAGTCCGTTCATTCAAAAGTAGGACGGGTTGTCTGACGAACTTAGTTGGGCAGACAATCCGCCCGTGTGTACGCGGCCTTAGAAGGAATTTACAATGGCAGGGTTGAATAACAAAAAGCAAGCAAGGAAGGTAATGTCACCCACAGTCGCCATAAAGTATTATTTCATGTATGAAAAAAGGAATCTGATTAGTTAATATTAAGATCTGTCTTACCCTTGCATTCACAAGTTAGCCCCTGTATAGTGTGTTTTACCCTTGCACAGCTTTTGAATTGGGAAGTTTGCTCAATCCTGCAATGCTAGGAGTGAGCACTTAACATCAGCTGCGTCCTAGAAATGGGCCAGGACATAGGAATGTAAACATTGAGGGTATTTCAGCAAGGCTTCGTGAGTGGCAGAAAAGGTCTGCAGATATGGACTAAAAAAACAAAAAACAATATTCTTACAAATGGAAAAGTGCATTTACACTACCCTTCATGGACCTGTGTGAGCCAGTTTTATGTAATAGTCTTTAAAGGTCTATATTGTATAAAAGTGTATCTGTATCTTCTGACCCAGAAGTTGCATAACATTTTTTCCTAAGATGACAGAGGCATTAACAAAGTGTGCTGCAAATTTCACTCATGCCAGTTCCACTGCATAACATCTTTAGGCCCCTGGCTGCCTACCTCTACACAATTACCTTCTTCCAGGTATTTAAAGTGGTACTCCTAGTTTGTAAGAGGTTTTAAGGCAGAAATAATTAACATCTCTGCACACACTCCTAAACCCTGTGGACAGCCTTTCCAGAAGATTTGAAGCTGTGAAGATACAAAGGGTGGGTGTAAAGGCAGCCAACCCAGTGTGTGTGTGTGTGTGCGTGCGTGCGTGCGTGCGTGCGTGCAGGAAAAAACTGAACTGATTCGCTGACACACATTTTATGTGGATGCGGAAATCCTCTCAGCTGTGTCATTGTATTTTCAAAGCAGGGCTCCCATGCTGTCAGAATACATTGATCAGCCTAGAAGCCGATTGGCTACATATGTTGATCTAGCAAAAATGTATCAACGATCAGCTTCATGAGAATCGATTGATTGATGACGATTCATGAGAATCCGCTTCATGAGAATTGATCGATAGATGGCCTTCTCATGAATGGGTACTGCCATACATGGATCGAAATTCTGCCAGATTCTACTGAACCAACTGAATTTCAATCATCTATGCATGGCCAGCTTAAGTCTTTATATTGAGGCAGATCACACTGAATCTGCTGAGAAATACTTTCAGTAGTCTATGATAGCTTTGCCTAAGAAATATCTAAAAGGTAATAAAGATTTATGGGAACATATAATAAAACACAGAAGGGTTTTGTCAAATTTCACTGCAAACGTGGAAATGCACTTTAACATCTATCAGTCCTTGCCTCATTAAAAATGTTACATCATTGTAATTTTATGCAATATATCGCTATGAAAATTCTATGTTCATTTTAAGAGTACAACTTTTTTTTTTTCATGCAGCAGTTTTCATATGTTTTAGATGTAGAGCAGTAAAAAAACATTTCCACACAAGGACAACATTCGCAACACTTTCAGGTTTTCACATATTAGTGTTAGGATGGCCATGCAAGGACAAATCTATTTAAAGATGACAGATTTGCCTATCGGAGATGGGTTGGACCTTGACCCAAAAGAACAGTTCCTTCTAACCTTTTATTCTGTTATCTAAGATCAGTGAAAGGCTTATCCCCTTTTTTCATGCTTAGCAACATCTAGAGTGAGATAATACGTCCCACTTTAAAGAATAGGGATATCCTTCCCGCTGATCTCCAATGAAAAGTTACAGTATCTGCAAAATCTTCATCCATCACCTTTGTGAATGTTGGATGCCTGGTTCTCCTCTGCACACTGTCTTTCCCAGGATCCTACAGACCTACATGACAGTACTGATGTGGGGACCAAAAGGAGGGAACCACAAATCACAGAGATTGACCAGGTATCTGACACACCAGGAAGTGTGGCAGATACTGAAGATGCTGGCAAAGACAGTAAAGTTTGCCAGGGCAAGTCAAGTAATAATCTTTTTCTTTGCTAGCTTTGCTTTGGATACACATTTTAGAATGTTCACAAATTCACTTTAAATTGAAAAAGCTTTTCCCTTTTAACTGAAAAAAACGGTCTTGAAATCCCTCCCATGGGATACTAACTTCATCTGACATTGTGAAAGGCACAGAGAAAAACACTTCACTATCTCTAACAGAAGCTTAATGATATTTTTATTACATTATGGCTTTTCAAGGGTAGGTGTATTACTGCAATCAAATCTTTTAATTAGAAAAATATAACCATTTTACGCATTTGTGTAAATCACAGTATGCATAAAGCAAGGATACCTTACAAGGTTGAAAGCTAACTAAGAAGAAAAATGTAATTAAGCTCAAGCAACAAGGTGACCATAGCAAGTGATGAGCCTTCATATAAATATATAAATCATCATTGAAAGGACAAAGTTTATAATTCAGCCTTACAGTTGTTGTTTTGGGAAAACAAATAGTTGCTGACATGGATGAAGAAGTTCTTGAACACACCTAGTGAAGCTTACAGTACCTGCTGCTTCACTTCAATCCTGGGTTCTGATGGATGAAAGCTTTGGCATTTTCAAATAGTGTTGCCATGTTTGCCTTTTCTTTTCTTGCCTTCTGCATATTTCTATTGCCACATAGGCAGCCAATCATATAGTGATAGGCCATTGAAAATAAGGAAGGAAAGCAGTTGGGAAAGACTGGGCAAACATAAGCACCAAGAAGACTGTGTAAACTTCAGGAAAATCTTTTGAATTTTTGGATAGAGTTGGAGTTTGCCTGCCCTTCCCTGCCTCCTCATTTGTAATGCCACTCAAGCAGCCAATCACAGTGATTGACCAAAGAGGGTGTGAAATGGGGGGGGGGGCAAATGGGGAAGACAGGGCATGTTTCAATGTGTAATGTCAAAGCGTTGTCAGTGAGAACTGCACAGGATTTGGGTAACAGAAGGTAATGAAAGCTGCTGCAGTTTATGTGGGTGCCTGCACATCATATGTGTCTGCAGCTTTACGTTTCGTAAAGTCACAGAGCCTCTTTAAAGTTCCTTGTTGAAAAAATACATAAAATCCAATAATTATGTGCAAGTAAAGAACACCTTAGCCTTCTACATTACAGTGAAAGTACTGAATGAATGTACTGTATAGAAGCAGGCTTACAAAAGCAATATTGAATTTAAAAATACATTTTTAATAAATTGCAACTTATCAATCTCTAAATTTAGTTGTTGCATTAGTTTTCTTTTTATAGGCTTTTTTTCCCTTAACTATAACCTGGTGATCCAGCCAGTACCACACTTCCTGTCACAGTGGGGCACTCTGTGTAGGAGCAAGGGAGAAAACTTTGGACAGCAGTATTGTCATTCTATGGAGAGGGTAGTGGTATAGATAGTAGATTTAGACAGACTTGACTAACATTTTAAAGCTCAACTCCAGCTAACATTTTTCAAGCAGTTACAGCAACAATTTTCATTTTGACAGTGGCTCTAAAAGCTAATCACTGTAAGCACTCCTGTCTTTGTAAAATGGTTTGTCTCAGCTCTCAAACTCTCACTTTTGCTGGACAGCTTGGTCTGTTAAAGTAAATTTAAAAACAAACTTACTGGCTGGAATACCAGGTTAAAATAAGAGAAAAAAAAAGTCTAAAAAAGAAAGCCAGTGTATCCACTACATCTAAGAATCAATAAGCCATATTTTTGTTTTTTGGGCTAATACCGCTTTAATTATGTTATAATAACATTAAACAGATGTTTTTGGAATGATCTATGAAATGAAATTTCACCTCTATAAAAAGTTAGAATTTCTTGCAAACCAATGAGTTTATTTTTTTTAAACCAGCCACTGAAGTTTAAATTTTAGCTCTCCCCTATCCTGAATATGTAATTTGAGAGTGCATGAATATAATTAGGCTATAGCTGGCCATACATACATTTTCTTTGCACTCAATCAGCAGGTTGAATTCTTCCCACAGAACCATTGTGCTCTGGCAGCAGGGAATCTTCCTCGTTTTCAGAACACACTGATCATTGTTTCTGGCTATAGCCGGCAGCGCTGAGTGTTTGGGAAAAACCCAACAAGCTGGTTGTAAAGAAGTTGATCGGTAAAACCACTTCTGTACAATCAGCCTGCTCATACCTGGATCGAAATTCGGTTCCTGCAGAATTGGCAACATTTCAATCCATATATGGCTGCTTTAACCCTTCTGTTGAATGCTGAGAAGTGATATTAATCTTTCTATTGACTGGTGCATAGAAGAATGGAATTCATGCAATGCGATATAAAGACTGAACCCACCTGAGCATGTGAGCTGCATTGAAAACTACATCAAACTCAGAACTCTCCAGCTCTGCAGCCTTCTTTGCCATTTCTGCAGCTTCTAGGACTCGCCTTTCCTCCAGTAGGAATTGTCCTGCAAGGCCAAATTTATGTAATTAAACACATAATAAAACATGATAAACAATCATATCAGGAGCTTGATTTTGGAATAATTTTAAAGATAGATGCAATCAAGAAATCAAATTAAGGGTATGTGTGAACAAATTTACAAACTTTATATAAAGGCGAACTTGTAAACCCATTAACATTGTTCCGTTATTGCTTTGTTGGACTGCTGTTTGTCATACATGATTCCTAGTAATGCTGCCAGTGTTGCAAACTGTATCTAATTTCCCTCCATGGACGGACAATGCTGGCACTGTTGCATTAAAACAGTAAACAGCATTATTGGCCGGGTGGGTGAAGTCCATGCCTGGTCTGCCAGATAAAATGGTGATGTAATCTATGTTGACAAAGTACCCTCTGCACATCTCTCAAATGCCTGAGCTCATGGAAAGTATAGCTGCCTGCACCTGAAGAGGTCACAGAAAGCGCCTGCAAAAACGGCTGATTTTCTTCAGGCAAGAACAATGATTTGGAGGTACTCTGCATGCTGATGAAGAACTTTGAGGGAAATTAGACTAGCTACATATGAAAATAGTTAAAATAAGATTTTTGTATTTACCATAAAATCTTTTTCTTGAAGTCCATTGAGAGACACAGGAATTATTAAACAGTATGGTTTTATTGCCACCTATACAAGATTGAGACCTGTATAACCCAGCCTCCAAATGTCAAGCCTCAGTTTTGTGAGCAATTAGTACAAAGAGTCAATATCAGGGTATTGAAATCTGTGTATCACAGTGGACTTAATATTTTACAGGAGGTACAGTACAAAAAATCTACCATCCATTGAGGATCAAAGGAATTCAGGAGTTCTCAAACAGTCGAGATGTCTAAAAGCAGTCCAGCTGAGGGGTGAGAAAAAGCCACTTAAAGGTCCAAAAGATGTGGAGATAATGCTACAAAAGAGTATCTGAAGAAAAACTTAAATAAAGGCTAGATGAAGAACAGGTTAAACCAAATATGGATATTGCCATGACCGTGATGAGGGCACTGAGGATACACCTGGTGCTCCAAACTGGGACAGCTAATGTATCTTTAGCTCCTCAAAGTGCCCCATTAATTTGACTTTCTTTCTTCTGTTGACTAACTGGCTGAATCACCAGGTGAAAATAGAAGAAAAAAAAAAGGAAAAAATAAAATAGATAAAGCTAGCAAAATTATAGTTTAGTTTATAGTTTATATTTAGTTGTTTCCGCATAGCTGAAGGAAATGAGCCCAACTTCCTACAACACCAAAAAACAGAGGCATGACCGTTAGAATCGGGGTTATACGGGGTCTGGCTTCAACGTTTCCAGTTTGTCAGTGTCCCAACCTCCTCTACATGGCAATATATCCTGACTGTTTCAAAATAGCAGTGCCCTTCAATGGGTGAAATAGTAGAGGGTTTATACCAAATATAAAGTAAGTTCACTCATTAAAATATCATACATTTTATTATAAATGTTAATGTAATTCCAAAAGTTTTTAATTTTATTTATTTTTTATTATTTATTAAATAAGCAGTTTTCATTATTGTCCCTGGTGATCCTCAAATAAAGGTCCTTGTCCAGGCATTTTTGGGTATGGGGGAAAAACTGTCTCTTAACTGTGCTCCTGTGTTCCAAACTATGATAAAATAATTTTTCAACGGTCTGGGAGTACCAAATTTTGCCACTTACTATAGAGCAGCTCACATAGCTAGTTTAACGAAATATCACGCCACTCAGGAAATTCCTTTATGGGTATTGATAGATTGTGACCCTTTATCGATCTCTAAGAATGTACATATAAGCACATTTGGTGGTCCTGTCCAATAGTACAGTACAGACATTTTGGAAAGAAATATTTACATATGCCTCCAAAATGTTCAATATTATCCTTCAACCCAACTCTACAATGACACTACTATGCCTAAAACCAGAGTGTCTAACTCATGCCCAATTTAAAATATTTGTATTTTTGCTCACAGCAGCAAAACAAACAGTGGCGAGAGCTTGGAAAACCCCCTTTTTTTAGAGTTGGCCGAGACCAAACAAAGAATGAATAATTTTATGATACCCGCTAAAATGGCTGCTATTGAACAAAACCAAATACCTAAATTTTTGTAAACTATGGCAGCCTTGGTTAGGACATTTCTTACCATTATCATTCAATGATATTGTTTTATGGGCATGGTAGATGATTTAAACTTATGCTAACAATACTGGTTGGACTGTGACTTCTGGATCGACCCGGTGGACCCCTCTTTTCAATTATTTTACCTTTTTCACTCTTTACCTTATTCTTCCTCTGTCTACTCTGTCTCTTTTTACACCTTATGATTTAGCTATACCTTCAGTTACAAAGAAATCATTAGTAATGCAACATATTTCATTATATCAAGATTATTCAGGAAATCTTTAATTTAATTTTTTCATACTCTTAAGTATTACATAATATTTGAATGTCTTCATCAATATTGGTTTAGTTCATAATTGTTAACTAATTACTTAAATTTTTCACAATGCTTTACCTCACGATCAATTCTATAATTTTAAGCACATATGATTACTACAGAAGTATTCTGAATTGTACAATACTCAATATTAATTTTATTGTACTCAATTTCATTAAACTTAATAAAGTATTTTTGACAAGGAAAACCATTTTTCATCATGATCCAAGAGGAACTAATATTATTTCTTTTTGGTTTAATTCGTTTTTTCTTATACACATGACCTCTGCGGCACTGTCTAAACCCATCCCCCAGGGAAAACCTATTCATTCAATTACTGTAGACAGGATGCACAAAATACAAAAGTGTACAATGCATACATTTAAACACACGGATGTAACTTTTCTGTGAAAAACTCTACAGTAGGTAAGATTCACTTATATCCAGTGATGCATTTAGGTTTTGTGCTGCCCTAGGCCTGACTAAACTCATGCACCCCCTAATTTAAATAGGACCCATTCCTGTGTCAAGGCCACACACCTTCCTGTTTAAGACACGCCCTATCATCTGTAAACCACACCCTTCCTATTTAGGCTCCAACTTTTCCCCTTAGAGCCACACCTCTTCCCCTCTGTACATCACACACAATCGCGCACCATTCGCTCCATACTTAAATCAATATCCCTACCCTGCCCCGCCTCTAACATCGTGAATTATCTCATGAAATTACATTGTTAAATGCTTTATGCAGACTTAAGTTCCAAAAATAAATATTAACTTCTCTAACAATATCAACATAAAGCATATCAGTACCTATCATTGCCACCTATCAGTGCCCATCAATGCAGCCTCATCAGGGGCCACCAGTGCAGCCTATCAGTGCCCATCAGTGCTGCCATATCAGCGCAGCCCTATCAGTGCAGCCTCATCTGTGCCCAACAGTGCAGCATATCAGTGTGGCTTAAAAGTGCCGCCTCATCTGTGCCCATCAGCTAAGCCCATCAGTGGCCATCAGTGCAGCCCTTTCAGTGCAGCTTAAGAGTGCCACCTCTTCTGTGTCCAACAGTGCATCCTTGTCAGTGCCCATCAGTGCAGCCTCATCAGGGATCACCAGTGCAGCTTATCGGTGCTGCCTCATCAGTGCAGCCTATCAGTGCAGTCCCATTAGTTCAGCATTTATCAGTGCCCATCTGTGCAGCCCTTCAGTGCAGCCTACCAGTGTCCATCAGTGCAGCCTCCCAGTGCAGCTTAAGAGTACTGCCTCATCAGTAGCAATCAGTGAAACCTCGTCAGTTTCAAAATATCACAGCTTACCAGTGTATATTATGTTTTGATTATAGCATGTGGACTTCTTAATGAGCTTGCATTGGTTCCAGCATGCATGGAGCACTTTGTAGTACATTCATTTTAACTAAATGTGGACTGTAATGAGTTTGCAGCATGCATGGAGAGCACTTTATTGCAATTTCATTTGAAAATATGCATTTAATCCAGGTTGAGGACTATATGGACATGATAACTTTAATACTGTAGTCAAAAATTACTGTACCTGCTGCTGTCCTTGCCACCATCTGAAGGGGTTCCCGTCATCCTCCTCTATCTCCTCCCCCTGTAGTCACAAAGAGACTCCGTCCCCAGGTCGGGGAGACGATCCATTGAAAGGATGTCGTGCGGAGGAGGGCAGGCGCAGCATTAAACTCTGCCACCACCACTTAATTACATGCACCCGGTCTGGCCAGTCACTGGACATTTTGTAGGGGTGTCAGTCGCTCCGTTACCCTGGCCAAGTACCCCCCAGATATACTGCTATTAGCAAGTGCCAAGCAGTAAGCAGGCTACCACGCCGGGGACTAGATTTGTGCGGGAGGCGGCCACGGGAGGCGGGAATCGGGAGGATGGGTTTTTTTTTCATGTGAGGGGAGACTTTTTTGACGTCCCCCAAGTGCCATCCTAGGCCTTGTCAGCCTAGGCCAAGACACAGCACTGCTTATATCCAAATTGTTACAGCGCAACCCCCTTATTTCATTATGTTAACCTAATATTATAGCTCATCCATTATTAAATCCCAAAAAACTGTGATAAGTGAAACCCCAAATAGTAACTTATGTGTATATACAATATTCACTGAAGATGGGTTTGCTGCTGTTACTAAGCCATAAACCTCAAACTACTAAAAACACTACTCACAGCGGTACCACTTTAGGTTTTTATGTTTAGCTTATATCAATTCATGTGTTATCACAGTACTACTTTAAATGCTGCATCCAATGCTATTCCTCCTTCAAAAATGCACAACGTAGATGTAGTAACGTATATAGTTCACGGTATTATTAGGTAATTCTTTTTATAAATTCTTTATTTTTTCATCTTTTCTTTCCATAGATTTCACATTAAATTTCGTGATATAACTACAACTTCTTTAACAGCTATATCTTATCATATTTCAATCTATACCTCAATACCACATCATCCTCCCCCATCCCTCACCCTTCCCTCCCACAAAAAAAAAAAAAAAAAAAAAAAAACGTTTTGATAGTAATCCCCCCTTCACCCCCCCCCCCCCCCCCCCCATGGCCCGCCAGCTCTACCATATTTCAAATGTTCTGCATCATACTCATTCTCTATAATTTATATATGGAGCCCAAATCTTCTGATATTTCTCATCTTGATCTCTCATTGTCATTGTTAAATTTTCCATTTGTTGGATTTCTGCAATTCTCTGAAACCACTGTGCTCTAGCTGGAGGGCTGCTCTTTTTCCACAAAGCCGGGAAAACATGCCCTTGCTGCTATCAATAAGTGTCTCGGCAAAGAATTTTTGAATCTTTCTATTGCCATTGGAATGTCCAGCAACAAAAAAGTTGCCGGTTTATCTCCCAGGTCAATTTCTGTAATCATTACAATAGTATCAGCTACCATCTCCCAGAACACTCTAATTTTTGGACATTCCCCAAAAATATGTAATAATGTTCCCTCCGCTCCAAGACATCTCCAACATGTCTCTGATGTCTGGGGGTAAATTTGATGTAGCACTTTTGGTGTTCTATACCACCTAGTAAGGATCTTGTATAAGGTTCTTGGTATCTGCTTGCCATCGAGGCCTTTTGCTTAAACAGCAACATCTTATCCTTTTGTTCTGGGGAGAACGTAGTCCCTAAGTCTCTTTCCCAGGCCTGCAGAAAAGGCAATTCTTGTGGAGTCTCCTGTTCTATTAACATACTACAAAAATAAGACATCAAATGTCTCAGTTCATCTCCTTTCAAACAGATCTTTTCAAACTCGGTTAGTGCCCTTATTTCTACATATATTTTTGATTTAGATCTAATAAAGGCTTCTAGTTGCCTCATTCTGAAGGGGTCTAACTCTGATGTCAGTCCTTTTTCCACATCTTTTTTGTCATTAACCGATTACCTACCGAGAAATGACAAATTCTGCTCATACCTCTATCTCGTATTGTTTTGAATCTTGGATCCGTTATTCCGGGGTACCCAGGATGGGGAAGAAGCGGACTGGGAATTCTTGAGATAGATGTTTTTCTAAATACTCTTTTAGTTATTCGTAATGTCTCACCTAGTGTTGGATGTTTTCTCACTCCTGCTGGTATTTATGTATCTGGAATCCACACCAATCCTTCCAGTGGGATATCTATCGCTGCTTGTTCTGTCTGTATCCACAGTTTTTCGTTTTTAAGCCTACACCATTCCATTACTCGGGCTAAATGTGAAGCTTCCTGGTATTTTATTGGGTCTGGGAGTCCTATCCCTCCTTTTCCTTTGGGGAGTACTAAGATATCTCGACGTACTCTTGCTGGTTTCCCAGCCCAGATAAACTTCATAAATCTTGATCTAAGATCCTTAAAAAAACTTGGAGGGATCTTAATCAGTACAGTTTGTATTAGGTATAGAAGTCTTGGCATCACATTCATCTTAATAATATTGGTTCTCCCAAACCACGTAAAGATCTCTTTGTCCCATTTTTGAAGATCACTTTTAATCTGTCTTACCAATGGGATATAGTTAAGTTCAAACAGTTAATTTAGATTTTTTTACATTTTTGTTCCTAAGTAACTTATATATGAATTCGTCCATCTAAAATCAAATTGTGTGGATATCGCTTGTAGCTGAGACGAATCCACTTCTACCCCATTGCTTCTGATTTTCCATATTCTCGTAGCTCCATTAGTAAAGACGGGAGAGATGTAATTGGGGACGTTACGAAAAAGATCAGATCATCTGCATAAGCTGCCAACTTCTGATCTTCGTTTTTTATTTTTACCCCCTTGATATTCACATTGGCACGTATTTTCCTTAAAAAAAGGTTCTATTGTCAAAATGAATATCAAGGGTGATAATTAGGCAGTTCTCATAGCCCTTCCAATGCTGAAAAAAAACCTGATGGATATCAGATACTCATTCATGCTTGTTTCATCTATGTTAGTGTTGTAAAAACACCAGTAGTGTTTTTAGGTAAAATTTACTGCCAACAGCAAATATGAAATAAGGGAGCAAAACTCCCACTCAAAGCGGAGTTCCAGACATTTTTATGTTTATTAAAAGTCAGCAGCTACAAAAAGTGTAGCTGGTGACCATTAATAAACACACACTCACTTGTCCCACAATCCAGCATTGCGGTTGCCCGAACCCTTGATTCTCTCCTACACCTCTCCCCGGCATCACAAGTGTGGGCATCCAACTGTGACAGCTTACGGCTTCACAGCTGGGTGCACTCTGCGCATGCGTGAGTCACGATTCGCCTCCTCAATGGTCAGGCAATCTTCTGGGACCTGCAACAAGTCCCAGAAGATTGCAGGGAGAGAAGGGGAGAGGAGAACTTCTGTTTGATTCACCTAGACGCCCCTGAATGGAAGTGGGAGCTGGGTACCCATCAAAACTAGGTTTATCCCAATGACTAAACTCTGGGGAGCAGAGTAAAATGCATTTGGGGTGTGGCCTGGTCGGGTTTCCACTCCATTTATTGCTGTAGGACATCATAGATGTGCGACTTCCAGGGGTTACCCTTCCTTTCTTGTCAAAACTAGGTACCTACTCCCTCAAAGAAAAATGACATGCCAAATGTGGCCTGTAAGGTGGTGAGGAGTGCTTAATGCAGAACCTCTACTTTTCCATGGTGCAGAGGGCACCTCTAATGAGATCACCAGAAACGCTGAGTGCTCTGAGTCTTGCAAGAAGACACTGCATAATGATACCTGGAGCACATTCTCAGTGAGATTTTGAGTATTCTAAAATCTCCAGGTCTTGGAGAAAAAATGCTCTGTGGGTGGAAACCAGAAGAATGGCAAGCATACTATGTAATGTTCCCGCTACAGATTTTTTTTTTTTTTAAATAGTTTATGGGTTTTTTTTTTAGGCATTTTAAAAGCACACTAGACCAGTGAATCAGTTTTCTTAGATTGAGGCCAAATGTTTATTATTTGTAAGGCCCTTTAATTCAGATTAGCTGCTGGCAGTAAACACAGGTCAAAGGTTTTGGGGTCTTTAACCATTTGCTGAATGGGCCATTCCTTCCAGAATCGCGCTTTCCACATGCCCCCGGCAATGTCCGTGATAGTCGGGTCCTCCGGACTCCCGCCGTCAGTAAGGTATGATCAATTTTCAGTGATTACCACCATAGCGTGTATACTCTATAACTTTAACAAAGACCAAATAATATATGCTTATTTGGGTTATTTTTAGCAAAGATATGTAGCAGTATAACTTTTGGCCAAAATTTATAAAGAAACATTACTAATTGGCAAAATTAGTTTTTTTTCATTTATATCGCAAAAAGCAGCAGGGCCAAACAACTTCAGACTGTAGTCAGCATTTGTATTTTAGTACTTCCAAAAGATTCTATAACATATGTTACCAGACATACAGCCAACCAGTGGCAATACACATTGGGCAATGTATATCATTGTTAAAAGTGAAAACACTTTAAATTTCATGTGACACAGTACAGTTTATATGAATGAGTAAACAGGATAAAATTAGACCCATAATAATTCTTCCTTATTTAGAGATTCAACTTAAATACACCTTTGTTTTTAATTAATGAAAGTGTCTCAAAGGCAGCAGAGACACTTAACTTTCTAGAGAAAAGTCAAACTGCAAAGATTAATCCTCACATATTCAACTATCCAAATGAGGACAAATTGAGCTAATTTATTTTCCAAGCCATTGTAAAATGCAAGAGTTGAAAGGATCACTAACAGTAATTGCCACTGCAACAGACTACAAAGATTGCAAAGCATCGGTTATAAGGTTTTATGTATGATTTTGGTGGATCATGTTACAGTTTTGCTTTGATGTTGGGGATAATAAATCAGGTTCTGACATCATTTAAAAAAATTCAAGAAAAAAAAGTCACTCCACAGAAGGGTAAGCAAAGCTGGTTTATTGACAACAGTCATAAAACCAAGCAAACTTCAATCTTCCATTTAATTCAAGCAAATTTATCAAAGTAAATTAAAGCTTCAAAAAACTCACCCATCCTTTTAAAGATAATTTAGGCCATTAAATATCCTAAACATCTGATGTGGTATGATTGCACTTTTTTTTAGAAGGCCTATATCAGTAGAATTTCAAGTTTGCATTTAAAAGAGCAATCATAATTATATGCAGCTATTCACTCATAAGATACGCTCAAAAAAGTAAAAAAAATAAAAAATAAGGTAGAAAACAGCTGGCAGCTCCTAAAGTTAGGATGCTGAAACCTGTGTGATCACCAAAATTACAGTATGTATGCATTCATGTACCACTTATTTTATTTTATTGCTGGATCTTTGATCAAATGTATAGGAGTGGTGGGTGGGAATACCCTCTGACCTCAAACAGCGAGCTCACTCACAGCTCAGGAGATTGCCAAATCACTTAAAAAAAATGTATACAATTTCTGAGGACATCTCATTCAGATATCTATCCCACTTGACATACCCTGTACAAAACCACATACCGGTACTTTCCTCTTTTGATCTGGTTACTACAGAAAAGGTTGTCAAACTTTTCTCAGAGGCCTGCCTCAGAGTACCTGTCCACTAAACCCTGTACCTTGACAACTACTACGGTCATCCTCTTTCTCTATCCTATGCTCCCCAACTCTCATTATCTTCAATATTTCCCACTCTACTGGCACCTTCCCGCTCCCCTCTAAAGCATGCACAGATCACCCACATAGTTAAAATGCCTGAACTTCAACAGAACTGTCTGAGCTTCTATCTCACTGAAAACAACCTTCTTGATCCCTTGGGCCAGGTTCACACATGCTGTGGCCACGGCTTAAAGCAGGGGATCCGGTGCTTCCCTGTTCACCAATTCAGGTGTGAATGAGGTCCAAATTTTTGCCTGAATTTGCATCTGAAATCAAAACCAAAGACACACAGGACAATTTCCAAATGCGGACTGCAGCCGCCCTGGAGGTGTGCCAATTGGTTCCATTGAGAGCCGGGGACACTCTTCTGTCATGCAAATTGGATGCGACAGGCCCACATCCAATTCACATAAGTGTGAAGCTAGCCTTACAGTCTGGTTTTCTCTTGCTACACTAGATGCAATACTAAAATGTACTAACTGCTATAACTAATGGCCACTACTCCATATTCATACTACTAGACCTGTACCCTGCCTTTGAAATTGTTGACTACTCCCTCTCCTCAAAAAACACCACTCTTAGCCACCAAGACTCGGTTTCCTGGTTCTCCTACTACTTATCACAGCATTCCTTCAGTGCTGTCTACAACTCCTATACTTCCTCTCCCCCAAGGTTCTGTCCTCAGACCTCTCCTCTTCTCCATCTACACCTCCTCCCCTGGTCACTTGATAAAGCTTCCAATACAATCTTTATGCAGATGACACTCAAATCTCTCTCTCTCTACGCTCCACCTCACCCATTCAGTCTCGCTCCACATTTTCTGTGAAATGTGTCTCTGTACTGGACCACTGCGCCGAAAAAAAAGAACAGATTAAAGATTTTAACTTCTCTTCATCAACAAAACAGCAAAGCATAAAATAGCAGTGAGTGGGTATCATGTTACACATGCATTGTTGTTTGTTTGCCTTAAAATTATTTATCCCTTCCTCTAATTAGAAAATGCTCTGTATAGCTAGTCCCCATCCTCTTTTTAGTGTGTCTTTTGTTTGTTTTCTGAGCACATGTCATTTCTGGAGCTAGACATACTAGGATTAATATCATCTGTAATGGTCATCTAATGCAGTCCCAGACCATGACACTCCCACCGCCGTGCTCGACTGTAGGCATGACACACTTGTCTTTGTACTCCTCACCTGGTTTCCGCCACACATGCTTGACACCATCTGAACCAAATACGTTTATCTTGGTCTCATAAGACAAGACATGATTCCAGTAATCCATGTCCTTAGTCTGCTTGCCTTCAGCAAATTGCAGACTTTCTTGTGCATCATCGTTAGAAGCTTCCTTCTGGGATGACAGCCATGCAGACTAATTTGATGCAGTGTGAGGCATACGGTCTGAGCACTGACAGGTTGACCCCCCCACCCCTTCAACCTCAGCAATGCTGGCAGCACTCATATGTCTATTTCACAAAGACAACCTATGGATATGACACTGAGCACGTGCACTCAACTTCTTTGGTCAACTATGGTGAGGCCTGTTCTGAGTGGAACCTGTTCTGTTAAACCACTGTATGGTCTTGGCCAACATGCTGCAGCTCAGTTTCAGGGTCTTGGCAATCTTCTTATAGCCTAGGCCATCTTTATGTAGAGCAATAATTCTTTTTTTCAGATCCTCAGAGTTCTTTGCCATGAGGTGCCATGTTGAACTTCCAGTGACCAGTAAGAGAGTGAGAGCGATAACACCAAATTTAACACACCTGCTCCCCATTCACACTTGGGACCTTGTAACACTAACGAGTCACATGGCACCAGGGAGGTAAAATGGCTAATTGGGCCCAATTTGGACATTTTCACTTAGGGTGTACTCACTTTTGTTGCCAGCAGTTTAGACATTAATGGCTGTTTATTGAGTTATTTTGAGGGGACAGCAATTTTACACTGTTATACAAGCTTTACACTCACTACTTTACATTGTAGCAAAGTGTAATTTCTTCAGTGTTGTTACATGAAAAGATATAATACAATATTTACAAAAATGTGAGGGGGTGTACTCACTTTTGTCAAGATACTGTATATGGGGTACTGCAATGCACATAAGAAAAACATATGATGTGACCAGGTACAGCAGAAAAAGAACTGCCACTACCAATGTCACTGTATATTTCACAACCAATAAATACAAAAGTCTAACCTTGCATTTTGCTAGTTTTCCTACAAAAGCACAGGAACCATGTTGCACAGGACTCAAAGATACTATTACATATACACTATATCACCAAAAGTATTGGGACACCTGCCTTTACACTCATATGAACTTTAATGACATCTCCGTTTTAGTCCGTAGGGTTCAATATGGAGTTGGCCCACCCTTTGCAGCTATAACAGCTTCAACTCTTCTTGGAAGGTTGTCCACAAGGATTAGGAGTGTGTCTATAGGAATGTTTGGCCATTCTTCCAGAAGCGGATTTGTGAGGTCAGGCACTGATGTTAGAAGAGTAGGCCTGGCTCACAGTCTCTGCTCTAATTCATCCCAAAGGTGTTCTATCAGGTTAAGATCAGGATTCTGTGCAGGCCATTCAAATTCCTCCATCCCAAACTCACTCAACCATGTCTGGACCTTGCTTTGTGCACTGGTCCCAAATCATTTGGTGGAGGGGGAATTATGGTGTGGGGTTGTTTTTCAGGGGTTGAGCTATGCCCCTTTCCAGTGAAGGGAAATCCTAAGGCATCGGCATACCAAAACATTTTGGACAATTTCATCCTTCCAACTTTGTGGGAACAGTTTGGGGATGGTCCCTTCCTGTTCCAATATGACTACGCTTCAGTGCACAAAGCAAGATTCATAAAGACATGCATGAGTGAGTTTGGGGTGGAGGAACTTGACTAACCTGCACAAAGTCCTGATCTCAACCTGATAGAACACCTTTGGAATGACTTAGAGTGAGACTGTGAGCCAGGCCTACCTGTCCAACATCAGTGCCTGACTTCACAAAATGTGCTTCTGGAAGAATGGTCAAACAGTACCATATACATACTCCTTGTGGACAATCTTCTCAGAAGAGTTGAAGCTGTTATAGCTGCAAAGGGTGGGCCAACTCAATATTGAACCCAATGGACAAAGACTGGGATGCCATTAACCCCTTGCCGACCAGTGCATGATGATATACGTTGGCGGAATGGCACGGCTGGGCAAATGGGCATACAGGTACATCCCCTTTAAATCGCAGCATAGTGAGCCTAAACTGAGAAAAATAATTAGTTTTTTATATATTTTTGGGGGATATTTATTATAGCAAAAAGTATTGCTAAAAATATTGCTTTTTTTTAGCGCAAATAAAAAACAAAAAAAAACAAAAAACACAGAGGTGATCAAATACCACCAAAAGAACGCTCTATTTGTGAGAAAAATGGACATCAATTGCATGACTGCGCAATTGTCAGTTAAAGCAACACAGTGCCGTATCACAAAAAGTGCTCTGGTCAGGAAGAGGATAAATCCTTCCGGGGCTGAAGTGGTTTAAAGCGGTAGTAAACCCGCTAATGTTTTTTTTTTTTTTACCACCTGCAAAGCAAAAGGCATAATGAGCTAGTATGCACTGCATACTAGCTCATTATGAAATACTTACCTTAGAACGAGGCCCCGACATCTGGCCCGATCCACGCCGAGGGAGCTGACATGCTCCCTCTGCGTTTCTTCCGGGTATCGTGGCTCCAGCGCTGTGAGTGGCCGGAGCCGCGATATCGTCACTCTCGTGCATGCGCGCGGGAGATTTCATCCCGGCCGAGTCCGGCCACTGCCGGACTTTCAGGCGAGAATCCCCTGTGCGCATGCGCCGCTGCAGTCAGCATATTATAGGCTTTCCTGTAGGTAAAAGTGAAAAAAATGAGTATACAACCACTTTAAGTTCATGTGCATGTAAAGGCAGGTGTCCCAATACATTTGGTAATATAGTGTATAGTGTATAGTGTATATTAGGGATTTTTTACAGTTCAACAAACTGAAGAGTCCTCTCATTTTTAGAAGATAACAAAACATTTGAACATTGAACAGTTGAATCATTTACCTGCAACTCATTTGAGATTTTGCATATGCTGGTAAGAATATTGTAAACATTAACCACTTCTGGACTATCCCAGGCAGATATACTGCGGCAGGGCGGCCCTCCTGTACGAAATCATGTACCTGTATGCGATTTCATGCACTGGGTCTAGGGTGCGCACGTGCCGCCCTGCCCCTGCTGTGATTGTATATAGCGGGAGCCAATCAGCAGGGGTCCGACGGACCTTGTTTAATAGCAGAATATAAAAAATATTGTTTTTTAAAAAGTTGTCTGCATTTTTTTGTTTACAGCACAAAAAATAAAAACCGCAGAAGTGATCAAATACCACCAAAATAAAGCTCTATTTGTAGGAAAAAAAGGACATCAATTTTATTTGGGTACAGCGTCACACGACCACACAATTGTCAGTTAAAAGAACGCAGTGCCATATTGCAAAAAATGGCCTGGTCATGAAGGGGAGTAAATCTTCTGGGGCTGAAATGGTTAAATAACATAAAAGAAAAGCCACATGCTTAAAGGAATTGTAAAGTCAGAACGTTTTTTTTTTTTTATCTCAAGTCTGTGTGCAGCAGCCCCCCCTCACACTTACCTAACACGTATCTCAGCCATCCGAGATTCTCCCTCTCGATTGGCTGAGACACAGCAGCGCCGCCATTGGCTGCCACTGGTGTCAATCAAAGTCAGCCAGCCAATCAGGAGAGAGAGGGGGCAGGTAAGGGTCTGGGCTTGGTGTCTGAATGGGCACAGGGAGCTGTGACTCCGCTCAGGTGCCCCCATAGCAAGCTGCTTGCTGTAGAAGCATTAAACAGGAGGGAGGGGCCAGGATCACAGAAGAGGGACCCAAAAAAGAGGAGGATCCAGGCTGCTCTGTGCAAATCCACTGCAACAGAGCAGGTAAGTATAACATGTTTGTTATTTTTATACGAAAAAGAACAAGAATTTACAATCACTTTAACTAACAAAATGCACTGCAAAGGGTCATATCCGTGACATGTAAACGGTAATTGGGTGCAATGACACTTGAGACACTGCTCTTTGCTTTACTTAAAGAATAACTGCAGTCTGCTCAAATAATTTGTAATAAAAACATCTCTGCCATTCTAAAGTTTCCCTCCAACCACTTTGCATATTATTTTATATATACTGCGATTCTGTACTTTCCGAATATGCTGCAGACATCTCTCTCCGCTAAGCTTGGCTGCATCCATTTTAACTGGGCAGCTGAAGCTGCTGCCTGTTCACTTCCTGGATTTACACATACACACACATCCAGCTCTGCAGCTCTCACTGGCCCTCCTCTGACTCATTCCCACCTCCCTTCCTGTCAAAATCTCACAAGAGAGAGAGAGAGAGCTGTGCATGATGTCATAAACCTAGGCTAATGACCAGACAAGAAACAGGAAGGTACTTACTGACAGAAAGACAATGTTTAAGTATCCAAAGTTAAAACTACAAAGGCAGAAGATTTAATAGATGGAAAGATGAAAAAATGACATCCGTTCCACTTTAATAATCACACACACATTGCAAAGCTGATACAAGAGTGGGTTTCTATCCTTTCTATCCCAGCTGTATACTGCTATCAACAGTAGCATTGGTCAACCGTATATTGCAAATACTAACATTGATTATTTTAAGGACACATTTATGTTTCTAACCTGTAGATCAAGGCAACACAATGCTGGTCACATTATATTAGGTCAACGTATCTTTATTTTGACACATATCTGTGAATGTATAAAAGACTTTTGCTTCAAAAACTATAAAACTTAACGGTGAGCCACCATTATGGAGAAAACTACAAATACAAAGGTCAATGCTTAGAAAACACATTGGATCTCTGTCCTCAAAGACTGATGAAAAGCAAAGGAGCATTAAAACCTATCGTAACACAACTACTAATACCACTGTAGTTGATTAGTAAACATTCCTAAATTTGCAATGAATGTTAATGTGCAACACACCAACCACAATCAGCGGTTATATAATATGCAAAAAGACTTTTTAGAACAACATTCTATTTATAACAGAATCTTAGAGACAGTCTAGGGAAATAACGAAGCATCCTGCTCCATTATAACAGAGCAGATAGCAGACCTGCTTCACGTCCATCAGTGCTGGTCTCTATTTCAGAGTAAAAAAGAAAAGAGAGCAGGTCTGCACCTAAGGAAGGCAATACAGCACTTTTCAGATTCTCACACCAGGTGCAACCTTGTCATACAGGATGTGAGATGTCAGCAGACAGCTCACATCTCCCTCTCTCTGCATGCAGTGATTACACATCACAAGAAGAAATTGCAGAGTTAACACCGACCTCCTCCTCCCTCCGCTGTAAGCCAAGCAGGAGGCAGGGGCAGCTGTGAAATTGGCACATGCAGCTTTGTTTGCTGTCTTCTGTGCAGTGCCTCTCACACAGGGCTGCTGATAAGGCAGTACAACCAATCCTGTTGTACCAGGCCCGGGCCCCATCAGCAAAACAGGGGGGCCCTGACAGCTTTATTCATTCCTGCCTAAAGAAATAGATTTTACTAGACCATACCCCCACTCTACACTCTACCCAGGGCTTACATTACATTTTCCTGGGCCCCATCAGGTCAATAGATGGGCCCAGGAGGCCTAAACAGAGCAGGAACTTTTTTCATTTTTGGAGTGTAGGCGCATGAAGTCTGGCTGCATGCTCCGCTGCATGTTATAGTTCCGGCTAGCTGCCTACTGTGTATGTTATGCCTTCCCTGGTGGAGTGAATCTATATACCTCTGCTCCCTCAGCAGGTGTCAAGGAGTGAGGGAAAGGCTGATATTATGTGGCTGAGGGGGCACAGATCTGCAATCCCCGCGGCAGGTGGCAGTACACAGGGAAGTGGCACACAGTGACAGCCAGCATGCTTTTTACTCTAGAAGGAAAGTACAGTTCCCAGAATCCCCACTGAGTACTAATGATCATTATCACTAGAATGATCACAGCACACAGCAAGTCCCCTATGGCTCTGTCACAGTATCACATACTGTAGTTGTGGAGTACTGACTTTGTTATGACTTTACAGTATAACACCTAGTACACTCATAATGTCAGCATCCAACAGTCATGCGACACTGAGACAGAGCCATCGAGCACCTGGAGTGTGCTGTGATCATTGTAAGGATGATCATTAGCATAAGCTAATGAGCACTTGCATTGGGGGGGGGGGGGGGGGGGCTGGGCGGCATTTTTACTGTCCCCCCAACCCCTCACCTTTAAGAACTTTTCACCCAAGCTTTCCAATTAGGTCTACCTGTCATTTTTTTTGTTAAAAACAACAATTTTGAATTTGAATTTTTTTTTACTTTTTGCTATAATAAATATCAACAAAAAAGATATAAAAAAACATTTTTTCCTCAGTTTAGGCCGATACGTATTCCTCTACATATTTTTGGGAAAAAAAATAGCAATAAGCGTTTATTGATTGGTTTGCGCAAAAGTTATAGCGTCTACAAAATAGGGTATAGTTTTATGGCATTTTTATTAATAATTTTTTTTTTACTAGTAATTGCAGTAATCAGCAATTTTTATTGTGACTACAACATTATGGCGGACACATCGGACACTTTTGGCGCTATTTTGGGACCATTCACATTTAAAAATGCATTAATTACTGTGTAAATGTGGCTGGCAGTTAAGGGGTTAACCACTAGGAGGCTCTGCAGGAGTTAAGTGTGTCCTAGGGAGTGATTCTAACTGTGGGGGGGAGGGGCTGTGTGTGATATGACACTGAACACCGCTCCAGATTACAGGGAGCTGTCATCAGTGTCAGCCTTCCTAGGCAGAACAGCGAAATGCTTGTTTACATCAGCATTTCCCCATGCTTCCTTGAGACGATCGTGGCTATCCCCGCAGATATTGAGTCCGCGCGACCCGAAACCACACTCATGGAGGTTGCGGCGCGCGTGTAATCCACTTCTTAAAGGGCAACATACAGGTATGTTAATCTGCCTGTACGTGCCCTACTGCCAACGTACAGGCAGATCGGTGTGAGCCGGGTGGCAAGCGGTTAAGATCACACACAGCTTTATTTAATTACATATTCAAGAGAGAATTGCCACGCAATTACTTGGCTTTCAACCCTATGGACCTTGTAGAAATTACAGAACCAAGTTCCTAAACTTTTGCCCCGTCTCAAAGATCCTATACCTAGTCTGCTGCATCACCATTTATGTAACTAAAGAAAAAAGCAATACATCCACTAGCCTTATCACCAGCAATTATTACAGTGGGGCAAGCGGCAGCACAGGGTTTGTAAGGAGAAAAAACAATGGAGAATCTCTGTGTCCTGAGTTAAACTTTTGAAGTGTCACAGTCTAGATGGGCTCTTCAAATCCATAAAAAAAATGTATCTCTAAGGTCAAGCATGTGATTAGTAGCAGCTGGAAAGGAGCTGTACATAAATAAAAATGTACAGAAATTCAATTGCTGGTTCACAAATAGATTAATTATCCTTAAAACCATAGTTCTAAAAATGATGCACAACCTCAGCCATTAAACGTTTCCAGAAAGGAAAGGTGTTACAAAGACTTACCATAATGCATGTAACAGTTTCCTTTGGTGGGATCCAGCTGTATTGCTTTTAAAAAGTAACGCTCAGCTTCACCTTTACGTCCCTAAAAACAAAATTATGAATATTTTAGTGTACCATACTTTTTCCTTAGGTTTACATTCAGATGGCTTGAAGGAACCAATTACCAAACACCACAAAACTCTTAGTGCAATTAACTAAAAAACACAAAAAGCAATGTGACTGCACTGCAAGACCAACCAGCAAAGGCCAGATGTTAAAGTGTTACCAAACCCAGGAACCTGTACTCACTATATCTGGCCTCCCACAGTACACAGAACATGTAACATGGAAATTCAATTATTTAAGTATATTTAAACTGCTAAATAACTTTTCTCCTCAGCAGTATATAGCAGTCTTATGACTTGATATGACTGTCCTATGAGGCTGCAGGACCCCTGACCCTCTGTCTAGACAGTGCAGGTTGGCCCTGTGCTGATCACATGCACCCTTCCCAAAAATTTTTTTGCAATACACACCAAACGTGGCATGTGCAGAGTCCAAGGCTCTGTACTATCAGGAGATGGAGACAGTAAAAGAAGGGTAAGATCACAGATGACAAAATCAAACAGCCTTTTTACACAATGTGGAGGATTAACCCCTTAGGTTCAACAGTGAGTATAACAGATTACTGCATATACAGACTAATTTTACTGTTGTGGGTTTAGTAACACTTTAAGGTTTGAGGCAGAAAACGTCATCATATTTCTAAAGGACATGAATGACAGAACTCCCAGTGGTAATGCTCTCGCCAAATAATTCATAGTTATCAAATAAATAAAAATTATTTTGCTGCTGGACAAATACATTAAGAGCCCTTTCACACTGGACGATAGTGGAAAAGCACCGCTAGTTTTAGCGGTGCTTTACCTCTGTTATAGCGGTACTTTAGCGCCGCTATTCGGGCGGGAGTGGGCCGCTTTTAACCCCCTGGAAGGGGTTAAAAAGGGTTAAAAGTGCCCATGTAGCTGCGCTTTGTAGATGCTTGGGCAGCGCTGCCCGTGCATTCCAATGGGCAGGGACAGTGGAGGAGCAATGTATACACCACTCACAAACTGCCCAAAAGATACTGCTTGCAGGACTGCAAGCGCACTGTCCCAGTGTGAAAGACCTTTGGCTCTTACACTGGGACTGAAGATGAGACATTTTCCAGGCGCTTTACAGCCGCTATTTTTAGTGCTAATGCGCCTGGAAAATGCCACAGTGTGAAAAGGGTCTAATTGAATGCAATACTGAAATTATATTATAAACACAATCTTGAGAGGCCTAATATATTTTAGTGTAAATCCAGGCAACCCATAGGCAACCCAGTGCTTAGATTATGCTCTTCATAGAACGTAACGGGGGTTATGAGCTATGAGTTCAATGCTCTTGTTGTGAAATTTAAAGATGAATTTCTCCACAATGCCTATAGATACTGAGGTCAGTGAGGACTATTTATAAAGTGATGGACACACGGCCTGGAATTCCAGACCAGATACTGTGTTACTGCTTTTCATCTTAATTATCTGCAGTAACTACCTATAAATCCTGTTATAGATTAACTAGAGGCTCATTTGGCACTCTCACAGGTTTCTGTTGTGGGGGGGGGGGGGGGGAGCGGGGGGTGGGGGTGAAGAAGCGCTGGATTTCTAAAAGTACTTATAGTTCTGGTTAGGTATATATTGATGATACATGTTAGCTTGCAGGCAGCTCTTTAATCTTACAGGAATCTCTAGCGTGGTGCAAACCTTGTGCAAACATTAATAAAGAAAAAAATATGGCCGTGAAAATCCACTGGTTTGTGTCCAAAGTGAACTTTATTAGTCGTTGTATTAAAAAAATTGCATTTTAGAGAAGTTCCACTGTTATATACTGCATACAGTGCCAACTGTCTTAAGAGAGAATTTTCCGCAGTTTGGACAGATTTCCTTAGGTTTACTAATGTGCTTATAAAAAATGGAAGAAAAGGGAAATCTTCCTAATTAAACACAGACCGCAGATAAACCCGACAGGGTTTTCAATATAGGCATTATAATGACATGTTTAAATCTATTATTATGTTATTAAAAAGCAACTCTAGGCAATAAGTCATGATATGAACTGCTGTGCTATCTTGGAAGCATGACCACTTTTATGGCACAGGAGTTTGGGGACTTGTTTTTGCTCCCTCGTACCATATGGACACACACTGGCTTTGTCCATTAAGCTCTGTGTCTCAAAAGAGTAAAATGGGATGCCAGGATGGGCATGCACACTACACCTATGCATCCTCATGTTCATGTCAGTAAAAGACAGACCTGCACAAGGCACATTACTAATCGCCCCTAGTGAATGAGGCTAGTGAATGATGTCAAAAGGGCTACTCTAACTTTAATATGATTTTATTTATAATTTATTAGAATCAAACACTCACGAAAGCTCAACTTTTAAATGATATGTGTTCTTTTCATAAGGAAAATGCTGATGTGCACAGCAAAAATATCCAATAAATTATTAAATCTGACAAAAATGCCTCTGTTTAGTGGTTCAATAAATAAGCCAACCCAAAGCAAAGACCACTGCAATTACAGGCCTATCATGCCAGAAAAGTGAGCCAGAAGAGTGATTGGATAAGAATATCTTCCTAGTGTTTTTGCAATAAAAATTGAACATATCTTTTGCTAGAAGCTGTTACATACAGTCCAAGATTCAGCTGCAGTAGTAAGCAAAGGTGCATGTTATAGCCCAAAGATACTATAAATGCATAGGTTGATTTTACAAGTAAAAATGCCAGCAGTTAGAAGAAAGGAAAGTAAAACGTTCTATATACTGTATATCAAGCACTATCCAATGTTTCACCCAATCTGGCTTTCCCACAATGTATAGATCCAAAGTTCTTCTACAAAAACACATTTCTTAAAAAGACAGTATTTGTCCACAGCTAGGCACCACACTTTGTTACCATATGATGAAGTGTTACTCCAACAGATTACAGCTTTGTTTAAAGCCTAAAGCTTCATACACATTAGTAGCTTTTCTCTCCATTCAACACAGCAAGGCTGAATGAAAAAAAAAAAACCTGAGAGCTCAGGAGCTACTGTACTAACTATCCAAAGTTAGTACAGCGATCTCCCTTGGTGTTCCATTATGTTCTGACAGGGACAACCCCCCCCCCCATCCAATCACCAGCCATTGATTGGCTGAGCACACTGATTAGGAGCCAATCGGCAGACCTATTTCAGTCTTGTCCCTACGACAGAAGCTGACCAGCCGCCTTCTGTTGAACCGACTGCAGTACACATGGGGCCGTGTGTACTAGGCTTTACTATACTGTAAAATAAAATCCCAGTAGTGCTCAAAGATTGAAAAAACAAACAAAAAAAACACACTGCTTTTGCTGCAAGACTCTGCCCACCCACTTTTGGTGTTATCCCCTTAAAGGTTCAGGGTTCTCTACTGCTACTTCCACTGGTCTTACAGGTTGAAAAATCTTGTTACGCAAGGGTGTTGAGGATCCACCTTTTTGCTGTTCGTTTTCAATGCCATTCTAGGCTCACAGTACTGCTGAACTGAATGGCACTTACACATCCATTTGTAAGCACTTTTCAGTACAGGAATGAGGACCACAGTAGGGGAGAGGAGTGGCCTATATGTCACATGACTGAAAAGACGACAGCTGGAAAGAATGGAGGGCAGGGATGAAGGGGAGAGACAGCTTTGTCCCCATCCTGGAGTTGAGCTTTATGCACGTATAGGGTTTCTTGCTCCTGTTCTTTTCCATGAATAAGGAACAGGCTGTATAATATTTACAACAATTGCATAGATATCCTGGGCACATTTAAGAATTTTAAAACTTCTCAGAAATCACTGTAGGAAAAAGTCAGATATATTTCAATGTCACTACTTTATATGTAGGCCCCTGTAACCTGAAATCCTATTAATCACATTTCTAAGCCATCAAAACATTAAAATGTTTTGCCAGCACAAACAAAAGCCAGGTGTCTAAATTGCATATGGATATTTTTGTACAGGAAAGTATGCCAAAACTGACAAACAATGTAAAAATAATGAAACAACAAAGCCAAACACTGAGGAAATAGAAAAATGTATGTCTTAAATAAAATCTTTTCCTATGCTGTCTCCAAAAATAGCTTAGAACTATTTCAGAATACACACACACATACATATTATATATATATATATATATATATATATATATATATATATATATATATATATATATATATATATATATATATACACACACACACACACATATACACAGACACACACACACATACACAATTTCCAAAAGTATTGGGATTCCTGCCTTTACACACACACACATGAACTTAAAAGGCCTCCAAGCCTTAATCCGTAGGGTTCAATATTGGGTTGGCCCACCCTTTGCAACTATATTGTAACAGCTTCAGCTCTTCTGGGAAGCTGTCCACAAGGTTTAGGACGGTATCTATGGGAATGTTTGACCATACTTTCAGAAGTGTATTTTGAGGTCAGGCTCACAGTCTCCTCTCTGATGCATCCCAAAGGTGTTCTATTGGATTTAGATCAGGACTGTGCAGGCCAGTCAAGTTCCTCCACCTCAAACTCGGTCACCAATATCTTTATGGACCTTACTTTATGCACTGGTCCAAATTATTTAGTGGAGGGGGGATTATGGTGTGTTTTTTTTTTCAGGGGTTGGCCTTGGCCCCTTAGTTCCAGTGAAGGGAACTCTTAAGGCGTCAGCATACCAAGACATTTTGGACGATTTCATCCTTCCATTTTTGAGGGAACAGTTTGGGCATGCCCCTTTCTGTTCCAACATAAACGCGTACCAGTGCACAAACAAGGTCCATAAAGACATGGATGAGTGAGTTTAGGGTGGAGAACTTGACTGGCCTGCGCAGAGTCCTGACCTCAAACCGATAGAACACCTTTGCAATGAATTAGAGAGAAGACGGCGAGCCAGGCCTACTCGTCCAACATCAGTGCCTGACCTCACAAATGCTCTTCTGGAAGTATAATCAAACATTCCTATAGACACACTCCTAGACCTTGTTGATAGCCTTCCTAGAAGAGTTGAAGCTGTTATAGCTGCAAAGGGTGGGCCAACTAAATATTGAACCCTACGAACTAAGACTGGATTGCCATTAATGTGCGTGTAAAGGCAGGCATTCCAATACTTTTGCTAATATACATACATACTATATCTCATTCATATATATATATATATATATATATATATATATATATATATATATATATATATGAATGAGATATAGTGTGTGTGTATGTATATTAGCAAAATTATTGGAATGCCTGCCTTTACATGCACATTAATGGCAATCCAGTCTTAGTTCGTAGGGTGGCACTGTGGGTACTGATGTTACCTATTGTTAGGTGGCACTGGTAGGGGGCACAGGTGAGCACTGATGAGCTGGCGGCAGGCCGCCAGTGATCGGCTTTTTTTTCTCTCCTCACGCTGTCAGCGCGAGGAGAAAAAATAGCCGATTACCAGCTCTTTTGACATCACGTGATCAGCTGTTATTGGCTGACAGCTGATCATGTGGTAAGGGGTCGGAATCGATCCCTTCCTCTGATCTGTGATCCAGCGAGTCTCAGACTTGCTTATCACAGAGGGTGGCGCGCGCGCCCTGCAGGGGGCGTGAAGGCCGCTCGGGCACGGGATGTCAGTAGACGTCGTCCCGGCAAAGCAGGTCTGCCCTGTAGCCATCATTCGTCAAGCCGTCAAGCTGTGCATTCACTACTTTACTTTGTGCAATTTCTTCAGTGTTGTCACATAAAAAGAAATAATAAAATATTTTGTGTGTGTGTATATATATATATATATATATATATATATATATATATATTTTTTTTTTTTATAAATTAAGAATGCTGCGCAATAACTAAAAAGAATAAAACTAGAATAAAACTATCCAACAGAATGGTAAAAGGCCTCTAATCGATTTCATGTAAACGTGTTTGTTCTCCCTTTAATTGCAAAGTTACTGTGCGAAACAGTAATAAATAGAACTAACCAACAGAATTGGAAGAAGGCTGTTATTCCATTTCATGTATTTCAACTTTAATTGGAAATTATTGTGCAAAATAGTATATATATCATAACACAAAAATATTTCCACACCACAGATATGGTCCATTTTTGCTGGTAGCACACTGATATGATAAGATTAGCAGCTACAGTTGGAATGAAATCTGAGGGGGAAAAAAAAGACTAATCAGTCTTAAACTAAACCACTATGTAGTGGCTGCGGAGACAGAGCAGTGTCTGTGGGGGCTGCTTATTATGGAATGCCACAGGCTATAATACACGTGAGTTATGCTAATCAAAAAAAGCAAAATGCCGATAACCCTATTTTCTCTCAATATCTTTCAGCAGCCAATATATCGGTGCATCCCTAAATACAGTCATGCAAAATACACCTGTACACAGGAAAAGTGGTATTAATTTAACTATGTAAACCTAAAACCAAAAATGTAATATATTTCAGCTTACCAATGTGGCAGGGTCATTAGTTCTCTCTTTTTTAGGTTTTTTCCCCCCTCTGTTTTCACCTGGTGATCTGGCTTGTAACATACCTCCTGTATTAGATTGATCCCACCCTCTCTGGATAAAGCACCCCTGTCAGTGGTAAATGGTTTGTCTCAAAGGTGCATTTGCAGGAGAGCTTGTTCTTTTAAAAAACAACATACTGACTGGTAAGATCACCAGTTAAAAATAAAATATAGAAAGCCTATAACAAATATCTAATACAGCCATCATTTCTAATAATTGGTAAGCTGCAATATAATAAGTGATTGCTTTGGGGTATAATACTGCTTTCAGAATGCACTACAAAAACAGGATTCAGCCTCTCTGCAGTCCCACTAAAGCCACATGTGCTCTGTAAAATGGTTTAATTTTTAAAAAGGAATCTTTATTATATTGGTTTTAAGATCAATGCGATACTGTCCTCAGCATCTGTCAACTGTTTTTTAAGCAGTTTTTTTCAACTTCCGGTTCCACACCAGCCCTGACCTATGGTGTCACTTCCAGGCTGGGATGAAGCAACTTCCAGTTTGCAGTAGCTTCGGTCAGAAGACCAGTTTTGGCAATTTTCTGATGCCAAAAGGAGAGTGGGAAGGAGCCTAATCCCAACGCCCTGGGCACATAGCATTGGGTGTTAATTTCCGACCCGACCTCATTGTGGGGATGGTCACTGAGGGGACCTCAAGCGCCATATTTAAACTGAAATGTTGCCTTTTGGCCTCAGCTTCATTACATTGGAGAATTGGATGTGTACATTTCTGTCGTGGAGAGACAGCCATGTTATTTCCAATTTACACTATATATTTACACATACACACACACATAAACATATATGGTTAGTGTGGCTGTCTGTGTTGACAGGCAATCTGGGGTCTTATCTATATTTCCCTCCCTTGACCCTTTTTAAATATTTTTTTCCCCCAGATGTATTATTTGGCTATATTTGACCGATTAGGGAATTCCTCCCCCTATTGTTTTGTAACCTTTTCATGGGAAGTCTCCTTGGGCCTTCATAGTTTCCATCCATGTGATATTTTATACCAATCTGGGTTACCATCAAATTATATACCCCTATTATTTTACAGACCTTCCATTAACACCTTATCACTAGCGATTTCTTCTAGTCATTAATTGGGTACGACCAGCCCTGTATTTCGGGTAAGACCAGGCTCCCTTTGTTTAATAATTTATGGATAGATAACACAGACAACTTTCTTATTGCATGCACCTTGGGTCTGTTAAGCTATCGGATGCCCTGTAATGTCCTCACATGGGCCAATGGGCGCTATTTGTTTGTCCCCCATTTTGGGAGCTGTGCCCATACTGTAGTGGTGGTATATGCGGGGGTGGTTCTGTCCCCTCCTCTTTTTTTCTGCTGTTTTTGGACAGGATTTTATTTTGTAAAATGATATACTTTAGATTAAAACTTTTTAAAATTCAAGATGTGTATTTTATGTGCTTGTTTTTTTTTTTTTTTTTAGTACAAGTTCATTCTGAACGATGGGAGAATATTTGTAAAGGCATAGATGTCCTGATTAAGTGGGATACCTTGCAAGATGAGCAGACCATTTACTGTATTGTAATTGCCCCATGTCATCTTTCAGTTTTTAACTTTATTATTGTATACCTTGTTAGTTTTATATATCATTTTTGTAATAAAAATCTGTGGATTTTAGTTACAACACCTTGCTTGCGCATACATTCACTCTGGATGGCATCTGTGATTAGCAAGACCTTTTTTTTTTTTTTAAAGACTGTTTACTAGATCTACATACAGTATGTGATTGATTGGTGGATAATATCTAGTTCTGCACAAGAAAGGGAACTGGTAACAAAAAAGGTCAAAGTATGCATCATACATAAGTACGTGCTGGAATGACTGCATGTAATAAAGATGATTTTATAATTCATATTATACAGACATTAACATTATAACCCCTGAAAAACGAGTACCAATGATTATCTCTTTATAATGGAATTTGAAAGTGGGTGGAACTTATAGGCAGCGAGTAAACATGTTGTCTCATTGCTGATGTGTTGAAAGGAGGAAAAAATGGGCAAGCATAAAAATTTGAGCAACTGTGACCAGAGCTGAATTGTAATGGTTAGACAATTGGGCCAGGGCATTTCCAAAATTGCAGCTCTTGTATGATGTTCCTTGACTGCAGTGGTCAGGACCTACAAAACATGGTCCAAGGAAGGCAAGCCAGCAAATTGGCAACAGGGTCATGGGTGGCCAAAGCCCATTGATGAAAATTAGAAATAAAGGTTGGCAAGTGTAGTCCATCAAATTGGTGAAAATATTAATGCTGGTTCCTACAGAAAGGTGTCAGAACACACAGCGCATTGCAATTTGTTGCATATGTAGCTATAGACTGATCAGGGTACCCATGCTGACATGTGTCCACAGCCAAATGTGCCTACAGTGGGGCATGTGAGTATCAGAACTGGACCATGGAGACCTGGAATAAGGGGATCTCGTCTGATGAATTCAATAATAGTTTAAGTCTGAGGCCTCCAAATTCTCCAGATCTAAATCCAATCGAGCATCTGTGGGATGTACTGGAAAAACAAGTACAATCCATGGAGACCCCACCTCATAACTTACAGGACTTAACTACCTCCCACCCACGCAATAGCCAAAAGATGGCTACAGCGCAGCTCTTTAGTTCTGGGAGGGCGTCCATTGACATCCTCCTGAGAAAGCCATTACTGTGCCACCCCTGGGGCGCATATCAGAAGTGTCTGTGATCACTGTGTGCCCTGAATACAACTGATCACAGATGGGGTAAAGGGCCAATCATAATAGCTCTTTACCATGTGATCAGCTGTCATATATGTAAACAGACTTTCCTGGCTATTGGCTCTCCTTTCCTCACATGCTGTCTCTATCTGCCAGGGCACAGGGAGTACAGCAGTTACACTGATAATCAGGTCACTGATTAGCAGCCCCATCAGTGTCCCCATAATCAGTGCAGCCCCGTCAGCACCCATCGGTTCGGCCCCGTCAGCGCCCATCGTTTCGGCCCCGTCAGCGCCCATCGGTTTCGGCCCCGTCAGCGCCCATCGGTTTCGGCCCCGTCAGCGCCCATCGGTTTCGGCCCCGTCAGCGCCCATCGTTTCGGCCCCGTCAGCGCCCATCGGTTTCGGCCTCCTCAGCGCCCATCGGTTTCGGCCTCCTCAGCGCCCATCGGTTTCGGCCTCCTCAGCGCCCATCGGTTTCGGCCTCCTCAGCGCCCATCGGTTTCGGCCTCCTCAGCGCCCATCGGTTTCGGCCTCCTCAGCGCCCATCAACTCGGCCTCCTCAGCGCCCATCAACTCGGCCTCCTCAGCGCCCATCAACTCGGCCTCCTCAGCGCCCATCAACTCGGCCTCCTCAGCGCCCATCAACTCGGCCTCCTCAGCGCCCATCAGTTCACCCTCATCAATGCCCATTAGTTCAGCCTCATCAATGCCCATCAGTTCAGCCTCATCAATGCCCATCAGTTCAGCATCATCAATGCCCATCAGTTCAGCCTCATCAATGCCCATCAGTTCAGCCTCATTAGTGTCCATCAGTGTTTACAGTACTCAGTAGCTTAAGCTGGAATTGACATACACAGCTAAATGAGCCAGGCCAGTGATTTATCTTTCTTACAGTCTGCAAGGTATAAACATCAATTTAAAAATGAATACACTTTAAAAAGATAAACTTGACCTCAAATTATTATAGTTTTCCTTTAGGATATATAGCAGAGCAGGCACATAATAAAAGATTGGACTGAGCATATGTGTCACTGATACTGAAGCTGTATAACAGCGCAGCAATTATCACGAATACAGTATATCGTATTCAGGACTAAAAGCAGTATGAACTGACTGACCTTAGCAGTTTTATTGTTCAAATGCGCTTCTAACCTATTTTCTCTACACACAGAAACCAATGGGAACTTTACCTTTCTGCGCTCAGCTTCTAGAAACAATATAGTAGACCAGAGCCACATTTTCTATAAAGCAAATTTAAGTGTACTAGCAAAAGTTGTGCCTGTTCATTCCACTTTGGGGACAGTGATACAAAAAAACTTCTAATAGGACAATACTGTGATGACTAGAAATTTAGAAAATGTAACAGAGCACAACATACAAAACAGAGTAGTTTATGTCTCATGCATCTGAATGTATGAAGAGTAGTACATCCCACAATTTACCGCAATACACTCCGGACACCCCATCTTACATCTCTATAAACTCACCACACTTGCCCATCATAGCTCATACCTTCAGAGAGCTCCACTGGTAAATAAGCAGGCAGTACCTTGTGTGGCTGCAGGCAAATAATGTATACTAATCCCATTTCATGTAAATTGTACTCACTTGCTATATAAATTATCACTTTGCTGCCTCTCTCAGTGCTGGCCCTGTTCCCACTACACATGAATGTGAGAGAGTTGGGTTGGGTTACCGCTCACTTATTGTGTTTTATCTCAAATAAAACTATAGGATATAAATTCCAAAAATGTTATTTAAAGAACTAAATTTTTGCTTTGTAATTGTTGCTTTGTAGCTTTTTTTGAACTGCAGTGAGTAAACCTTTGACAAATATGTTGATCCTACTTGTGGCAATCCTGTGATAGGGTGATAATACAAATCATAAGTTCCTAATGTTGTGATAATGTTGTCAGCCAACTGTGCATGCTTCTGCTTTGGGACTACAGGAAACCATGCCTATGAACAGTATTGTTCGCAAAGTCCTGTTGTCAGCCTGTGAAATCATAGGCAGCCATTCAAGAAATTCTGCCCAAGATGTCTATAAAGACATCAGTAATTTCAATACGAGAGATGCAAGGCTATCTGAAAATTCTCTAGAACTAATATTCTTTAAACTTAAAGTCTAGACAGAGTGTCTCTGTTATAACAATATTCACAGGTCAGAACTGCATCTTCTTCCATCTTTTTTGATTAGGTGGCTTTATCATGCTACCAGATCAGGAGACCTTACATTACAATACCCAAAGGAAAGCTATGGAAAATAAAAGATTTAGCTTGTATACATCCATAAAAGGTTGGTCACCTGCTCACACTGATATTTTATTAGGGATTTGAGGTCCAGTTGAGTTCTTTCAAACCATTTATTATAGCTTGACTTCAACATCATTATACTGTTAAGGGACAGTGAAGAAAGTACAGCAGACTCAACAGCTAAAATGTGAATACCTGGTTCTTCTTACTGAGCAAAGAATCCCAATTTTAACTTTATATTTTGTGCTCACATCATATAGTGCTACATTTAACTGTTTTAATTGCTTGAACATTTCAAAATGTAGAAGTAGTCAAAAGTCCTTGTCTAAGAATTGTAACATACTATCTATTTTTGCTTGGCCTCTTGCTGCACGTGCAACACATGTTCATCGCTAAAGAGTGACAAGAGCATGCTCACTGTGCATTCCCAGCACAATGGCCATGCTGACATACACATCCTCCTTTTTTACAGAGACCATATGATTGTTCTTTGGCACTGCATATGCCTGCCACCAGTGCAGTGCTGAATTCAGCATTTTACGGTACAAGGTTAACTACTCAAACTATATCTACAGTTTACACAATGCACAGTAAATGCTGAAATACATGTAAAATGTCATTTTAGCTTAGGTCTGCTTAATTTCTCCCTTCTGGGGAGGGGGTTTTCTACATGAATGGCATATGTGCACATAGCTGCTCTAAATGGTCAATCATTAACATTTTAATCTCCCCTAATGTAAAAGGAAGCTTAAAGAGGAAGTAAACCCTGATGAGTTTACTTCCTCTTTCATTCCCTGCAAAGGAAAAGCATAATGGACTACTATGCATCGCATAGTAGTCCATTATGTGTCACTTACCTGACACAGGAGCCAGCAAAGTCACCGCTGTCCCCTGTAGTCCGGCGCATCCATGTTGTCGGTGGGGTCTCGCAGCTCCGCCGCTGTCATTCGGCGAAGCCGCGATGACGTCACTCCCGCGCATGTGCACAGGAGCCGACACGCGCGGCAGCTCCGTTCTTGGAAATGCCGCGCTCAGTGCGCCTGCACGCCGCTGTCTACGGCGCATGCACCGTAGACAGCGGTGCCTGTCTTCGGGCAAATATCTCCTAAACCATATAGGTTTAGGAGATATTTCTTGGACCTACAGGTAAGCCTTAATCTAGGCTTACCTGTAGGTCAAAGTGTGTTGTAAGGGTTTACAACCACTTTAAAGAGGTTGTAAAGTCAGAAGGTTTTTTTGTATCTTAATGCATTCTATTCTAAAAAGCCTACAGTGTGCAGCAGCCCCCCTCAGTCCCCCTAATACTTACCTGAGCCCCATCTCTGTCCAGTGATGTCCACAAGTGTCTTGGCTGCCTGAGATTCTCCCTCCTGATTGGCTGAGGCACAGCAGCAACACCCCTGGCTCCCGCTGCTGTCAAAGTCAGCTAACCAATCAGGAGAGAAAGGGGGTTGGGGCTGGGCTGCAGTTCTGTGTCTGAATGGACACAGGAAGCTGTGACTCTGCTCGGGTGCCCCCATAGCATGCTGCTTGCTGTGGGAGCACTCGGCAGGAGGGAGGGACCAGGATCACAGAAGAGGGACCCGAGAAAAGGAGGATCCAGGCTGCTCTGTGCAAAAACACTGCAACAGAGTAGGTAACATTTTTGTTATTTTTATAGATTTTAAAATCAGCACTCAGTGGAACTCAAACATAAATACAATCAGTTAAAAATATCACATTTAATCAACAGAGAAGCACAGAGGTAAAATCATTAATGTTCAGCACAACAGTGAGGGATGTACTTATTGCACAGTCAAGTAAAAATCCAAAAGTAGGAATAAAGCAAAAGTAATAGTACACTGTGCCGCCTTCCTTCAGGAAACAAGGGGTTAACTCTCGGCAATAGATCTATTAACAGGTAGTAAAAGCATAGAGGACTCATCGTGAATAGAGGTACTCTGGTGACTGTCTTGGCGCAGCGCTGTCTGATCCCTGGTCATCTCAACTTGAGATTAAAACAGCGCACATGTTTTTTAAGTGGTCAGCAGCCTGCGATAAGTGAATTACCAAGTTACTGAAACATGGAGCTAGGAGTCCTCTATGCTTTTGCTACCTGTTAATAGATCTATAGCCGAGAGTTAACCCCTTGTTTCCTGAAGGAAGGCGGCACAGTGTACTATTACTTTTGCTTTATTCCTACTTTTGGATTTTGACTTGACTGTGCAAGAAGTACATCCCTCACTGGTGTGCTGGATATTAAATGACTTTACCTCTGTGCTTCTCTTTTGATTAAATGTGATATTTTTAATAAAGTGATTGTATTTATATTGAGTTCCACTGAGCGCTGATTTTAAATTGTATTCATGTGAATCTCTCTCCGGAAGTTTTTTCAGCTGCACTGGATACCACTCGGAATTACTAGTTTTTAATCTGACTTTGATAGGTTGTCTCCAATAAAGCTGGCCATACACCGTGCAATTTTCTTATTCAATTTCCTTTGGGTTTGCCTTCAGCTGTGTGGTATAAGTGCCTGCCTGATTGCACACACATTGAAGGTTTTTAGATGTGGCCTCATATTGTGTGTTTTTTGGTAGAAATGGGGGAGATCCTTAGAGGAGAATTGTATGGTGTATGGCCAGCATAAGACCAAAAAATCTTAGCGCTGGAGTTTTGAGTTGTTGATTATTGTTATTTTTATAGAAATAAAAAAAAAACAAGAGGCTTTACAATCACTTTAAGGAAACATCAAACAGAAACAGTCACATGCAGTGGTGTATTTGGGTAGCAAATGCACTTTCTCACCGTCAAGGTCAGTAGTTTGCCATAAGTAAGATGTGCTGGGATGTGGTCAGGCTTTGATCTCAGAGACTCCATGTACCAGTGCTCAGCTTCAGACACCTTGTTCAACCTCATGTAGGCTTCTCCTGTTGAAAGATCAGAAAAGGGTTCAGAAAGGCTAGTATCAGTTTCTTCAAGTTAAAAAGTTACATTACTGCATACATGACAAAATCTCAGTAGGAGAGGCAGATAAATTATTACCCACCTGGGTAGCAAAGTTACAGAAAGGGGAAAACACTGAGTCATGGCAGGAAAGATAGAATGAAGTTCCTAAATGTATGCTTTGCAGTTATTCTGAAAGTGGATAAACCACATTTAGCAGTATCCTAACTATCTGTACTACCACCAGTATTTTTAGGGACATTTAAAAGGAAAGTGAGTTTAGTTATCAAGGTTCAGAATGTTCTTAAGAGTAAAGAGAGAACAAAATAGAGAGCAATTAAAAAGAAAGCATAGGCTCATTTAACTATATTACAATTATCTGAAAAGTTCAAGCTGCCTAATGTAAACATAAACTTTAATGGGCCTGACATGAATGCTGTCTAAAATAAAGTGAACCGAGTACAATATTCACATGTGGGAAAATAAAAATGCTGTACCAGTCTTCATTGAGAAGAAAATGAAATCACTAACATAATTGTATCTCCCATTTTAAGTGGCATAGTTGATACAATAATCAATGATGTTTATTTGCTGCAGTTTAACAGCTCTTGAAATGTTCTGCTTATAAAATGCAACTGTCACTAAAACCATCCATCTTTATGACAAAAATGTCAAAAAGTAACATCTATCATTTTTTTAGCAGCTACTCAACAGTATGTTGGTTCTCTACATCAGCAGTTCTTGGCACAGGGCTCTCAGTGCCAAAAATAATTGAAAAATGTGTTTCTCTGTACTCTCCTGACCACTAAACTTAAAGCTGAAGCGTAGGTAAAACTATTTTTTAATAGTAGTTTAAAATCATTGTCGTTTTTTTTATTGCTGTCAGTTTCCTGTCAAGATTTTCCCTCACCTCCAGTGGAACTGAAAAGAATTTGCCAAGAAATTGTTTTTGTTTTATGTTTCTGTTAGGAACATTTGCCATCATTTCCTATTACAAGTGGCATCAAACCAGTGAAGGGAAATATTTTAAATGTAGACACACCTACAGTATCACAGCGAAAACCTGCAGGTTGTAACCCTTCCATTTACTATTAAAATAAGTAAGAGAAATTTAGCTCCCAATTTCGGCCTCACTCTGAATTTATTCCTCCCAAACTCCAAGCCTAACCACAAAAATGAACACAACCTATGCAACAAACAATGTTTGACTCAAACCTATAAATTAATCCTCAGCACTTAACTTAATCAGGTTGTTTCGTACCAAATAAAACACATATTGTTGACATATCCATCTGAAACTATGTCATAATATCTCCCCCACCTGGCCACCTCCATTACTATATCTTAAAAAAATTAAAAATAAATTCCCTCATCTACATTACGGTCAACCCCAATTCCAAAAAAGTTCACTACATTCAATTATCTATAGATATGGCAGCACAACTTGGGATCAAGCCTGCACAAATATCTGCAAAGAAAGCAGCTTTCTATGTTGTCAGTCGCTCAAGAGGAGGAGTTAGGAATGCTGGTTTAGGATCTCAGAAGGGGACCACCATTGCACAGAGCGAGAAAGTATTTAATACTTTCGCTGCCATGCCCTGCACTCCACTTTTTAGCTGGCGGGACCATTTTTGCAATTGCAAGGCACTACTAATATTTAAGGCCTTGCAAAAGTTTTTTTTTTAATTTTGGTTTTCATGAAAAATACACTAAAATCATTATTAGCATATAAAACTACAGAAAATTTTAGAAAATTCCTGCTAAATTCCAATTAAATATAAAAGCTTAGCCTGTGTTTAGTTAAAAAAAAAAAAAAAAGAACAGATATTTGTCAATTTTAAATTGAGCCTTTTTTCAAAATGGTGAAAATCAAAACGTACGCAAAAATGTAAATCCAAATTTCTCCAAAAATCTGAAGGTTTTATTTTTTTCCCTTACAGCTTTCAGATTTTGTAAAAGACCGCCCAAACCATATTTTTTCTGAAAGCATATGACTTGTAGAATAAAAAAATGTGCTACTGATTTTTTTTAGACCCTGCAATAATTGTGCAAGTATTTATCAATTTGCCATTTTCACAAGAAATACATTAAAATCATTATTAGTGGATATATACTGTACATGGCACAACTTACAAAATTCTGGGTAAATTAAAAACATGGCCAACTTTTTTTTTTTTTGAGACATGTTGCTGCAATCAAATTCAACATTACCTTATTTTTTTCTCAAAATTGTACATTTTCTCAGTGTAAACGTTTGATATGTTTTCTATTTTGAATGACATATGGGTTTAGGAGAAATTCAAATTATTGCATTGTTTTATGTAGATTTTACACAGCATCTCAACTTTTTTGGAACTGGGGTTTAACAAATACTAGCACCATGATTAAGAGGTACCGGTCTCCCTACCAAGCACTGAATGTGACTACTTTACCAAACAAAGGCTTGCATGGAGATCTATTTTCTATATATCAGGTTGCAAAAAACAATTTCATCCTTTACAGATATGAGTAAAGACCACTTTCCTTTTGCGCTTTCTACAAAGAAAACCGATAACTATTACGACATATAGGATCCCTCCAGCTTTTCTCATCTCATTTATTCTACCTCCATTTTTGTTTGGCCATGGAGGGCCAAAACTAAACACTTGGAAACTATAACCAAAACTTTTTTTTGATAGGGTAAGGGAGGGTTAAATCTATGGTTATTTATTTTTGCCATCTGCATCTCATCAGGAAGATCATTCACTTCCTGTCATTTGGAATCAACAAAGAGAAGATATTGTTATAATGTGAGAGATTTTCCCCATTAGACAGGTGTCACAGGAACAAATGTCCCCATTCCATTCCCCACGATTTCCCATGGTGATCTAGAGTAAATCTCCCTAACGCTGATACAGATAGCAAAAAAAAAAACTGTCAATGTTTCTAACCACTCAGCATTCTATAAAAATAAAAACAATATTGCCTTTAGTTGTACTTCAACCTCACCCTAACCTTAAAAGTATTATTTGAAATCTTTAGTTAACATAAAAACTAAACCTTATATAGAACCTAAAGTAAAAAAAATTCAATGTGCAGCAAACATTTCCACATACTGCAGTCATAAGATGTTCGCTTACACTCCCACTACTTTTCTTTTGCCAAGGGCAGGTTCTATGAAAGGCAGAGACACTGACTTGTTGCCTCTTCTTAAGCACTTTAATCTACCGCTTAAGCCCCAAATCCTAACCTTTAAATTTAACACTAACTGCATTGCCAAGAAAAATTACATCAGCTATTCCATACCACACCTGTGCCTGAAAGTGCTAGCAATTCAATGGCAGATACCGTTCTAAGTATGTTAGAAAAGTTTAAAAATATGTTTACTCATCTCAGATGCAGTATAGATTTTTAAACACAAGGCCTATTCATTTCCCATGAAAATAAAAAAAATGCATTTTATGTACTTCACATGTGATTTTAACTAAGCAAAACTGCAGCTTATTACCCAACAGCAAGTTGATGGATATAAAAGCTTACATATCACAGCACTAGAGATATAGACTGCATCAAGAGAAAAGGCAAATGCCTAGAAATAACACTCTTAAAATGTAATGCAACTATATGACATGTCATTTTAGATGTAAAGATACTGTAGAGGGTGGTTCAGTAAACAATTCACATAATGACTAACAACACTTGTCAGCTGGTAAAGGGATAGTCTCAGACCAGAATTATGGCCGGGTGAAGATTCTGCAGATTTTTGTATTTTGTTGCGTTGGATCACGAAGGGAATATTCTAAAACATTTTTATTGTAAGTATGTACAGTAAACCCCCTTGTTAACAGATAACCCCCTTGTTGTACCTTCACAATCCCAAGATACATGGACTCTGTTCTAGAGGTGGAGTTTGACATGTCTATAGTTCCTAATTGAGTATTAACCTTTCTACCATGCATCTAGTCTTAATGCTTTAAAAAAACAAACAAAAAAAAAACCTTATAGTGGTTCTAAAGGCAGAAGGTTTACCTTAATGCATTCTATGCATTAAGATTAAAAACCTTCTGTATGCAGCAGCCCCCCTAATACTCACCTGAGCCCCATCTCGAACCAGTGATCTTGCACGAGACCATTGGCTCCTGCGGCTGTAAAAGGCAGCGAGACAGTGAAGAGGAGGTGGGTCTGAGCCATGGCTCGACTTTGGTGCCCCCATAGCAAGCCGCTTGCTGTGGGGGCACTCGGCAAGAAGGAGGGTGTGCCTGCGAGGGACCCAAGGAGAGGAGAATCTGGGTTGCTCTGTGCAAAACCACTGCACAGAGCAGGTAAGTATAAAATGTTTGTTATCTTTCTACAAACAAAAAACCTTTTGTAGCACATTAACTATTCTAATGGCAACTAATCCCACCTAGAGCATTGCATCCATACTTCCCAATCTAATGTGGTTTCCAAGGTTGCTCCTAAAAGTCAAGTAAAATTTAGCAAGAATATTAAAATACATTTAAAATTTACAGATGTAAAATATATAGATTATAGTACAAATAAATAATACAGCACTGTTTGTACTTTCAGATTTTCAGGAAACAAATCGCCCTGTGTTTTTTTTTTTTTTTTGTTTAAAGGGAAAATAAAACTAGGCATTCTTTAATGTAAGAATGGAAAGCTCTGGCTTTATAATCAATTAATTGATTGCCTCTGAGAGAAGAAAAGTATGAAAAAAATACCATATAATTATTTATGGTGCTTCCAGGTTACTTTCTCTGGAGAATGTTTTATTAGCAAAAACATTTTGTTAAATGTCCAATGATTAATAGAAAGAGGAATATTTTTCCACTGAAATATGAATACGCACAGAGAGCTAGATTTACCAAGCTTGGCTTATACTTGAAAATCCCAAATATTTAATTGTAATAAAATAAAACTCAATTTTACTGGAAGAGAACCGCAATGAAAAAGCAGGTCTCAGGCACAGATGTAAAGCATTTAATAACATGTATTCTTTTCGCATTTCCTATTTCTTTCCAAAGTTTAACGTTTACTGTTATTTGAAGTGTAAATTCTCCTTTGCTGCAGATAAGTCTATAAAGTAATCCAATGGCAGGTCAAGGTGGGATGTTATTGGGCAGCGATTGAGGCATAGTAATTATGGATCACCCGCTGTTCTTGAAATGGACTTGGGCATTATATGAGTGATATAAATACATCTTTACAAAGTTCTTGCTGCAGACAGCATTACATTTATCAGAACTCAGGATGATAAAAGAAATACCAAATTTTTAAACATATCCAATCTCCTTGTCACGTGTAAATATAATCAGCATATTATAGCCTAATTATGAACATCTGTATGTATAAAAACAACAATACACTAAGTGGTAGGACAGTTTTTTTTTTTATCCAGTGTATTTATTGCTCAAGATAATTTGCCCAGTTGTACATACATCTTCTACATTGACCTGAAGTAAGCCTATGATGAAGCAGGACATCATTGCGGTGAAGCTATAATACAAGACACTATTCCTTATACCCACAGACTGCACATTAGTTCCAGAGTAGTAATAGTTTCAGTTTCACTGCATCAAACTTGTATGTGGCACACATCCTTTAATACAGCTCAAAGATGCCTCTTTGGGCCAGAATAATGGGCAATATTTAATTTGGAAAGTAGATGCCATGAGCTGCAGTTGCGTTTTTGATGCGTTTTTGCCTCGTTTTCAATGCATTTCAATGGGAAGGTGTGTTATTTTTGTTTTGTTTTTTTAATGACCAAATATGCACCAAAAATGTGACAAGCAGGATTTTTTACACCGCAACAGAAGCGCAACGGACCAGTGTGAGACATACATAGAATTTAAAGGGATGCATTTTTCTTTAGCTTTTCTTGCACTTTTTTTTTTTTAACACAAAATCACTTCAAAAACCGCTCAGTTTGAAAGCGGCCTTACTATTTTGTAAAGTGTTTTAATAGAACAAATGTGTTTGTGATAATGCTGTAAACAGTTAAGAGAACATTCAGAGACATGTCCCACTTTTCAGCCTGTGCTTGTGTACCTAAAAAGGTTTTTATACATGCCATATTACGTGTTGGGGAAACCTGAAACCATATACAGTAAGTAGCTCAATACACATTCAAGCTGCGTCTGAGAAAGTTCTTCAGAACTCTTATTTTGGCATTAACCACTTCAGCCCCGAAAGGATTTACCCCCTTCTTGACCAGAGCACTTTTTGCGATTCGGCACTGCGTCGCTTTAACTGACAATTGCACGGTCATGTGACATGGCTCTCAAACAAAATTGACATCCTTTTTTTCCCCACAAATAGAGATTTCTTATGGTGGTATTTGATCACCTCTGAGCTATAAACAATTGAGCTATAAACAAAAAAAAGAGCAACAATTTTGAAAAAAAAATGAATTATTTTTTACTTTTTGCAATAATAAATATCCCCCAAAATATATAAAAAATAGTTTTTTTCCCTCATCTTAGGCCGATGCGTATTCTTCTACAGATTTTTGGTAAAAAAAAAAATCGCAATAAGTGATTATTCTTTGGTTTGTGCAAAAGTTAGAGCATCTACAAAATAGGGGATAGTTTTATGGCATTTTTATTAATAATTTTTTTTTACTAGTAATGGCGGCGATCAGCGATTTTTATCATGACTGCAACATTATGACGAACACAAATCGGACAATTTTGACACATTTTTGGGACCATTGGCATTAATACAGCGATAAATGCTATAAAATTGCATCGATTACTGTAAAAATGTCACTGGCAGTGAAGGGGTTAACCACTAGAGGGTGGGGAGGGGTTAAGTGTGTCCTGGGGGAGTGTTTCTAACTGTCTGGGGGATGGGCTGTATGCAACATGACACTGATCACTGCATCCGATGACAGGGAGCAGACAATCAGTGTCCTGTCACCAGGCAGAACGGGGAGAAGCTGTTTACATCGGTATCTCCCCATTCTTCAGCTCCGCGACACGATCGCGGGTATCCCAGCAACCATCGGGTCCCTCGGGCACAAGGCACGCGTCAGGCGCGCGCATGAGAGTGAAATTTTCCTATTCTTCTTTGCAAAATAGCTCAAGCTCTGTCAGATTAGATGGAGAGCGTCTGAACAGCAATTTTCAAGTCTTGCCTCAGATTTTCAATTTAGGTCACCACTTTGACTGGGCCATTCTAACACATGAATATGCCTTGATCTAAACCATTCCATTGTAGCTCTGACTGTATATTTAGAGTCATTGTCCTGCTGAAAGGTGAACCTCTGCCTCAGTCTCAAGTCTTTTGCAGACTAAGGCCGCGTACACACGGGCGGATTGTCTGCCCAACTAAGTTCGTCAGACAATCCGACAGACAGTCCGTTCAAAATTTGCATGAACGGACTTGACCACACACGATGAGCAGACAGTCCGCTGAAAGCGTGCGTGATGACGTGTACAGCACGTACGACGGGACTAGAAAGACGACGTCCTATACACTGCAATGCAACCTTCGGCCGTGTAAATCCTTTCTGAGCATGCGCCATACTTAGTCCGTCCAACTTGCCTACACACGAGCGGACTGTCCGCTGAAACCAAGTTTGGACGGACAAAACCAAGTTTGAACGGACTGTCTTACGGAAATTCCGTAAGACTTTGTTCGTCAGATTGTCCGCTGAAAAAGTCCGCTGAAAAAGTCCGCTGAAGCCCACACACGAGCGGATTGTCCGCTGAAACACGGTTCAGCGGACTAAGTTGGACAGACAATCCGCCCGTGTGTACGCGGCCTAACAGGTTTTCTTCTAAGATTGCCCTGTATTTGGCTCCATCCATCTTCCAATCGACTCTGACCAGCTTTCCTGTCCCTGCTAAAAAGCATTCCCACACTATGTTTCACGGGGGGGGATGGTTTGTTCAGGGTGATGAGCAATGTTCATTTTCAGACACACTTGGAGGATTATTTACAAAAGGCAAATCCAGGTTGCATTACAAATTGCACTGAAAGTGCACTTGGAAGTGCAGTCACTGTAGATCTGGGGGGGGGGGCATGCAAGGAGAATAAAAAACAGCATTTTAGCTTGCACATGATTGGATGATAAAAATCAGCAGAGCTGTCCCTCATTTAAGATCTACCCCTCAGATTTACAGTGACTGCACTTTCAGTGCAATTTCAAGTGCACTTGTAGTTTGCACTTGAAGTGCAAAGTGGATTTGCCTTTTGTAAATAACCCCCATAGCGTTTTGCTTTTAGGCCAAAAAGTTCAATTTTGGTCTTATCAGAGCACCTTCTTCCACATGTTTGCTGTGTCCCCCACATGGCTTCTCGAAAACTGCAAACAAGACTTCTTATGGCTTTCTTTCAACAATGGCTTTCTTCTTGCCACTCTTCCTTAAAGGCCAGATTTGTGGAGTGCACAACTAATAGTTGTCCTGTGGACAGATTCTTCCACCTGAGCTATGGATCTCTGCAGTTCCTCCAGAGTTACCATAGGCCTCTTGGCTGCTTCTCTGATTAATGCTCTCCTTGCCCGACCTGTCAGTTTAGGTGGACAACCATTTCACGGTAGGTTTGCAGTTGTACTATACTCTTTCCATTTTTAGATGACGGATTGAACAGTGATCCGTGAGATGTTCAAAACTTGGGATTTTTTTTAAAATAATCTAACCCTGCTGTAAACTTCTCCACAGCTTTATCCCTGATCTGGCTGGTGTTTTCCATGGCCTTCATTATGCTGTTTGTTCACTAAAGGTCTTTAACAAATCCCTGAGGTCTTCATAGAACAGCTGTACTTATATGGAGATAAAATTACACACAGGTGGGCTCAATTTACTAATCAGGTGACTTCTGAAGGCAATTGGTTTCACTAGATTTTAGTTAGGAGTATCACACTAGGGGGGCTGAATACAAATGCACGCCACACTTTTCAGATATTCATTTGTAAAAAAAAAAAAATTGAAAACCATTCATAATTTTCCTTCCACTTCACAATTATGTGCCACTTTGTGTTGGTCTATCTCATAAAATCCCAGTAAAACACTTTTACGTTTTTGGTTGTACCATGACAAAATGTGGAACATTTCAAGGGGTACAAATACTTTAAGGAACAGTATAACAAGCAATAACAAGTTTAATAATAAGCAGGTAAATAATCTGCTCCTATTTGAATTACTCTTATTAACTCGAATAGACTATTCAGTCCCTATTTAAACGTAAACGTTTGAAGTATAATGAGCATTGACTGACTGATTTAAAAAAACAAAAAATCACAATATGGGTGCAGGTTATGACCGGTTTAGGATCTCTTGAGCATTCTCCTGAAGAGGCCAGAAGATTCTAGGCATACCACAGGTTGGACAACAATTCCCTGAGGTCCTATCATAACCTACATTTCACATAGCAGGGGGAATTTGAGGAAACAGTTCAGAAAACATGTACTCAACTGCAAGTATGTAGAAAAAATATGAAATTTGAAGTGTTCCTAAAACCATCCCATTGTATTGTGGGGTGCAAAGGCATTGCTTTAGATAATCACATTGCTATCGCTGTGCTGAGAAAGCAAATATATTTAAAAATGCCAACAATGACAGCAAATCTAATTAGCAAGAAATTTTGACATTTATCAGGCAAAAAAAAGGGGAACAAACATTGGAACGTTCCATATAGTTTGAATAAAGAATCCACCTAGCCTCCACAAGTTTATCAGAAAAGATATAAAAGGGAATATGTTTGCTGCTTTAGATAAATGAAACATACATTTAAATACTCTGAAAATCAAGCATTTCTTGCATCATAGTCTTTTAGGCTGTAACCTCTTGTAGTCAGCAAACCATACTTTTGTTACTGTGTTATGCATGTCTTACATCTAGTCTGTAAACTGTACCAATGCAAGTGCTTCCACAAACTATATAACCAAAGAGAAAGACAAATGGTAACTATGTGACGAAAACTTATTTTAAGCCTAGACACATATAGCCATTGACTGAGCTGCTACAGTGATAGCGAGTGAATGAGTGTACTTGGCATACAGAAGCATCCAGATGCAAAAATACCAAAGGCAGGTTTGGAAGTGCAAGATCATTTAAAAAAGGATCTGCAAATTTTACAACCCCCATTTAAAACCAACTGAAGGCCATCTATGCTCATCTATGTCTTGGCCTGAAGCTCCCAGTATTCAAGCAGACTGGGTCTCTCAAATTGGCTGAATGCAGTATACTAAGAAACCATTTTAGCCACTTATAATGTCCAAATCTAACATCATATGTGCCAAATACTGTATAAATTATATGAGAATGATGAAATGAGTTGTACCAGAACCACATTATTATAGTTTAGCCCTGTCATCAACCTAACCAATCAATACAAAAAAAAAAGTAATCTCTCAGCCTTAAAAGGTCAACAGCATCACAGCACTGATGTCCTAACATTACTTTATTTAGCTAGATATTATACTTTAAAATGATGGTAAAGGCAGTTTTTTTTTTTTTTAAATAACAAACATATCACACTCAGATCGTTTTGCACAGTGTGGTTCCGAACATCCTCTTCTGGGGTCCCTCAACAACTCCACCCCGCATCATATAACCCCCTAGGAGAAGCGCTCTCCCTGGGGGGTTACCTTGCAGGCACGCTCCCGAGTCCAGCATTTGCGTCCATAGACACGAATGTCGGAATCAGCACCCGCGTCATTGGATTAGATTGACAGCAGTGGGGGCCAATGGCTGCGATGCTATCAATCCATCAAATCAAGAGATGAGACCCCATTAAGAGGGCACGTCCCCGCCAAAGGAAATATGGGGCTCAGGTAAGTAAAACGAGGGGGCTGGGGGGCCGGTCACTGCCAGGTGTTTTTTCACTTTAATGCATTGGATGGATTAAGGTGAAAAAACACAAAGGTTTACAACCCTTTTAACCTAGATATCAGCAATAATTACTACCAGATATCAACAATGATTACTTCCAGTCAAAATCATTGCCATGTCACTACAATTGTCTCTGCTGTATTACAATATACAATGATTTATTTAAGAGATTAAGCTATAGATTAACCACTTCAGCTCCGGGAGAATTTACCCCCTTCCTGACCAGACCACTTTTTGCGATTCAGCACTGCGTCACTTTAACTGACAATTGCACGGTCGTGTGACGTGGCTCCCAAACAAAATTGTTGCCCCTTTTCCCACAAATAGAGCTTTCTTTTGGCGGTATTTGATCACCCCCGCAGGTTTTTATTTTTTGCGCTATAAACAAAAAAAGAGCATCAATTCTGTGAAAAATTCATTTTTTTTTACTTTTTGCTATAATAACTTTCCCCCAAAAATATATATAAAAAAATGTTTTTCCTCAGTTTAGGCTGATACGTGTTCTTCTACATATTTTTGGTAAAAAAAAAAAAAAAAAAAAAAAAAAAAAAATCGCAATAAGAGATTGGTTTGCGCAAAAGTTATAGCATTTACAGTATAGGGGATAGTTTATGGCTTTATATAATTTTTTTTTAAATGGCGGTGATCAGCGATTTTTATCATGACTGCGACATTATGGTGGACACATCGGACATTATTGACACATTGTTGTGACCATTGTAATTTATACAGCAATCAGTGCGATACAAGTGCACCGATTCCTGTGTAAATTACACTGGCAATGAAGGGATTAACCACTAGGTGGCAGTGTAGGGGTTAAGTGTGTCCTGGAGCGTGTTTCTAACTATGGGGGCATGGCTGTGTGCGACACATCACTGAGCTCTGCTCCGATCAAACGGAGCAGAGATCAGTGACACTGTCACTAGGCAGAACGGGGAGATGCTTGTTTAAATTAGCATCTCCCTGTTCTTCCTCCCGTGAGGCGATCGCGGGTATCCCCACGGCGATCGAGTCTGCAGGACTCATGACCCGACTCATGGAGCTTGCGGTGGGCGCGCCTGCTGGCCACCTCTTAAAGGGACAGGTACAGGTACGTGATTCTGACTGTATGGGCCCTTCTGCTGACGTACATCGGCGTGAGGAGGTCGGCAAGCGGTTAACCAGATCAAGCTTAAAATTCATAAAATACAGCCATAATGCAAAGCAAAGAAAAAAACTATATGTGGCAAGAAATCAATTGAGTGTGTGCTAGCAAATGACAGAAAATCACAGAAAATATTTCTTGTAGAAAGAAGAAAATGAAACCACAATAGAGATACTACAGAAACTCTTTTTAATTTATATCAATATATGTAATAATGTAATACAATAGGCTGATTTTCATTACTGAATAGGACTTACTGTGGAGGAGGTCTTAAAGAAACTGGAAGAAGTTGCCACTATGTGATTAGATTCAGGAAATTGTGAAGTAACAGTCTAATCTTTATAATTACACAGTGTTATGCTTTAAGGAGAAACATTGCATCCTTAGCTTAATGCATAGTTATTCAAAAACAGGCATATGGACCCCTAGGGAGGTACACTACAAATATAGTACCTTTTAATAGGTTGGCCAAAAGGAATTTAAAATATGCTATTAAAGTAAATGCATCCCAAACAAGAATGAAACGAGACATTTGCATCCCAAATAAATATGCATACGAGCATAGATGTCTAAACTACAGTGGTGTGAAAAAGTGTCATTTTGACTGCTCCCTGAACAAAATCAAGTTGGCCTGAATGCTTCTCTGTCATTTAGAAGAAGCTTTGTATTTTTAATAATTAATACATGGCTTCCTTGGATTGGTCGAGGGGGGAAAGGCGGGTGGATGATGTCTCAATTTTAAGAATCCTGTAAACTTCTTCTAAATGACAAGATGTCTCTATTCCAGAATACCACTTGGCTAAAGCAGATGAAGGACCTATGAGGTAGAGTGGTGTGAAAAAGTGTTTGCCCCCTTCCTCATTTCCTGTTCCTTTGCATGTTTGTCACACTTAAGTGTTTCGGAACATCAAACCAATTTAAACAATAGTCAAGGACAACACAAGTAAACACAAAATGCAATTTGTAAATGAAGGTGTTTATTATTAAAGGTGAAAAAAAATCCAAACCATCATGGCCCTGTGTGAAAAAGTGATTGCCCCCCTTGTTAAAACATACTATAACTGTGGTTGTCCACACCCAGGCCTGATTATTGCCACACCTGTTCACAATCAAGGCATCACTTAAATAGGAGCTGCTTGACACAGTAAGGTCCACCAGAAGATCCTTAAAAGCTACACATCATGCCGAGACCCAAAGAAATTCAGGAACAATTGAGAAAGAAAGTAATTGAGATCTATCAGTCTGGAAAGGGTTATAAAGCCATTTCCAAAGCTTTGGGAATCCAGCGAACCACAGTGAGAGCCATTATCCACAAATGGCGAAGACATGGAACAGTGGTGAACCTTCCCAGGAGTGGCCGGCCGCCCAAAATTACCCCAAGAGCGCAGCGACGACTCATCCAAGAGGTCACAAAAGACCCCACAACAACGTCCAAGGAACTGCAGGCCTCACTTGCCTCAGTTAAGGTCAGCGTTCATGCCTCCACCATCAGGAAAAGACTGGGCAAAAATGGCCTGCATGGCAGAGTTCCAAGGAGAAAACTACTGCTGAGCAAAAAGAACATCAAAGCTCGTCTCAATTTCTCCACAACACATCTTGATGATCCCCAAGACTTTTGGGACAACATTCTGTGGAGCGATGAGACAAAAGTGGAACTCTTTGGAAGGTGTGTGTCCAAGTATATCTGGCGTAGAAGGAACACTGCATTTCATAAAAAGAACATTATACCAACAGTAAAATATGGTGGTGGTAGTGTGATGGTCTGGGGCTGTTTTGCTGCTTCAGGACCTGGAAGACTTGCCGTGATAAAAGGAACTATGAATTCTGCTGTCTACCAAGAGATCCTGAAGGAGAATGTCCGACCATCCGTTTGTGTACTCAAGCTGAAACGAACTTGGGTTCTGCAGCAGGACAATGATCCTAAACACACCAGCAAGTCCACCACCGAATGGCTGAATAAAAACAAAATGAAGACTTTGGAGTGGCCTAGCCAAAGTCCTGACCTGAATCCTATTGAGATGTTGTGGTATGACCTTAAAAATGCCGTTCATGCTCGAAAACCCTCTAATGTAACTGAATTAGGACAATTCTGCAAAGATGAGTGGGCCAAAATACCTCCAGGACGCTGTAAAAGCCTCATTGCACGTTATCGCAAACGCTTGGTTGCAGTTGTTGCTGCTAAGGGTGGCCCAACCAGTTATTAGGTTTAGGGGGCAATCACTTTTTCACACAGGGCCATGATGGTTTGGATTTTTTTTCACATTTAATAATAAACACCTTCATTTACAAACTGCATTTTGTGTTTACTTGTGTTGTCCTTGACTATTGTTTAAATTGGTTTGATGTTTTCCGAAACACTTAAGTGTGACAAACATGCAAAGGAACAGGAAATGAGGAAGGGGGCAAACACTTTTTCACACCATTGTACCTCATAGGTCCTTCATCTGCTTTAGCCAAGTGGTATTCTGGAATAGAGACATCTTGTCATTTAGGAGAAGTTTACAGGATTCTTAAAATTGAGACATCATCCACCCGCCTTTCCCCCCTCGACCAATCCAAGGAAGCCATGTATTAATTATTAAAAATACAAAGCTTCTTCTAAATGACAGAGAAGCATTCAGGCCAACTTGATTTTGTTCAGGGAGCAGTCAAAATGATGCCCATACCACGGCTGCATAGTAATTCAAAGGAAATAATTTGGTTAGACCAGCTTGGCCCAAATGAACTATTTAATGTCATCTCTCCTCGTGGAATCTTTTCAATTGCAGTGAGAAGAGAGAAAAAGTCTTACCGCGAGTTGCACAACACTACACCAACACCGATACACACAGGTACACTTGCCACCCCCCGATCAACCCCCCCCAGTTAACCCCTTCACTCCCTTTCACTGTGTCACTAATTGCAGATTTTCAGATTTTTCACTGATCACTGCATTGATGTCATTTGTAACTATAATAAGTGTTAGGGTAGTAGGTCCTGTTAGGTCTAGGGTACCCCTCTAAACTGCCCTAATAAAGGTTTAACCCCCCGATCGCCACCCAGTTAACCCTTTAACCCCGTTGCCAGTGTCACTAATAGATCAGTTTTCTGATCACCGCATTTGTGTCACGGGTGACGCTAGTTAGCCAGTTGATTCGTTTTACCGTCAGGTTTTTATAGCATCAGGTACCTCCATATATTACCCAATAACGGTTTTAACCCCCCCCGATTGCCCTCCCAATTAACCCTTTCACCCCCTGTCACCAGTGATCACCGTATTAGTGTTATGGATGATGCTGGTTAGTTTTTTATAGCGTCAGGGCACCCGCCGTATATTACCCAATAAAGGTTTAATCCCCTGATCGCCTGGCGAGTGATATCAATTAGGTTTTAGCATCAGTCAGGGTCTGCGTGATCCCAGGCAGCGGCAGATTAGTGCCAGTAGCGCTAACACCCATGCACATGCCATAAACCTCCCTTAGTAGAATAGTGTGAACTATATTAGCAACCCCAGCCCAACCCACCCAATTGCATTATCAATCGATTACTTACAAAAACACAACACACAACTGCAGAGTTTACAGAGTCAGGCCTGATCCCTGCAAACACTAACAGTTTTTTTGGTAGCATTTGAATCAGTCACTGACAGTCAGGAGCTTTTTTTTATCTGAGTCTCACTAGTGTACCAGTAAATTTAGAGACCAAAATGTCAAATCGAAGGTACAGTAGTAAAGAGGCCTACACATTTCTGAGCATGACAGATAGTGAAGAGGAAGTCACCCATCTGTCAGATTCGTGCTCAGAATACGATCCTGTAGACAGCAGTGGCAGCCTGACAGTTGGCTCTGACAACGGCGTTGTGGTCCCTGCCAAGGTCAGGCATACCCAAACCTGTTCTGCTGCTGCTGTTGAGGTGCAAGAACCCCAGGGCTCTCATATGGAACAGAGAGCCAGTACTAGTACTAGCCGCTCATACTTCTGGTGAACTGGCAAGCACCAGCAGCCTAGCACACCCTGGTGGTAGTCAAACCAGCACTGCAGTATCACCAAGAAGACAAACATCGAGCCCATAGTGCCCTTCCTGCTTCATTTGCCAATCCTAATTGCGAGCCCACCACTTCTGTAGCACCTGTACTTCCCCCATTCCCTGGCCAACACGAAATTCAGGTGGAAACAGCTGATTTTACATCACTTGATTTTTATTCGCCGTTTTTCATGGAAGATCACTATAGATCTATTGTGGACCAAAACAATTTGTATGCTGGTCAATTCATCACCGCTAATCCCCATTTGACCCTTCCACAGAATGGAAACCTATTACCGTTTCAGAATTTAAGACCTTTCTGGGCTTATCCCTCCTCATGGGCATAACAAAAAAGAGTGAGTTGTGGTCATATTGGTTCACTGACCCAAATCACCATATGCTTATGTTCTCTGTCTGCATGGCCAGGGAACAATACGAGCAGATCTTGCGCTTCATGCAATTCAATGATATTGAACTCTGCCGTCCTCAGGGTGACCCTGGATATGATCGGCTCTACAAAATTCGGCCCCTTGTAAACCACTTCAACCAACAGTTTGCAGCCATGTTTACTCTTGATCAAGTTGTCTGCATTAACGAGTCCGTGATTATGTTTTCTGGCCGCCTGTCTTTAAAATAGTATCTTCCCAGCAAGCGTGCCAGATATGAGGTCAAGATGTATAAGCTCTGTGACAGGGCCACAGGCTATACATATAGTTTTATGGTTTACAAGGGAAGAGATAGTCAGATAGAGCCAGAGAACTGCCCAGACTACATAGGGAGCACTGGTTATGTGGGACACGGTGGTACCCTTATTCGGAAAGGGGTACCATTTCTGTGTGGACAATTAGTACACAAGCGTGACACTTTTTAGTCACTTGTTTGATCATGGAATTGGTGCATGTGTCACTGTGTGATCTAATCACTGAGGCTTACCCCAGCGGCTTGTAGATTCCAGTCATAGGCTGAGGGAGAAAGCCTGCTTGAAGTGCAATCATTTCCTCACTGTGAAGTGGAGGGATAATCGGAATGTTTTTGTTCTGTCCTCCTTTCACACAGACACTGCAGTCCAAATTCCTACGGCGACTGGTGTTGTGGAAAAACCCCTCTGTGTCCACTAATATAACCTTTAAATGGGAGGGGTGCACCTCAACAATCAGTTGTTGGTGCCATAGCTAGTTACTCATAAGGCCAGACGCTGGTACAAAAAAAGTGTCTGTATACTTATTTCAATTGGCTTTGCTAAATGCTTATATGCTATACAAAGCTTCAGGACGAACTGGATCCTACCTTAAATTCCAGGAAGAGATCATCACAGCCCTTCTGTTTCCAGACGGTGCTGTGGCCCAACTTCCCAATTAAAATGCAGTAAGCCAGCTGAACGAGAGGCATTTTCCGTATGTCTTCCCTGGTAACCCTACCCAACGAGCCCTCAAAGAAAATGCTGTGTCTGTAGAAAGCATGGATATAGCAATTTTAAAGCATGTCATGTTTGGTATCCATGTACTTGGCAAAGGATCATCTTTTTTATTTGATCAAACATTTGGGCAATATAGTGTGTTTTAGTGCATTAAAATTAAAAAAAAAAACTTGTTTTTTTCCAAAAAAATGTGTTTGAAAAATCAATGTGCAAATATTGTGTGGAAAAATATTGCTTTAAAAAATATTTATATAGTTTGGGGGATCAATAATTTTCTTGCAAAAATAATATTTTTTCATGTAAGCAAAAAGTGTCAGAAAGGGCTTTGTCTTCAAGTTGTTCGAAGAGTGGGTGATGTGTGACTTAAGCTTCTAAATGTTGTGCATAAAATGCCAGGACAGTCCAACCCCCCCCCCCCCCCCTCCAAATGACACCTTTTTGGAAAGTAGACACCCCAAGCTATTTGCTCATAGGCATGTTGAGTCCATGGAATATTTTATATTTTGCCACATGTTTCGGGAAAATTACACTTTTTTTTGCACAAAGTTGTCACTAAATTGCATACTGTTCAAACATGGTATGGTTATATGTAGAATTACACCCCAAAATACATTCTTCTGCTTCTCCTGAGTACAGGGATACCTCATGTGTGAGACTTTTTGGGAGCCTAGCCACGTATAGGACTCCGAGAACCAAGCACCGCCTTCAGTATTTCTAGGGTGTACATTTTTGATTTCATTCCTCACTACCTATCACAGTTTTGAGGCCATAAAATGCCAAGATAGCACAAACTCCCCCACAAATGACCCCATTTCGGAAAGTAGATACCCCAAGCTATTTGATGAGAGTCATGTTGAGTCCATGGAATATTTTATATTTGGCAACAAGTTAGAGGAAAATTAAATTTTTTTTTGCACAGTAGTGTAGTCACTAAATGATCTATTGCTCAAACATGCCATGGGCATATGTGAAATTACACCCCAAAATACATCTTGGCATTTTATGGCCTTCAAAACTGTGATAGGTAGTGAGGAGTGAAATCAAAAATGTACACCCTAGAAATCCTGAAGGCGGTGCATGGTTTTCGGGGCCCTGTACGTGGCTAGGCTCTCAAAAAAGCCTCACATGTGAGGTATCCTCATACTCAGGAGAAGCAGCAGACTGTATTTTGGGGTGTAATTCCATTTATAACCATGGCACATGTGAGCAATATATCATTTAGTGACAACTTTGTGTAATTTTTACTTTTGTAATTTTTCAAATCACTTGTGACAAAAAAATAAAATATCCAATGGGCTCAATATGTATCTCAGCAATTTCCTTAGGGTGTCATTGGGGGGGGGGGGGGTGCACTGCTCTGCCATTTTAGGACCTCAATAAATGAGATAGGCAGTCAAACTAAAAGCTGCGTAAATTCCAGAAAATGTACCCTAGTTTGTAGACCAATAAATATACGCTTATTGACAATTTTTTTTTTTACCAAAGACAAGTGTCTTAATACATTTTGGCCTAAATGTATGAGTAAAATTTTATTGAAGTTTATTGAATTTTTTTTTATAAAAGTAGAAAATATCATTTATACATTTATAATCGTAAAAAATAAAAATCTCAGCGGCAATCAAATTCCATCAAAAGAGAGCTCTATTTGTGGGGGAAAAAAAGGATGTAAATTTCGTTTGGGTACAGCATTACATGACCGCGCAATTACCAGTTAAAGCAGTGCAGTGCCAAATTGTGAGAAGTGCTCTGGTCACTGAGCAGCCAAATACTCCGGGGCTGAAGTGGTTAAAATCAAATGAAAGCTGGAATTTTACTTTAATGGTTATGTTATTTTTTGATTTCTTATCCTCTATGTCCAGTTGTGAATATTTCTATTCACTTTCATTCCCTGAGACATCGAAGTAGAAGAAGTACAAGTTCAAGAAGTGAGTTGAATTCCTTTAAAGTTGTTACCAGAACACATGTCCCCCACAGCAATAGGTGCCCTCATCAGATGATTTCCCCAGACCTCCTTTTCCAATGACAGCTGTAAAAGTTTGGAATTTCTTTAAGTTCTGTGATCCTTGTCACCAAGTAAAACAAAGTGGGTGATTTTTCCAGAGTGGACACGGACAGTGAAATACAAAAAAAAAAAAAAAAACTTGACAGGTTCTGCCTGTTCCATACTCTATTAAGCACTAAAATAGGTTTTGGCTAAAAGATGCATTTTAAGCCCTTGTACACACGGTCGGAGAATCCGTCGGAATGTGTCCTATTGGACCGTGTTGTCGGATAATCCGACTGTGTGTGGTATGCATCGGACTGATTCCATCCGAATATCCGTCGGACCCAATTTTCCAACTTGTTGGAAATATTTCCCGACCAACTGGGCCGGTCGGACATACTCCGATCATGTGTAGAGAATTTTGATCGGACCAAGTGCCATGCATGCTCAGATCAAATTCCTACATCAAAGCTATTGGCTACTAGCCTGAATGTAGTCCCATCGTAACAAAATTACGTCATCACGTTCTGAAAGATCGGATTTTTCGACAACTTTGTCCGACCGTGTGTATGCAACAGTTTCGGACAAAATTCGACGGATTTGGTTGTCGAAATCTCCGACCGTGTGTACAGGGGCTAAGAGTTTTGCATAAGTTATTGAAAACTTTGATATGCCTTTGAAGTTTTGAAACCACTCCTTTGCTTCATCAATATTGATTAGAAAAAAGAAAGAAAAACCAAGGGGCCGGACTTTAGAGGCAAAGTGGACCACACTATTTTAATAAAATCCATATTTTATTTATAAACAATATAAAGAGCATGCATTAGTGGCATGCTTCCATATGCAACATTTATATTTTTCGATTTATAAAAAAAATATGGATTTTATTCAAATAATGCAGTCCAATTTGCCTCTCAAGTCCAGCCCCTTGGTTTTTCCAATTCATAAAATCTTTCTCTTTTAAAGCCTACTGACCTATATAGACTAGACTCTCAACATCCTTTTTTTATATAATATATATGCACAATTTTTACCTGCAAAATAATGTGCATTTATTTTTATTTTTTTAAAAGGTGAACTTAGCCTTTAAACTTCTTTTTCTTCAGTCTGGTTTTCTAAATTAAGAACAAAACTTCTCATACAATATGGCTGAATGTATAGCTTAACCCATTGACTTTACCCCTTCTGTGTACAGTATATAACTTTTTTTTTCATATTTTGCTACTCAAAACCTGCAATATATATTTTTGCATATTCAGCATTTTGAGGTTTAAAAAATAAAATAAAAAATGTGATGCAGACTTTTCTTAGGTGGTTTCACTTAGGACTATAGCTATATTTATGTGGATATTTGTTGCAATTTGTATAAACTGACTGCAGTGCCCAATGACATGTTTATATTTTAATAAACTGATTGTTATTTTAATCTCAGATTTTTTTTTAGGTTAGTTGAGTAATTCCAAACAGTGTACAGGTATGATGCTATGCGTTTGGTCCTATCAGATTGTGCTCTTGCACAGTGGAAGCAGAGAATCAGAATGTACCTACTTCATATATTTTGAGTGCTTTCTACATCAATTGTGGTATAGCATATGCAAGGCAACCTGAAGTGCTAGTAAAGCTGCTAAACGGCTGACGGTATATAATAGCAGGCAACTATAAATCCCAGCCTATCTTTCCTCTACAGCTCCCCAGGAACTAAGAATTCTAGGAAGCTCTGGAAAGAAACGTCCGCCTGCTTATCGTATTAGGCAATCAGTCTTACTCTCATCTACATTCCAATATTGGCAAGCTAGGCTGCTAATCACAATGATGGGTCAATTGAGGCTTAAGGAGGCTTCAGGATCTTGGGAAGACAGCAGTTTGAAATATGCCTATTAAAGAGCACCAGTATTTTGGGGTCTTGGGACATGCAGTAGGATGGAGTTTCGACGTAAAGAGAAGTGAAAAAAGAAGCAAATCAACATATCACTAGAAAATCTTTGAGATCAAACATAACCCTAGTTAACAGTTGCTCTAGAGGTAACACCTCTAAAGGATAAGTTCACATTTACTAACATGTTACACCTGTATTGAGGGTTTAACATGTAACATGTTGGTATTCACTAGCCCTCCTCACTCTCAGAGCCCTTCCCCAGTGACAGTGGGTGGGGGTTCTTCTCCACAAAGCAACTATCAAATTTAAAATCACCGTGGCTGTGCAGGGCTCCGTCCAAACAGTCTCTTCATTTATTCACAGTAATCTGTCATGTCCACTGTGGCATAGAGCTGTAAGCTGTGTCTGCAGGAGCCTAACATTTCATCCGTGATCCACTGATTGCGGGTGCAATGCTGTGCAGGCTCCTGTATTAAAAAAAGAATAAATGGACATTGTTTTTACTAAAATCATGTGCATTTATTATTTTTCATCAAAAGATGAACTTGGCCTTCAATACCCAATTATCACTAGCAATGACCAGATCAGTCACACCACTGGTCAAAATTAGGCAGCGCATTGTCGGTATAAAGATAATATAAATACTAGGAAGTTCTGTTCAATTTAATTCAGTTTGGAATTTATGACTGCATTGTTTCTGCTCTGGCTAGGCTACACACATCACTGCTATATAACTACTGTCTCTGTCTTTCAGAGTTTGTTTAATCTTTTAACTGCCCGCTCATAACTGATTTATTGCAAACTGCTATTAAGCTTTACAGTGTGGAAAACACAGGGTAGAAAGCCAGAAGACTTGGAAGGAACCTTCTTTTTCAACTCTTTTGCAGCCCCGACTACTTTGGCTGCTCACAGCAGTTCGCTAAGCTAAAATAATTAAAATACCAAAATAGAATTCCCACCAGGTACTACAACCAGCCAAAAAAATCTTAGCTTTGCTGTACACAAGGGACAGATGTTAGCTGTATGGAAAGCAGTTTAACCTTTAACATACAGTCAAACCGGACTCTAATTATTTTTATTGAAAACAATGTGCCTAGAGGACATCAGGTTTCAAATGATGCTACATGTGGCCATTCACTTTTAGACAAGTTAAATAGGGATTGAGGAGGAGATGTTTATTTGTACAGTTGTGGCTGGTGAACAGAAAAACAAAACTCCAATTAGAGCTGTGATTTTTAGGCATCAGTAATTAATTGTAGTACTTCTTGCCATGGAATTTTCTTATTTAATCCCTTGTCAGAATGCAAACACCATGCATTTTCTGATTCCCCAATAACTACATGCTAAACACAGGAGTTTACATTCCCAGCAAAAAATATTTTGTTTATGTAGGCTGCAAATCATCTGCAAGATTGTCAAAATAAGCAACATTGCATATAAAAATAAAAAGTGAAATAAGACAATTTTGCAGATATTCTGTTTAGAGATGTCTATGTTTAGTGAGATTGTCACACATGTTAAGGTTGGACATAAATCATATATATGCAATTAGCACTTCCATTGACAGAAGCTCTGGCCATCATGCACAGACAATGTCCAAGCTCTTGGAAAAGACTTGATTTTGTACTTGCATGTATAATCCATTTGTTGGAGTACACCGCTTAACAGAGTCATCATATTATTCCTTACTTATGGGGGTTATGCGGTTGGATACTGGCAAAAAATGCAGGGAGTCCTCTCTAACACCTCCTATACAGGGAGCACTCCATTTTGTACCAGGCAATGAACTACCACACAGAGTGGAGGGATTGTTGTGTTTCATGATGTACTCCAAGAAAGATTTTACAGGCAAGTACAAAAAATCCAGTTTTCTTTCTCACACATTACAGGACACAGAGTCACCATATAATTAAAGCGGTTCTGCACCTAAAATAAAAATGTTAAAAGCCAGCAGCTACTAATATTGCAGCTGCTGACTTTTAATAAAATCACACTTACCTGTCCCGGGTCCAGCGATGTCGGTGGCAGATGACGAGCGATCACTCGTCTCGCTGCCGCCCCCGCCGCCATCCTCTGTCAGGGAATCGGGAAGTGAAGCATTACAGCTTCACTGCCCGGTTCCCTACTGCGCATTCGCGAGTCACGCTGCGTGTCTCTTATGGTCCCCGCTGTGTCTCTGGGAACTGTGTGTTTCCCAGAACACAACGGGGTGGCGGGGCGTCTGCGGCGGTCTGCCCGGAAGTGGTTGCAGATACCTGGATTATCCAGGTAACTGCACCCCCTCCCCCCTGAAAGGTGCCGATTGTGGCACCGGAGGGGGGGAGGGATCAGATTAGTGGAACTTCCCCTTTATTACTCATAGGGATGGTCCAAAGAACTGCTCACAAGGGGAGGGAGACAGCCTCAGCCCTTCAGGAAAGAAAAAAAATAAACAAATATGACTACCTGACAACCATAGTCAATTTTTTTAAGTACATCTTAATAGCCCAAACCATGGGTAACAGGGCAGTGCAGGGCCCTATCCCCTGGAGACTGAAGCCTTGGAAAAAAAGCAGGTGAAACAATGTGCTGATTGAGAGGAAGAATGAGAGGAAACCCCCTTTCACAAGAATGATGGCTAAGACCAAAGAACGACTCCATCATGGTAAAATATCAGGAACGGCTCTTTGCAAGAAAGACACCAATTCAGACCCTCTTCTTGCCAAAGTAATGGTAACCAGAAACACTTACGGAAGGTCTGGAATCAGCTGAAAAAAGCTGCCTCTGTAAAAACAGACAACACCAAATTAAAATCCAACAGTAAAAGTGGAAAACTGGTCCCATAACATCATCAGGGCATTCACTGCAACACCTAAGGATCGCTGAATCTGGCAACGAGTCCAGTCTCACAATGAATTAGATGACAACAATCCATGTCCGGTGTGCTCCAATACTGACAGAGACATGAATACCTCTGGGTGTAGAGTCCACTCCTCTGTTGCCAGTTGTTGACGGCCAAGAAAATCCGTTTGCCAATTCCCTACACCCAGCATATGGGCTGAGAGACATGGAGTACTGCTGAAGTGGACTGTGGACAGAGCAGGCACATGAAGCTCCACCCGATCCTCAGCTTCCAGGCTAAAGACGTCTCTCTTAAGATTGTCACAGCTGTGGCATTATCCAATTGACCCCTCACTGGAAGGCCCTGCAATGCAGGAGAACTAGTCAAATTACTCTCAGTTCCAGTATATAAGTAGTGTCCTCTACCACAGAGGCCACATTCCCTGTAATGAAAGTGAACTTCTATTAAGCTGGGGTTCAATGTCAGCACCCTCCAAGAAAGGTGGAAACAAAGATTATCCTGTCTTCAACCTAAAAGGAGACAAGCACTGGCCCAGACCATTTAGTACTGGGATGCAGGGATAACACTAACTACTGAGTTCTCTTGTCACATGCTAACAGAACATTTGGCTGTAGAAGCCTAGAATGGAGCTGCTCAAAGAGAGCTGCCTCAAAACGAGGCAACCTTATGTAGAGATGAATTTAGGGTTATCAGAGTAGAGTGAAGTAATTTTCTCTCTCAGAGCAGGCATTTTCACAGAGGAAGAACGATCTTTGCCTGGACTATGCACAGCAAGAATGCCAGCTGCTACAACTTCTGCTATAGAGCCAATGCTGATTCTGGGAATTAGGGACCTAAACAAACTTCTGCAGGGTGCAAACTAGGGCTAGCTCTTTGTAAACACTTGTACAGCCATGGAAGGACCAAAACGCAATGCCACAAATTAAAAATGTTGGTAATCTATTGCAAACTGCAAAAACCTCTGAAACACTGGGATTTGCAAGTAGGAATTCTTTGTCTAATCATGCCATGAAATTCCCTAGTGGGAGCAAAGCCACAACAGTTTGTACTGACAGCATTGGAAATCTCTGCACGCAATAAATTTGTTGACACTCTTCAGGTCCAAAATTTACCAATTGTCTCCATTTATCTTTGGGACCAAGTTTGAAAAAAACAAAAAAAAACAAAGGAGAAACTTTTCCTGTTCTGGAACTGGCATGATTACTCCCAGAGCAGGCAGGTGATCAACAGCCTGCAATAGGGACAACCTTTCTTGGCATCATAGAATATTTGAAAGCATGTCCGCAATATCTTCATGCCACAATTTTGCAAATGCCTGCAAATGCGCCCCCCCCCCCTCAAACAAGTGGGAGTGCCCTTCCACTGAAAGGGAGATCTCACTTCCACCCCTTGGCTCAGACCTCTTCATCACTCTCTCACATCACCCACTTCTGCACACATCTACACCCTCACCCCAAAAGCTTCCTCTCTTCTCCCCTACCTTTCCAGGCTCTAGTTCCTCCCAGCAGCATAGACGACGGCTCTGCTTCTCTCTCACTTGCAGGGAGATCATTGGTCGGTATCTGTGCACAGATGGGATTCAGAGTACAGCTTACCATTTTATGCCCCATCCCACACTCACCTACATCTCCTTGTTCCCCACAAGCGTGAATGGCAGGCAGGCAGGGATCTGTGAGGTGGTATTCTGGCTGAAAAAAAGCCCTGGGTGTGAAGGCCACATGAAATGGCATGGCGGGCCAATTTTAGCAAGCAGGCCTGGGTTTTGACACGTGCTTTAAAAAAAGCAAGCAGATCCTCAGACATTTGTTGATTAGGTGCTATTGGTAAACCGTTGAAGTCCTGCCATATTTTTGCCAACTTCCAGCATATACATTTATAAAGAACTAATCATGTCAAGGAGCTGATTTTTTATTTTTTATTTTTTTCCAGAAGTACCTGCTGTTAGTGGAAACAAGATCCCATAAACAGCTAATAGCTCTATTTCTGCAGAAGTTTTTTTTTTTTACATTTTTTATGTGGTCAGTTAAGATGCAAACAACAATGGAATTGTTGTTGAAAATTTCTAGTGAAAGAACAAAAATGCATCTCAGAGTGAGCTTGTTATGAATACATCCAACATGCAGTCAACCTTGAAAAAAATGAAAATGTTATGATTTTAAACTGGATTACAGACCCGAGAAAAATCTGATCAGCCAATTGTGGAAAACAGAATTGAGTTGTGCCCTACATTCAACTTGTAAAATAACAGTATTACCCTGGAAGGCTTACATTTTCGCACCAATAAACTCATAGACGCACAAATTACTGTAACAGGTGGACCCATGTGGTTTTAAATGCAATGTAATACAATAAACTGTAGAGTATCGCATTTCCAGGAAAGGAAAAGACATCTAAACCTGAACCTGATCCTTAAGCAATCTTTAATTTTGGCATTAAAGTGTACACATTCCCAAAGGGGTCATTATATCGTTTGACCTAAAGTTTTAATTGAAACTTTAAACAAAATATATTTCTTTCCTAATACATCTGACCCTCTATAGTACTTTTAATGCCAGACAAATTCATCTTTGTAGCTTCAGTGTGTAGTGTGTTGATATATACTTAAAAGATTAATGCCACAAAAAGGAGAACTGGGCATTTTAAGAATAAACATGGTGTTTTTTGTACTAGAAAGAAAAAGGTGAAAAATAATAAATACATCTGGGTAATGATTTTTCTTCTGATCACAATTTACAGGCAATACATATATAAACTGGGAAAACAATGTTTAGGAACATATGTTTCTAAAGCTGACAGTGTGCAATTTTGTATTACTACTCAGCCCAAAGTGCATAGACTGCATCTCAAGCAACAGGTATTTCAGTTGTAGGGTCCTTTCACACGGGGCGGATCAGTGCTGATCCGCCCCGTGGATATCAGTTTGCTCAGCGGGGATCACTCCGTCGATCCCCGCTGAGCAGGCAGATGACAGGTCCGTCTCCGCACAGACCTGTCACAGCGCCGCTTTCCCCTATGGGATATCAGATGACAACGGACCGCAGTGTCCGTCGTCACCCGATCCAATCCGCAGACGGATGGAAAAATAGCTTTTTCCTCCGTCACACTTTTTCGGACGGAGCGGGTCGGATGTCAGCAGACATGTCACCACTGACATCCGACGCTCCATAGACCTCTATGGAGCATCCGTTCAGGTCTGCCTGAAAAACTGAAAGGCGGGCCTGAACGGATCGTCAGTGTGAAAGGGGCCTAAGCCATGTTTTTTTTGGGCAGAAGTGCTCTGTACATAAAGATGCTTTTTCATAGTACGACTTTGTAAAATTTCCAGTAACCTCCATTAGTATGTGATAGTCATAATAAACATCATAAGCAACCCAGATTCTCCTCTACCAAGGTCCCCCATAAGCGTTTGGCAAGTACCCCCATAGAAAGTCCCTTTTGCAAGCTTATTCCCGAGCCACCCTATCTGCATCTTTTGGCACTGTCCCCCACTCCCTTGTCACAGAATTTGATTGACAGCAGTGGGAGCCAAACAATCTGCAATCAAACTGCTATCAATCTGCCCTGTGAGGATGGAGAGCACGGAGAGAGATGGGCACAGCACAAGATTGAGAATGGGCTCAGGTAAATATAAGGGGGGGGGGGGGTGACTCTGTGACATAGGTATTTTTACCTTAATGCATAGGATGCATTAGGAAAAAAACCTTTAGGCTTTAGAACTACTTTAGGTTGGTGCCATGATTTAGGGTGACTCCTTTCTCTTGCAGCATTCTATGGTGCCACGCTTGCATGCAGGGGCTATACTATGTGCATCAACAGAAACACACCCCCAGAGCCAAGGATGGCAAGGCACTCCCCTGCCCCTCCACCCTCCAAGCTAACAGACTGACTGGTAACTGCACTGTCCATTGTTAACACTTTCCTGTGCAGACCAGAAGTTCAGGTAAACAGCACAGAGAGCAGAAGTCAGCAGCACTGAAAGTAAACTGAAAGAGAATTTTAACAAATAGTATTCTGGGTATTTTTTTTTTAATTATTCAATTTATTAAACTAAAAAACACTGAGGGTTTAATACTACTTTAACCCCATCATACCGACTGTATGCAAATTTTCATTCATGGCTTAAAGGGGGTTATACCAGGATGATGCTTGCACCGGCTAGGCCGAGACCCAAACAAAGCTGGATTTGGCTCTGATGTAAAATCCCGGGAAGCGACGTCACTTCCGGTTTACACGGCTGCCAATGGTGCAGATTTTTAACAAATGTCAGTATTCTGAATCGCCAAAAGCCATTTTCTTTTCTTTTTTTTTTTTTTTTAAAGGGTACCACACCCTGGTGATCTTTGATCTCCTCCATGTGGTTCACTATTAAACATTACATCTTTTTAACTTTTTCAAGAGTAAAAAAAACATGTAAACAATAATAATGTTAATTAGTATTTACTCAGGATAGATTGTAGTAAACTTTGCAGAAGTACTTTACTTTGCAGGGGTTCTTATTTCACTGTTGACACTATCATTATACATAACATTGGGGTTTATTTAATAAACGCAAAGTTGCTCTTCAAATTCAAAGGAATTTTCACTTTCCCTTAGCGTTTCATTCTCCTTTAGCTTAGTGAATGCGGTGAACGCTAACATTACAAAGAATATCCAATCACGCACAAGGAAAACAAAACAAGCGTAGTTTAGCTTGCACATGAATGGATGATGGATGTCTGGATGTCAGCAGGGCTTGACCATATTCTGGAAAGAAACTATTGCACCTTAAAAATTGTATACAATGTTACCATATAAAAGTTTTGCTCAATAATTATAAAATTGGCCGACTTCTGCTGGATGAGAATGCTGGAAAACCAGAAGCTGCCCGGATCCTAATAAGCACTCTTAGCCAATAACAGAGCACTGACTCGAGTGTTCTGGCGGGGGGGGCGTCCTCCTGTCAGAACACAATAGCACAGCAGGGGAGATAGCTGTACTAACATCAGATTGTTAGTACAGTGGCTCCGACCGAAGCTGTCAGTTTTTTTCTTGTTCAACAAAAAAAAAAAGCTAGTGGTGTGTATTAACCACTTGCCTACTGGGCACTTAAACACCCCTCCTGCCCAGACCAATTTTTAGCTTTCGGTGCTCTCACACATTGAATGAAAATTAGTCATGCAACACTGTACCCAAATGCATTTTTTGACCTTTTTCCCACAAATAGAGCTTTCTTTTGGTGGTATTTGATCACCTCTGGGTTTTTTATTCTTTGCACTATAAATGAAAAAATAATGAAAATTTTGGAAAAAAAACACATTTTTCTTTGTTTCTGTGATAAAATTTTGCAAATTATTAATTTTTTTTCATACAATTTGGCCACAATTTATACTGCTACATATCTTTGGTAAAAAATAACCCAAATTAGTGGATATTATTTGGTCTTTGTTAGAGTTAGAGAGTCTAGAAGCTATGGTGCCAATCATACAAAATTGATCACATCTGATGTACTGGTGGCCAATCTCATTTCTTGTGACCCGAACAAGCCAGGAAAGTACAAATACCCCCCCAACACATGGCACTAATACGTGGCACTGATGACAGATGGCACTGATACCTGGCATTGATGACATGTGACAATGACAGATGGCATGTGACACTGACAGTTGGCACTGATGACAAATGGCACTGATACGTGGCACTGATGACTGATGGCACTAATATGTGGCACTGATGACATGTGACACTGATATGGCACTGATGACAGATGGCACTATGTGGCACTGATGACAGATGGCACTGTGGCACTGATGACAGGTAGCACTGATACGTGGCACCGATGACAGATGCCACTAATACGTGGCACTGACACGTGACACTGACAGATGGCACTAATATGTGGCACTGATGACAGATGGCACTTATACGTGGCACTGATGACACGTGGCACGAATACGTGGCACTGATGACAGATGGCACTGATACCTGGCATTTAAGACACGTGACACTGATGACAGATGGCATGTGACACTGACAGGTGGCACTGATGACAGATGGCACTGATGACTGATGGCACTAATATGTGGAACTGATGACACGTGACACTGATATGGCACTGATGACAGATGGCACTATGTGGCACTGATGACACATTGCACTAATGATAGGTAGCACTGATGACAGATGGCACTTATACGTGGCACTGATGACAAATGCCACTAATACGTGGCACTGACACGCGACACTGAAAGATGGCACTAATATGTGGGACTGATGACATGTGGCACTGACACATGACACTAATACGTGGCACTGACAGATGGCACTGATACCTGACAATGATGACACGTGACACTGGTGACAGCTGGCATGTGACACTGACAGGTGGCACTGATACATGGCACTGATGACACGTGACACTGAAAAGACACTGATGACAGGTAGCACTGTGGCAGATGGCACTTATATGTGGCACTGGGGACAGGTGGCCCTGATGACAGGTGGCACTTATGACACGTGGCACGAATACGTGGCACTGATGACAGATGGCACTGATACCTAGCATTTAAGACATGTGACACTGATGACAGATGGCATGTGACACTGACAGGTGGCACTGATGACAGATGGCACTGATGACTGATGGCACTAATATGTGGAACTGATGACACGTGACACTGATATGGCACTGATGACAGATGGCACTATGTGGCACTGATGACACATTGCACTGATGACAGGTAGCACTGATGACAGATGGCACTTATACGTGGCACTGATGACAGGTGGCACTGATGACAGATGGCACCAATACGTGGCACTGATGACAAATGCCACTAATACGTGGCACTGACATGCAACACTGAAAGATGGCACTAATATGTGGGACTGATGACATGTGGCACTGACACATGACACTAATACGTGGCACTGACAGATGGCACTGATACCTGACAATGATGACACGTGACACTGGTGACAGCTGGCACGTGACACTGACAGGTGGCACTGATACATGGCACTGATGACACGTGACACTGAAATGACACTGATGACAGGTAGCACTGTTGACAGATGGCACTTATACGTGGCCCTGGGGACAGGTGGCCCTGATGACAGGTGGCCCTGATGACAGGTGGCCCTGAGGGCAGATGGCAGTGAGGGCAGATGGCAGTGAGGGCAGATGGCACTGACGGGTGGCAGTGGGGGCAGATGGCAGTGGGGACAGATGGGCACTGTATTTTTATTTTATTTTTTACACTGACCGCTGCATCTCTGCCGTGGTTCATCTCTCCCTCCTCACACAGCGGAAAGCCCGCGATGAGAGATGATCTCATATGTTTACATATGAGATCATCTTTCATTGGGCACACCGATCACGCTGTAAACGGCCGATGGGATTGGCCGTTTACAGCGATCTGTGATTGGCTGTGTCCGGGGGACACGGCCAGCACAGAACTTCCCCGATGCACGCCCGCGGCGCCGCACAGAGGGGAAATTAAATGGAGGACGTCCAGGGACGCCCTCCCGGCAGATAGCATCCGCGCTGCAGCCGTCTTTTGGCTATAGGGCGGGCGCAAAGTGGTTAAGCTTTACTTAGATCCTCCAATCAGACTTTGCACCCAAGTAAATCTGTTAGGTTCAATGAACAATTGGTGTGCCCACTGTACAGAAAAGAGACTATAGAATAGAATAGGATATAGAATATATGGTTACCAAGCCATAATCTTTTTTTTGTTCCTGAAGCACAAAAGCAATCACTATGACCATGCAGGAAAATGAGAGGTAAAATAATTTAATAAGTGTACGGAATGTTGTCTTGTAAATATTGTTTGCATGTTCTTGTAAATCTTCTGTAACCACCAATACATGTACTGTACTTTGTGTTGTAAATATCGTTTTCTGTGGTAATTGTAAATTTCCTGTAACCCTACCAATAAATGTATATTTTGGACTGAACTACTTATTTGTTCCAAAAATCCTCAGATCTGCGGATGTTTATGTAAATGCTTGTATAGTGATTCGAATGTATTCGCATATACACTTAACCTCATCCATAATAAGACTCTGGTTTTCTGACACATAGTCACTACAAGAAGAAAGGAAATGGATCATAACAGCCTAAAAATGGGATTCTTGTACTCGCCGTAAAATCAATTTCTCTGAGATCATCGGCGGATACAGAGCCTCCTTAACCACTTAAGTACCGCCACATGCCAATGTACGTCATCACAATGGCATGTACAGGCACAAGCACGTACATATACGTGCTTGCCTTCCAGTGGGTGGGGGGTCCGATCGGACCCCCTCCCGCTGGATGCGGCGGTCCGTTTCACTGCAGGAGCGATCCGGGATGAGGGGACGGCCGTTGGTTTCTGGCCATCCCCTCTCGATCGCTCCTGGCGAATGAGAAGCATCCTCCCACTGTGTATAGTAAACACAGGCAGGGAGGAAGTGATGTCATTCTCCTCAGCCGGTCTTATTGACCGGACTACGAGGAGAGGACACAGTAAGTGTGCACCAACACTACACTAACACATAGGCACACACAGGCACACAACCCCCCCGATCACCCGCCCCGATCGCCCCCCTCCCCCCCCAGTCACAGTGTCACTGATTGCAGTGATCATTTATTTTCTGATCACTGCATTCAGTGTCAGTTGTGACAGTAAATCTGTCAGGGCAGTTAGTGTTTGGTCCAGGGTAGCCCCCTACCACCCCCAAATAAAGGTTTAACCCCCTAATTGCCCCTAGAGTTAACCCTTTCACCCCCTTTTGCCAGTGTCACTAAGCGATCATTTTTCTGATCGCTGCATTAGTGTCGCTAGGTAGCTAGTTATTTTTTTAGGTTCACCGCCAGGTTTTTATAGCGCTAGGTACCCCGATATACTACTCAATAATGGTTTTAACCCCATGATTGCCCCTAGTTAACCCTTTCACCCCCTTTTGCCAGTGTCACTAAGCGATCATTTTTCTGATAGCTGCATTAGTGTCGCTAGTGTCGCTAGGTAGCTAGTTATTTTTTTAGGTTCACCGCCAGGTTTTTATAGCGCTAGGTACCCCCATATACTACCCAATAATGGTTTTAACCCCCTGATTGCCCCTAGTTAACCCGTTCACCAGTGATCACCGTATAAGTGTTACGGGTGACTCTGGTTAGTTTGCTTTTTATAGCATCAGGGCACCCACCATTTATTACCCAACAAAGGTTTAACCCCCTGATCACCCGGCGGGTGATATCAATTAGGTTTTAGGGTCAGGGTTTGCGTCGCCCCAGGCAGCGCTAGGTTAGTGCCAGTACCGCTAACACCCACGCGCAAAGCATAAACCTCCCGTAGTGGTATAGAATCTGAACAGATCAATATCTGATCTGATCAGATCTATACTAGCGTCTCCAGCAGTTTAGGGTTAAAAAAAAACACATTGTTAGCAGGATCAGCCCAGATACCTGCTAGCACCTGCGTTTTGCCCCTCCGCCCAGCCCACCCAAGTGCAGTATCGATCGATCACTGTCATTTACAAAACACTAAACACATAACTGCAGCGTTCGCAGAGTCAGGCCTGATCCCTGCGATCGCTAACAGTTTTTTTTTGTAGCGTTTTATATTTAAATCCGGAAGACAGTGCTTGGTTTTCGGGGTCCCGTACATGGCCAGGCTCCCAAAAAGTCCCACATATGTGGTATCCTCGTACTCAGGAGAAGCAACAGAATATATTTTGGGGTGCAATTCCACATATAACTATGGCATGTGTGAGCAATATATAATTTAGTGACAACTGTTTGTAAACTTTTTTTTTTTTTTGCGTCATTATTCAATCATTTGGGACAAAAAAAAAATATTCAATGGGCTCAACATACCCCTCAGCAATTTCCTTGGGGTGTCTACTTTCCAAAATGGGGTAATTTGGGGGGGTTTTGTGTTATTTTGGCATTTTATGGCCTTCGAAACTGTGATAGGTAGTGAGGAGTGAAATCAAAAATTTGCACCCTTAGAAATCCTGAAGGCAGTGATTGGTTTTCGGGGTGCCGTACGTGGCTAGACTCCCAAAAAGTCCCACATATGTTGTATCCCCGTACTCAGGAGAAGCAGCAGAATATATTTTGGGGTGCAATTCTACATATAACTATGGCATGTGTGAGCAATATATCATTTAGTGACAACTTTTTGTAAACTTTTTTTTTTGTGTCATTATTCAATCACTTGGGACAAAAAAAAAAAAAATATTCAATGGGCTCAACATACCCCTCAGCAATTTCCTTGGGGTGTCTACTTTCCAAAATGGGGTCATGGGGGGGGGGTTTGTACTGCCCTGCCATTTTAGCACCTCAAGAAATGAGACAGGCAGTCGTACATTAAAAGCTGTGTAAATTCCAGAAAATGTACTCTAGTTTGTAGACGCTATAACTTTTGCGCAAACCAATAAATATATTTATGTTTATTGACATTTTTTTTACTAAAGACATGTGGCTGAATAAATTTTGCCCTAAATGTATGACTAAAATTGAGTTTATTCGATTTTTCTTATTTTTTTCTCAAAATTTTCGGTATTTTTCCATTTATATCGCAAAAAATTTAAATCGCAGAGGCAATCAAATACCATCAAAAGAAAGCTCTATTTGTGGGAAGAAAAGGACACAAATTTCGTTTGGGTACAACATTGCATGACCGCGCAATTACCAGTTAAAGCAATGCAGTGCGAAATTGTAAAAAGACCTCTGGTCCTTAGACAGAAAATTGGTCCTGGGCTGAAGTGGTTAATCTTGACCATTGGGTTATATCGCCTCTGCAGGAGTAGGACTAGGCAGAACAAAAAACACCTGGCTACGCCCATGGGCTGTCTTCAGTCAGTATATAACCACCTCTACTCTAGGTATTCAATTTAGTAGCAAACAGTAATAAGTATGTAAAACTCCATAGAGGGGTGGGTGCTGTGTCTGTCGAACTCAGAGAAATGGATTTTACGGTGAGTACAAAAATCCCATTTTCTCTTTCATTCGACAGACACAGTGGCTCCTTAATCTTGACCATTAGGACGTCCAAAAGCAGTGCCAAAGAAAAATGAGGGATGGGCAAAATAACCCAAGGCTAACCACAAGAGCCCTAACCAGGACACAGGAGCCTTAACCGTGTCACAGAAGCCCCATCTGAAATAAAAAATATTTAAAGAAATGACACTCCTTATGAGAGAACTCCCCTCTTAAACAGCAGCCTGCAAAACCTTGCGGCCAAAAGAAGCATCCGCAGATGCCAAAATATCTACTTTATAGAACTTAGTGAAGGTATGCACTGATGACTAAGTGGTCGCCTTGCAAACCTGTGATATTGACGCTTGATGACGAAAGGGCCAAGAAATACTAAGCGCCCGAGTAAAACGCGCCATGACAGGGAAAGGAGGAAGCCGACCCAGATACACCCGCATCGCACGAACCACATCCAAGGTATGCAAAGCAAATTCCTTAGGATGAGCCGGCTTGGGACACAAGGACGGCAACACAATGTCCTCATTCAAATGTAAGACAACCTTGGGAAAAAATGACAGACTGGGACGAAGAACCACTTTATCCCTATGGAGTACTAAATAGGGGCTATGACAAGACAATGCCGCCAACTCCGAAACCCTGCGGGCCGAGGCAATAGCCACCAGGAATGCTACCTTGTGGGTCAATGTAGGTAAGGGAATCTGCCAAATATTCTTGAATGGAGGTTCCTAGAGAATCAATAGCACCAAGTTTAAATCCCATGGCAGCAAAAGAGACTGTACAGGCAGAGCCACATGCCAGACTCCTTGAATGAAGGTACAAACTAAAGAGTGAGTGGCTAGGGGTCACTGAAAGAAGACTGCTAAGGCAGACACCTGGCCCTTGATGGTGCTCAAAGCCAACTTCTGCTCAATGCCTGTTGAAGAAAAGCTAAGATCCAAGCCACAGAAAAGGATTGAGGATGAACGCCAATCGACTCACACCAAGAACTGTACGCTTTCCACGTACGATGATATAGCTTACTAGAAGTTGACTTCCACACCTTCACCATAGTTGGCATCACTGTTCCCGACAGACCTCTATCTCTAAGTAGCTGGCTTTCAATGGCTAGGCCATTAAAACCAGTTACTGTAAAGCAGGACGGAAGTTTAGCCCTTGGTACAACTGGTGCTCTTTTGGAGGTAGCTTCCAAGGGAATTTTACGGCCACCAGAAGACTTTCGCCCTCAGTCCTTCGTAGGCACTTTAGAAGAGGAAGGCGTTGGCCCTGCAGTGACACTAGGATGACTGCGGCGTCTACTAGAGGAACTCACGAGATTGGCCCCTTCAGCAGGTTCAGTTCAACGGGAAGTAACTGAGGCTTGTGGCAATGTTTGAGAAGAAAAATGACTAACTTGGTCAGCATTCACTCCAGAGTCAGACCCAGGTAGCCCAATTTTCTGGACAGGGCTAGAGGGGACCTTGAGTAGTTTGGACATCATCCAAACCTTTACAGGAATTATACTCACACAAGGAGACACAGGGCCCCCGAAGTGGACAAATACTGCCCACCTTCTATGGTACCCTCAAAGGGTTCAATTTGTGTACTCCCTTGACGCTCATCAAGGAGGTCCATGAATCTGGAAACCAGCGAAGATGTCCCCCTATCTCAGCAATGGGTGAGGGCAGAGCTTCATGCTGAAGGAGTCTTGTCAGTGGATCTGGAGAAGCCTGCTCTAGGCTTACCAGACCAAAATTGCTTGGAACTTCCCAAGGAAGGCTTGAGAGATCTGTTTCCTTTATCTACAGTCCCAGGAGCCTGGAAGAAATTCTTATGGGCTGCGAAGGAAGGCCCCCGTCTGCGACGAGGCTCCTTTCCTCTCCTACATTGAGGGAAGAAGGTACTCTTTCTCCCTGTGACACCCTTAACCACTTGCTTATTGGGCAGTTAAATCCCCCCTCCTATCCAGGCTAATTTTCAGCTTTCAGCGTTGTCGCACTTTGAATGACAATTGCACGGTCGTGCTACATTGTACCCAAATGATTGTGGTATTTAATCACCTCTGCGGTTTTAATTTTTTGTTAAAAAACCAAATTTTTTAAACAATTTTTTTTAATTTTGTTATAAAATTTTAAAACCGGTCATTTTTGTCTGTCATTGATGTATGCTGATGAGGCGGCACTGATGGCCACCAATCGGTGGCAGTGATGGGCACTGATGGGTCGCAGTGATGGGCATTGATCGGTTACACTGATAGGCAGCACTTCTAGGTGGCACTTATTGGCACCACTAGTGGGCATTGATAGGTGGCACTTGTGGGCACTTTCAGGTAACATAGATGAGGCATAATTGCCTCTTCCTCTTCGGGACCGATGTCCCTTCAGATGAGCCGGTGATCGGCTTTTTTTCTCTCCCCCGTGGTCAGTGCGAGGCCAAAAATAAAAAACGATCACCAAGCTTTTGTTTTGATCATGTGATCAGCTGCCATTGGCTGACAGCTGATCACATGGTAAGGGGCCGGGACCAGCCCCTTACTCAGATCGGTGATCACCCGAGTCTCAGTGACTCGGTGATCACAGCGAGCTCTATGGGTGCCCTGTAGGGCGTGCGCAGGGAGCGTGCACAGAGGAAGCCATTATATGACGGCCTGCCGGATATTCAGGTCCGTGCAGTGGCCGTCATTCGGCTATAACGCGGATGTCAAGATGTTAATGACATCCATGGTAGCCCTAAACAGGCAGTCACCTTGAAAGGACAGATCAATGAGAGATATTTTAGAGGCTTGGTCTCCTGACCAATTCTTAAGCCACAACACACGTCTAATCACCATCCCTGACATAAAAAGCTTGGACATTACAGGAGCTGCATCCAAGGCTCCATCACAAATATACTGTAGCCCATGGACCAACTGGTCCGCTAAATGAACATAAGCAGCAGGAACTTCCTCACTACCCGGACCCTGGAGCAAAAGCTTGTCCCATTCAGTTAGAGTCTGCAACACTGGGGCTGAGGCCAAGACTGGATGCAATTCCGACCCAGCCATAGTAAACGTGTGCCACAGCATCCACTTTCCTGTCAGCTGGGTCCTTAAAGGATGGGGATTCCTCTACTGGGATCATGGTTGCTCTATTCAACCTGGAAACAGTAGGGTCCACCACTGGTGAGGTAGTCCACTTTTGAAAAGATGATTCTTCAAAGGGGTAGCATACTGAGAAACGTTTGGGGACTACAAAGGCTGATTTTGGTCGTTCCCATTCCTTATAGGTAAACCTATCAAAATAAGGCAAATAAGGAAACACCCTTAGTGTGCGAGGTCACTTATGCGTACCAAAAGACACAGCCATGTCTCTGACCCAGTCAGCCGCAATCCCCTATCTTTAGAATCTTCTACACTGCAGTAATAAGTGCCTCCACCAGTGCTTTTTCACTCGCTGCTGAGACCACAGAGGACTCATCCTCACTATTGGACGGGTCAGGGGCGAGATATTAAACCCCCCATGGATGGGCCATGGCAGCATTAGGCTCAGAATCAGATTAGACAGACTGAGCATGGGAAGGTGGGGGGGGGCTTCCTCCCGGGTCTTTGTCGACACGATACTTCCACCCGGGATACCAATAACTGAAGGCCTGCTGTGAGCCCCACCTTGGGAAGCTGAGGTTCTGAGGGACCTGCCACCTCCATGAGGGGATCAGTGGGTGAGATGTGACCCTGAGGCTCCTTAAAGGAAGAAGACCCTGTAGTAGAAAATGAACTTTGGTACCACTAGGGGACACCCTAATGACCAGGGTACCTATCAACAGAGAGGGAGATACACAAGGACCCCCACAGACTCACCCTATCCTACCCTAATGGAGGAGGACCGCAATTCAGACCCAACACCACCAATATCGGCGTCCATTTCATATATTCCGGGACAGGAAAAGAAGCATAGGGGAGGAAGACGAACAAACGAAAAACGGAACAAATGAAAAATGGCTGCTGTGACATCATCGGCTACACAAACATGGCCGCCAGCCGCAGACCAGCCAGACCAACGGAAAATGGTCATTGTGACATCATCGGCTACACAAACATGGCCGCCAGCCAAAGACTAGCCAGACCCCGTGAAGTCATCAGACCACCCAAAAATGGCTGCCGGCCATTTGACATGCTGAAGCATGCTGCCAGGATCCTCTCCGTGCCGCCAACATTGCTGCACCCTCTGCAAGGGGACCCCCTTCTAAAAAAAAGAGTACTGTGCTCCAACAGGCAGGGTGAACATTTAAAGGGATATTGCTATGCACCCTGTACTGGGACCCCCAAACTACACACCACTTCAGACTGCACACACAGAAGGGAATGTACCTAGGGGTCTCCGCTGAACTGGAACTCCCCAGTTTAACTAGGGGACTTTAGGACGGAAGGAGGGATCCTGCAGCAGGTCCGACCATCCCTGGAAGGTATCCACATCCACCCCAAACCATAAAAAGGGGGAAAGGGGGACTGTACTTACCAATCCATGGTGCGGTGACCCTCTAGACAGAACTCCTTGCCACCGAAGTGAGGGGCTGTTGGTCAAGGGAACACAGCGACTCAGACCAGAACCCATTTGTATGCGACCCTGCGAGATGTTAAACTCGTGGGCCAGCCTCCGTTTGTTGAGGCTAGGTCGTGGCTGACCTAGCACGTAGCTGCGGTCTGCACCCGCTCGCTGGCTGGACTGGGGAAACCACTGGATCTAGATTATCCATGCCGTCGCCCAGCTCGGCAGTTGGTTGCAGATCTCCCAGGAGAAAATTCATGAAAAAAAAAAAGACAAAAAGTAAAATTTGCTAGGACCAAAAGATCCCAGCAAGGAGCTAGGTCCTTACTCCTGACTAGACAGAAATAAACTGAATACCTAGAGCAGGGAGGGGGTTATATAGTGACTGAGGACAGCCCATGGGCGTAGCCAGGTGTTTTTTGTTCTGCCTAGTTCTACTCCTGCAGAGGCGATAGTGGTTGGTCAAGATTAAGGAGGCGCTTTGTCAGTCGAACGAAAGAGAAAGAAATGTTTTTACATATACAAGTAGCATGCAAAAGGAATTTACTTAATTCACAAGCTACTTATATTCCTCTACCATGTATTTAACAGCAGTAGTTGTAAAATGAGTAGTGTGAAATGCTATTTTTGTCACTATGAACACCAAGGTGAGAAATGAAAAGGGAATTGGATACAGTTAGAAAATTATCACCAAACAAATATAAGGACTACTTTCTGAGGAACAAATTCTAAGTGCTGTTGAGCTCTCAAAGCAACCTTTCTGGAGAGACATATGGGGCTGCTTGTCTAACCACTTGGGATCCGCGCTATTGCAAAATGACGGCAATAGCGCGGACCCACATTTTCGGGACTACGTCTATTGACGTAGTCCCGGTTACGAGCGGCCTGCGCGCCCCCTGAGGGGCGCGCGCGGCGCGCTCTGTGATCGGCGAGTCCGTGAGACTCGCCTGATCACCGATCCGTGTAAGGGGTCGATCCCGACCCCTTATCACGTGATCAGCTGTCAGCCAATGACAGCTGATCATGTGATAAAACGGAGCCGGTAATCGGCTAGTATTCCTCCTCGCGCTGACAGCGCGAGGAGAAAAAAAAAAAGCCGATCGCCGGCGGCCGTGTTCGGGACATCAGTCCCGATCACGGCCAGCAATTTAAACGGACACCTGCCCCCTGCCAGTGCCCACCTGCCACCCGCAGTGCCATCCTGAAATAAAGTAAGTGCCCCCCTGTCAGTGCCACCCAGCAGTGCCCATAGTGCCCACAGTGCCACCCAGCAGTGCCCACAGTGCCACCCAGCAGTGCCCACAGTGCCACCCAGCAGTGCCACCCACAGTGCCACCCAAAATCTGCCTCAAAGGTGCTGCACCCCAGTGCCGCCCATCAGTGCCCAGCAGTGCCGCCCATCAGTGCCCAGCAGTGCCGCCCATCAGTGCCCAGCAGTGCCACCTATCAGAGCCACCTATCAGTGCCACCTATCAGTGCCCATCAGTCCCATCTATCTGTGGTACCTATCAGTGCCCATCCGTGCCACCCATCCGTGCCACTTATCCGTGCCACCCATCCGTGCCATCTTATCTGTGCCCATCTTTGCCCATCAGTGCCGCCTTATCTGTGCCCATCGGTGCCGCCTTATCTGTGCCTATTAGTGCCGCCTTAACTATGCCTATCAGTGCCCACCAGTGCAGCCTATCAGTGCCCACCAATGCAGCCCATCAGTGCCCACCAATGCAGCCCATCAGTGCCCACCAATGTAGCCTATCAGTGCCGCCTAATCAGCGCACTTCAATGAAGGAGAAAAATGACCCGTTTGCAAAATTTTATAACAAACTATTAAAACATGATTTTTTTTTTTTTTTTTTTGCATCTTTTTTTGTTTGTTTAGCAAAAAATAAAACTCCGAGCTGTAACTAAATACCACCAAAAGAAAGCTCTATTTGTGGGAAAAAAATGATAAAAATTTCATTTGGGTACAGTGTTGTATGACCGCGTAATTGTCACTCAAAGTGCATCAGCGCTGAAAGCTGAAAATTGGTCTGGGACTGAGGGGGGTTTAAGTGCCCAGTAAGCAAGTGGCTAATCTCCTTTTGAAGATGCTAATTGGCTATTACACTGGCCATCAAGGTTTAATAAGCTTGGAGTAACTGCCTTGGAACAAGTGTGCATATCTGTAAATCAGTAAACCTAGAAGTTAAAATACCAGCCAAGCTAGCATTTGCAGAATAGGAAGTAAAAAGGGCAACCTCCATGTCTTTCTTATGAAAGGTTACCTTAAAGCAGAATATTAGACCTTCAGCATTTATTAGGCAAATTAAACTTTTTCTTGTGGGGGCATACAATCCTTCTCCAACCAATAGAGTAATCAGGAAGAACGTTATCCCACAAAAATCACATTCATCACTACTGCTCCTAGAACAGGACTGCCTTATCTATGTGAAGATGACTGTGATAAAAGACACATCAAAGTCACGTTTCATTTGACAGAACTTATTCTACTCATTCTTTCGTTAACTGGCTGGAAATAAAAATCTGACTTTAATGAAAGTTCTTTCACTGCATCGGGAGGCAGATCATGCAGAAAGAGACTGGTTGATTTTTAAAATACATAAAAAAGAAAGTGATTACCACAGGTGCACACATCACTGTTTGATATTTAAATGGTAACAAAAATCCTACAAATAATAAAAAGTTCCTGAGTATCATGGCACAGATGTCAGGCTTAAAAGCTGGTGAAGAAATGTGCTTGCCAATAAAATTGTAACATCTAGGCAATCTAGAGAAATGTATTTTGTAGAAAAAAAAGGTTGTGATGAGTTAGTGCTTTTAGAGTGCTAAACTTTGATGGCACAGAAAGCAAAAATATTTTTTAAAAATGATGCAGTATAGCTATATACCGGTAGTTTATATACAGTATATTCACGTACACATTTTACATAAGGCAAAGCAACTTTACAGAGCAAGTGTACTATAATATCTATATAAAAAAAAAGTTTACTAACTTACTACTTTCACAATTAAGTGTCTTTGAAACCTGATAATTTAAAGGAGATTTTAGATGCATGCAAAATGAGCCATAACTGCTCACCTTTGTTTTTTTGTTTTTGGATGCATTGTTTGGCAAGAAAGCTAATAATCCAGATCCGATTTAAACTTAATAAGACCCCAAGGTCTTGCAAGAAGTATGAGGGTTTCTATATAGAACAATACTAGCCATGGCATACTGGGTAACCCAAACCAACCCTAGATACGTCCAGATGCAATAATGGTAGTCAGTACAGCAGCTGGGAAATTAAAAAGCTAGAGGTTTAATTCTCAGTCCAAGGAATTCTGTATCTCATATGAATTCAAAGAAATACCAAGATGACATAACCTGACATTATTGAAGATTTTTGTTTTGACTGATGTTCTTTGAATTTCACAGTATGTGGCCGGCTCAATAGTAAAGTACTAAGATAGTGTTGTCCACCCTAAAAGTCTGCAATCTGTACATTATTTACACCCCAATAAATAATAATATGGGATCTTACCCATCATGTTATACAAGCTTTGTGGTGCAAACTGTCTTGGCATTTTCTGTATTGCCTCTTGGTAGACTAAGAGGGCATCCTAGAAAATAAAACCACAGAAAAACAAATTAAAATTGGCATAAACTAGACATGATAAATTGGATTCACTTTTGACAATTCACATTCTAAACCACAGTCTTTTTGTTTAGGACACTAGCATAAATGTGAGGATTCTACCGTTAATCGATGCACAACTTTCAATTTAAAAATGAAACAATTGCAAGTTGAATTTTTTTTAACTTCATTTATCTAATACAATATATTTAGCTTTTATGCATGTAAAAGCATCTTATTATATTGTTTTGTCAGGTGCTTCCTTTAGATTTTAAATTAACAGTCAGTAAAATTATAAATTATTCTATTTGTGATTTTCCCATTACACATGGCAAAAACATATCCAAAACTGTATTTAATTTCACCTCAATGTATTTAATTGACAAAAGCATAGTTTAACCCATTGCCCTCAGCAGGCCATCATAGGACATCCTCGGCTTTGTGGTGGTATATCTGAATGATGCCTGTAGCTACAGGCATCATTCAGGCATCGACATTTTCAGTCGGCGATTCCCTACACCATAAGAATGATCATAGCGGCTGTTCCACAGCTTGATCATTCTTACGGGTGGCGGAAGGGGACAACCCCACTCCGGTCGCCCTCCGGTGATTCTACCGACTCACCACTGTGATCAGCGAGTCGGAGAATGGATACGCCGGCCCCGGATGTTGAGCATAGAGATTTCCAGCGGACCAGATGGTCTCCAGAGTCTCTATGATCATCGGAGGCTGGGCGTGATGTAATGACCTCATGCCCGGCCTCTGCATTCAAAAAGAAATGGCACCGCCTCGGTTGGGAAACCGTGATTTTTTTTTTATATTAGGCTCCCCAGCCTAGAGGTGACATGTGGGGTCTTATTGACCCTATACCTCACTGCAAAGAGGTCCTGCCATGTCATATTCCTATTACAAGGGATGTTTGCATTCCTTGTAATAGGAATAAAAGTGGATGCCGAGAAGGCATTTGACAGAGCAGATTGGGAGTTCATCAATGAGACCCTGGAACACCTGGGGCTGGGCGAGAAAATGATGCAGAGGGTAAAAGCGCTGTATAAAAAACCGACAGCTAGGATTAAGGTGAACGGCTCCCTGTCTCGCCCCTTTGAATTATTCAACGGGACGAGACAGGGATGCCCTCTATCCCCGATCCTTTTTGTGATTGCCCTGGAGCCATTATTGGCAGCAATTCGGGACAATCAGGACATACGAGGAATAGCAGTAAGAGGGAAAGAGTATAAGGTGTCTGCATTTGCGGACGACCTGCTCTTATATGTGACGCACCCCAGAGTATCAATACCAATGATAGTGAAGGAAATAGAACAATACGGTCGAATATCAAATTTTAAAATCAACTTATCTAAATCAGAAATATTAAATCTGAATGTATCCAAAGAAATTCAGAAAGACCTAACCTCAAGCCTACCCTTTAAATGGAGTGGAGGGGAATTGAGCTACCTAGGGATTAAACTGACAGCAAAAAAAACGAAACTGTATGAAACAAATTATATACCCTTACTCAATAAAATTAAATCCCAAATGGAAAATATGAAACATAAAAGAATATCGTGGATAGGCAGAGTGAACGTAATAAAAATGTTCATACTGCCAACGGTACTATACACATTCCAAATGCTCCCCATCGTCCTCCCGAGCAGTTTTTTTAGAAAATTAAAATCCCTTGTTCTCGCATTTATATGGTATCCCAAAAAACCGCGCATTGCTCACAAGGTCCTAGTAAAGGAGAAGGAAAAGGGAGGAGTGGGTCTACCAGATTTTAAAAAATACTATGAAGCCATAATATTATCCAGGATAGTAGATTGGATACATAACTCAGAGGGGAAGAACTGGGCAGAGTTGGAAATAAGTTTAAGCGGGACAGACTTAACAAAAATGATTTGGATACCATCCCAAGTAAGGAACCTAGGAATAGGCACTAGTATGATCACAAGGCACACACTGAGAACATGGGACAAAATAAACAAGTCACACAACTGGACATGTAATTCCCCTTTAATGTCACTATTAGACACAAAATATTTTATACCAGGAATGGAAGAGCGAATGTTTTATAGCAGATGGGCACAGAAAGTAGAAGTAACACTGGGTGAGGTGATGATTGGAGATAGGATCTTAACATATAGGGAAATCACTCAACAATGGGGAAATAGACCCTTAGACAAATGGAGATACAATCAACTAGCACATTTCACACAAGGGCTCCCACAACCCCTACGAGGAATGAATGATTTAAGGCCACTAGAAAAATTATTTAAGGACCCACAAAGCATAGTGAAAAGGATATCTAAAGTATACAAAGTATTAAGAGGTGAGGGAGAAGGGGAATTACCCACATATTTAGGGAAATGGGAAAGGGAACTGGGGACTCTGAGTAATGACGAACAAAGGAATAAAATATTAAAAATGACATACATACTAGCGAAAGATTCACGAACATATGAAATGGCATATAAGCTAATAGCGAGGTGGTATATGACTCCCAATAGAATGCAGAAATTAAGAAAAGGAGAGGACTTGATGTGTTGGAGGGAATGTAAAGAACAAGGCACGTTTAAACATATTTGGTGGGACTGCCCAAAAATAAGCCCCTTTTGGGATAAGATAATCGAAAATATCTACTTGATAACTGGAATGAGGATTAGGAAATGTCCATGGTCTTGCCTGTTCCACGACACAGACATGGGTGTAAGACAGTATAAAGCAACACTCATTCCCTATCTCTTGAATGCAGCCAAAGCCGTAATCCCAATGCATTGGGGAGACCCCCAGGGGCCGACAATTTTAGAGTGGGTGAAAAGGGTGGAGCAGAGTAGACTGATTGAAGATTCGATCAATAAAACCCTGGAGCCAGAGAGTGCAATCCAAGTGAAATGGCAACAATGGCTGACATTTATAGAGAGCGGGATCTGTCTTGTCTGAGTAAATAGGAGTAGGGAGAAGAGGAGGAGAACGAAGGACACGGGCGGAGAATAGGGGGCACAACTCCGTCCGTTTTTTTTTTTTTTTTGGCCCGTGGGGGAGGGAGGAGATGTATTCTTTTAAATGTATTTTTTAAGAAGAGAATGTTAAGGAGTCGGTAGTTCTGTAATATACTATACGACTCCTCCTTCAAGATTTGTAAAATAATGAGTGATTAACTTGTGAAAAAATATGTTTTTGAAAAATAAAAATAAAGAATATATAAAAAAAAAAAAAAAAAAAAAAGGAATAAAAGTGATCAATAATTTTTATTTATTTTTTTTCTAAAATTTCATAAATGTTTAAGTAAAATTAACAATAATAAAAAAAAAAAATTAATGTGCCCCTGTCCCCGTGTGCTTGCACGTAGAAGCGAACACACACATAAGTCCCACCCACATATGAAAATGGTGTTCAAAGCATACATGTGAGGTTTCGCCGTGAACGTTAGAGCGAGAGCAATAATTGTAGCCCAAGACCTCCTCTGTAACTCAAAATATGTAACCAGTAAAAAAATTTAAAGTGTCGCCCATGGCGATTTCTAAGTACCGAAGTTTGGAGCCATTCCACGAGCATGTGCAATTTTGAAGCGCGACATGCTAGGTATCTATTTACTTGGCGTAACTTCATCTTTCACATTATACACAAAAATTGGGCTAACTTTACTGTTTTTTTTTTGTTTTTTTAAAGCATGAAAAAAATGCATTTGAAAAATTGCTGCACAAATACCATGCGAGATAAAAAGTTGCAATGACTGCCGTTGTATTCTCTAGGGTCTTTGCTAATGTTTGGGGTTTCTAAGTAATTTTCTAGCAAAAAAATTATGATTTTTACATGTAGGAGTGAAGTGTCAGAATTGGCCTGGATGCGAAGTGGTTAATATGTTTGGGCTTGATACTTAAAAATAAGAAAATGATGTTTTTAGTACAAATACATTTAAAATCTAAATGAAAAACAAAACAAAAATAAATGTGATTATAAAACATTTTGTTTGGTAAGTTTTTCACGGGAATAGATTACATAATTTGAATCCAATAAACGGTGTATAAGATAAGCAAGTAAAGGGCACAGAATACAGTCAACATCCTCCTTAATGCCAGTCCCAAAGATTTCTCATTTAACATAATTCACTCACTATATTTGCACCATACAATATTTACTGTCTACTTACTCATTTGTATCAGCTTAAAAGTATATGAAAACAAAATAAAGTTAATTTACTAATAACTTTAAAACATTAATGTCATTTTTAAAATTAATTTTCAATATTTTAAAATTGCAGCTTTGTAAAACTAATACTGGATGATTCTGCCGTGAGGGTTTTTGGTGCTTTTATGTGGTATCAATTGGGCTCCTGTGTTGTCACTTTGTTACACAGCTTAATTATGGAGTTTACACATGCCCATTTAAACACACTTACATAGACACGATCCACTGTTGTCACCATCAGGCAACCCTAAATAAAAAATAGTAGCTATCATTGGAGTGCATGCATGCATGTTGGCAGTAAGTGGCTGTAGGGAAGTTTTAGGAGATCAGCATCGCTGAGATGCAATCAAGCATAAAAAAAGGAAACTAAAATTAAGTGTTTTATAAAAATAAAAAAAAAAGAAGTCAAATGTTAAACATTGTGCCCTCACAAACTCAATCTGATTAAGTTAGGTTTTACTTCTATTAAATTATGGTAAAAAGCTATGCTACAAACTCAGATAAAAATCTACATAAAGCCATTATGTTTCATATTTCTGTTCTGTCATGCCACATGGAAATCTTTGATTGAGAAGACACTGCAAACATAAAATTAGTAGAATCGTAAAATTATATAAAATGAGCTATCAAACACCCACATGGCAGTTCCATCGGCATTCATTTTGGCAAAGTTATACAAAAAAGAAAAAATGTCAGCAACCCTTCTCAATATAACATTACACAAGCAATAATGGAGAGTTCTGTTGCCAAAAATTGGGCACTAAAGAGGCAAAAAAATGTATGCACCATGTTTATATTCCTCAGCGATATGTCTAATATGTAATTTCCATTTTGACAGAAGCGAGAAAGAACCTAATATTTTTTGAGTAAACTGTTAAAATGTGTAGCGATTACACTACTCAATTCATTTCACTTCCCATCCCAGTGAAAGTCATATGACGCCTGCAGGAGGGATCTCCCATCCTGGGCGGGCGTTATACGACGTCCTAAGCTTCCCGGCCATCTGAGAGCTGATGCGCATGCACGGTGGCCGTGATGTTCGCCGGGCACCCGCGATTTGCCGTTAACAGAGCAGGACCATGGATCTGTGTGTGTAAACACACAGATCCACTTCCTGTCAGGTGAGAGGAGACTGATCATGTGTTCCGTGTACAGAGGAACACAGATCGGTCTCTTCCCCTTTGTGAGTCCCCACCCCCTACAGTTAGAATCACTCCCTAGGTAACACAATTAACCCCTATTGTTAACCCCTTCCCTGCCAGTGACAGTTATACAGTAAATCAATGCATTTTTATAGAACTGATCGCTGTATAAATGCAAATGGTCCCAAAATAGTGTCAAAAGTGTCTGGTATGTCCACCGCAATGTCACAGTCACAATAAAAATCGCAGATCACTGCCATTACTAGTAAAAACAAAATAATAATAAAAATGCCATAAAACTATCCCCTATTTTGTAGACGCTATAACTTTTGCGCAAACCAATCAATATAGGCTTATTGCGATTTTTTTACCCAAAATATGTACAAGAATACATATCAGCCTAAACTGGGGAAATTTTTTTTTATTTTTTTTTAAAATTGGGATATTTATTATAGCAAAAAATTTTGTTTTTTTTCAAACTTGTCACTCTTTTGTTTATAGCACAAAAAATAAAAAATCGCAGAGGTGATCAAATACCTCCAAAAGACCGCTCTATTTGTGGGAAAAAAATGATAAAAATTTCATTTGGGTACAGTGTTGCATAACCGCGCAATTGTCATTCAAAACGCGACAGTGCTGAAAACTGAAAATTGGCCTGGGCAGGAATGTGGTGCAAATGCCCTGTATTGAAGTGGTTAAAAAAAATTGCTGCATTTTCCAAATTGTAATAAATGTCAAAGAGACTTAATACACTTGTCAGGGAATTCTTTAAAATATTGGCAAAAAGTATTTTATAGGATTAACATGGTATTCCACTGTAAGAGGACTCTAGTTCCAACTCTGTATATATTGGGTTGTTTGGATGTTGTTGACTGCACCAAGGTCTATAAAACAGAAATCATAACAGTATTGTTCCTGGCCAAGACACAAAAATAAAAATGGAAAACCAAAATATCGCCAACAACTAAACAATGTATCTTGGCAGTCAAATATACAATGTATTTATTAGAGAAGGGGATATTCAGCCATATGGCAGTCTTTATCGTCATGAAGGATAGACACACCTGGATAAGCCTAAATAGACCTTATTAGGGATAGCGTAAAAATACAGTGAGCATGTTCTTTAGATTGATTACCCAAAAATACACGTGCTGTCAGTATTAAAACATTTATACTAATCATAATGCAAAAAGCATTTGGACAAGATCCAGCTCATAGGACCCTGATCTGCATGCACTCCTTGGTCATACTAAATGATGTACAGGTTCCTTATGTTTTAAACACTGTAAATTTGATAATAGATTTTGCCTATTTTTTTTATTATAAAAAAAAAAAAAAAAAACACAAAAGCTAAATAAAACCATAATTCAATAAAAAGTTCCATGTTTCACTAATTTGTGGAACTCACCTCATACTGGCCTTGCTCATGGTACAACTTCCCCAGATTATAAAGGCAGCTGGTTACTGAACTTTTATGAGCATTAGGATCTTTTAGATTTTCATCTGGAATTTCTGAACATTTCAAGAAGGTTCTTCTGGCCTCTTCAGCTCTTCCCTGATTCATAAGAATAATTCCTGTATTCAAGTATGCCGCTGTAAAATCAGTGATTGCATCATAAGTATCATTTTAAGTGAATACAAAACAGCTAAATGTAATATGTTAAAAATTCAGCACTGCTTCTTTTAGTAGCAGTAATTGACTGGCCTTGAGAGAATATTTTTGCACACGTGGTCTGTCACTAATTTTCCTTCCCTTACAGAAGGGACCACCATAGATGATTGGTGGTTCGACCTACATGCTTTTTCAAAACCTTTCATCTCTACAAAACGCTGCCAATTAGAATGCCAGTTTTGATGATGGTTTTTGTGGTGAGGCCTTAGCCCTTCATCTTTAAAAAAAAATAAAAAATGCAATGATAATGATAAACAGATGTGAATGAGGATGATAAAATGTAAATTCATTACTTACATGCCAGTGTAGGCCTGCTACCAATTGCTAACTTGTAGTAGTGGAGAGCCTCTGAAAACTTGCTGTTTTCCTGGAGCAACAAGCCTCTGAAAATAAACAGGAGAATGGATCACTATCTGAAAACTAGACACATGAATATTACTATACCAATATGTGAATATTAAATAATTCAGGCAATTACATGTATGCAACACTGTAAACATTTTAAAAACATATGCAAAGTTTACCCATGCAAACCTAAAGACACACAGTTGAATTTAAATTGTATTTTAAGTTAACAAGGTTTTGGCTTTAGATAAACTTTAAAACAAAACTCCAGGATTCGCAGCACTTTTAAAATTTGCTTTCTTTAATGAAGTCCAATTAGATACATGCCACTCTCTTTTTTAATTATTATTTTTTTTTTTACCATTTACATTTTTACTGAATGTGGGGAGAACAAATATCCCTTTACTTTCAAGCGTTTCCACACTGGACCTTCAAGTTTCCCGTACAGCAGCTTCAGAGTGATATGCAGCTGTTCTGCCTGCAAAGTGCTGCAATCCCTGGAGCTCCTCTTTAAAGAATAGGCATTTAAAGTGTAGTGCCGGCTCCTGACGAGCATGTACTACATGTTTTGAAAATTAATGTTCTTGAAACCACAGTTGGGTTTTAGGGCTAATTTTGCAAAATGATGGTTTCAGTACAAGTCTAGCTGTATTGCACTGATTTCTCCTTAGCTGCAGGTGTCACTGTCGGCAAGTGGTAGAATGCAGTCTAGTTGTGTGTACTGAGTGTATTGATATTCTCGGAACCAGCCCAGTGGGAGTGTTCTCCTGCTGTGCACTCTGGGAGGTGGTACTTAAGGTACTGAGATCACGTGCTTCGGGGTTCTGGTCCAGAAGATATTTTCTATCTGTTTGGTCCTGGTCTTCCTGACCAGCCCCCATGGCCCTCCTGGCCTGGGTGTGGATCCATGCAATCCTGAGTCTCGGGGCTGGATATCCTGAGGGGAAGTAAGGGACAGGCCTGAATGGATGTCAAGGCCTGAGAATTCAAAGGTGGTCCGGTGCCGCCCAGCAACTGGAGAAGCATCCAGGGGAGGACTCTTTGGGAGAAAGCCATGCATAAGGCTGGTTTCTCTGAAGAAGCCTGGAGGCTCAGTTGAAGGACACTTTGTGGATCCACATTCATACGGTATCGCTGGACCAGCTGAGAGATACTGGTACCATATGATAGTTCTCTAAATTTGTCTCAGTTACGCTCAAGTAAATCATATCCAAGTCTGTGGCTGAGACTTTGCTCAAGTAATTCATAGCCAAGTCTGTGGCAGAGACTTTGCTTTACTTAACACCCTACCGGCTGCTAGGCCTAGTGAGAGAAGGTCTATCCGGAGGTTGTGAGGATCCAGCTGTGAAACAGTAATTCTCTGGATTTCTCCTATAAGAGACTTTCTATTTTTGTAGTCCAAAATTACCTGAACTTTCATCTTAACCCTCTACCCTCCATATAAGAGACTGTGTTATCTTCTAAATAAATAACCCAAAAGAAGATCCAGTGTCAGTTTCTGCATTTCTTTGGGCCATCTACCACGGGAACCCCTAGACTGAGGTGAGGTCAAGAAGGTAACGGTAAGCCCAATAAAACCAGCAGCTCCTTCGGGGGTCAGTGCTACAAAAGCACCTAAAATAAAATCAGGACAATCCAGATATACTGTAAATAAAGGATTGCACATTTTTCCTTTTACCTTTTAAGGTCCAACTTTTTTAGACAAAATCCACCCTTGCAGTGTCTGTTGCACTCCCCTCAACTTCTCTCACTGCAAGAGTTACATGCTCGTTACATCTGCGATCCAGGCTGTGACCCCTTGGCATTATTACATACCATGCAGGATTATTAACCCTGTATTCTACATGGAGGAAGTAGAAGTTGGACCATTGCTGGGAATGCTTTAAAAAGGAGGCATCTCTGGAGGTGCCCTACTGGAGAACACCTCTAGATTAAACAAGCAGAGAGAGAGTGTGTGTGTGTGTGGGGGGGGGGGGGGGAGGGGGGACTGTAACAGTAGATCTTGCCTAACTAAGAACTACACTGGGATCAACAAGGTCTAGCCAGTTTACATTCCATCAGTCTCTCAAAGTCATATGAATTTTTTTTTTTTTCTATATATTTGCAAAGCCTACAGGAAATGATGTACAGTAAGTCATAATTGCCTGGCTTGCTTAACTGTGTAATTATTGCAGATCTAACAGATCAGAGAAATCATTACATTGAAAGAAAACGTTGTGAACCAACGATTCCCCAGATTCTTGCATCTTGGCAACATACATGGTGATTTGGCGTTTCTGCTGGCATAAAATTTGAATTTGTTCCAGTTTAATTTTACAGTCTCTTTCCCCCTACCAGAAAAGTGTTTTGGCTAAATATACACATAAGGATCCACATATCAGAACTTTGTTCTACGAATATAAGAAACATTCGAACAGCCCAAAGAAAATCGCTGTATTATGTGTAATAAGACTATTTCTTATGATCTTAAAAGCCATCTTGTGGCCATCATCTTGTATTTTGTTTTCTGAAATAACTCAAATAGAAAAAATTATTGCTTTATGGTCACTAGTTGGAACTTACAATCATAGGAAGTTATCATATTACACATAATCAAGCAATTTTTGTTGGGACTGGGCAAGTGTTTGTCATATTCGTATAGCATTTATTTAATACATAGACTCCCAAGTAATGCAGTAGTGCTACTTCTTTGCTACAGGAAAATGAAGCAGCCGCAGAATCCCAATGAGATTAAATATGTGCTCTGCTCCCTAGGTTGCAGCCCTGAGCGATATACACAGGTGTGCATAGCCTATTCCATTAGGTTGTGCACATTTTAAAAAGTAGGTGTCGAGGGGAGGAGGTGGAGTCATCAGCAACAGACATGTCCAGCTGAAGCTCCACATCTCCTGGGACTCCTCGGCTGATAAAGACACCCGCAAGGCATGGTAAACTGAAAATAATCTTACCATAAGCCTCCTCAGTGACCCTGGTATAAATACAGTAAAATGGTCTTTGGTGCTGCCTGAGGTAAAAATAAATTAAAGAGTGGCAAGGATACACAGTCAAGAGGCCCCTGTAAAATGGCACAGCCTCCTTCCTCACACACAGGCACATCTCGTGCTGCTAAGCAAATGCAGTTACCTCAGAAAGCCTGTAATGACTGACTGTGAATACAACACCGCCTCACAAGAAAAACAAACAGATTCCCTACATCCAAATATTTTTTTAAATATAGTCTAAAGCAGACTTTAGACTATATAACTGAAAGTCTCACAAAAGAAATCCGTGAGTTAGGCCAGCGCACTTTTGACCTAGAAATCAGAGTGGATGACATGGAAACAAATGTACTGTCCCATGATAACGAATTAGAGACTCTTAAGAAAGAAAACCTTATTCTGCAAATACGCTTAGAGGACTTTGAAAATAGAGCACGTTGATCAAATCTTCATATATGAGAAATACCCGAGACCATTGTTGACCTTCATTCTATTATGATCGCACTTTTTCAAGAACTACTACTGTCAATCCTGGTCAATCGTTTGGAGATGGATAGGATTCACAGTGCTTTAACACCATGCAAACCAGAGGGTTCCCCTATGTGATATTATTGCAAAATTCCACTTCTATCACACCAAAGAACAACTCATGGCTGCAGTTAGATTCCCTAATTTTTCAAGATCATCCTTATCAGCTTTTTGCTAACCTTTCCCCAATTACTGTGGCTAAAAGACGTGCACTGAAATACTTCCCATTTTCTATCCGCTTTACCTATCAAGGTGTCAAACATTCCTGTAGATCCCTCAGATGAACTACACCATATCAAAAGCTCTTCAACTAGCCCTTGTCAACACACAACATTCAGCTCCCCTCAAGAATCCTCCAAATCTGAAAAAAGATAGAGACTGACAAAATTCCTCTAAGAAGTCGATTCAGTTCTCCTGATATAGATCCTGTATATATTCTTTATTTTGATTTTTGCTTCAATTGTACAAATGCATTTCACTTAACCATACATCTTAAGCAATCATGTTTACAGTTACATTTGGTGAGTCTTTTCTTACCCCCTCCCTCCCTGTAACGAAAAAAAAAAAAAAAATATATATATATATATATATATATATATATATATATATATATATATATATATATATATATATATATATATATATATATATATATATATATATATATATATATATATATATATATATATATAATATACCCAGCACTCCCCTTATCTCTCTCTCTTCCCTCTAATATTCAAAGGTATCGCTCTGTTTTCATAAATATTAGCCATTGCTGCCATACCCTTTGATATTTTCCCCCTGTTTCTTCCGTCATATGTATAGACTCTTCTATAATCTCTTGTCCACTTGACCCTCTCAATCCACTCTTTTATTGTCGGAGCCTGCTGGGATTTCCAGAGGCATGTGATCAAGGCCTTAGCTGCGTTTAGTAAGTATGGGATTAATGTCAATTTATATTGTGCCACCCCCTTCTCTGAGTCATGGAACAAGCATACCCATGTTTTTTTTTTTCAATCCTGTCCCCTGTTATAAAGAATATTGTTTCTATTTTATCCCAGTAGGATTGTATTATATTTTAGGACATTCCCACCAAAGGTGTATAAAAGTCCCCCGTGTGGTGCAACCCCTCCAAAAAGTTGATTGGACATCTCCACTTATACTATGTACCCTCTGGGGGGTCATGTACCACCTAGCCAGCAGCTTGTAAGACATTTCAGTTGTTTGTATATCTTTTGCTCCTGAATGAGTCAGCCTAATAATTTTATTCCTATGCTCATCGTTTAAGGGACCTAGCTCCCTTTCCCATTTTCCTAAATAAGCTGGATATTCCTGATCCACCTCCCACCTTAATATTTTATATATTTTGGATATTTTTCTCTCTAGACTTTGTGGTGATTTCAACAATTTCTCGAATGGTCTCAACTATCTCCTGCTTCGTAGTGGCTGTGGTAAATTATATGTGAAGTGTTGAATTTGAGTGTGTCTCCATCTGTCTAGTGATTTGTGTCCCCATTCCTATAAGTGTAAATTATATTCCCTTTCATCACATCCTGTAGTGCTATTTCCTCCCTATTAGCCCACCTACTAAAATATAAGCGATCCCCCTTCCCGGGCAAAAAGTAATTTGTGTCTAAAAGTGACATAAGTGGAGAGTTATAATCCCATTTGTGTCTCTTATTAATTCTATCCCAAGTTTTTAAAGTGTTATATGTTAAGATACTCGTGCTTACTCCCAAATCTCGGTGCTGGGGTGGTATCCATATCATTTTTACCAATATTAGTTCTACTCAATGTAATTTCTAACTCCGCCCAACTCTTCTCCGTCTTATTATGCAGCCAATCTGTTAAGCTAGAGATCACTGTGGCTTCATATTTTTTAAACTCTGGCAATGCTAGTCCCCCTCTATCTTTGTCTTTCACCAATATGTTATAAGCAATACGGGGGCGTTTGGGAGCTCAGATGAACTTCACCACCATAGATTTTAATTTACTAAAATAGGTCTGGGGGAGGGGGACTGGGGCCATTTGAAACGTGTAAATTCTGATATAGATCCTGTAGACACAATGGACTAAATGACTTTAACTTCTCATCTTGAAGTTTATTCAATCTTAAGGCTTTGTCTTTCTTTGGTCACTGCGTAATTTACCACCTTCAGTATAATCTGACTAATCTTATTTAAAATACTGTTCTATTAAGTTTTGAACTTCCCCCTTTTAATCCCCCATAACCTCAGATAAACATATTTTATTTCTTAACTATTTACCCCCCCCCCCCCTTTAAACCATGAGATACCCATTGTCTCGATTATAACCTTATTTACTTATATTTATCTTAGAGTAAAATCTAGTTATTGTTTTAAATTGAAGTACTTCTATTGTTTTATATTTAATGATCCTGTTTATAAATATCACTATTTTCCTTTTTCATGGCAATCCTATGATAAGTAATATTGCTATGCAAACTATACAGTTTCTTATTTTAATGTGTTTTTTTTCCCTAAGGTTACCTGTAGGTATATATACTCACCTTACAGTATAGTTGTTAATAGTTAATTAACCTTTTATTTTTTTTTACCCTTGCTCATTTTTATTTTTGTTTCTCAATGGCCAAACTTGGATGTCCAAGTATTTCTCTTTTTCTGTATATTGATCTAGGCATCTTTCTGTCCTAGGATAAACCTCCATTCTAAACTATTGGAAGACCTCCTCGGATAGATACTAGGCCTCTGAGTTAGCATTTTTTTACTCACTCAGTACGCCGCCTTTTAACTTTTCTTTTTCACACAATTTAATTACCATTATTTGACTATATAACTCTTACTCTCTCTTTCTTCCTCTTTATTCTGTCTCTACCTCCCTTTTGGTTCTTGCCCCCCCCTCCCCAGGGTAATTGTGGACTCCATCTATGAATGCAATATACTACAATATTTCCTTTAAGATTTACCGATGCCCCCCTTAAATGTCCTTACGTTAAATGTACAAGGTCTAAATATCCCACAAAAGCAAACTAAAGTTTTCGCTCCTTAGCTTCTTCAAAAGCACATGTTGTATGCCTCCAAGAAATCCATTTCATAGATAAATCGCCCCCAAAATTTTTGGTTCAGCTTATCCCCAAGTTTTCACAGCCTCTGTCAAAACTAAACAATGAGCGGTGCTAATGGCCTTTCATTGTATTAAACCCTTTTCCCTTCTAACAGAGATCAAAGACCCAGACGGTCGCTATTTGACACTCACTGGATATCTATTCGATTCTCTAATCACAGTGGTATCCTACTATGCTCCTAACAAATTTCCATCCTCGTTCCTCTACCATTTATTACAAGTAATTGATACTCATAAAAACGGGCACACTTTTAATCTGTGAAGATTCGAATCAAGTCCTTTATATTTTTTTAGATAAATCCTATTGCATCTAGTTCTCAATATCATAAGTTCCAACAACTTCTTCAACAGCACTTTATTAGATTCTTGGTGTGAAATCAATCCTGCTAGGTGTTAAATTACTTTTTATTCTTATCTCCATAAATCATTTTCCCATATCGATCACATTTTGATCTTAAAAGGAATGACCCCTGAACTCCTTTCTTCATCAATTATCCCTTTTACATGGACTGACCACTGTACTGTACTCAACTTTTGTTTCTCTAATACCCAAAATACAAGATTCTACATGGCATATTAATGACTCAATCCTATCTCATCCATCACATTCCTCTGATCTAGAAATAGCCATAGAAGATTACCTGGCCATTAATGAAACCCCTAGTATATCCCCACTGACCCTATGGGAAGCTCATAAAACTGTTCTCTGTATACACCAAGCCTCATTTCTTAAAAGTGAAAAACTAAAACAAAAATTAGAAGCAGAATTGAATACATGCCACACAATCTTTCAATCCAATCCTACCCCTGTGACTAAATTACAGCTTGATTAAGCATGGTTAAACCTGGACCTTTTTTTTTTATCAGAATCTGTAGATAAAATGTTATGGAAGTCTAAACATAAATTTTATCTTAAAGTGAATAAACCAGACACTCTTTTAGCCTGAGCACTTCAACTAAATCGCCCCTTTAAACCAATTCAACTGAAATAATCTCACGATACATTTACTAGTAATCCAGTAAAGATGCTCCACACCTTTCAACAACATCTTACCTCCTTATATAAAAAGGAAGGATCTTTTGATCAAACTTTAGCAGACTCATTTTCACAAATCAAACTTCCTACTATTCCTTAGCCCAACGTGATTGTCTTGAAAGTCCCATTACAGCTATCAAAATTAAGTTTGCAATTAACTCTCTTAAACCAAATAAACATCCAGGCCCAGACGGCTTCTCTGCCCTATACTATAAGAAATTATCTCATATCCTTGCTCCAATGTTAACAGACGCATTTAATTCTCTCCTTAACAATCAATCATTTTCCCCCGAAACATTAACGGCTATAATTTCAATGATCCCCAAACCTCAGTCTGACGATACCTCTTGTTCTAACTATAGACTCGTAACATTACTCAACCTTGACATGTTACTAGCGAAAGTCTTAGTGACCCGCTTAGATAGTGTAATAGGTTCTTTAATAAAGACCAGGTTGGCTTTATCCCACAGTGCCAAGCGGCAGATATTGTACGCAGGACTACTTTACTAATTCAAGCAGCTAAATCATGACAAATACCCATCTGTCTCTTATCTTTAGATATAAAAAAAAAAGCATTTTATACAGTTTTGTGTCATTGCCTACATTTCGTGCTGCAGCGTTGGGGATTTGGTCCTCATTTTCTTAGCCGGGTCTCCTCATTATACAAATATCCCAAAGCTTATGTTAAATATGCTGGATATAGCTCAAAGCTATTTGAAATCTGTAGAGGTACACGTCAGGGATGTCCACTTTCCCCACTCTTATTTGCCCTACTTATTGAACCACTTGCTCAATCAATCCGTACTGACCCCTCTATTAAAGGTCTAGATTTAGATGGTCACCAACATACAGCAAACTTTGCCTATTTGCTGATGATATCTTAATCTTTATGTCATCCCCCATAATTTAGCTCCTAATCTTATAAGTAAACTTGATCATTTTGCCCACATATCTGGTCTAATTATTAACTCTCAAAAATCTATAGCCTTAAATATATCTTTACCTCTTCATATTTTACAAGCACAAACATCCCTCCCTTTCTCATGGTCCACTTCATGCCTTCTTTACCTAGGGATAACTCTCACACCCAATCTTTCTGACATTTTCACTGCCAATTATCTTCCAATTTTTCGTCAAATATCTAATCTTCTGACACAATGGTCCTCTCTACAATTATCTTGGATAGGTAAAATTAATGTAATAAAGATGGCAAAACTGCCCAAAATTCTTTATCTTTTTTGAGTTTTACCTATCCCTGTTCCAGCATACTTTCTCAGAACACTACAACATAAGGCATTAACTTTAGTTTGGGGCTCCTTGAAACCCCGTCTGCCAAAACACACTCTTTACCTTCCAAAGCCCAAAGGGGACTAGGGTCTCCTAATTTTACACCTATTACCATGCAGCTTGTTTAGCCCATATCCCTAAATATCATGCAAAATGTGAAATTTTGCTTTGGGTTGCACTGGAATCAATAGATTACGACCCATTTTCAATAACCAACCTCGTATGGTCCAATTCCTCGGACCATAAAAAAACGCAATAATCCTATAACTAGACATATACTAGCCATTTGGAATACATTCAAATTAGTAAATGGACTACAATATCCCCATATACCTCTTATTTTTTTTAAAATCTACTTTTCTATCCAGCTTGGTCTTCCCCTAAATCTTTTAAAGCATGGACCTCCACTAATTTAACTCAACTCTGAACTAGCATCCTCTACTTCATTCAAAACTTTCCCTGACTTATGTGAAAGTCACAAACGTCCTAATTCAGAGCTCTTTCAAAATCTTCAGATTAAACATTTTTTATGCCCTATATACAAGGAAGACTTCATTTAACTAATTAACGTGCTTTGAAAATATATGTAAACATGACCAACATACTAAGGGACTTATTTCAACTTTTTACACTCATCTTATTACTAAACTCAACTCAGACCTACCATCATATGTGGCTAAGTGGGAGATGGATCTTGGGTTTTCGTTGGAAGCAGCCGATTTTGATAAGATTTGGATGAACCAAGTCATCCTCACAAAACATAGCTGCCTTAGAGACAAAATGACAAAGTATTCACACAGTGGTATTTGGTCCCTGTCAGAATTGCGAAATATGCTCCAAATTATTCCCCATCCTGTTTTTGTGGCTGTGACTCTTGGATCACATCTTCATACTTGGTGGGATTGCCTGGTAGAAAAAAAATTCTGGAAAGATGTATTTCTTATGATTTCAACACTTTGAAATCCCTATCAATCCTGATCCTACAATAGCACTTTTAAATTTAAAGCTGGCCACTCTCTCCTACCACCAATTCAAACTCCTATTATAATCACTACAGCCGCATAACAAACAATTGCCAAACCTTAGAAATCGCTGTCCTTAATTGATGAAATTAAAAATAGAGTCAATCAAGCAATGATACATGCCAAAACATGCCAAAACAGAGGCTATAACTCAAGATAAAATATCAAACTTTGAGAATATATGGAATCCCTGGCTGACTCACTTTTTGCCAATTTTGATGCTTCCCTACTAAGACCTTGGTAATCTCAATGTATACTTCCATTCTCTGCATTCATTGTATGTTTTTATTACCATGTAATATCCTGGGGACCCCTACTACCTCTCATTCCTTTCTTCACTATCTATTTTTTCTCCTACCCGAGATTACTTTTTCTTTTATCTTCTTTTGCTCTTCTACCTCCCCCCCCCCCCTATTCAATCTCTCCTCTTTCAATTTACTCTTTATATATTTCTGGTAGCAGAACATTTCCTTGGTTATCATTATACCAATTGTACATAGTTCCAATATTTAGTATAAGATTTTAGATTCTATAATAAATCATTTCTTTTTTTTTATGATTTAAAAACTATACCCTTGATAATTAATTTTTTTTTATCTGAGGTCATGTTATATTAACCTGGTCTAAGTTGGTTTTATCCTCTCTTATACAATGTATGACGCAATCCTTGAGCAGTTAGATCCATGCTTAAACTGTTTTAGTTAAACTACTTTTATGCCCCATACACACTCAGATCAGATTTCCTGCCGTTTTTATCCTTCAGATTTACCAAAACCTATATGTACTTATGTATACTAATTGTTAAAATTCAATAAACAAATTTGACAAGGAAAAAGTAGGTGTCAGTAATACAGTGGAAGTAGTGCAGAGGTTGGTGTCAGTAGGACCATGGGTGGTGTCAGTCAGAAGGACAGAGATTGGTGTTAGTGTTTTTTTTATTTTTACAATTTTATTTTTTACAATATTATTTACTTTTTTTTTTTTTTTTTTTTTTTTAGGAGCCCCACTGGGCTGCCCTGGTGAAATATCAGGGGTCTAAACAGACCCCTGATGTCTCACTTTTGAATCACTGAAAAGGACCGAGGATAGATGAGGTGGAATCTTCTCTGCAGGGGGCAATTGGGGTGTGCCACACTCTGTGCACACCTATTTTAACATAATAGTACTTCACTGGCTGAGAATGCGCACCCCCCCCCCCCCCCTCTAAAACCATACTACTACAAACTTAATTTTAAATCAAAATGTACATTCCAAAGCATTGTCAGTAGCCTTTCAAAAACACCAGAGAGCAGATACAATGGTCGCATAGTAAACACTACTATTTTAATACAGTGACCACTAGAAGAGTTACCGTACAAAAGTCATAATGCCTAACAATATAAAAGTAGAATTAACCCTCAGCATTTTTAAGCTCAACACACTGAGCAGAATAAAATAAACATTCCCCCCAAAAATATTAGCAAAAATTCTTACATAAGCTGTTGCAAATTACAACTTTCAATCCTACTGGCTCCCTGCTCTCTCAGTGCTGCTTCTCTAAACCTTCAGTCTATTAGGATAGTCCTTCCCAGTAAAAGGACTACCCTAATACTGAGATTAAACAAATCTTCCTACACAAGGTGCATCTGTTTATCTGCAGTCTTCTCCAAAATCAGCTCAAAGTGCTGAATTTATAAGCTTGTCTGGGAATTCAGAAAAAAAAGGGGGTGGAAAGCTGAAGTTACACTTTACAGAGCTCAGTGAGGAGAGCTCAGAGCTGATTGGAGGGAAGGGACACACCTCTTCATACAGCACACAGGCAGAGGTGAGGCTGGAGCTCCCTCCTCTGTCATGTTTTTTCTATTGGTGTCAGGAAAACTTGTCAGAAGTGATTCATGATGACAGCAGAGGAATGAAGCAGCAGAAATAAATTACACTTAGTCATTTTAATTGAGATAAGTACGCACGACAGAGGGACATGTTTTGTTAATTTTTCATGTTTGAGATTTACAACCGTGTTAACCATGGGCAGTGCAGTCCCAGTGAGTTTGCTAGCTTGGAGAAGGGAGGTAGAGAGAGAGAAGCCAGGGAGTGCCTTGCTATCCTAGGCTTTGGAACTGTATGTACTATTCTAAATTTAGAGAGCTAAGTGTCATTTTTGCCTGTTACCCTGTTCCTCTGCTATCAGTCTGAATCACTTCTGACAAGTATTCCTGACACCAAGAAAAAAAAAAGTGATGGAGGGATCTCCAGCACACAGCCTGTGGTTGACAGCCCAAGCTCCGTTCGTGTGGGCTGTGTGAAAAGGGGGGGGTGTCCCTTTCCTCCAATCAGCTCTCCTCCCTGAGCTCTGCAGAGTGTAACTTCAGCTCTATGCCCCCTTTTTTTCTGACAGCTCAGAAAAGCTTTATAGATTCTGGATTTTGGACGTAGAGAAGAGAAGACTGCAGAAGAACACCACATCCACATCTTATGTAGGAGGATTTGTTTCATCTCTGTGTACCACCTGAAGCCAGACACTTCACTGGGTATATGCAAGGGTTTACAACTACTTTAAGGAGAAGGGGCAGAGGATTAACCCCTGTGGGTTATATGTCTTATTTGATGTCCTGTAATTTAAAAGGTCCCATATTCCATGTGAGCGCACACCCAAAAAGACATAATTGGTGGAAGTGTTGCACTATGTGGCACATATAGTTGTGGGAAGATTACACTGAAGGACATGAAGATAGATATTATGGGACTAACTGAGTAATATACACGTTTTAAGTGATTTTTGAATCACATGGATTTCCTCCCTCATTGTGTCTGTGGGAGGAAAGGAGAACTGTTAACTGGCAAGCCTTTCAGCACATTGTTTACACAGATTGCTACCTATGAGCGCAGCCTCATCAGTGTAGAAAAATGACTTATTTGCAAAATGATATAACCGAAACTAAGAAATGTTTTTTTCAAACTTTTAATTTTTTTTTTATTTTTTTAGCAAAAAATAAAAAAACCCAATGGTGAATAAATACCATAAAAAGAAAGCTCTATTTGTGTGAAAAAAATTATAAAAAGTTAATTTGGGTACAGTGTCTGCCCCGCAATTGTCATTCAAAATGCGACAGTGCTGAAAGCGGAAAATTGGCCTGGGCAGGAAGGAGGTTGAAAGTGCTCAGTATTGAAGTGGTTAAGGGTAAATCAAGGCAGCTTTGAATAATAATATAACCTTTTGCCCAAACAAATAAGTTTAGATTTATCGGCTTTGTTGGCTCGCATTTGCTTTACAGAGTCTCTCTATGCTGAAGAGTGAGGTATGACTGCAGGCGGCCATATTTTATTTATTTACAGCAAGGAAGCCTACTAATTGAAAACTCATTGGTCTTTGCAGCTGTAAACTTTATTAATTACAGTGAGGAAGTTGCTGATTAAAAAAACCTCACACATTGATCTTTGGTTGGAAACAGTATGCAGGAAAGTAATTCCAGATCATCTTAACTACATAAAGAGGATCCAGGATGGAGAAAAAAGTGTGATAGGTTGTCAGGAAATTATATGTGTCATTTATGCTCCTAGAATGCCTGGAGGTGCTACTTGCTTTTTGAGCCTCTCTATGTGGCCAGGCTGTGTAAAAGTTTCACACATGTGGTATCACCATATTTAGAAGTAGCAGCACAATGCATTTTGGGTTTTAGTTGCAGGTATGCCTATACAGTGTGTGAGAAATAACTTGGTAATATGACAATTTTGTGGAAAAAAAATAATAATAATTTTTTAAAGAATTGTGGGAAAATTGACAACTTCAAAAAACTCACCATGTCTCTTAATAAATACCTTGGACTGTCCAATTTCCAAAAAGGGGTCATTTGGGGGGTATTTGTACTTTCCTGGCTTGTTAGGGTCTCAAGAGATGAGATAGGCCATCAGTACACCAGGTGTGATCAATTTTCAATGATTGCCACCATAGCTTGTAGACTCTAACTTTCACAAACACCAAATATTTACTTATTTGAGTTTTTTTTACCAAAGATATTTAGCAGTATAACTTTGGGAACAATTTATAAAGAAACATTACTAATTTTCAAAATTTTATAACAGAAACAAAGAAAAATTCATTTTTTTTGTTTTTACTAAATTTCAGTCTTTAGTTTATAACATAAAAAACCCAGTGGTCACTAAATACCACCAAATGAAAGCTCTATTTGTATGAAAAAAAAGTACAAAAAATGTACATGGGTACAGTGTTGCATGACTGAAAATTGTCCTGGTTAGGAAGTGCCTAGTGGGCAAGTGGTTAAAGTAAATGTAAAGCAAAAGTGAAGGACATTTAGTTAGCTAAAGCATTGTGTTATAAAAATGGCAGTTTTATTTTTTTTAATAAAATGTATTTTCACTTAATCATGTCTTGTTGCATCTCAGTGCTGTACATTTCCTGCAGATTTGTTGCAGCCACTTCTTGTCTACTTACAGGATGCTATTTTTTTAATAAAATTAAGAGGGTCTTTTTTACTAATTGGATTTACAAGTGTAGCCAGGCAGAGCAATGTACAAACCACAAGGCAAACTTGACGATTATTATCCTAGTTCTGGATCGCTGCTGTGTGCTGCAAAAATCATATTTTCATTGATGCCGGAAAGAACAGCTAACACTTTACTTCCCAATCAGTGCACAGAAATCTTATCTGTTTATCTGATCCTCCTCTCCCCTCCTATATTCACAGAATGCCTTGTATTCTGTTCACAGAATTACAAGATATTTTGTGGATGGACAAGGAGGAAGGGCTATTAATTGACAGAATATTTTCTCTTTACAAAAGCTGCAGCTCCCGTTGGATAAACCCAGAGTTGTCATCAGAACAAGAAATGTGGGGGAGACTTCCCATGAAGTGACAGTTATCTAAGAGGGGATTTCCCTCACTCTAGAAAGATTTTTTTCCATGTCCACTTATGTCAGGACAGGAAGTAAAGGAAAGACTTTTTCAATGGGGCACAGGTGGCTAAAAAACAAAAAATTGACCGAGGGTTTTCCAACTCTAGCAAAAAAGAAAAACGCTTTGGTGTAGATATACTTTAACTCTCCTCCAAGGAACAGCATCATCTGATCAACTATAACATTTTGTCAAAAAATAAATAGCGAATATACTTGTTCAGTCAGAAGGGACAAATATGTAAGCAGCGTGTTTTAAGCAACCTCAAGAGAAGGGGAAAGCCTCTGGTTACAGATCTGCAACACGGAATATGGAAATGGGTTGCTGGAATTGATCAATAAAGTATAAATGAACGTTTGTTAAACGTACTGTATATTTGTACTTATATCTACAGCCTTTTAAAAAATGTACAAAAAATATGAATGTCATCTATACGGTTCCCAGCAGACCAAACCACGTGTCTCCACCTATCTTCACCGCAAACAAGCCCCTTCTGGCTGCCATTAGAGATCTCTGCTCTTGGGGATAGGAGATTGGGTGAGTTGAATGAACAATCCATGTACTTAGAGCTACATTTTTAGATCATAGCTGGAGGCTTTTAGAGTAGCAGGCATTTCTTATGGAAAAATGTTCCATCTTCAGTAATGTAAGCCCTTGATATTGGCATTTTCTTAAAGCTTTTAAGACATTTTTGCAGTTCTATTTTAAGCTTAGGGGGTTTAAAATGCTAGCATTTAAACAAGCAGCTTGTTTAGATTCAGTACAGCCTTTAGTCTACGCTAGAGCTGCATGAATAATCATTAAGAATCAAAGCAAAGCAATGAAGCAATTCTAATCCCCTCCCGATCTTAAAGAGGAAGTAAACACTGATGGGTTTTACTTCCTCTTTTGCTCCCCGCAAGGCCTGCAAATTAAAAGCATAATGGGGCTAGTATGCATCACATACTAGCCCATTATGTGACACTTGCCTGAAAACAAAGCCTGCACTGTCCCCTGTGCAGACCATGTCCATCTTCGCCCCTCTTCCTTCTGGGGGCAGCTCTGTGACTGTCCGGAACCGCATGACATCACTCCCGCTTATGTGCATGGGATCCATCAGTCACGGCACATGCTGGGGGAAGAAATGTCACGGTGGTCCATTTCTTCACAGCGCATGCGCAGATGGTGACATTGGCACACTACAAGTGAAATATCTCCCAAACAGCACACGTTTAGGAGTTGTTTCCACTACCTATAGGTAAGCCTTATTCTAGGCATACCTATAGGTAAATGTGACACAAAGGAGTTTACAACCACTTTAAAACAACATTTCCTAATGCTATATAACAAGTGCAGAAAGTTCTCTGCTCACTTTAGACAGCTGACAAAAACAAAAAAAAATCCAGGCAGCCTACCAAGTTTATTTTAAAGCGGAGGTCCACCCTAAAATGGACCTCCACTCATCGGAATCCCCCCCCCTCCGGCGCCACAATCGGCACCTTTCAGGGGGGAGGGGGGTGCAGTTACCTGGATAATCCAGGTAACTGCACCCACTTCCGGGTTAGCTCTCTGCGGAAAGGGGCGTATGTTACGCCCCTTTCCGCAAGCGCCCACCCCCTTCAGCAAGTGCCCCGCTGCCTGCTGGGAAACACACAGCTCCCAGAGGCAGCGGGGACCGTCCGGATTGCGCCGCGCGGCTCGCGCATGCGCAGTAGGGAACCGGGAAATGGAGCCGAAAGGCTCCATTTCCTGATTCCCATACCCAAGATGGCGGCAGGACCCGATAGACGAGCGAGCGATCGGCTTCGGGTGCCGACATCGCGGGCGCGCTGGACAGGTAAGTGTCACTATTTAAAAGTCAGCAGCTGCAGTATTTGTAGCTGCTGGCTTTTAAAAAAAAAAAAAAAAAACGCGGAGTCCCGGTGGACTCCCGCTTTAACATGGGCAATTATAAACAAAGTAACATTTAGTTCTTAGATCAAAAGGAATGAACTTCTGTCTGTAGGGGTGGTCAGTTTAACCACTTAAAGACTAAACCTTTTTTTGACACTTTTTGCTCGAAAATTACTTAGAACTCCCAAATTATATATATATATATATATATATATATATATATATATATATATATAGATAGATAGATAGATAGATAGATAGATATCTATAATCTATATATAGATAGATATCTCTCTCTCTCCATTTTTTATTTTTTAAGTAGAGACCCTAGAGAATAAAATGGCAGTTGTTGCATAATTTTATGTCACACTGTATTTGCGCAGCAGTCTTTCAAATGAAACTTTTTGGGAAAAAATACACTTTAATGAAAAAAAAAAAAAGAAGAAACAGTAAAGTTCTAAAAATGTTTGCATAATGTGAAAGATGATGTTATGGCACGAGAATCGTGAGAGAAACATGATCTTTATTCTAAGCAAAAAATTGTGATTCTCATTTTAGCCAGAATCGTGCAGCTCTAGTCTATTCCCATCTTCACTGTTTAGCAAAAGCCGGTGGGTTGCCATTAGTATCTAGTGTCCAAACACACATGAAGTAATGAGTCTTCCAATTCAGACATTCCTCTCCCCAGGCTGCTAAACATGCTGACACAAATTACATTTCTTATGACACTTAATTCATGTCAGCACCCCATTACATCTAAAGTGTCATAACGGAGACAGCATTCCAGACTTATTATCCTGTGGCATAACCTGTCCTTGGCTTGTATACTAGTTTTTAAAGATTCTTAAAAAAAATTGAGATTTTGTATTCTAAAGATTTTAGTGATGAAGACATCAGATAAAGGAGTTACAATTCTAGTTTAAAGAGCTGGGTGAACCTCTTCAGCTCCACATATATACTTCCCTCAAACTGATAGTCACAGCCTTTTTCAACGTTTAGAGCGGTGTTTCTCAACCTTTTTTCAGTCAAGACACCCTTTCAAATTATGCATCTCGAGAGAACCTATTCTAAAATGTAAAAAAATGAAAGTAATAGTTTTACATAATACAGCAACATCTGCACAAGTAGTACACCCAACATTATAGGTGATGTATTCTTCCAAAGCAAACAAACCTTTGCACACTGGTACAGACTAGTATTCCAAGGTTTCTCTTCTCGATATTTTATCTCCCTCTCTCAGCTATGACCCCAGTGCTGATGAAGAAGGGTAGGGGAGAGGCAAACAAGGATGCTGTGGAGGTGCCCGATGACCTCATTATTTACCAATCACACCACTGATTGTTACGATGGCGGCAGCTAGAGGGTTGTAATGATGCACAATAAAAACCCGTGGCTTTGTGTAACTAAAAGGCAGGCTTCATCCACCCACTTGGCTTGTATACAATTTTTGGGCAACTTTTATGCATTTTGCCAAGGCACTCCTGAAGAAACCTGAAGGCACAGTGATTGAAAAAAGGCCGCTTTAGAATATGAGGCTGAAATTTTCCTTGCCACTTGCAGCACCTGCACAGTAGCTTTGACTCAAGTGACCCACCTCTGAGCGTTCTCCAGCCCTGGAAAAATATGCTATGTCTATGAAGGCACGTTGTTCAGGTGCGGCCAAGGAACAAGAAAGATTTCAGCAGCAGGCTGCAAACATTGTGGAGGCAGCAGCTGTCAGATTCAGCACTGGTGGCTGGGCAGGTGGGATACTTTTTATCTGGAGGTAGCAGGCAAGCAAGTAAGGTATGCTTGGGAACTTTTCGCTTTATCATTTACACAGTATATCTTTTAACATTAACAAAGCATACCTAGGTTGTTCTAAATTCACATTTACTACACATAAGATAGATAGATAGATAGATAGATAGAGATACACATAATTCCTGGCAGGAACTGCCAACAGAGCAACGCAACAAAATTACTGAATACTGATAGCCAACACTCATGTTTTCTTTTTTTTTCAAGACGCTAAATTCGTTCATTGGTCCCCTAGCAACAATAAGAAGGAAAGCCAAGTTCTTCCAGTAAAACACTGATATTATATCCAATATCCCCTAACCACGAACTTTAGCATGAATGCATAAGTGACAAGAACACAGAGACCAGTAACACTGACATTATATCCAAATCCCTTAACCACGAATTGTAGCATAACATTCATAAATAACAATAACACAGAGACCAGCAACTCTGCATATAATGCGGTCCTTGTTACTTTAAAGCTTTGGATGGTTACGGGATATTTGTCCCTTTTACATTGAAGTGCATTTTTTTTTGTTGGCAAGCAAAAAGCGCTGCAACAGAAAATTCTGCACACAATGAAATTAAATACTGATAGAGGAGGATAGCACAATCAGTGTTCAGCTCCATCAGAATAGCACAAATTCACAAACCTCATGCAATAAAGCAATTTTGAGAGAGGTGGTGCAGCCGGGTTCCTATGTTAGAATTTGAAAATCATATTTACTAAGAAACTGATACTTATGCATGAATGAGTGCTGGCAGGCTGAATTACATTCTGTATTTTAAAATCGATTACAGTCTTCAGTGGCAAAATATCCCCAGAACAATGTCCCAATGCACCAAATTGCTACAGCAATTATGAAGCCAGAAAACAGCAAGAGTGAGGCCTAGAATATTGTAGGAAGACACCAGGAAGAGCACTGTGGTAGCCAAGAGAAGAGCATTGCCTAACAAGAGGAATACTAACTGATAATTAGCATGGTGAAGCTTCCAGAGAATAGGTGTCTGAATCAAAAAGAACTGGGATGCATTCAAACAGGGCAAAAACATGTGTCCCTGGGCCTTTATATTTGGTGCAATCACCAGCAAAATTATTTTTAGGCAAGCACTGCCTTAACCTCCCTGGCAGTATGATTATTTCAGATTTTAGGTACTGAAAGTGGTACAATTATTTTGCATGAAAATTTGGCGTTTTATATTGTTGTCCTGTAATTCTTAGGAATAACTCACTTAAATCAGTCCAAACCAGAGTCTAGCAGACATCCCAGGTATAATAAAGTTTGAAAAATTAAATCATAAATTATAATATAATAAATAACTATAAATAATTATACCAAATATTAATATAACAATAATAAAAATTATTCAATCATGTAATCAAATCAAAAACACTGAAATGTGCTTAGTTGCAGAATTGTCACTGTCATTACTTTTCAATAATTGATGACGGATCTCCCCACAAATCACTATCACTTAATTCTGCGAGTGATTCTAATTTATTATCGCTGTTTTCTAGCTGGTCTAAAACCATTTTTGATGTAAAGGGACAATTTTGGTTGCTATGGACAATCTCCAGTTTCCAGGCATAAAGAACAGTTTTTATAATATAAAACTGCATGCAGGGCACTGGGCAGAACACTAGGGACAATAGGGATGTGAAATAATTACATACAGCAATGTAATCTGTAAGACTACATTATACTGTATGTAATGTGTGTGTTTAACTTTTTGAATTTGGCGGCGTTCTCCATCCCCGTGCATCGCAACGCTCGCAGGGAACGGAGCTCGGCTCTGTGATAGATCGAGCGAGACATGGCTCGCTCGTACAGTGCGGGGACATCGCTGGATCCAGGGGACAAGGTAAGTAAACCTCTCCCAGCATTCAGCGATGCAGAGTCTGGCTCGGGGTTACCGCTTTTGGTAAAAAATCTCCACCCCGAGCCAGACTCGGGAATACCGCCAGGGGGGTTAATGTACTATAACCAGGTGAAAATGGGAAAGCAACTTTGGGAAATAGGTTATTTTAATTGAAGGTTTAATTTTAATGTAATAAAATTATTTCTTGAGATTATCTTCCTTTATTTTAACATTTTATGAAGCTTCAACATAGATTAAATTACAAAGATGTTCATTAGCGCACATGTGGTAAGCTGACATTTGGGTGTGTAATAGCTAGTCAGTAAACAGGGAAGTGTTATCCTAACCCCTTTGCTCGAGGCTGGAGTTGAAGAGTGCTCCTCTAAATCAATCCATTGTGGGGACATGCTCAGGCCTTTTTAGTATGAGCAACAAGTTTTTCAAGCTGCTCTATAAATGCATATTATATTGTGTTAATCTAATTAATTCACTTTTGCATGTATTTTACTATTCTCTAGCGTGTCTGTGAAGCAGCCTTTGATTAGTTCTCTAACACACACTGAATACCTAACGTATCCCAATGCTGCTGGCATGAACCGAGTTTCAGAATATATGCATTAGCTACCTGAGTCTTTGTGCTCTCCTGGGGCTATCAAAATGGCTACTGACTGCTTTTCCATCTGTACAAATTAATGAGTGGATTTTGAATCCCTCTTATCAGAATATCTATTGAGATGCTGGCAGATGGTATAAAACTGTAATAGTGGGAACTATCTATAACACTTATTTACATAGTTATACAGTAGACAATTAAAACAAGACTCAAGCTTATGCATCTATGGAAATTATGCTTTAACAAAATGCACTGCTCTCACAGACCCAATACAATGTATGAATAAAAGACTATGTTATTCAATGTTTTTGTTTTGTATAGAGTAGGGAAGGGTTAAAATCTCAGCCAAGTTCTTGTTTTGCAGCCTGGTTACCATTGGGGAACTCTCTTCACTGTCTGTCTCAGAGGTGCAACAGGATATTGATGGAAATCTCCCAAAGTGACAGGAATTCATGTGTGCCTATTAGAATGTTTTTCCCTTACGTCATGTTCTGAGGACAACTCAAATTCTGGAATACCTCCCACTTTCTGTTTTGAGGAAATGGGTCACTAGTGCAAATATAGCAGTGAATCTCTCCAATGCTCTCACACACAGCAATAAAAACTTGAGAGAACGTCTAACCCGGACCCTTCCCTATTCTATCCAAAACTGAAAAAAAAAAACTGTTTCTATATGTTATTCGTAATTGTACATGGGAGTAGCCATATTTATTCTCAGGTTTTCCATGCTGCACAATATATTGTGCTTTAAGGCTCATTCACAAAACATGGATGTCTATGGCTGGCTGTACACCTAGGAGAGATGTGATATGTTGTGGTGCCACTCATTTACAATCCCTCCAAAACATATTGGTAATTATAGATGAGACATACCAGTTTAAAACTTATAAACGTATCAAAGCATTTTAAATTAAATTGAAACAAAAAATAGGATTTTTATTACAGCTTACCTGTAAAATCCTTTTTTTTGGAGTACATCATGGGACAGAGAGCCTTAAGTAATTACTTAATGGGTTATGGGCCACCTTCAGGTGTTGACACTGGTATACCCAATCAAGGAAGTTCACTCCCTATATAACTCCTCCTCCTTCCAGGAGCACATTAGTTTTTGTAGCAAAGCAATATACTTAAATCCCAAAAGAGAGGAGAGATCTCTGTGTCCCATGATGTACTCCAAGAAAAAGATTTTACAGGTAAGTTGTAAAAAAAATCCTATTTTCTTTATTGTACACCATGGGACACAGAGCCTTAAGTAATTACTTAATGGGATGTCCCATAGCAATGCTACTTGAGGGGAGGGAGAGACAACCTGCAGGGTACCCCCAGACTTGAGGACTAATACTGCTGCCTGCAGCATACTGCGCTCAAAGGTGATATCCTCATTCCATCTTACATCCACCTGATAAAATTTTTGTGAATGCATGCACTGAAGACCAAGTTGTGTCCTTACAGATCTGAGCCATTAAGGCCTGGTGATGCACTTCCCAGGAAGCACTAATCACCCGGGTAGAGTGTGCCTTAATATGAAAAGGGAGATCTTACCCCTTAATTATAAGTTTGAATTATAACTTGCTGAACCCACTTAGCGACAGTGGATTTCGACACTCCCTGTCCTTTCTTAGGACCCTCTGGCAGAATAAATAAGACATCAGTCTTATGAATCTGAGCAGTTGCCTTTAAATAGATTCTCACTGCTCTCACCACACCAAGACAATGTAGTGATTTTTTCTTCCCTGGAACATGGTTTTTGAAAAAACAATGGCAGGACAATATCTTAGTTCAGGTGAAAACCTGAAACCACTTTTGGCAAAAGCCTGGACGAGGGAGTAACACCACACTGTCCTTGTGAATAATAAAATATGTCTCTTTACAAGAAAGAGCATCCAATTTCGAAAAACCTCCTTGCTGAGGATATAGCAACCAAAAATACCAGCTTCCTTGTCAGAAGGACTAAGGGACTATGCTGTATTGGTTGAAATGGCTGTTTTTGCAACACTGACAAAACTAAATTCAAGTCCCAAGAGCTTAAAAGGTAATATAAATGGCAAAGTATTCCACATCACCACTTGTATAAAACCTCAGACTAAGAATGCAGTTTTTTAAATAAAATCGATAAGGCTGAGACTTGGCCCTTAATAGTACTCAAGGCCAACTTCATCTGTATGCCTAATTGTAGAAAGGCAAGAAATCTGCCTATGATATAGCTCCAAGGGTGTTAACACAAGGAAACATAAGCCTTCCAGACTCTATAATGTATAGTTCTGTAAGTTGGTTTCCTTGTATTAATTAAAAGTAGAGATAACCGACCCAGAAAGCCCACGTTTCCTCAGAATGTGGGTTTCAATAGCCGGGCCGGTAAATTTAGCGGATGGGAGTAGGATGGAATATCAGCCCCTGTGAGAGCAGGTCTGGCCTTAGTGGAAGGGACCTTGGATCCTCCACTGCCATCTTTACGATTTCTGCATACCATGACCTTCTGGGCAATGCTGGTGCTGCCAGAATTAACGGTTTTCTTTCCAGCTTGATCATGCAATCAAGTCAAGGCAGCAATTGAATAGGGAGAAATGCATAGATCAGTGAAAGCTGATCCCACGGTATCACCAAAGCATCTGCTCTGCCTGCAAATAGATCCTTTGATGTGGACACAAAGTTGACTAACTTTATGTTGAAGTGGACACTAGAAGATCTACGTCCGGAGTCCACACCTTTGACAAACAGCCCTATAATATGTTGGAGTGAAGAAATCATTCCCCTGGGAATAACTGCTGGTGACTTAAGTAGTTTGCCTCCCAATTCTCTATTCCTGGAATGAAGACTGCTGATAGGCACAGAATATTTCTTTCTGCCCAAGTTAGAATATGGTTCACCTCTCTCTGTGCTGAGAGACTCTTGGTGCCCCCCTTGATAATTGATACAGGCCACAGCCATGGCACTGATGGATTGGACCCTGACAGGACAATCCCTTAACCTGGAAGTCCAGGTCTTCAGAGCTAGACGCACTGCCCGAATCTCTAGGATGTTGATGGGCAAGGCTCTTCCAGTTCTTGACCACTGTCCTTGGACAGTTGTCTTCCTTAGTACTGCTCCCTAGCCTGAAAGGCTGGCATCTGTTATTACCACTTTCCAGATAACAGGTCTGAAGGATTTTCCTTTCAGCAGATTCTGGTTAGTATCCACCAATTGAGGCTTTGGGACACCCTTGGGGACAGCCGCATTGGCAAGTCCAAAGCTTGAATCGTCTTGTTAGCTTGTTAGACAGAATAATGTTTTGAAACAGTCTCAAATGGAACTGGGCATAGAGAACTGCTTCAAATGAAGCCACCATCCTTTCTAAGAAGCTCATACAAGGGCAAATGAAGGGATCTCCTTTTGGCCTGACCATCTGTACCAACTCCCTTATGAAGTTTTTTTTTTTTTTTTGCCTGGACAAGAACACCCTTTTTTTCTGTGATGTATCTATGATCAGACCCAAATACTACAGCTTTTTTAGGGGTTTTAAGGGAGACTTCACTAGGTTGAGAATGCAACCCAGACTTTTCCAGGTAACTGGTTGAAATACGTACATCTTGCTCCGAACACCGATTGGTCTATTAGCAATAGATCGTCTAGGTATGCCAAGACTGTTTAAGCCCTGTGCCCTTGACCTGGCTAGAGGTGGGGCTAGCACTTTTGTGAACATTCTGTGTGCTGTAGCTGGCCCGAAGGGCAAGGCTATAAACTGAAATGCTGCTGTTCTACTTCGAACCGCAGAAATCTTTGGTGTGCAGGAAATATATGGACATGCAGATATGCATCCCTGATGCCGATAGGCGTCAGAAGTTTTCCTCCTTGTAGCATAGAAATTACTGACCTGATTGACTCCATAGAAGGGAGCAGATCTTCAGGAACTGATTTTGATTCTTTTAGATCTATAATGGATCTGTTATATTTCTGCGTGAATCTGTACAGGAAAAGGAAGTGAAGGTTTTAATGAACCTAAGAAAAAACTGATCAGCTGACTCTACTAGAGGTAGCTTGAAAGAGGCACAAATCATCTCTGTAAGATTTGTATCAGCAATTTCTCAGATTGCGAGGGTGAAAAAGGTTCAACTCCAGTTGTCTCCCCCGCAGAGGGGTAATCGGTTTGCCTTTCTTCCTGATCACCTGAGGGTAACCCTTCATCCTCTACCCACTGCTCCCTTGATATGGGATCTAAGGTGGGGGAGGGGGAGTTAACACACTTCCTATCCTTGGATAGCGGATGTGGTTAAAATCACAAATTTTCCTTCTTGTCCCCACAGGGCAGAGGAAAAATTCATTTTCAATCATGTATACAGGGGCTGAATGTTTTCTCCTCTTAGGGTCTGATGGTGGAGGCCATCACCACTGCCTAGAGGCAGCTGCCCCTGGCACAGAGGAAGGAGTCAGTTTAAATAAAAGGACATTTATACCTTCTTGGACAAAAGAGTACCTTTCCTGCTAGAAATCATTTGGATGTATTTGATCAAATCATCCCCAATGAAAAAGGAAAACAGATGCCTTTTTGCAAGATGCTTCGGCTGACCAATCTTTTAACCACAGGGTCCTACGCATGTGTTTTATGTGGGATGTTTGGTGGATAGAGTCCTTCATGGCATCTATGGCAAAGCGCCTTTGGTAGGAGGATTATAACAAAAAATTGCAACTTCTCAGCTGTTGGATCCTTAAGAATTTATGCATCTTTATTGACGCTGGAAATCGCAGCATCTATTGTTGGTACTTTCCATCCTTTGTGAATGTTTCCTCCATGATAGAGAACTGAGAAACTCTTTGGAGGGAAAAAATGCTTATCCGGATGATCCCATTCAGCATAAATAAGTCCTTCTAGAAAAGCATGAAAAATGCTGTAAAGTTTTTTTTTTTTTTTTAAACCCAAGGAAGGGACCGAACTTTCAGCTGACTCTCTTAGGAGTAGCATAAAAAGTGAAATGAACCATTTCTAAGAGTTTGTACCATCAATCTGTCAGATTGCGAGGTTGCATAAGGTTCATCAACTGTTTGCTCCACAGAGGAAAATGCGGCTAGTTTTTCCCCGTGATCACCTGAGGGCAATACCTCATCCTGTGCCCTGTTCCCTTGGAAAATGGGGTTTAAGGTGGGGGAGGGGGATCTAGCACGCTTCTTATCCTCCTGGATGGAGGATGTGATTAAAGCCGCTAATCTTCCTTCTAAACCCTGCAGGGCAGAGGAAAATGCATCTTCACTCACGTATACAGGGGCTGAAGTGTAAGAAGCAGTTGCACCACCAATTGCTTCCAATGACTCACCCTGGCTTGCCATGTCAGGCATCTCCGGAGAAGATGACAGTGTGTAGACATGACTGGAGTCCCCAGCATCTAGGGGTGTAATCCTTGATACCTTTGTGGTAGCTCTGGAAGTCACAGTGCTAAGCACAAAATCAGAGGCACTTTAAGAAAAAAAAAAGGGGGGGGGAATTTATTTCAGCAGTGTTTGTTAGGCTCCCAATTTTAAAGACTTCACTTTATACAAAAAAAATGCAAATGGCTGTTTTTGTATGTTCATAAACTACACCTGTTGCTATAGCCGGACACAGAGCTGCTGAAAAAGGCATCGTACAAGGTAAGTGTAATATACTCCCTCTAGAAGAGACATTTTTAAAAGGCATACAGAGTGTATATATATATATATATATATATATATATATATATATATAAGAAAGCATAGGTGGACTTTTTACAGTTCCTGGGCTTCTTTCCTTACCTTATCCTAGCTGCGGGATACTGCTGAAAACAGACAGGTCCAAACTTCACCCATCACGGCGGGCAGCGTAGTTAAACCTTCAAAGACTGGGTCCCTTTTAATAGGGGTTCCACTTCTTTGGACCTGTAAAGCACCCCTCAGGATAACTTTAGATAATGTAGCATAACCAAAAAGAGTCCTGGTTCCTAGGGTCCAGCCCTCAAAGAGAAGTGTTACAGGCAGAAACTGATTTGTGGAGGTTTTTTAAATCCAGCATGGATCCCTCCTGGAGCTCCTCAGAGCACATCTTCACTCGTGACCAACACCTTAGACACTGGAGAAAAAACTGATATGCTCCTGGAAGGAGGAGGGGTTATATAGGGAGTGAACTTCCTTGATTGGGTATACCAATGTCAACACCTGAAGGTGGTCCATAACCCATTTATTACTTAAGGCTCTGTGTCCCACGATGTACAATAAAGAAAGTATATTTTATCGTTAAGACTTGGCTCTTATAGGAGAATATGGTAATACATGGGAGGTAAAACTGTCCAATACAACTAAAACAACTTGAGTTGTTCTGAAATGTACACAAATAGTCCCCAAGACCAATGGCGGAGGAAAATATTTATGACTATATCACTGAACATCTCATGGCACAGTTTTTCAACTAGTCCCCACTGAATATGGTGAGAAGTAGAACACTGCACATTGAATGCACAAGCTTTCATTCACATGGATTTTCTATAATTGAATGTACGTGCAAAGGAAGTGTTTCTCAGCCTCAGTGAAAGTATTTTGAGTTTTTTATTGGAAAACGAGAACAAAAAAAAACAGAGTTCAGAAGGTGATTTGGAAACACTGCAATTTATATGGCTTTTCTCTCGTAGGTGTGGCAACAGTTACCTCCAACATGGGAACGCTCTTTTTTTTTATAAATTCTTTATTTTTCCCTCTTTTCTTTCCATAAATTTCATATTACAGTTCATTATATACCTACAACATCTTTAACAGCTATACCTTACAATATGTCCAATTTATACCTTAATTCCATATGACTTTCTTTATCCCTTACCCCTCCCTCCCAAAGAAAAAAAAAATCATAATAAGCCCCCCTTCACCCCCCCCCCCACCATCCACCAGCTCCAATTAGCCATATTTCAAATGTTTTACATCATACTTTCTCTATAATTTAGATAGGGAGCCCATATCTTCTGATATTTCTCATCGTGATCTTTCATTGTCAAATTTTCCATTTGTTGAATTTCTGCAATTCTCAAAAACCATTGTGCTCTAGCTGGAGGGTTATTTTTTTTCCCCACAGAACCAGAATACATGCCCTTGCTGCTATCAACAGGTGTCTCAGCAGAGAATTTTTGAATCTTTCCATTGTCATTGGAATATCCAGCAGAAAAAAAGTTGCCAGATTATATCCAATGGCAATTCCTGTTATTTCAATAGTATCAGCTACCATCTCCCAGAATGCTCTAATTTTTGGACATTCCCAGAAAATATGTAATAATGTTCCCTCCGCTCCATAACATCTCCAGCATGTCTCCGATATCTGGGGGTAAATTTGATGTAACACTTTTGGTGTTCTATACCACCTGGTAAGGATCTTATATCCCCCTTCTTGATATCTGCTTGCCATCAAGGCCTTTTGATTAAGCAGCAACATCTTATCCTTTTGTTCTGGGGAGAATGTAGTCCCTAAATCTTTCCCAGGCCTGAAGAAAATGAAGTTCTTGTGGAGTCTCCTGTTCTATTAACATATTATAAAAATAGGACATCAAATGTCTCAATACATCTCCTTTCAAACAGATCTCTTCACACTCAGTCAGTGCCCTTATTTCTACATATACTTTTGATTTAGATCTAATAAAAGCTTCTAATTGCCTCATTCTGAAGGGATCTAACTCTGATGTTATTTCTTTTTCAATGTCTTTTTTTGTCATTAACCGATTTTCTACAGAGAAATTACAAATTCTGCTCATACCTCTATCTCGTATTGTTTTGAATTTTGGATCCGTTATTCCCGGTTGAAATGTCGGGGTACCCAGGATAGGAAGGAGCGGACTAGGATTCCTCGAGATAGATGTTTTTCTAAATACTTTTTTAATCGTTTGTATTGTCTTGCCTATTGTTGGATGTTTTCTCACTCCTTTTGGCACTTCTGTATCTGGGATCCACACTAATCCTTCCAATGGGATATCTGTCGTCACTGCTTGTTCTGTCTGTGTCCAAGGTTTTTCTTTTTTAAGCCTACACCATTTCACTACTATAGCTAAATGTGAGGCTTCCTGATATTTTATTGGATCCGGGAGTCCTATCACTCCTTTTCCTTTGGGGAGTACTAAGATATTTCGGCGTACTCTTGCTGGTTTCCCAGCCCAAATAAACTTCATAAATCTTGATCTAAGATCCTTAAAAAAGCTTGGGGGGATCTTAATTGGTATAGTCTGTATTAAGTATAGGAGTCTTGGCATCACATTCATCTTAATAATATTAGTTCTCCCGAACCACTTAAAAATCTCTTTGTCCCATTTTTGAAGATCACTTTTGATCTGGGAACGTTCTAAAGCAAATGCTAACCTAAAAACTATTTAAAAAAAATGAAAAATCCTATACAATGTCAAGCAACATGTCCATCTCAGATTGAGATCAAGGGATCAATATTTGACTATGAATACCTATGTAATGGTAATTTCTTAATGGCTTTCTATAATTCAAAATAAACAGACTAAATTAAACTGGTAATGTGTTTCATGACAACCTGAACAAGCAAGTTAAGCAATTAGCAGCTTTATTGAGTGTTTATTAAAAATGCCTTTTTTTTATAAACCTTGTCAGTTTATAAGTGCAAAGCCATGAAGTTAAAGATGTGCCTTTAGAGTTATACAACACATATGTTGCCACTGGTCTTCAGAGCTGTTAATCCACGTGTGTGAGTGGTGGGTTACTGGGCTTGTTATATATAGTCCAGTTCTACTTTAGAAATAGTGACCATCCAACAAATATCTACTGCAGAAGGACATTTTAGAAACCTCAAAACATTACATAAGGTCTTTACTTTTACATATTGACTTTTCTTATGGATGTACAACTATTTACTCATGCCAACTTGGTGCAATAAACCCTGGTGTAAATAATGAAAATATTTTAACATTGATTGTGTGGCATTTTTGCTTAAAATAAATTACTTACTGATGTTTAGCTTGTATTCATTTTAAGTTGCAGAAGTCCTCATGAAGCATTTGGGATGGTGTTGGTTTTCATATGGAAGCAATTAAGTAATGAATGAATGGTGACCCAATACTTTGCACAAGTAAGGCTAAGTGCTCATTCAGGATAATCTATGACACATTACGGAAATAGTTTTCTTCTCATCAGGAATACACTGCTACACATCTTGTACTACAAATGTACACCATAAACATACATCTTGTGGTATTAAAAACTGATGTTTCGGTGCCAAGAATAAAGGCCTTATGTTGAGAGCCAGCTTGGGAGTAAATAGCAACCATGGCACTTAAAACACATCTGACTATATGTATGAATTGAACTAAACTTTGCTCATCATGTTAGAGAAAAACATGCATATGGACTGGCACCAAATGCATATAGAATATAATTTTTAATTCTAGTAATACAGGCTTGACTGAGGTAGTCCACTAACACATTACTCCTTTTAAAAATTCATGAAATTCCCTGAAAATTGCCTGCTCTGCATGCTGAAGGGGCGGTGGAGGTGGTAGGATTTTAAAGGTTGTCTAAGGCTGGGTAAACACCTATGTGAATTGGATGCAGGTTTCTCCGCACCCAATTCGCATAGCAGGAGAATGTGACTGGCTCTCTATGGAGGCAGCTCACATGTCACGGGGGCTGCTGTGGAGCGCACTGCACAGAAATGCTGTGTGCATCTTTGCCTCTATTTCAGGGCCGAATTCAGGTAAAGATTATGCCCTGATTCATCTTGGAAATGGAGAACAGGGACGGACAGCGTTGCTGTGCGATCCATGGCCAGTTTAGGTGTGAACCGAGCCTTAAGGAAACCTGTTTAGAGAGAAAGATGGGGTTGCCACTGCTAACCACCTAAAATAATAAACTTTAGGCTCCCATACATTCAAATTTACTGATCCAAAATCAAGTCAGAGGTTCCGGCTTCACTTGTTGCATGGTTTGACCCAACAACCAGGCATTTAGCATTTTTGGACACAGATCAGCATTGCCGGAACTTTTTCTCACATGGTGTGCAGCAAAAGTTTAGCCAAAAAGGATGAAGGAAGCAGGCAGTAAAGCAGTTGCAAAACTGTAGTCCTGTCACCTGTTAGAGAAACAGCTATATAGATCTGTAGGATGGATGTATTTTACCAAAATCTTTTGGCAAGTAAAAGACCCTCTATATATGTGCCTCAGTGGCATATTTATACCCTATAGCGTTTATGATTGCCGAAGGCCACAACTTTCTCGCCTGGGCTCTCTAAATGGACACTGAAATATACAGCAGGATATACTTACAAGTTGTACAGCATGTCAGCCATATTGCTGCGATAGTACAAGGCATTCCTATAAGCTTTTTCTGCTTCAGAAATCTCGCCTTGGTTCTTCAATACATTCCCAAGGTTTCCCCAGGCTGTCAAAGAAAAAAAAATTGAATGAATACTTCTATGCATGCCTCTTAAAAAAAAAAAAAAAAAAAAGCATAATGCACAATACACCTGTAAGTTTATGGTATCAAATGACCTATCAATCCAAAACCAAAAAAAGTCACTTTTTGAACAATCTCCAAAAAATTGCTTTTTTTTGCAAGACGTATCATTTTAACCTCCGCACTAGAATGCAAGAATAAAGCCCATTCAATTCTGACAATGTCACACTCATTACTATCTGGCAAAGACAGTTGGTGCTGTAAGCTTTCATTCTAGACTGTGTTCTGTAAAAGTCTCCTACTGTCAAGTAATAATGCTATGCTACAAAGATCAACTAATAATGACAAATGTGCCTGCACAAGTAATTACTTTAGTACAGGAAGTGTCTGCTGAACAATGAAGACCTCTCTTGAAATCAGAAGGCACAAATTTATCAGCAAATAGAATAGCCATTCTCCGAAGGGCAATGCAGCCGAGGCGCAGCCACATGACCAGTCAGAAATGGCTCTTAACTAAAACAATAACAAGGCGAACACCTTAAGCTGGAGCTGTAGAATGAAAATACAAGCTGAAACATAAATATCTTTAAATGTGTCATAAAATATCAAATGTCACATATTTTTGACAAAACTTCAATTAAGTCTCTTCACAAAAGTTTAAAAGAAAATAAAATCAAAAGAAAAAAAAAAATCTCCCAATCAAATATTTCAGCAAATTACTTCAAGACAAACACTTTGTGGCTTTAGAGCTGGATTTACACTGTTGCTGTATGTTAACGTGCATTGTTATAAGGCAGGCCATTTATATGAATATGCTGCCCAAGGGACCAAAAATGGTGCAGGCGATATTCTTCAAATGCTGCGCACCACAACATACAGTACCATGCATTGCGGTGCACTGTAATACAGGTGTGTTGGAGTACCATTAAGAATGAACGTCACAGTAGTGCATCAAGACATGTTTTACAACAGTGTTTTGGAGCAAGAGCTATACACCTTCTGTAGATGTCTACCAGCCCTACCTATTCTACAGTAAATAAATTCAGGCAGCAAGAGGGGAAAACAAGCATTTCTGGATCATGTTTAGATATGGTGTCTTCTGTACACGATAGAGCTTCAACTTGCATTTTTGGATGGCATGTGGAAGTGTGTTCACAGACAGTGATTTTTAGGAAATATTCCTGAGCCCGTGCAGTGATGTCCATTACAGAATAATGGCCGTTTTAATGCAGTGCCGTCTGAGGATGCGAACATCACCAGAATTCAATATTGCGTTTCAGCTTTGTTCGTTGCATACAGAGTTTTTTTTCTAAATTATAGGAATCTTTTGATGATATTATGTACTGTATATGATGATATATTTAAAGTCTTTGCAATTGTATGTCCGGGAACATTATTCTGAAATAGTTTGACAATTTTTAGATCCATCCTTTCAGAGTGGGGAACCTCTGCACATCTTTACTTCCGAGACACTGACTCTCTAAGATGCCCTTTTATACCCACTCATGTTACTGGCCTGTTGCCAATTAACCTAATTAGTTGCAAAATGTTCTTCCAGCTCTTCCTAATTAGTACCACTTACTTTGCCAGCTTTTTGCTGCCCTGTCCCAACATTTTTGGGACGTGTTGCTGCCATCAATTGCAAAATTGCCTTATTTTTTTCTTAAAATGGTAAATTTTCAAACATTTGATATGTTTTCAACTTTCTATTGTGAACATATAGGTTTATAAGATTTGAAAACCCTTGTATTCTGTCCTGTGTAGATTTTAACCACGCTCTGGGCACTGAAACCCCCCTCCTGCCCAGACCAATTTTCAGCTTTCAGCGCTGACGCACTTTGAATGACAATTGCACAGTCTTTCAACACTTTACCCAAATTAAATTGTTATACATTTTTCACACAAATAGAGCTTTCTTTTGGTGGTATTTAATCACAGCTAGGTTTAAATTTTTTGCTAAAAAAATTAAAAAAATTGAAAAAGAAAAAAAATCATGTTTCATAGTTTTACAAACAGGTACTTTTTCTCCTTCATTGACATGTGCTGATAAGGCGGCACTGGTGGGCACAGATAAGGTGGTACTGATGGGCACAGATAAGGTGGCACAGATAAGCTGCTACTGATAAATGGCACTGATGGGCACTGGTAGGTGACACTGATGGGCTGCACTGTGGATGAGGCACTGATTGGTGACACTGATAGATGGCACTGTGGACACTGATGGGTGTCACTGTGGGCAATAGTAGGCAGCGTTGATGGGCAATGGTAGGTGGAACTGGCACAGGTGGGCACAGATGAGCTGGCGGCAGCTCTCCTTGATCAGGACAGATGTCCCTCTGTGAGAGCCGCCGGTGATTGGCTTCTTTTTTTTTTCTCCTCGTGCTATCAGCGCGAGGAGAAAAAATAGCCGATTACTGGTTCTGTTTACATCACATGATCAGCTGTCATTGGGATCAGGATCGACCCCTTACTCCGATCGGACTCTCAGACTTGCTGATCACAGAGCAGGATGCTCGGGCATGGGAGAACTATTGCCGTAGTCCAGGCAAAGTAGGTCCACGCTGTTGCTGCCATTCAGCTCGGATCTGAAGAAGTTAAACAGCATCCCAACTTTTTTTGAATTTGGGTTGTAGTTTCAGCAACTATTTTTCTCTATAAACATAATGCCTAACCCCCAGGAGTAAACAAGATCACATATAGTGTCTCATCAAAGCAATAAACAATATGATTTTGCTCTGTATCCATATCTGCCTCGCAGTATCTGTAATGGAAAATACTAACGTTTTATTGCAGAAAGGAAATGCAAATTGGATTGGGACATAGCTGGCCAGAAAACTGAATGAAAACTTGTGTTTTTCATTAGAAACGCATTGCAGGCTCTGAAAGCACGGAGGTATTACCAACACTTTACTTGCTCTTCTATTAAATAGTGTATCATCTAGAAAAAGATCTGAGTGGGTGGTGACACAACCTGCCTTAAGGCTTTTATACTTTCAAGAAGTCTAACTCAAGATATCTGATTAATTCAATTGTCGTACACAGTTTTTTGGCTATGGTCATGGAAACTTGCACTGAGAAACAATGTTTAAATATTCAAATGTTGAGCAATATAAAAACAACAAAAAAATGTATTTAGTTATGTAGATCAGACTTGCATCTGGATTCCATTAAATGGCTTCTAAGACAAAGGCATATAGGAAGATTGACATGGCTCAGAAGACCATAGTAATTATACATGAACCTTCTTGGAATGCTAGTCCTTATTTTAGCATGCAATTTAATAAATGTTCACTAGTATCTTCATTTTCAACGAATCAGCTATACAACCTAAAAAGTGGAGAATGCTTCTTCAGCTCTAAACTTTTTTTCAGCGAAACATTTCCATGCATGTGCCCGTGTATATGCAAATACCAGAATTTACATGCATATAGCATACCGTATATACTCGAGTATAAGCCGAGATTTTCAGCCTCTTTTTTGAGGCTGAAAGTGCCCCCCTCGGCTTATACTCGAGTCATCGCTGTCTGCCCGCTCGATCAGCGTGTCGAGCAGACAGACAGCGGCCATTCTATGATTCAAAAGCCGCGCCTCCGGCTCCGCCTTCGCCTGTGATAGGCGGAACACTGAATTTCCCAGCAGCCTGTGTTCCGCCTATCACGGACGTCGTATCATCCTCGTACTACGGACGAGGATGATACGACGTCCGTGATAGGCGGAACACAGGCTGCTGGGAAATTCAGTGTTCCGCCTATCACAGGCGAAGGAGGAGGCGCGGCTTTTGAATTTTACAATGGCCGCCGACGAAGAGGGCACGGGACGGAGGCAAGGCAAGGCACGGCACGGGACGGGACGGGACGGGACGGGACGAAGGCAAGGCACGACACGGGACGGAGGCTCGGGACAAAGGCTCGGGACACAGGTAGGCTGGACACACACACACACACACACACACACACACACACGGATGGAGACACACACACACGGATGGATGGATGGATGGAGACACACACACACACAGGGATGGATGGATACACACACACACAGGGATGGATGGATGGATGGAGACACACACACACAGGGATGGATGGATGGATGGATGGAGACACACACACACAGGGATGGATGGATGGAGACACACACACACACAGGGATGGATGGATGGACACACACACACACAGGGATGGATGGACGGACACACAGGGATGGACGGACACACAGGGATGGACGGACACACAGGGATGGACGGACACACAGGGATGGACGGACGGACACACAGGGATGGACAGGCATGTCTCACCCTCGGCTTATACACGAGTCAATAAGTTTGCCAGTTTTTTTGGGGGTAAATTGGGGGCCTCGGCTTATATTCGGGTCGGCCTATACTCGAGTATATACGGTATTCTGAACTGCATGTCTATTGGCAAAACTATGCAGCAGCTTTGACACCGGTGCACCATAAATACAGGTGTATTTTATTCTGTGCTGCCATATGCCTCTACATACACGTGCAACAGCACCACAGGTTGGATAAAACTGCATCTCATATACAGTAAACTTTTCATACATGCAAGCTTCATTTTTACGACCTGTGTCATTTAAACATTAAGCTTCCTTCAAATTCAAGTCAGTTTCAGGTCATATTTGACACGATTTACATATTTTAATAAGAGTCAGACACTTTCAAGCAGACATTTTCACCAAGTAATTAACCTTTTCAGCCAATGCATGTATGACATTTTGCTCCACTAATCCACCTCTTTACCTGTGCTTTACTCATGCAAAGCAAAGCAACAAACTTCATTGATTTTTTTTTTTTACTTCAAGCATACATGCACCTCGTTTCCCAGACACTGGGTTCACAAGCTGGACAAAAAGTGAAATATCAGTCATCTCAGGGTAAATGGATCTATGTAGCTCTCTCTCCTTCCTATGAGCCTAAGTGACCAGCCAGGACCCAGCATTGGCACATGGTTTTGGGAAGTAGGTGCTCAGCCCTGTGGAAGCTCCATACAGATCAACCTAAAGCTTATACAAGGATTTTCGGAGCAGATGAAGGATGGGGCTAAGGGAAGGAAGGGTTTTTTTCCCCCAAAAAATGTCCCTATGCATTACAGTGTCCTCAGTACAGCCGTGGCCAAAAGTTTTGAGAATGACACAAATATTAATTTTCACAAAGTATGCTGCTTCATTTTTTTTAGATCTTTTTGTCAGATGTTACTATGGTATACTGAAAAATTACAAGCATTTCATCAGTGTCAAAGGCTTTTATTGACAATTACATTAAGTTTATGCAAAAAGTCAATATTTGCAGTGTTGACCTTTCTTTTTCAAGACCTCTGCAACTCGCCCTGGCATGCAGTCAATCAACTTCTGGGCCACATCCTGACTGATGGCAGCCCATTCTTGCATAATCAATGCTTGGAGTTTGTCAGAATTTGTGGTGGGTTTTGTTCACCCATCTCTTGAGGATTGACCGCAAGTTCTAATTGGGATTAAGGTCTGGGGAGTTTCCTGGCCAAGTCACTTAGTTATCACTTTTGCCTTATGACAAGGTGCTTCATCATGCTAGAAAAGGCATTGTTCATCAAACTGTTCGTGGATGGTTGGGAGAAGTTGCTCTCAGAGGATGTTTTTGTACCATTCTGTATTCATGGCTTTGTTCTTAGGCAGAATTGTGCGTGCGCCCACCCACTTGGCTGAAAAGCAACCCCACACATGATTGGTCTCAGGATGCTTTACTGTTGGAATGGGACAGCATTCCAGGTGGCACTCACCTTTTCCTCTCCAGACAAGGTTTTTTCTGTATGTCCCAAACAATCGGAAAGGGGATTCATCAGAGAAAATTTATTTACCCCAGTCCTCAGTAGTCTAATCCCTTTACCTTTTGCAGAATATCAGTCTGTCCCTGATGTTTTTCTTGGAGACAAGTGGCTTCTTTGCTGCCCTTCTTGACACCAGGCCATCCTTCAAAAGTCTTCGCCTCACAGTGCTTGCAGATGCACGCACACCTGTCTGCTGCCATTCCTGAGCAAGCACTGGTGGTGCCCTGATCCCACAGCTGAATTGTAGGAGAGGTTCCTGGCGCTTGCTGGACTTTCTTGGGTGCCCTGAAGCCTACTTCCCAATGCACAGGAGATTTTTTTATGGGATTAAGTTTATTTTCATGGCAAAGAGGGACTTTGCAAATAATTGAAATTCATCTGATCACTCTTCATACCATTCTGGAGTATATGCAAATTGTCATCATAAAAACTGAGGCAGCAGACTTTGTGAAAGTTAATATTTGTGTTATTCTCAAAACGTTTGACCACAGCTGTACATTAATATGCAGCCATTTTGTAAAAGAATACTTACCTTTCAAGCTGCTTATTTTATTGCCATCCCTTTCCCGTACTGCAGAAGCCAGGGTGCACCATGATTTGGATGTATGACTCTGGCAACTTATATATACATACATACATACACACATTATATATATATATATATATATATATATATATATATATATATATATATATATATATATACACATATACACACACACACACACACACACACATAAAGAAACACTGAAAAAGCTTTCTAGGAAGGAGAATGGGTAAATAAAATAAAAATAAAAAAGCTTAGTATTTATCAGAAGGTGGAAAGAAGGCAAATCTAACACTTGAAATGCAAACAAAAACACCTAGTGGCGCTAAACAAAATCCACACTGTTGAATATCAGTGTGCTATAATACCCAACGTGAAAAAATGTGCATACAAAAATGATCAACAATACAATAAATAATGATGAAATAGCAGCAAAAAATGACAATCAAATAGAAATATGCAGTCAGAAAACTCATACAAATCGCACAAATAGTATTGCTGTGAAAAAGTGACAACGTGAAAGATAAAAATAAAAAATGAACACAAAGACAAATAGTGCTCTAAAAAAATGTGTGGTTCCAAAGTGAGTTCAATAAATCTTCAATCAAGAAAAATCAATGAAGAAGAAAGCTTAGTAGCAGAAAGTACAGAATTAAGTCACATCATGCCACCACTGGAAAGGCAGCTTCAGCTACGTACATTACACAGTGCTGGGTTCCTGCTGTTAGGCAGGGATTTCCCATCTCACACCTGGAACAAAACTGAATTGGGCTCAGCCAGTCGTAGACAGCTTTGTATTTTCATAGGCAGCTTTGTATTCTATTTCAAAAAGAACAAAAACACTGCGCTATTCAAATGTGTAACCAGTATACAAACAGCAGCTAACACAACATCTAGGTGTGCAAATGTGACATAACAAATTTTGTGAAAAACAGTGTAGCGCTTATTTGTTTTTACCACATTACAATGTGACCAATGTAGTCAATACATATATTAGACTATGCAAAGAAATAAAAAACACACATTTAAACATTCATTGCTGTATGTGCAAAGCTAGAATGTCCAGACAAATATATGAAAAAATGTGTCCAAAGAAAAAATGGAACAAACAGCATGGAAACAAGTGAAGAGTTCTCCGAAATTTTCCAAAGTATCTGTGTGTGATACGATGAAGTGAAGACAGTCCTACACCTTCTCCAAGGAATAATCACACAATCACCGCGTGAACCCTCCACCGCATAAAATGGGGGCTTACCAGATTTAATAGATCCTACTCAAAATTATATTTGGAGGATCATATATGCTTGTAGATATACATAGGCTGTTTTTTGGGGTGTTGTCCTTTTCTGAAAGACTTTCAAGTGTGGCTATTTCCTCTGCGGTATGTCTCCATCCACATAAATCATCATAGGTAGTGGGATAGATATAAAGGAAGAAAGCAGGGACCACAATAGTGTAACTCCGTTTTTCGTTTCAAGTAATTTAATAAAAAATTATCAAACTCACGTGTACAAAGAACATAAGCGCTTTTTCAATAAAATCTCAGGCTGCAGTGAAGTCCCGACGCGTTTCGTCTTAAGCAGACATCATCTGGGGAGATTTTATTGAAAAAGCGCTTATGTTCTTTGTACACGTGAGTTTGATAATTTTTTATTAAATTACTTGAAACGAAAAACGGAGTTACACTATTGTGGTCCCTGCTTTCTTCCTTTATATCTATCCCACTACCTATGATGATTTATGTGGATGGAGACATACCGCAGAGGAAATAGCCACACTTGAAAGTCTTTCAGTAAAGGACAACACCCCAAAAAACAGCCTATGTATATCTACAAGCATATATGATCCTCCAAATATAATTTTGAGTAGGATCTATTAAATCTGGTAAGCCCCCATTTTATGCGGTGGAGGGTTCACGCGGTGATTGTGTGATTATTCCTTGGAGAAGGTGTAGGACTGTCTTCACTTCATCGTATCACACACAGATACTTTGGAAAATTCGGAGAACTCTTCACTTGTTTCCATGCTGTTTGTTCCATTTTTTCTTTGGACACATTTTTTCATATATTTGTCTGGACATTCTAGCTTTGCACATACAGCAATGAATGTTTAAATGTGTGTTTTTTATTTCTTTGCATAGTCTAATATATGTATTGACTACATTGGTCACATTGTAATGTGGTAAAAACAAATAAGCGCTACACTGTTTTTCACAAAATTAGCTTTGTATTCTATGAATGAATTTGCTGAGGTGTAGAAGCAGTCTGGTAATGTCATAATCTCTGCCTCAGCCCAGCTGTTTTGCCCCGTCTCAGTTGGACCCCTAGCTAAATACAGCACTAAGAGCTGCTGCAGCAGTTAATGAAGCAAATAGTCATTTTGGACTACCTCTAATTTATTTTTTATCCTTTTAAATATATAAGCAAACGTTTTGCCTTGTATTTGTATTTTAAACTGAAAGGGTTGTTTTACAAGGTAAGGGTTCACATACAGTGTACAGTATTGTATCTACTTCTAAAGAGATGTATACACTTCAGGTGGTTAGAATACACTCTGACCCACCCATTCAAGAATCAGTCTTGAAAGGACATGATGAACTAAACAGGAACTCTAATAACAGAAAAAGCTAGGACTTTGATTCAAAGTTACCTTGCTTCAAAGTTTCCTTGCAATGTACATTAATCGCCCAGAGGGAATCAATTTTATTCTCAACAAAAGTGAAGTTACACTTCAAACATTTGTAATGGTTTTAAATTGCTATTTAACAATGATACACCAATGGGAATAAGGCTGCAATACAAACCAACAACACTGAAACATTTGACTAATTTGATGGAATGTAGCACATAAAATTTACATTAAAAGTATATCGGGTTAACATTTTGTAACATAGCTACATGTTTCTTGAATAGCACTTACAATTAATGGATTTGTCATGCTTAAAAATACTCTGCGGGAAATAAAATTCTAACTACGATGAGCTACTGATTTTTCTTTCAAAGTAAATATGTAACATCAAAAGTTATTAAAGCAAGCTTAAAACTAGACTGTCAGAAAAACCTACATACACATACCTTTCATTATCTTTACCACTGCCCTAGCAGCCCCTCATATCCTTAATCTGTCATGTTTGAAAAAAAAATCACAGGAAATGATTACAAAGATTACATTTTACATTAATCCCACTTGAGCTACTCAACAGAAAAAAATCCTTAGGCTCCATGCACACTGAAGCTGATAAACTGCAGTTTATTGGCGTTTGGGCGTTTTTTGTAAAAGCTCATAAACTCCACTCTATGTTAGCCTATGTGTCCATGCACACATGGACGTTTTTCAGCTTTAATGAGCAGTGGAGTTTATGGGCTTTTTTCTGAACGCCAGAAATTCGCGTTCAAAGTGCCGTTTTTCAGCGGCAAAAAGCGACAAACGCTCATTAACGCTCATTAACGCTCGTTCATTAGTGTTCGGCATTCTATTTTTCAATGCATTGTGGGATTTTTGGAGTGTCCTCTGTGTATTTTTATAAAAAACGCCCATTAACGCTAACGCTGTAAAACGCTCATTAACGCTCATTAACGCTAGTATAAAACGCTGTTAAAAGCAGGTTTTTCAACCAGCGTTTTCTGCCAGCAATCTGGCGTCCAGAAATAGCTTTTTTGAGCTTCAGTGTGCATGGAGCCTTATTAGGTATTACAGTTATCACTTCCAAACACCAAATACATACTGAACTGCAAAGTATTTTCACAGCTGACAGTGCAACTTGCACACCCCATTTCCTGACTCTAATTAAGATTGATATGGAAGCATAGCATTCAACAGTAGATGGCCTACCATTGCCATATAAAGCCAATTATGGTGTAACACTGAAAAAAACCTTCTAAGAAGGAATGTGGGCAAATAATAAAAAATAAAAAAATAAAAAAAAGATTACATTCAGAAAGTACAGTATTGAGTCACACCACAAAATTTAAGTGGAAAGCCAGTTGATTTGATGGGCAAAATGAACGTTTGTTTATGACATATGGTATGTCACAATCATCTAGTTAGGGTTAGGATCTACTGTACACAGTAAATAGCTGACTGTACAGTTTTTTTTTATTCCTGTATTACAGGATTAGATTCAGGACCATTTAGAATATAGGTTAATCTGCAAGTATAGGGCTTAGCTACAAGGGCAGCAGGTGAAAAAGATATGACATTAGAACAATTAAGACCACACCACAAAAACACACTCCAGATCTGCTCAAGATGTGTTTCTGCATGCATGTTTTTAACATGTTTTTAAAGTGTTTCAGAGTGTTTTTGATGCATTTCCAGATGCATTGCATAAGCTTTGTTTCTATTTTTTTCACTATACTGGGGTCCGGTGCATTTATCATGCGTTTGTGATGCATTTGAGTACATTTTTGATACGTTTTACTGCGTTCCAGTACAGGAAAAATGCAGCATGTTCTACTTTCTTTTTTCTGGAGCTGGAAAGCACTGGAACTGTCCACACTGGTGTGAACTATGCCATTGGAAATCATATAATCTACTTTCCATATGTTTTTGATGCATAAAAAATGTACTTGACTGCATCTGGTGTGAACTGGCCCTTCGAGCCATTTGGCAATAGATCTGCGACTCAAGAGTCAGTTAAGCAGAGTATACCTTGACCTACCTGCATTAAAACGGATTTGTAAAAGTGTGAAAGACAAAAAGCCCACCCACAGAACATCTTCGATTCATTAGGGAATTTCTCACAAATCTGTAATCACTGTATGCATCTTCCATGTGCTGGGTTATTCCCTGCCAACCTGGAAGAATTATATGCATCTTTCATGCACTGGGTTGCAAATATGCATAATATATACCTTACCAAATGTATATGCTAAACAGTAGTAATGTATATTTTTTGTATTTAGGGAAAAGACCATTTATTAAACAACTTTGACAATTTGTGTTATAAAATGTCTTGCTAATGTCTGTCTTTCACTTAGGCCTTCGTCATCTTTTAATCCTTGTCTATGTTCCACTTTAAGCTTTTGCCATGACTGCTGCCTTGGGTTTAATTTTTCAGGGTGGCTTCTTTCTCTTGAAGTGTCCTTTAGAGTATGCCTTGTGTGTATGGACTAGACTTGTGCCTCTCCATTCTGTGTGCACCAATAGAAACACAGCACCATAGCCTAGGGTAGCAAGACACTTCAACGAGCCTCCCTCATCCCAGCTAAATGACAATCTCAGGGCTGCACTGTCCACTGTTCGCTCTCTCATGTGACGCAGCACTGTCTAACCGATCCAAGCATAAAGCGACAGTGGGTACCTGTCAAAACTAGGTACCCCCCCCCAAAAAAAAAATTTAAATAAACTCCAAAAATGTTGGGTGGGAGGGAAGCAGAGTTTACCTTTTCAGATGAAGTTCTGCGTTAATGTACCCTTTTTGCATCCACTTTTCACTGTTCTCCTGAAGGCACTAGTGACGTAGCCCCAGCCGCACAGCTGCCCTCTAGGAAGGCAATGTCGCTAGTGCCATCAGGGAGATCTTGTGCCGAAGCTGCCAGATCTTCCATTATTCTCATACTGCATATATGCGAGATAAAGCCTATGATGCCAATCGGGGGGCTGGAAAGGCAAAAGTTTGGGCATTTGTTCATTGTTTGCTTACAGTCTGGGGTTCAGTTTTAAGTGGTGGGCAGGGGACACAGAACGTTATATACATGCTAAGCTTGCCCTTTTGTTTCGTCTTCAAAATATATAAAATTAACAACCAAGCATGAACAGGAAACAAACATACCTGTTAAAGGGTATCTCAAACCCAAGAACAAAAACATCATATGTTGCCGTTTACTAGACCTTACATGAAGTGGCTGCAATCATTTTCTTTTTTTTAAGCCAAGAAAATTTTCTGCAAAAACAGAAAAGCAATTGCTGATCCCGTCAGCATTCTAATGTTCTTGTAACTTCCTGTGAACTGACATTTTCAACATATCATTGGCTTTCCCAGCTCTCTCTGTGGACTACAGAACACCTTCTGTCTATGTAATAGTGATAAGAAGATGAGCAGGTGTTTGCAGTCCAAATCAGGAGAGAAAACGGTAAAGAAGTTGCACCTCAATAGATACAGTACAGCAAGTGAGCATTATCAGTCTAGAACAGGAAGTGTGCTACTGGCAGGAACACCAGATGAAAATAAAGGGAAAACCCCAAGAAAACAAATGCAGCCTCCACATCCAAGGATTGAAATACTGCCATATACTGCATTTTGGTTCTTAAAGTGGTTGTATAGTCAAAATACAAACTTTTACCTACATGTAAACCTATAATAAGGCTTACCTGTAGGTAAAAAAATATCTCCTAAACCTGTATGGTTTTGGAGATATACCCCTCGCAATGAGCTGCTGACTGCAGCGGAGCATGCCCACAGGGGATTCTCGGTTAAAAGCCCGGTAGACACCGGACCCTGCCGGGAAGAAATCTCCAGCGAGCATGCGCGAGAGTGACGACACTGCAGCTCCAGCCACTCACAGCGCCAGAGGTGCGATACCCGGAAGACACGCCGAGGGAACATGTCAGCTGCCTCGGCGTGGATCAGGTGAGATGCCAGGGCCTCGTTCTAAGGTAAGTATTTCATAATGAGCTAGTATGCGGTGCATACTAGCTCATTATGCCTTTTGCCTTACAGATATGTAAAAAAAAAAATGGCAGCGGGTATACAACCGCTTTAAGAAATGCTTTAAAGCTATACAGAGAACAATGCAAAATATTTGTAGCCATTAAGAAAAATGACTACACCAGACATTTTGCATACTTTCACACTTAAAACCTGCACAAAACAATAATAAAGATCAATTATAGCGTAATCTGATTTGCTACACTACAATGCTTTGCTTTCCGTCAAAATATGGAACTTATTTTTTCCCAGTCAGTTTAAGTTACCCTTTGTGTTCATGCATTAATATACCAGCCAAACTGAGATAAAATATAAGCTGCAAATGTTCCAAATACAATCAACACAAAGCTTTTTCTTTCAGCTGACTTCTACACTAAAATACATATAAATGCATTAACACATGGGTACATCTATTCACTTTTCAGATATGTGCTAAAATTTCACCTCTCACCCAAAATTATAATCGTTCACAGCTTATCAAGCTGATTTCAGGTGTTTCACTGTCATGGATCCCATTTCATCTTTTTAAATTAAACTTTTAATCCAATTTACAGCTGAAAGGTATTAAGCAATTAAAGCCCATTTATTTCACAAAAGCTATAACAAAATTCATACTGTAATACATACCCGCGACAGACTTGACTACTGATTAGAACATCCTTCAAACACGCAGAAGAAATGTCCTACTGCTAGCTAAAAAGTAACAAAAGTAATTGTGAAAAGAACACTCTCCTGTAAAAGATGAAAATGGAGCCCAGGAAGTTTTTTTTTTTTTTTTACAGAGGATTTTCATCAATCTGGTGTTATCGCTTTTAAGTGGAACTAAACTGCATCTGAGCACCACAAACCAAAACACTATTTTAATATTCTAAACAAACACAGCCATCCATCTAGGTCTCTGTGTTTTATTATGCTGAGCATTTCTGGCCGTGGCCATCTTGAGTAAGGGCACATGATTCATGGAGCAATTACTTCATGGAATCCATATGCCCTCAGCTCTGGCATGCAGGCAGGACGGTGAGCTTAGATGAGACAAACCTCTCTCCCCTCCTAATGATTTCTGGGATGTAAGACATCATTTGCCTAGTCCTTGAAAATCTGAAATGAACTGAAGAAATGTAAAAAAAAAAAAAAAAAAAAAAAAAAAAGTTGAAAACAAGTAAATATTTATCTACTCTATCAATCTATTCTATCTAAAATTGTCAATGTGGATTGAGAGAATGATGTTCCACTTTAATATTTTCGAGGAATGTGCAGAGTTTAGTTAAACCCGAGCATTTCTTCAGTGTTTGCATGACTGTAGTACAGTATAGAAAATATGTTTTAGTTCTATTGGCAGTGAAGACATTGAATGTAATAGATACTGGGATGAGATGCTTCCTTGTTGCCAGTACTTCAGCTACAGTGCAGACATAGATGGTCTGAATATAAACCAGTGTTTCTCAACCTTTTTTTTATGTCAAGGCACCCTTTAAATGTATGCACAATTTCAAGATGTCCCGTTCTAAATTGTAAAAACCTAAACTAATGGTTGTACATAATGCAACAACATCCATACTTGTAGGACACCCAACATTAGAGGCGATTTATTTTTACAAAGGAAATATACCTTTGTACACTGGCACTGATTAGTATTACAGCATTTCTATTCTCCCTCAGTTTGTCTTCAGTATTTAACCAACGTGACCCCTGTACTGATGGGAGAGGGCCAAACAAGGATGTCCTCAGGTGCCTGATGTCCTCTTTATTAACCTATGTTATCATCAGTTGTTAGGACGTCAGCAGCTGGCCTGTATTTTGCCCAAAGTTGTAATGCTGCACAAAAAAAAAAAAAAAAAAAACTGTGGCTTTGTGCAACAAAGGCAGGCTTGATCCTCCTGCCAGCTTGTTGACAATTTTTTTCTCAATTTGGGACAATTTTTACACCTTCTGCCAAGGCAACCCTGCAGATGCCAAAAGGCCTCCCTGGTTGAAAAAAACTCAACTGATATAAACAACACAATGACGACAGCTCTGAAAGCACAAGGTAAGACGTAAAGTAGCACTTTGTATTGTATGTAATACTTTGTATTTGCAATGTTGCCTGATGATTCTTAACATATGAAAATTCCTAAGGGGGAATTCATAAAGAGTGTCGTAGACACCCTTTAGGATTCCGTCAGGCCTCCGCACCAAAACTGTCAACACTTGAGCAATAATACACAAACAGGTGCATGGCTAAAGAATTTTGTAGTGGGGTAGGAACTAAGGGACTAGTTGCCCATAAGGCAATCTTGCTTTTAAGTGACAGCATATGCCAGTGGATGGAGTCTATAGCCATGTGTTGTCAATCAAAAGCAAGGTATACCTGGTGGAAAGCTAACTCCACATCACAGTGTAAATATTTGCCAGCAGACCATGGATCTTCAAACTGAGTCCAAATGGCTTTAATGAAGTATGATCACATCATAAGCAAGAGTGCGAACATTTCAGAGTCACGCAGGAGCCCTTCATCAGGCATGTAATGATGTCATCACGTGCCTGACAAAGGGGTCCTGTGTGACTTTGAAACACTCTTGTTTGTGATGTGACCATACTTCATTAAAGCCATGGATTCAATTTGAAGATCCGTGGTATGCTGGCAAATATTTACACGGTGTTAGGGAAGATCCAGTCTCCAGCTGGTGGTTGCTGCAGCACCCAGTATCCTAAAGCCTTTTTCAGGAGAACTTGTATGATGGGAATCTGAATGGTTATCAGCTCCCCATCAGGCTCCACCCACCCAAAAAACGCTATGGCAGTGGAGATTAGTACTTCATCAGGTCCTTCCCCTCCTCCTCTGTGACTTTTCATTTTCCAAATGTGGTCAATGCCATATTTAGGCAATGACATCACCAGTATGTCTTGCCCATTTATTTACCGTCAGCTCTTGGTCAGAGGATTTCCCAGCTGACAGCTGGATGGGGCCAGGGATAGAGCCCTGTGCGAGAAGCTGTTACATTCATTAAAGCTTCCCAACACAGACATGCCTTGCTCTGAGTACTGGTCTTAAGTAGAGATGAGCTCAGGTACAGTATATTCAGACTCAAGTCTGTACCCGCCTGAGCTGTTCTGCAGGGAAGTTGCCAATTATGACATCCAATTACAGAAAGCAGAGGCATTTCTCGCCACCGCACTTATGCAAGGAGCATATATAAATGGGCTGAAAGGCAGATAATGTCTCCACCACCTATGATTGGCTATTGACTTTCACAGCTTTCCAATGGGATAGCTCAAATGGGTCCAAACACGCCTAAGCTCATCCTTGGTTCTTTGCTTGCCTGAATTAGGGTAGTTTTAAAGAAAGCTACTGCCAGAAAACGGTTGTAAATGCTTTACTGAATTTCTCAGAGTATGTTTTAAAATGATAGTTTTTCTTTAACCACTTACTGACCAGTGACATACCGGTTCATCACCAGATTGGAAAGGGGAAATTTTGGTCATCGCTGCTGCAGTGACCGGTATATCATTTTTTATCTTTTTCTGTTAGGGACAGCCATTCCCCTTAATGTAAATGTAATCCTAGTAGCTAAGAAGCCACAGGATACTTTTTCAGGCAGCAGAAGGGGGGGGGGGGGGGGAGCCCTGTAAGGATGCAACCAGCGTTATCCAATTCCCGGGACACAATTAGAGGAGAGATCTGGGACCCGAAGATCTTTCCATAAAGAAGACCTGTCACAGCCCATGCTATCACAAGGGATGTTCATCTCTAATAACAGCAATAAAAGAAATAAAAAATAAAAAAAAATGTAAAGATACAGCATACAAAAAAATGAAAACGTCAAGTGACCCCATTCCCCCATGCAAATGTAAATGTGCGCGTAAGCAAACAGAGATCGCACTACACATGCAAGGTTTTGCAGCGAACATCAGAGCAACCAAAATCATTGTAGTGCTAGAACTCCTCTAACTCTAAACTGTAAACCTGTAAAGGCTTTAAAAGCATTGCCTATGGACATTTTTTAGGCACCGTAGTTTGGTGCAGTTCCACGGACGTACACAGGTTCATAGTGTACCATGTTTGGTATCTATTTACTCAGAGTAACCTCATCTTTTATATTTTAACAAACAATTGGGCATTATATATGTATGTGTGCATTAAAATTCATTAAAGTGTATCTTTTAAGATTTGCGTTTGAAAAAACGCTGAGCAGATATCATGTGACATAAAAATATGCAACAGCCACCATTGTATTCCCTAGGGCCCCTGATTAAAATTATGTGTGGGGGTTCTTGTTTTCTAGCAAAAAAAAAAAAAAATAATATATATATATATATATATATTTTTTTTTTTTTTTTTTTTTTTTTTTTTTTTTTACATATGTGAGAAGTGTCAGAACTAGCCTGGGGGCTCAAGTGGATAAAGGCCAGGATTTTGATTTATTCACAGAATATACTAGGGTGTTTACAAATAAACACACTTCTGTTCATCATGTCTCCAGAAGTTTTATTTAAAGCATGAAAAAACTGCCCGTCCAAACTGTAGCGTTATTATAAAAATTCATATGACTGCATTAAATATCTTATTTTCATTCACATCTAACATACTCAGATTTTTGCCAGGAAAAATATAGTACACGAACTTTCTCTGATTGATTTCCCAGGTATTTAAGCAACATCCAGCAGACTTACAAATTGGGATTTCCGGATACTTTTAAGGTCTCTGGCCTGAAACTACATATTTGCCTGGGATTTATGCAAGATTCTAGTTCCACGGATGCCAAAAGCCAACGTGACCTGAAGCATTACTGTTACCTAGAAGCTCAGTATCAAACACAACAAAAACCGACAGTAATAGAAATGTGAGATAGGTGAAGATAACATTTCCAAAGGTAGTCTCACCTCCATTTATGCATATTGTACAAGGTAAGTAAACTGATCCTAACATTTGTAACCCCAGTTCATTCTTTAGATGAAAAGCTATGATAATTTGAAAAAACTCAACCAAAGATCCCCCCGGATCTTCTTAACATCTACTGTATGCTTATTAACCACTTCAGCCCCGGACCATTTTGCTCGCCAAAGACCAGACCACTTTTTGCGATTCGGCACTGCGTCGCTTTAACCGACAATTGCGCGGTCATGCGACTTGGCTCCCAAACAAAATTGACGTCCTTTTCTTCCCACAAATAGAGCTTTCTTTTGGTGGTATTTGATCACCCCTGCGGTTTTTATTTTTTGCGCTATAAACACAAATAGCGCAACAATTTTGAAAAAAAAAACGCATTATTTTTTACTTTTTGTTATAATAAATATCCCTCAAAAATATATATATAAAAAAAAAATTTTTTCCCCTCAGTTTAGGCCGATACATATTATTCTCCATATTTTTGGTAAAAAAAAAAAATCGCAATAAGCAATTGATTGGTTTGCGCAAAAGTTATAGTGTTTACAAAATAGGGGATAGTTTTATGGCATTTTTGGCGGACACATCGGACATTTTTGGGACCAGTCATTTATACAGCAATCACTGCTATATAAATGTAGTGATTCATGTGTAAATGACACTGGCAGTGAAGGGGTTAACCAGTGGGTGGCAGTGTAGGGGTTAAGTGTTCCTAGGGGTGTATTACTAACTGTTGGGGGCTAGGCTTTCATTTAGTGAACACTGATCTCTGCTCCAATCACATGGAGCACAGATCAGCATCACTAGTTGCTAGGCAGAACGGGGAGATGCTGTTTACAATGGCATCTCTCCGTTCAGCCGCCCCATGAGATGATCGCGGGTATGCCCACGGCAATCAAGTCCGGACTCATGGGGGTCCCAACCAGCACGCGAGCGCACCACTGGCAGCGCGCTCGCGATGGCAGGGCGGCATTAAAGATTGGACGTACCTGCATGCCAATATGCCTGCCTGTGCCATTCTGCAGACGTACATCGGCGTGCGCTGGTCGGGAACTGGTTAAATAAGTAATCCTCAAGTGAAACTGCCTTTCAATAGGACCACCTGCCCGCAATATGTACTGCAGACAGGCAGGCTGTACAGGCAGAGTGATATACTGGTATGTCGCTATCTGTTCCTGAGTTTAGTGTGCCCACATGCACACCCCCTCCAGCCTACACCCACTGTGATTGTGCACAGGGGGAGTCTGTCAGCAGGTCCCAGCCATCGTGGCTCGGACCTACTGATTGGTTGTGTCCAATCAGCACACAGCCCTGTGTTGATAATCAACACAGGGCTCTGTACAGAGGGAATGACCTCTAAGTTTCTTATCCCTACAAAACCGGGATAAGAAACAAAGAGATCTTTAATAAAAAAGCAGTACATAATACACACATAACACATTGTTAAGCACACATTTAACCCCTTGATCACCCTAGATGTTAACCCCTTCCCTGTCAGTGTCATCAGTACAGTGACAGTATATGTATATTATCACTGCTCACTGTATACGCATTACTGGTGATGTCAGAGGCAGTTAGTCTGTTCATTTCAGTCTCTTAACCAAAAGACATGTAGCAGACATGTATACATTTTGGCCAAAATGTATGGATTTTTTTTTATTGGATAAGTTTTATAGCAGAAAGTTAAAAATATATTTTTTTTTAAATTTCAGTCTTTTTCGTTTATATAATAAAAAACCCAGTGGTGATTAAATACCACCAAAAGAAAGCACTATTTGAGATATTAATATTGTTTGGGTGCAGCATTGCACGGTCACACAATTGCCACCTGACCACTTCAACCCCGGAAGGATTTCCCCCCTTAATGACCAGGCCATTTTCTTTGATACGGCACTTTAACTGACAATTGCGTGGTCATGTGATGCTGTACCCAAACGGAATTGACATCCCCCCCCCCTACAAATAGAGCTTTCTTTTGATGGTATTTGATCACATCTGCCGTTTTTATTTTCTGTGCTATAAACAAAGATTTGAAGAAAAAAAAGTAACTTTTTGCTAGAATACATATCCATAAAAACAAAAAACAAAATGTATTTAGACCGATCTATATTCTTCTACGTATTTTTGTTAAAAAGTAAAAAAAAAATTAAAATAGGTGTATATTTGTTTTGCGCAAAACGTATCACGCCTACAAATTATGGGATAGATAAAGGGACTTTTATTTTTTATTGTTTTTACTAGCAATGGTGGAGATCTGTGATTTTTAGTGAGACTGCGACATCTGATCCCAAAAGACACTTTTTGGAGACCAGTGCTATAAAAATGCACTGATCAATGTAAAAACCCTGGCAGGGAAGGAGCTAACAGTAGGGGATGATCAAGGGGTTAACTGTGTTCCCTGGGTGTGTTCCAACTGTAGGGGGGGGGGGGTGGACTGGCAGGGACATGACAGAGATCACTGTTCCCGATCACTGGGAACAGTAGATCTCTGTCATGTCATCTGACAGAATAGGGAACCGCCTGGTTTACAAAGGCAAATTCCCATTCTGCCTCTGTACTAGGCGATCATGGGTCAATTGAGGACATAGAGTGCGCCTGACCCACGGACAAGCTCCTGCTGCTATCGTGCCTGCGCGAGCCACCATTACCTGGTCACGAAGGGGGTAAAACCTTCTGGAGCTGAAGTGGATAATGTTCTCACTTTGTATCTTTTCCTCCAAACCAACAGAGTGCAGTATTGTGCTTGCAATAGTCTGCTGCATAGACTTCTATAGACTGCCTGTACATTAGGTTTATGGATGGAGTAACAAGCAGCCTATAAAAGTATATGCAGGTGGCCAGCCCAATAGCAAGCTCATCTGGCTCAGAGACACAAATGATGTAAACAAACTGGGAAGTGCTGCAGGCTTGAGGCTGCTGCATTAAAATATTATATATATATATATATATATATATATATATATATATATATATATATATATATATATATATATATATATACACTGTATTTATTGGCATATAACACTCACCCTTTCACCCTGAAAATTGAATGCAAATAGCATGTGCGTGTTATAAAAGGCAATACTTAAATTTTAGCTGCCTCAGGGGGACGGGGGGGGGGGGGGAGGCGGGGGCGCCATCAGATTACATACAGTGAGAATCTCCTGTTTACTTGTAATAGGAAGTCTTGTCTCCTGGGCCGCCTTTGGACCACTGTTCTGTCTATCATAGGGGATTTTCACTGTATGTAATCTGCGCTGATTCCTCCCCCCTCCCTGTCCCCTCTAGGCTGCAGATGGGCATCAATTAGGCTGCACTGATGGCAATAGTGAGGCTGTTGCATGGATGGCAATGGTGAGGCTGCTGCATTGATGGCAATGGTGAGGTTGCGTTGATGGCACTTGTGAGGCTACAGATTGGCACTGATCAGGCTGCATTGATGGCAATGGTGAGGCTGCAGATGGGCACTGACCCTTATTTTGCTTCAAAGTTCCTTATTTAAAATGTACGTTTTCTTCCTGAAACTTCCCTCTTAAAATGAATGTGCGTGTTATACGCCGATAAATACGGTAATACTTAAATTATTTAGTTTTTAAATTAAAATGTTATGAAACCCTAAAACATGCTCTTGAAGGTGTTACTAAAGCCAGGACCCTGCATTCACTATATCTAGTCTCCCACAGTACACAGAACATGGTAATTATTTACTATTTTAGTAAATAAAAACTGCTAAATGCCTTTTTTCATCAGCAGTTAGAGCAGTCTTGGGACTTCTATGAGTATCTGGTTAAAGCTTTTTAGGAGGAGTTTCCATTCTCCCACGATTGTCCAATGAGAATGTAGGACCCCTGACCCTCTGTCTGGATTGGCCCTGTGCTGATCACCCAAGAAAAAAAAAAAAACTCTAGCAATATCCACCAAACTGAGCATATTCAGCTTGTCCATTGGCTCTGTAAATATCAGGTTATTTTTTTGGAGACAGTAGAAGGAGATGATCAGAGAGACAGAATCAAACAGCCTTTTTACACAATGCAGGGGATTAACCCCTTAGATTCCACTGTGAGTATAACAAGCATGCTTTACTGCATATACTGATTTTACTGTTGTGGGTTTAGTAACACTTTAATACATTGCAGCTTACCATTTCTTAGATGTGGTGGCTGTACGAATTCTTTTAAGATTTCCTTCTTTTTTATTTCACCTGGTTATCCGGCCAGAAAGTCTAATTTTTTTACAACTGTGGTAACTTTGATAAAACATGTTACATGCTACACCCCTATTTAGGATGTGACATGTAACAAAAGAGCACCTGTCCGTGCCCCCGATCCCTCATTGTGACAGCGAGCAGGGGATCCTCTCCCCCCACCCACTGCCATAATTCAAACAGCATGGTCGTGCATGAATCAACTACCATCTTCTACTGCGGCACATAGCTTGTAGTTCTCCATAAATTGTGAGGACCTTGGTCAAGCACTCTTGTAGTTCATTGATTGATTCTACCTGTAGTGCAGTAATGGTCTCTCAAGACAGGAGGTATGAGCAAACAGCTGACAGAGTCTACAGGATCATGACACTGCACCCACAATCTGCTAAACGTGGATGCAAGGATCAAAAAAATAAATAAATCTTTTTTTTTTTACCTGCAAAAAGATGTGCATTTATAATTTTTTTTGATCAATGGTAAACTTAGACTTTAGGCTTTGTTCCCACTAATACGACTTGTCATGCGACTCTGGACACAAAGTCGCATGTCAAAAGTCACAGCCCATTGATTTCAATGACACCCATTGCCATCTATGCAACTTTGAAAATCAAGGACATTGAAATGGTTCCTGCGCTACTTAGATGTGACTTTTGATGCGTCTTTGATCCAGAGCGTAAAGTTGCATCAAAGTCACACACAAAATCGCATGACTTTGGGGTCGCAATGGTGGAAACGTAGCCTTAACAGACCAACCTGTCCTGCAAAAGTGGCATCTAGAGATTTGAGACAGACAAACCAATTACCACTGACAGTGGTCAATTTTTATTCATGTTAAAAACTAAATCCCAAAAGGGAAAAAAAAACTGGTGCTGTTAAGTGCTTAAAAAGTGTGTGCTGGAGGTCAGCTTTAGGTTCATCCAACAGCTAGAAAAACAAAGAGAGGGACTTTTCAGGTGCCACTTTACAAATACAAATTACAATTAAACGTTGGTATAAAAATCTAATTTTTATTTTACCAGAGATGTAGTTCTTATTTAAAACACCTTAAAATATAAGATGGAAAGTACAGAAAGAAATAAACCCTTCAGATAACACAATACGTTTCAACCTACTATATAAATGCTTAACCAGTTCTGTTTTAGGCCCCATGCACACGAGACGCTGTTAAACGCGTGTTCAGAGGCAGTTGGGCACTTTTTTCAACTGCTCCTGAACTCATTCAATGTTATCCTATATGTCAATGTACACAGTCTCGTTTTTTGCCGTTTTTATGCAGTTACGTTCCAGAAGCAAAAAAATGGGTTCAGACGCAAAAGTTTCCACGTTTCAGACGCAAAACACGGCAAAACGTGTTCGTTTATAAGCGTTTTTAAAGGTGACCTATTTTTTTACATTAAAAATGGCAGGTGACGCGGCAAGTAACGTGGCAAGTGACGTGGCAAGTGACATGGCAAGTCGACAATCCACAACTTGTGGCAGGTGACGTGGCAAGTGGACAATTCACAACTTGTGGCAGGTGACGTGGCAAGTGAAGTGGCAAGTGGACAATCCACAACTTGCGGCAGGTGATGTGGCAGGTGACGTGGCAAGTGATGTGGCAAGTGGACAATCCACGACTTGTGGCAAGTGACATGGCAGGTGGCAAGTGACGTGGCAAGTGGACAATCCACAACTTGTGGCAAGTGACATGGCAGGTGGCAAGTGACGTGGCAAGTGGACAATCCACAACTTGTGGCTGGTGATGTGGCTGGTGATGTGGCAAGTGGACAATCCACAACTTGCGTCAGGTGACGTGGCAGGTGACTTGGCAAGTGGACAATCCACAACTTGTGGCAAGTGACGTTGCAGGTGATGTGGCAAGTGATGTGGCAAGTGACGTGACAAGTGGACAATCCACAACTTGTGGCAGGTGACGTGGCAAGTGATGTGGCAAGTCACGTGGCAAGTGGACTATCCACAACTTGTAGCAGGTGCCGTGGCAAGTCACACGCTAAATACAAGTACACTGCTGCTCTCACAGCTGCTGCTACTCACTCTGGTCTCACAAAATTGCTGAAATAGTTAATACTGTTTTTTGAGCTTGGGGAGGGTCTATGATGTCAGCTTAACTAAACGCTTCTAGGCGCCAACACGGTAAATTGCGGCAAAACGTGCGTTTCTAAATGCCGGTTTCAGCTTTTAAAAACATGTCCAGCAGAGTTTGCATCTGCGTCTCGTGTGCATGAAGCCTAAGAGCAAATTTTTAAATTTTTTAAACATGTATAAATCAGTATTTTTGGTCATAAAATTACTTAAAACACTCAGAATTACATATTTTCTGAAAGCAGAGACACTGCAGAATAAAAAGACAAACATTTTTTTTTTTTATTATTTGCACAATATTTGCATGCAACTGTTTATCACACACATTTTGATGAAACAATATAGTAAAAACTAATTTGAATACTCACATACACAATATAATACCCAATGTTTTGGTAAAATATCAACAATGGGTGTGCATTGAGTAAATAGCTACCAAACATGTCAAGTCTTAAAATTGTCGTGAAAAACAACAGTACCCCAAAATCTCCAAAAGCACTGCTTTAAAAGCCTTTAGTGCTCATCAGTTAAGGGCTCATGTACACTTTTACAAGAGTTTAGAAGCTGATGCGGTTAGGGAAGGTTCAATCTCCAGCTCCTGAATGTGTTAGAATCTCGTTCAGGATAGGAACGTTTTGACTGCTGGCTGAAAAATGCAGCACCCCAAAGGGTCTGGTATGGTTTTTAAGGGGAACCCCGCGCCAAAATTAAAAAATCAATACGAGATCCTTAGCCAATCATGCAACCTGGCAGGCCGCAGGAAAAGAGGGGGGGGGGGGCGATAATACCCCCCGAACCGTACCAGGCCACATGCCCTCAACATGGGGAGAGTGCTTTGGGGTAGCCCCCCAAAGCATCTTGTCCTCATGTTGATGGGGACAAAGACCTCATACCCACAACCCTTACCCGATGGTTGTGGGGGTCTGCGGGCAGGGGGCTTATCGGAATCTGGAAGCCCCCTTTAACCACTTAACAAGCGGCCCATAGCCGAATGACAGCTACAGGGTGGTTGCTTAACTCTGGGAGGGCGTACAGTGACATCCTCCAAGAATCACACTCTCGCGCGCCAAGAACATCCGTGAACGCCGGGTCCAGAGGACCCATCGCATTACGAATCACAGTAAACGCCCACTCATCGCAGCCGTTTACCATGTGACCACCCTGTCAAATGACGGAGGGATCACTTGTAAAGAGACAAACATGTAAGCAAACATGTCAAGACGCCAGTACAGTGTGAGAGGGGAGAGAACGGTGGCAGCAGCACTGTGGGCTAGATCTGTAGTGCCCACATCGCTGCTCCGTAACAATTGACTCTGCAATACCCTGCCATACTCGGTGATACCCTGCAATACCCAGCCACTCTCTGCAATACTCGGTGATGCTCTGCAATACTCGGTGATGCTCTGCAATACTCAGCCATGCTCGGCCGTAGTCGGCCTCTGCATGTGGCCAGACTGTGGAAGTCTCACACATGCAGCTACAGGCATCATTCAGATATCAGCTTTTTCTGCCGGTGATTTTTTACACCATAAGAATGATCATAGTGGCTGTTCCACTGCTTGATCATTCTTACGGGAGGCAAGAGGGGACACCCCCCTCCCTGCCACCCTTTGATGCTTCTATCGACTCACCGCTACGATCAAAGCCAGGATAGTTTTCTTTTATTTTTATTTCAGGCTTCCCAGCCTAGAGGTGAGATGTGGGGTCTTATTGACCCCATATCTCACTATAAAAAGAGGACCTGTCATGCCATACTCCTATTATAAGGGATGTTTACATTCCTTGTAATAGGAATAAAAGCGATCAAAAAATTTATTTTTGGGAAAAAAGTGTCAAACTAAAATAAATAAAAGTAAAATGAACAATAAAAAAAAAAATCCTTTTAAAGCGCTCCGTCCCCGTGAGCTCGTATGCAGAAGCAAACGCATACGCAAGTCCCACACACATATGAAACGGTGTTCAAACCACACGTGAGGTATCGATGCGAACGTTAGAGCAAGAGCAATAATTCTGGCCCTAAACCTCCTCTGTAACTCAAAACATGTAACCAGTAAAAAAATTTAAAGCATCGCCTATGGGGATTTTTTTAAGTAGCAAAGTTTGGCGCTATTCCACGAGTGTGTGCAATTTTGAAGGGTGACATGTTGGGTATCTATTTACTTGGCGTAACTTCATCTTTCACATTATGCAAAAACATTGGGCTAACTTTGCTGTTTTGTTTTTTTTTAAAGCAAAAAACTTTTTTTCCCCAAAAAAAAAGCGTTAAAAAAATTGCTGCGCAAATATAAAGCGAGATAAAAAGTTGCAACAACCGCCATTGTATTCTCGAGGGTCTTTGCTAAAAAAACATATATAATGTTTTGGGGTTCTATGTAATTTTCTAGAAAATAAAAGATGATTTTTACATGTAGGGGAGAAATGTCAGAATTGGCCTGGGTGCTCCAGAACACCTGATGGCGCTCCCTTCATGTTGGGCTTCTGTATGTGGCCACGCCGTGTAAAAGTCTCACACATGTGGTATTGCCATACTCGGGAGTAATAGCAGATAGTGTTTTGGGGTGTAATTTGTGGTATGCATATGCTGTGTGTGAGAAATAACCCAATTTTGTGAAAAAAAGCTGAAAATTGGTCTGGTTAGGAAGGGGTTTTAAGTGCCCAGTGGTCAAGTGGTTAACAAGGGGACCCCCAGATCCTGGCCTCCACCCCCACATGTGAAATGGTAATGGGGTACAAATATACCCCTACCATTTCACACAAAAAAAAGTGTAAAAATGGTAAAAATGACAAGACGCGGCTTGGGACAAGTCCTTTATTAAAAAATATAAAAGTCCCACGAAGTCCATTCATCTTCTTCTCTCGTTCCGTGAACCAAAAAAGAGAAAAAAAAAAAATCCACGACCAACCCGTCTCCATGGGGACTTCCCTATGGCTTTCCCCAGGGGAGTCAGAGGGGGGCTGGGCCACCCGGTTACATCCCATGGAGGCGAGTCGGTCATGGCTTTTTCTCTTTTTTGGTCCGTGGAGCGAGAGAAGAAATACCTCCCGATGTTGAGGGCATGTGGCCTGCTACAGTTCAGGAGAGGGGGCACTCTCTCATCCCCCTCTCTTTTCCTGTGGCCTGCCAGGTTGCGTGCTCGGATAAGGGTCTGGTATGGTATTGAGGGGGAATTTTTTTTTAATTTTGGCACGGGGTTCCCCTTAAAATCCATACCAGACCTGAAGGGCCTGGTATGGAATTTGGGGGGCCCCCCACGCATTTGTTTTTTAAATTTTGGTTTGGGGTTCCCCTTAATATTCATACCAGACCCAAAAGGGACTGGTAATCGACTGGGGGGATCCCATGACTTTTTTTTCAATGACTTATCTGTATTGCTGGGACCGACAATTCATTATAGCCACGTGTACTTTTAAATTACTTTTTTTCCTTTAGAAATGTTATTTTGTGCAGGGACTGTTATAAACATGGGAAATCTGCGCCACTTTACAGGCATACTATAGACATCCCCAGGTACGAAATTTAAAGGAAAATTTCACTTTAAGCATTATTAAAATCACTGCTCCCAAAAAAAACATCAGTTTTTAAAACTTTTTTTTGCATTGATACGTGTTCCCTGGGGCAGGACCCGGGTCTCCAAACACTTTATGACAATACCATGCATTTAAGCCTTTAAAATTAGCACTTTTGATTTCTCCCATAGACTTTTAAAGAGTGTCCTGTGGCTTTCAAAGTTGCCGCAAACACCCCAAATTGTTCAATATTTGGTGAACACCCAATGTTCGAGATGAACTTAGGTTTGACTCATACTGGTAAGCCACAACTGTTTTAATACCACTTTAAAGTGGAAGTAAACCCATCGATTTAAACAGTTTAAAAAAAACGGAATGCCGGGAATGCTAACTGCACATTGGCTGTGCTCTCAACAGAACTGTCAAACCAGCCAATGGCTGGTGTCATAACGGATCACATGTGCAGCACCGTGGAAGCTGAAGATTAAACAGGGGTAAAGATGGCAGCTCCCATGGATGAAAACGATAGGGTAGTTTACTTCCACTTTAACGATAAATGTTGGGGAGGACACGAGGAGCGAAGATGAAATTTTAATTACAGATTCAGAAAAAACTTTAACGATGCTCCCTATGGAACAGGCTCAATGAAAGCAGTACAAGGTACAATGATAATGTGCAAAGTGCAGTGACCCAGTAAAGTTTCATTATACTGACTACAGAATAGAGAAAAAGATGACACTTTCTGGTTTTAGTGGATTACAATTCTGTACAGACAATTTCTGCCTTGCTGAACTCCCCCATTAGTGTGATCAAATTTATTTAACGTAACAGAATTAATTGCATACTTAACACACACACTTTAAATCATAACAAAAAAACAGGGAGGAAAGCACACTCGGCGGGAAAGTAAATATAAGCTTATTTTAATGGATACTCGGGGGGGTAGACATTGTTAAAATTGCCTCCTAAGAAATCTAGCTGTCATTCATATCCAGTTTTTATATTTGCTGCATTGTATGCACCAGGCCAGTCACTCGTATTACTTTAGACAAAGACTGACAAGTAACCAGCCTTCAGGTTTCTCTACTTTATGGTGCATCTCCTGGAATGTGCCATGTAGAGCACTGTGATGCATTTTTACAAAGTATCACTTTGTTTGCTTTTTTCTATAATTTTTTTTATTTAAATGTCACAAAATAATATCTCTCATGTCTCAAGCATCTCATGCTGCTGTGTTGTGCAAGAATGCAGACATGTTACATTCTTACACAACGCACATCACCACCAGATTGTATGTGCCTTTCTGTTGAACCAATACTAATCAGTGATGATCAACGCAGCGTAACCTGGTGTGAACAAGTCCTTAATCCTCCAATAGAGACACCTGTTCTGGTGTAAATGATCTAAGCAGAGAATTCAACTCAATTTGGGGACATTTTCTCTCAATATCTCTCGAAGTAGAAAAAAAAAAAGACAGGAAATATAACTCAAATGAGATTTCCCTCACTCTAACCAAAACTATAAAAAAAAAAAAAAAAAAAAAGATTTGCCTTTACATGCACTTAATAAAAAAAAATGGCAAGAGACGTTCAGGATATAAAAAAACAAAAAACAAAGACGTATACTCCCCTCCAGTACTAATTGGAGCACTGGGCTGTGAAGGGGGCAGGAGGGGCTGGCTCATTGCTGAGAGGCGGCTACCAGGTGGCAGTCCAGGTATGTGGGTGGATCCAAACCATACGGTCAGTATCTTTCCCAACCCTTGACCAGTGACTTCAGCCGACAGTGGGCTTTAGCTCATTCTGCACTCCATCCATAGGATGTGATCTATGGGAGAAGTATGACCAAAAACGCTTTGGCCATGCTTCTCCTTTAAAAATTGGTATATTAAAAATTAGGAACTTTCAAATCAATAGTACACATAATGTATCACAAAACAGAATCACTGTATTAAATGATCAAATATTGTCAGGAGGTACACTAATTACTCTGCTTGTTTAAATGTTTTTCTAATTTGTAGTGCTGGTATTAACACATTCTGCAATTACACTGTATACCGTGTTTGGAGAAAGCAACATTTAATGAAATCATTATCACCTTCTTTTATGGTGTAAAGCGTAAACAACAGTTGCCATAAACATTAATACTGAAAGTAATAAAAAGGTTTCACCTTGAGTGTCGCATATGAGATGGTTTACTTAATATACCAAAACAGTGCATAAAGTAGCCTCCTTAATCAACAATTTAATTTCATAGGTATAAAACCCATACACTATCAAATGTATTTCTTAATACAACAACAAATTTTTGTTCAATTCTTCAAGACGTACTGGATGATTTACACATTACTAGACATTTTAGGTATGGGAGGGTTCCCCAAGGAATTCAGTGACCAAATTGTTGCAAAAAACTAAGTGATAGAATATGAATATTGAGATATATATATATATATATATATATATATATATATATATATATATATATATGTGTGTCGGGGTATGGGCATTACCCCCAGCAGCTATCAAACACCAGCCAAAGGGATGGGATCTAGGCAGGCCAATATGTGTATGTGGCCCCGCCCCTTTCTTAAACAGCTCAATCACTGGCTGGCGTTTGATAGCTGCTGGATCCCACCCACAACCCAACATCACCTCTGAATTTTGACAGCAGGTCTCTCTCTGCATTCAGTTGCATGTCAGTTTCACACAGTTACACTACTCAGTGTGAAACCTGCTAGTGCCAATCAGTGCTTCCAATCAGTGCCATCTGTCAGTGCCAATCAGTGCCACATGCCAAGGCCAATGTTTCCAATCCATGCCACCTGTCAGTGCCAGTGTTTCCAATCAGTGCCACCTAATATCAGTGCCAGCCAATGCCACTTATTAGTGCCAGCCAATGCCACCTATCAGTGCCAATCAGTGTTTCTAAATCAGTGCCACCTACCATTGCCTATCAGTGCCGCCAATAAGTGCGAGTGCTTTCAATCAGTGTACTTTAGTGTACTGAGGATATCAAGTGTGTGGCAGAGTGTCAGGAGCAAGCAGGGGGGAGTGGAGTGGGTACGTTTATGAAATAAAGGGGGAAAAAAAACGGCCTAAAATATCAGCCGCAAAAATCAGCATCAGAAAAATCGGCCGCCCCGATTTCTAAATATCGGTATTGACCAGAGAAAAACTCATATTGGTCGATCTCTAATATCAACTGGTAGGAAGCCTCTAATGCTGCACTATAAAACACAGGTCAGTTAACAGTTATACCTACACAGCCAAAAGGATAATGATGGAGGTAGAATGACGACATCAATTTTGAAATTCTGAACACTATATGCTTGATTAGTAGCCCACAGTACTAGATAATGAGCAATGCAATAACCAATTCTCATATTAAGCCCAGAAATAACTAAGGTCAATGTCTTTTATTAATCATGTCTGCATCATTTGGAGGGGCTGACCTACTTTTAGAAATAAAAACAAAACAAACTTTAATTTAACCCTCAAGAAATAGAATAAGGAGTGTGTAAAAGAATAATTGTAGCTTTAAAGCAAGATAGTCTTGTAGGCACCCCTCTCGCTAATGTCAAAGAGTGGTCAGCATCAGTCCTGAACTATGTATGGGGATATAGGAGGCCCATTCACATTCCAGCGCTGAACAGAGGAGGACCAGTGGGTGGGCTGTCATGGGATCATGGGAAAAGGCCATTTCAGTCTCATCTCATCCCTTAAAAAAATGTATTTTAGTATCCTGTATCAGCTGAGGACATATGGGGGGGGTTGGGTGGGATATACATTTTGTTACTTTCTGGGGTTCACATGAAAACCTCTCTATTAAAGACTGTAAAACTATGCACATTTCTACTCTTCAGTCTCTCTGATGTTGCACAAGCAGTGACCAGGAGTATCCACTTTAGTCATGCTTTGTGACTTAATAATGTAGTAAGAGCACAAAAGATAAAGACATCTCCAGTAAATACTAAATGTTGGCACTCTATATAGATAACACCGTTGTAAATGGGAGTTTTGGAAGCTTGCATTTCAATACCGTATCTTATGTGCAGAGCAGTGTGAAAAGCTATCTAAACAGGCATTAAACCTGCCGCTCATCTTTCAGTCATTTGTTTAAACAAACTTAATGAGGCTACAAGGACATACAGTATGTTACTCAACAGACTAGACAAGCAAAAGTCAGGGCACAATATGGAAACAGAAAAATAAATGTATTGCAAGTCATACAATTTCCATTTAGGAAACAAAATGTAAAAATGCAAAAAGATGTAATATATATATATATATATATATATATATATATATATATATATATATATATATATATACACACCTACACATACACACACTAATAATATATTCTAACAGACTACAAAGAAAACAAATTTAACAAAAAAAAGTAAATGTTACCTTTAGCTGGATTCACTTGTATTCCCGATCTGTAAAGCATTTCTTCGTTTTTCCAATCCCCATTTCTAACAGCAGTTTTCAGTCCGTAAAAAACAATTAATGAAGCAGCGGCATAAAATATGAGGCTTTTGAGAAAGCTTTTTTGGGCCTTAATATAAAGAGCTCTGGCCCCCATGGTTATTAGTAAACAGAATCCCATACTAGGAATATAGAGTACACGCTCTGCAATAACAAAGCCGACATAGAAAAATAGATTACTAGCGGGCACAAAAGGAACTATCAATAGTGATAAAGCTAAAACAACGATGTTTTCTGTAGAAGGAAGTTGCAATCCATGGTTGATATGGTTTTTTACACCATTTTCAAGTTTTGATACAATGCTAGTCCTCTGCTCTGTTGTCTTGTATTCCAAATCTGAGTGACAGCTATGGCCATTAGTATTCTGCTTGCCATTCATGAACACTTTCCCATTGCATTCTCTTTTTATACCCGAGCTCTTGAGACTTGTGTAGGCAAGAAGGAAGAGTAAAATGTAAAAGGCCACAGTGTGTATATTCCTCCAGTCAATGAGTGATTTAATCAGAGGCACAGCATCCATTGACCAATCAAAGCTGAGTGTGTCAGGGCAAAAAAGCAGCCACAGGTTCTTAGTTGGCAAGTATAGGAAGGTCAGAGTACGTGTGAGCAGATTTTCACAGTCCGCTGCTGGGTTGTCAGAGTTCGAGAAACTTGGCGGCATGTTTCCCATCCAGTAAAAGCGCACACCCAGCAATACAGCTCCCCAGGCGACCAAAAGGCCAATACTAAGAACGAAAGACAAGTTCTTGCTCTGAAACCAAAAGACAAAGGAGCCATTAGATTACCAATCTTTAAAAAGGTTAAGGAAAGCATGCAATGTATAGGTTAACAAAGACAAAAGGACATAAGAAAAAAAAAAATATTCACCACTATTTAATTTAGCTTTATCATTTGACACATTTCAAACAGAAATTTAGTTTATGGCAATTTTATAAAGTAAATTCAAAAAGCACACAGTTTTTTACATTTATTTTTACCATCAATAACTCCAAGATAGGTTAATATAATAAACTTATGCAGAAGCAAGTAAAAACAAAATCAATATAGTGCAAAAGTAGATGAGGTCCAAGACATAACAAACCAGATCTTAGTTTGCTCTAAGTTAATCAAAACTGCTACAGAGAAAAATACGCAGTGTGCTTGCTGACCTCCCCTGAAATTGGTTGGCTGTCTCTGGCTTCTCCCTTTTCTGTGTCATTTTTGGGACAGGCATGTAGATTAGCAAGAGTGCAGTCAGTAATGCACTCCAGATCTGCATGCCTGTTCCAGGTCTAGTACTTGGAAGATACAGAAATACCTAAATCAGCAGCCAGGCAACAAGCCTCCACAGGAGAGATCAGCAGAAGGTTTCCATTAAAGTGGTTGTACAGTCTTTTTCTTAACTTTTACCTACAGGTAAGCCTATAATAAGGCTTACCCGCAGGTAAAATTAGTATCTCCTAAACCTGTACGGTTAAGAAGATATTTACATTTAATGCAGCCGCTGACGTCATGCGATGCATGCGCGTTTAAGACCCGGCTGAAGGTTCGGCAGAACTGGCAGACCTTGCCGGGAAAAAAAAAGACTCCCTCACGTATGCGCGGGAGTGATGTATCACGGCTTCAGCCACTCACAGCGCCGGAGCCACAATACACGGAAGCCCCGTTACCCGGAAGACACGCTAAGGCAACATGTCAGCTCCCTCGGCATGGATCGGGCGAGATACCGACGTCTCGTTCTACGTTGAGTATTTCATAATGAGCTGCATACTAGCTCATTATGCCTTTGCCTTGCAGGTTTTTTTGTTTTAAAAAAAAAAAGTGCGGGTTTACTCCCGCTTTAAGAAAAACCCCTGGATGCTATGAATAACTGAACCTGCACTGTATTACTAAAAATCTGGACATATTTTTCTGCATGGATATAAAAATACTACAAATATTGAGCATATAGATCAGGGGTGTCCAACATGCATCCCAAGACGGCTATGAATGCAGCCCAACACAAAATTGTAAACATCTTAAAATGTAAATTTTTTTTTTTTGGGGGGGGGGGGGATTATTTGGAAAAATGTGTTAATGCTTAGCAAACACATGTGGCCAAGGAAAAAAATAAAGTGTCTCTTCACTGGACTTGTATACGTTTTATCTTCCCAAAGAAAAATCCCCCACTCTTCTCAATCACGCCTTATCAGTTTTCGGGAACACCTATATTTGTGAATAACTCATTTCAAGGATGAAGCATGCATAGGGCAAAATTAGAACAAAAATATCTGATGAGCACCTTGAGAATTTATTGAGAAGTGTCACTACATCCATCAAACCTGATATTGGTGCATTCATTTATCAAAAACAAATATCACACTAGGTTTTAGGTTATGTTAATTTTCTTGTAATATTTTTATTATAAAAGTAAAAAAAGTTTTATTACTCTGCTAAGCACATGATCTATATCAGCGATTCTTAACTTGTGATCTCATTCACTTTTTCTGCTCGTCAGCTTTCCTTATTGTTAAATCTCGTACACACGATCGCATTTTCCGCAGACAAAACCTCAGACTTTTGTCCAGAGGCGTGTGCCTGGATTTTGTCTTGCATACAAACGGCAAGGAATTGTTGGCCAACAAACTCGAATGTAGTGACGTGCTACATGGTTTTTCAGCTCTTTAGCGCCACCCTTTGGGCTCCTCCTGCAAATTTTGTGTTAGTAGAAGTTTGGTGAGTGTTAATTAGCGCTTTTCAGTTTGCGCTTTTCAGTTAGTTTCTGAACGGCTGTTTGTCAACCAGACATGTTGCGAAATCGGAGGAGATAACGTGTTATTTATTATTGGCCTTGGAGTTATTGCTTTGACCCAAGTCCAGTCCAGGAACAGAAGGAGGAGGATTTCTTGGACCAAAACTTGGTTGCTTTATTAACGGTGACCAATTATGTCATATGCCTTTGCTGCAGGAGCTCCAGGAAAATAATCCGGATGATTTTCGGAATTATCTCCGGATGGCTGACCCCTGCTTTCACCAACACTTGGCATTTGTGATTCCCTATATTAACAAGTGGAACATATGCATGAGGCTTTTATTTTATTTTTTGTTTGAATAATGATTTCATTTGGTATATTTCTATATTTTTGGATACATAGAATGCACTTTTTGGTTAAGTTCTATTGGCAGATAGTATGTGTAATTTTATTTGTTTTCTTTTTTTTAATGCACAATAAAAAAAAATTGTGGAGAATAATACTTCCCTATGTGTTTTACTTCAAATGCCAGTTTGGGAGTAGGCAGTTATATTTAAAAAAAAAGAAGCATAATATTCTTGATATCACTAGAAAATAAAAGCCTTTTAAAATATGTTTGGCAGAACTCCATCAGTATCACCAGAAAAGCAGCTTCATTATTATCCTAGTAAAGAAGAGAATGTGCGCTGCATTGCTCGGAAAATCCAACAACAGATATTTGTCTGTGGAAAATTTTTAAGCCTGCCATCCAACATTTGTCAGAGGAAAATCCGACAATTGCCCAATGGAGCATACTAATGGTTGGATTTTCTGCCAACAGCCTGTCACCCCCGTCGGAAAATCCAATTGTGTGTATGCGACTTTAGTGTATTTGTGCGGCCCAAGACCATTCCTCTTCTTCCAACATGGCCCAGGAAGGGTTGGTCACCCCTGATCTAGACAAAAGGACACTATTCTCTATAAAATTTTCAAACTGGAAATAAGAAAAAGCAGGGATCTTTTTCTCAGACAATAGGTGCAGGAACTCCCCTTTTCCGAGTCACCCCTTTTCCCCCGCCCCCTACCCACATTTGAGCACTGTCCCTTGGTTCCATCTCCTACCCACCACCCAGTATCACCCCTTTTAGACAATATAGAACAAAGTATAATTTTGTGATGCTAAGTAATTTTTATGGAATTTGGTAATGATAACAAGAAAAGCAGTAAAATAGATCCCCTTTAGCCAGAAACAATAGATCCCTCTAACAACAATGTACCACCCACAAGAAAATACCCCCCCAGCAACAATAGACTCCCGACAGCATTAACAGATCTCTGCACAGCCAGCATTAATAGACTTTCTGGCAGCCAACAATAGACCCCTCCCCCAACAGTAGATCTCCTTCAGTAAAAACTGCCCCCCCCCCCAGCAACATAAGACACACCCCTAGCAACAATAGGTCCAGCACCAGCAACAATAGACCTCCTCAGCAACAATAGACCCCCCCCCCCCTGCAAAAATAGATACCCTCCATCTAGAATAGATCCCCCAGCAGTGAGCATCAATGCCCTGCAGCACACCCAGCACCCCTTGCCATTACACACAGTAAGTCCAGGAGGTGCCGAAACTGCGTTCCCGCTGAAAATAAGCCCTGAGAGAAAGTACCACAAAAACATGTAAACCTGCCAATCATCCTATGATAAAATGTAAATTGGTAGATAGTATAACTATAGCACAACAAATTAAACTGCTTAGGACCACATGCATACCCCAGCAGCTCATGGATCGAAGCACATGGATCAAAACGTTGTTGAAAGACTTTGGTTACATCATTAGAAATCACTTTATAATTAAAACAAATTTAGGGTAAAATCCCTAAACCAGCAGCTAGTACACCATTAGATACAAAACGGTAATATCAAAATACCTAAACTCAAGTGCACCACTCCTAAAACAAAAAGAAAACCCATATCAGTCCAGTATACTGCATGTATCTATAGCAGAAAGCCTATACAAACAATAGAACTTCACCCCAAATTGTAAATTAAATAATCTTCATATAATCTTCATGTTCCCATACCAGGTAATTTTGGAAGCAACATGTAGGGCTGAGCCACCGATCGTGACATCATCACATATTACAGAATCTGAAAGCAATCTGTGCATTCCCCAGGGGAGTTTGATTTGCACAGCGCCATCTACGCTTTTTTATATGCGAGTAGTATTTTTTTTAAACATTGGATACCGTTGATTTTATACTATAGGGAATGTTCTAATTTTTCCATGCGCATTCTCCCGAGTAGCTGCCAATATATATGGCGACGCGTGAAGTGGCGCCATATTTCGAGGACTTGAGCCAATCACTTTCAAGTATATGACTTCTCCCTTTCAAGGTCATAACCTTCTGCTATGCCTCTGACCTGGGCACTGATGTGGGAGCATGGAGTGTGTTGCAAAAAATCTCCAGCCAAAAAAAATTAATTATATAAAGAATATAGTTATATATATTTATATACATGCAAATTTTAATTTGCAATTCAAGGTGGAGTTTCATTCTACTATAGACACAGAAATTGTACTGATATGAGTTTTGTTTCGTTTTTTGTTTTAGGAGCGCTGCACTTGAGTTTGGGTTTACCATTAGATGTCTGAAGGGTGTTCAAAGATCTGTTGTTCCCCACATTTACATAAGTTGATTTTTTAATATAGTTATTACCTAGCGCAGATGGAAGATCAGTAATGTATATAGATTATAGTAAACAAAGTTACATCTCTCAGTTTTCTCAGAACTGTATAATTGCTTCCATTTCCTCATTCAGAAATGGCATTTTCAACTTAAAAGAACATGGAGACTACAGTTTAGTGAAAATAGACATTTTGTGTACAAAGGAGAGGGCTCTATTTCATCTGAACATACATTGTGGGGCTGATTTACTAAAGGCAAATCCACTTTGCACTACAAGTGCAGTCACTTTAGATCTAAGGGGGAGATCTGAAATGAGTGGAAGCTCTTCTGAGTTTATCATCCAATCACGTACACGCAAAAATGCTGTTTTTTATTTTCCTTGCATGTCCCTCTCAGATCTACAGCGACTTTACTTCCAAGTGCACTTGTAGTGCAAAGGGGATTTGCATTTTGTAAATAAACACCACTGTGTGTAGACCACAACTGACACCACAACACATTGGGGTTTATTTACTAAAGGCAAATCCAATTTGCACAGCAAGTGCAATTGGAAGTGCAGTCGCTGTAGATCTGAGGGGGACATGCAAGGAAAATAAAAAAACAGCATTTTTGCTTGTACATGATTGGATGATAAAATCAGCAGAGCTTCCCCTCATTTCAGATCTTCCCCTCAGATCTACAGCAACTGCACTTCCAAGTGCACTTGTAGTGCAAAGTGGATTTGCCTTTAGTAAATAAACCCCAAAATGTCTACACAAAAAAGATGAGTCTACTCAGAATAAGTGTGCTACAACAAAGCAAACGCAAGAAAATTTAGAGCTCCCATCTTGTGACATAATGTGTATAGCAATGAATGATGTGCTGCGCTGGGTCTCTTGCGTGTCTCCACACTTTTAAAAGTATATCTAAACTCAAAAAACTTTTTTTTTTTAAGCCGAGTACATTCTCTACAAGTACAAAAAGTACCTGCTCATTCTGACAGAAATGGCAAGTCTTGTAACTTTCTGTGGACTGAACTAAAATCTCAAACAATGTTATTAGCTTTCTTCAGCTATCTTCAAAGCAAAACACTTCTATATAATGGATGACAATGCTGCTCCTGTATACAGTGGTGTGAAAAAGTGTTTGCCCCCTTCCTCATTTCCTGTTCCTTTGCATGTTTGTCACACTTAGGCCTCATGCACACGAGACGCAGATGAAACCTCTGTTAAAAAAAAGCTGCCGCGTTTAGACGCGTTTGCGTTTAAATGCGTTTATAAAATAACATCATGTAGACCCTCCCCAAGCTCTCAAAGCATTTTTTTAACTATTTCTGCTATTTTGATCAGAGTGAGCAGCAGCAGCATAGAGAGCAGTTGTACACTTGCATTTGCCGTGTCACTTGCCACGGCACCTGCCACAAGTTGTGGATTGTCCACTTGCCACGTCACTTGCCACAAGTTGGGGATTGTCCACTTGCCACATCACCTGCCACGTCACCTGCCACAAATTGTGGATTGTCCACTTGCCACGTCACTTGCCACATCACCTGCCACGTCACTTGCCACGAGATGTGGATTGTCCACTTGCCACGTCATCTGCCATGCCACCTGCCACAAGCTGTGGATTGTCCACTTGCCACGTCACCAGCCACATCACCTGCCACAAGTTGTGGATTGTCCACTTGCCACGTGACTTGCCACATCACCTGCCACGTCACTTGCCACATCACCTGCCACAAGTTGTGGATTGTCTACTTGCCGCGTCACTTGCCACATCACCTGCCACGTCACTTGCCACGTCACCTGCCACAAGTTGTGGATTGTTCACCTGCCACAAGTTGTGGATTGTCCACTTGCCACACCACTTTCCACGTCACCTGCCACGTCACCTGCCACAAGATGTGGATTGTCCACTTGCCACGTCACCAGCCACATCACCTGCCACAAGTTGTGGATTGTCCACTTGCCACGTCCCTTGCCACGTCCCCTGCCACGTCACCTGCCACAAGTGGATTGTCCACTTGCCACATCACTTGCCACATCACCTGCCACAAGTTGTGGATTGTCCACTCGCCACGTCACTTGCCACATCACCTGCCACAAGTGGATTGTCCACTTGCCACGTCACTTGCCACGTCCCCTGCCACAAGTGGATTGTCCACTTGCCACGTCACTTGCCACGTCACCTGCCACAAGTTATGGATTGTCCACTTGCCACGTCACATGCCAGTCACCTGCCACAAGTTGTTGATTTTCCACTTGCCACGTCACCTGCCAAGTCACTTGCCGCGTCACCTGCCAGGTCACTTGCCACGTCACTTGCCACAAGTTGTGGATTGTCCACTTGCCACATCACTTGCCACCTGCCATGTCACTTGCCACAAGTTGTGGATTGTCCACTTGCCACGTCACTTGCCACAAGTTGTGGATTGTCCACTTGCAATTGCAATTGTTTAAAATATTTTTCTAATGGTTTTTCATCATTTGCAATCATTTTTGAGATTTTTAATGTAAAAAAAAAGGTCACCTTTAAAAACGCATATAAACGCAAACGCGGCTAAACGCGGGTGCCGCGTTTAGCCGCGTTTTGCGTCTGAAACGCAGAAATTTTTGTTTCTGAACGCATTTTTTTGCTTCTGGAAAAACGAGATTAAACGCAACTGCATATAAACGGAAAAAAAACGAGACTGTGTGCATGGACACATAGGATAACATTGAATGAGTTCAGGTGCAGTTGAAAAAACTGTCCAACTGCATCTGAACGCGCGTTTAACTGAGTCTCGTGTGCATGAGGCCTTAAGTGTTTCGGAACATCAAACCAATTTAAACAATAGTCAAGGACAACACAAGTAAACACAAAATGCAATTTGTAAATGAAGGTGTTTATTATTAAAGGTGAAAAAAAATCCAAACCATCATGGCCCTGTGTGAAAAAGTGATTGCCCCCCTTGTTAAAACATACTATAACTGTGGTTGTCCACACCTGAGTTCAATTTCTCTAGCCACACCCAGGCCTGATTATTGCCACACCTGTTCACAATCAAGGCATAACTTAAATAGGAGCTGCTTGACACAGTAAGGTCCACCAGAAGATCCTTAAAAGCTACACATCATGCCGAGACCCAAAGAAATTCAGGAACAATTGAGAAAGAAAGTAATTGAGATCTATCAGTCTGGAAAGGGTTATAAAGCCATTTCCAAAGCTTTGGGAATCCAGCGAACCACAGTGAGAGCCATTATCCACAAATGGCGAAGACATGGAACAGTGGTGAACCTTCCCTGGAGTGGCCGGCCGCCCAAAATTACCCCAAGAGGTCAGCGACGACTCATCCAAGAGGTCACAAAAGACCCCACAACAACGTCCAAGGAACTGCAGGCCTCACTTGCCTCAGTTAAGGTCAGCGTTCATGCCTCCACCGTCAGGAAAAGACTGGGCAAAAATGGCCTGCATGGCAGAGTTCCAAGGAGAAAACCACTGCTGAGCAAAAAGAACATCAAAGCTCGTCTCAATTTCTCCACAACACATCTTGATGATCCCCAAGACTTTTGGGACAACATTCTGTGGACCGATGAGACAAAAGTGGAACTCTTTGGAAGGTGTGTGTCCAAGTATATCTGGCGTAGAAGGAACACTGCATTTCATAAAAAGAACATTATACCAACAGTAAAATATGGTGGTGGTAGTGTGAGGGTCTGGGGCTGTTTTGCTGCTTCAGGACCTGGAAGACTTGCCGTGATAAAAGGAACTATGAATTCTGCTGTCTACCAAGAGATCCTGAAGGAGAATGTCCGACCATCTGTTCGTGTACTCAAGCTGAAACGAACTTGGGTTCTGCAGCAGGACAATGATCCTAAACACACCAGCAAGTCCACCACCGAATGGCTGAAGAAAAACAAAATGAAGACTTTGGAGTGGCCTAGCCAAAGTCCTGACCTGAATCCTATTGAGATGTTGTGGTATGACCTTAAAAAGGCCGTTCATGCTCGAAAACCCTCTAATGTAACTGAATTAGGACAATTCTGCAAAGATGAGTGGGCCAAAATTCCTCCAGGACGCTGTAAAAGCCCCATTGCACGTTATCGCAAACGCTTGGTTGCAGTTGTTGCTGCTAAGGGTGGCCCAACCAGTTATTAGGTTTAGGGGGCAATCACTTTTTCACACAGGGCCATGATGGTTTGGATTTTTTTTCACCTTTAATAATAAACACCTTCATTTACAAATTGCATTTTGTGTTTACTTGTGTTGTCCTTGACTATTGTTTAAATTGGTTTGATGTTCCGAAACACTTAAGTGTGACAAACATGCAAAGGAGCAGGAAATGAGGAAGGGGGCAAACACTTTTTCACACCACTGTAGTTACTTTGTCATCCTAGGCTAAGACGTGTGTTAGGCTGGGTGCACACGGGAGGACGGTCGGATGCTGGTTTTCCAGCATGCACCTCTGACATGAATGACATTCGGCCTGTGTGTACAGGGCTTTAGTAGCAAAATCACCAGATTCAAATGGAGAAACACCTGCAAAGTGGAAATATTTGCCGCCACCAAATCTAAGAACTGCAAGGGCATAAGGCATGGGGCAACAACCTCAAAACTGTTCTGCTAACCCACTGCCTCAAACACATCTCCGTACCTCCTATTGGTGGACACAGATAAAGATTTTGCAAGGAGAGCTTGTCATTCCTCAAAGCTTGTGCCCTTACCCCTTACACAAAATATTGATTTTGCACAGAGCAGCCCTGATTCACTTCTTCTGGGGTCCCCCACTGGTGCTCCAGACACCTCCTCTTTGGCTGGTGCCCCCCCATGAAAAGCTGTTTACACAGGGGCACCCATGCGTGCTCACTCGTGAGCCACCCTGCCTGCGTCTATTAACACAAATTGGGCCGCTCTGCCCTGCTCCATGTCACAGCATTGACTTGACAGCAACAGGAGCCAATGGCTTCAGGTGTTTTCAGTCTGCCCAATGAGGAGGGAGACAGCAGCAAAAGCCGCTGCTCATGTGCACATTGCTGCTCTGTCATGAGCAATCGCGGGTGCCCGGCAAACATCACAGCCGCTGGGCACAGGCATCTGCTCACAAGTGACGTGGCGGCCGCCCCTATACCACTGGAAAGCCGAGGACTTCATATGACACCCGTCTGGAATGGGGGGAGCAACTTTGCGGGTGTCATATTACTATAGGCGGGATGGCAAGTGGTAAAGAGGCAATTTTCCTCAAAACGGAAAGAGATCCTTTCACTTCCTGAGTCTACAGGACAAGAAATTAAGTAAAATGTGCCACAGATAGAACAAAAAAATTGTGCGATGACCAAACACAAGAGGCCTTTTTAACCACTTAAGCCCAGAACCATTTTACTGGCCAAAGACCAGAGCACTTTTTGCGATTCGACACTGCGTCGCTATAACTGACAATTGCGTGGTCATGCGACATGGCTCCCAAGCTAAATTTTCTTTTTTTTCCCACAAATAGAGCTTTCTTTTGGTGGCATTTGATCACCTTTGCTGTTTTTTTTGCGCTATAAACAAAAAAATAGCGACAATTTTGAAATTTTTATTTTTTTGCTTTTTGCTATAATAAATATCACCCAAAAATATATTTCTATGCACATGGTTGAGCAGATATATACAGATACTGCATATATTGTCATACATCTTAAACCAATCACTCATTTCTCCCTTCCTTTTTCGGCGACTACAGTCGCTCTAGCTAACACGAGGGGGACCCTCAGTGAGCTATGCTAGGGTGCCCTCTGCGAGAGACTATATCTTTTGGCCCCAAATAGACCTTGGACAGTGAACGCCTCTCGCTGAACTGGAACTGATTGGGTTTATAACCAAAGCACATTTCCAGTATCCCTTTTTTGGATGCAAGATACCCTGAATAGTTATAGTTTGCATGGTTAGTGCATTTGCATTTGTGTCCTATAACAGGGAATTGTGTGATATTATGCATGTGTATTGTGATGTTGTACTTTTAGTCATACACACTATCAATTGTAGACGTTTACACGTCCTGTTGTAACCGCGCACAACTCTGAAGAAGAGAGATCAGATTTGAAACACGTTGGGTATTTCTGTTGTCCTCATTGTATCTCAATAGATTAACGATGGTTGTCAACTGTGATATTAACTGTATTTATTCTGCATCAGAACCCCACTCATTTCCATGTAAAGTACACATATGTGCTTAGTCTTTTAACTTTAAACAACTAAAAGATTTATATATTTTTGTAAACCTGTGTGACTCTGTAGCTGTTCTCTGCCCTTTTTAAAGTCCCAACCTAGAGGAAAATTGTCTTTAAACTATAAAATCATCTGAGGGAAGATCACGTAGCGGTATGCCATGCTAAAGCACATGGGACTGAACATTACGGCAGCACAATGTGTAAATGGGCCCTTAAACCGCAAACACATGACCGGACTGTCCAGCAGACTAGGTCCGACGGACTTCTGGCAAACTTTCTGAACGAACAGACTTGGACACACATAATTACACCAAAGTCCAACGGAATCGAACGTGGTGACGTACGACCGGACTAGAATAAGGAAGTTCATAGCCAATAGCTGCTCTAGCGTTGGTTTTCGCCCGTCGGACTAGCATACAGATGAACGGATTTCTCGATAGGAACTGGTTCCAGCAGAGTTCTGGCGGAAAAATTAGAAACATGTTCTATTTCTAAAGTCTGTCTGATTTTTGACAGCAAAGGTCAGATGAAGCCCACACACGATCAAATTGTCTGGCGGATTTATTCCGTCTGACCTTTGCTGACGAAAAGTCCGGTCGTGTGTACGCGGCATAAGAGTTTCAATTTTAGAGTAATTTGAATGATCCCAAAATTGGTAATTACATGGCAATATCAATTTTTCCACAAACAACCACTACTAACAGGTGTTTTTTACCATGGTCACAGTGTTTATTGTACACAGTTAACACTATGCTCTAAATCTGTGCTTGCTACAACTCACTGAGGGGATCGCTATAGACGTGTCAATGTTGCCTGGTATAAACGTAATCTAAACTACATCAGCTGTAGCATGAGCTTCAAATACTTTATAAACCAGATGTCTCACATCCTTGATCTAACTTCATTGAGCTCCTCATAAGAGAGAACAAGAAAGGAAAACAAACAACGCATTAGATCTGATTACTTTCTATTTCGGGGGCTACCACACAAGCAGCTGCACCCATCTGCTCAAGGAAATTATTTATTATGTTCTAAATTATTTGTTTGAATAACAAGGTTAGTTTAAGGCCACTCACTTATATAAAAACGTGGTATGTGGTATTAAAAAAAAAAAAATATGCATTCAAAATTAATCTCATCTTATACTGAAGAAGCACATCCGAATTTCCTGGCACAATGGGGAACAATGAAATGTTTATGGAAGGAAGACTCACTCATCTTTAGTGTCAGAGGAGCGAGACTTCAGGAGCTCTGTTGAAAAGTAACTTCCAGGACACATCCACTGACCACATTTGTAAGTCACGGCTACTAGAAAGATAAACCATCCGCAAGCTTGCCCACTGAGTGAAGCTGATGAATAGGAATATCAGCAGCATTTCATAGCCTGTCTGGACAATACCCATCCTTTCAGAGAACTAAAGCTCCCTGGTCTAATTTCAGCTTTCGTGCATCAACTTATAAAGCTATTAGGGACAGATGGACATGCTGAGGACTCCTGACGTGCATAACAGGATGTAATCAATGCAATCTCCGGAATACATGATCAACCATTTGTTTAACAGAAAGCCAAGACTGGACAAACACAGTTATTGTAAAAACCATAGAAAATTTGCAAATCATAGAAAACAAAAATAATTAGGCACACCCAAACATAGTATAGAAATAAATAAACAGGGTGGATATAAATCAATGATTTTTTTAAAAATAAATAAAAAACATCTATTTTTTTTATTTAAAATGGATTGTTTTGATTTTTATCAACTTTATTTGAATAAAATGCTTTTGGAGTAAAAATATATTTAAAGATAGTTTTCTATTTAAGATAAATTCATTCATTTAGATTATTTAGCATGAAAGGGAGCTTAGTTATGTAGCATGAGGCTGTATATTCTGCAATATTTACATTATTTACATTACATTTTTGGTAAACTCATTCAATGAATCCAAGCTCTGCAAGCTGAGATAACATGCACTGCATTGATGCATGCACACAATTTCACAGTGACCATGAGATAAATCCAAATTCAGGTATATTCCTTTATCCCATTGTTTTGCAAATCTATGTACACTAAACTGTATGATTGAATCAGTTCTGATATTGCTGTTTTACTAACCTGACAGCTTATTAGTCTAAACAGGAAACCTTCATTTTCTTTGCAAATATTACAGATTCTAACTACCAGCAAGAATAAGTCCTTACATTTAAAGAACACCTATGATTTCAGATCCATCTTGGCAGCACCTGTTAGCGGGCATTCACTCATTTGGTGCTGCCACATCCCTTACTTTGTTGTGTCATGCCGCATCACCAGCCGCCCCATTAAAGTGAATGAGACTGTCAGTGAGTCAACATCGGGTCAGAGGAGGAGCCGCTGTGGGACAGAGATGACAGTTGCCGTTTAAAAATTATGATTTAAATCAAGTCTTTTTACTAGTAATTTAAATCATGATTTAAATCAAATCCACCCTGTAAATAAATAAAATGAATCAAGTGGTACCAACTAACCAAGTATTTCTGGCATTATGTTCTTGTATGACACATGTAGAATAGTAGCATGTTTCACATTTTTCTCATAGTTGCTAATCTTTTGTATTTCAATGTTATAGTTGTCATACTTTCATCTAAATGATGCCTTGATCTCAGGTGGCAGAAGCATGGAAAGACTGCAAAGACTCATATCCAGAAGAAAGTTTTAAGTCATATCAACGAAAACTCTTATATTTGTATCCTATTGCCAATCTGTAACCAAGCCATTTTCCAGCACCTCAATGAAAACTTCAATTGCAAGCTTTTCGTACAAGTTCTTTTGTATCCTACCTTTACTGGCCCCTCCATTCACAACCCTTTTCATGCCAGCTGTGTGCTTTTTACTTTAGAGCCTCCTCATTCCCTATTATGTTAGTAGACAGGCCTGCAATTGAGCAGCTTGCAGAATAGGAAAAGCATCCAAGTGCAGTACTGGCCTAAAGGCCCCGCAGACATTTTTATTCCTTTGAGCAGAGGCACAGGTCTACATCTGCCATTCAGAAGATGGTACATGAGCTGTAATGCTGCCATTTTTCTGGCCTCATAAGAGAGAACAAAGTGGAGTTGTGTTCCCTCTGAAAAACTAATGACTTAGAGCAAATACGTTTTCCTAAATACTTAAAAGAGAAGTATTTTTTTTCTTCTTTTTGATTCATACTTACCTCAGTGGATGGAGCATCAGATCGATCCTGCAGCTGTCCCCCGCCATCTGTGCACTGAGAATCAAGCCACCGAACATTGGGATCTGTGAAAACCACAATCAGCAGAGAGGAGAGCTGCTGTCAGTCAGCGCCTCTCCTCTCTGCTTCTCCACGCTCATTGGAGCAATGAGATGTGGAGGAGCAGGGATCGGCCGTCTCAGCGGCTCGCTGAGACTGCCATCAATCAAGGCAACTGGTGGATCCAGACTTGGAAGTCGGGATGACGTGGTGCCTGGACTGATCTGTGTGACGTCAGTGGAGAGCAGACTTCAGACTGCTGTAGATTTACCTATCTACAAGGATGCCTAGAATAGTCTAGCCACAAAGTTCTATTGTAAAAATACTGAAGGTAATACCATATTACACGGACATCCGGCATCACTCATTCGTAGTATTCCCTATGCCCAGTACATTTGTCTTTGACGAAATTGTACATACAAATCAGATTTTAAAATCCAAGCAGCAGGGCTACGTCTACACCTCCTCCAGCGGGGCTATAGCAAGACTCCCTTGAGGAAAGAATTTAATAAAGCATTGAATTGAAGTAGAAATTCTTTTCTATACCCCAACCAGACTTCTAACAAAGCACACCAAACTACCAAATTTATTACCAGATATTCAGCACAACACCAGGATCTACGGAAAAGTTTGCAAAAACATTGGCACCTCCTGAGGGAGGATGCAATTCTTAATAAATATGTGAGATATCCCAGAGATCGTATTCCATAAAACCACATCAATAGGGAACAGAATCACAGCCAGTCAATATGTTCCCAATAAAAACACCACAATGAGGATCCGAGGAATATCCATATATGGACAAAGTACAAACTGTCCCTGGGTTGGACAGGCATGCGATTTTGTGTCCCTAATGAAGAGAAGTTTTATCCACGCAAGCTGCGAAACACGGAGAGTGGTGTACCTTAAGTCTTTCAGGTGTGGGGCATTCTATATTGGCAAAATGTTTTGCTAGTTTAAACAAAGAATCTATGACCATGTTTATTCCCAGAATGCTAAAATAATTACCCCAGTTAGCCGCCACCTGGGCCTCTACCACAAGTTTGATACCTTGTTCGTCCAATTCATTGTATTGGAAGTGGTACTTGAGGATCCACATGGTGGAGACTGGAATAAATGCATCCTCCAAAAGGAGACCCTATGGATAAAAAAAGACTAGAGGCCACAAAACCCCCAGGAATAAATTAAGTCCCATCATGTAAGCCATTACCATAGTATGGATATGGTTCCTTGCATGGTATAATTGGAGGGAAAAAGGTGGACTAGGCCTAGGTTATCTGACAATGTCTACCATGTAGATATATAGATGTATTGCAGGTATATACTGACTAACAAGCATGTATACAAGGATGGATAAGGTTTGGTTGGGGATATTCAAATTTGATTGTAGATGACGTTTGGATGCATTATTCAATATTACTTTGTTGTTATGTTTTTTTTTCTTTTTACCATTTCCATGTACTGGGGTCCTATGTGATGTAATTTTGGGTGGTGGCATCTTGTGGATTCCCTGTCATGGATATTTGTTTTTCCTCCATTACTGGCACTCAATTGTTCCATGGATATGACTATTGGTCATACCGCTGCAGTACCCCATCCTGATCTCTGGGGGTCACCTTATAGGCAGCTCTGCTGTGCCCAGCCAGGATGTGTGGCCGCCCGAGCCATGGGGACTGCGCTCTGCCTCCACTGCTTGTGAAAGGGTCTCCATCCACTGCTAGGGGGCTGGCTAGCTGTTGCCCACGGCGGATTGGTGACACTAGATTTCCAGTGTCCCCTTGTCTTAACGCAGCTGCCTATGCATGGCGGGCGCTAGGACCAACCTGTCCGGGTTGAATCTCAATGCACATGCATAGTGGAATGACAGCAGCTGGACTGGGTAATGTCAGATGCTTGGGTGATGTCAGACGATTGATCCCGGTTGGGACACAGAGGAGACCAGCGCCAGTGCCTCATGGGAGATGGATGCCTCCTCATATCGCTCTCCTTTTCATACCCTGCTACAGCATTGGACACAAAAGGATACATAAGGAACTTTACATCACAGGTCTGTACACTAGTTTATGGACTTGCACAGCCATGTTGCTGTGTTTTGTTCCACCTGTTTTCTTACTATTCTTATTATATTCCTAGGTGTTGCAACAAGGACCATTAGATATAAAATGATATGCCAATTGCGTGCTTCTGAATTATATCCCATTCCTTGGAAAGCTTTATTAAGCTTTATAAACGTATCATAAAGTGCTTGTGCGCAATATACCATAATATATGCGAATATATTATAAGAATAACATCATCATTTTTCAAATGAAATAAATATTATGAAAAAAGAGGATATGAAGGAGGACGTGCATCAGTAAACAGGCAGGAAATAAATGGCGCTCACAACAGACCTATCATGCACCTAATTGCAGACAAGTCGATAGCAAAACTGTGTGGAGTGTTCTGGATTACTATACCATTATATGCATCATAACACAAAGACACAAATAATTCAAAAGTGATATGTGCATTAATGTGGAAACAAAAAAAAAAAACATACACATTATATATATATATATATATACACACATACATACACACACACACACACACACACTAAGTGTCCATATATTGAGTGGAGTAATCAGATTTTTCACACCATCACCACTAGTGATTGATGATTTTTTGATAGGACAACACCCGGTAGGTATAGGTAAGTATCCTACTTACCAAACTACCATGCCCCCTTTAGTTAAAAAGAAAGGTCAGGTGGGACTGTGTTAAGACCGCGTTAGGTGGTCTTGCTGCAAACAAGTGGATAATCCAGGAAGGACTCCGCCAAAATGTTTCAGAAAGAAAGATGGAAAAGACAATACCATTGTGTAATTACGTTTTATTATAAAAGCACATAAAAACAATAGGCCAAGTGGCCGCTTACTTGATAAGCGCCTTTCCCCGGCACTGGCTTAGCGATAGTTTAGGTGGAGTGCGAGACAGACGTTGCACCTGCTCCCGCTTGGGGTGAGCAGCATGCGTTTCAATATGTTCCTTCTTTTATCCTATGTTTGCAGATACACCCAGCCCACCCTTCTCCTCCCCACGGATGTTGAAAAAGATTTCGGTAGGGTGTACTGAGACTATCTTCTGATGACCGTAAGTTATTTTGGTCTAGGCCCCAAGATACATCACCACATCTCCTCCCTTTACACTGCACAATGGCACTAGGCAGGGCTGTCCCCTATCACTCTTCAACATGACAGCATCCACAGGATCAAAGTAGGCACTAGAGAACAAAATATGGCACTTAAAGACCCATACACACGATCTGACTTTTTGACAACAAACATGCAAATTAGCTGTTTCAAGGCAACATCCAACCGTGTGTACGCTCCATCGGGCAAACTTTTTCAGTTTTCTTCTGACAAAAGTCTGATGGAACAAAGTCCGATCATGTGTACAGAAAACCATAGGACTTTTGTACAAAGTACAAACACACATGCTCAGAACCAATGCAAAAGATCAAACAATACAGAAGTTGACCAAAGGTGGCGGTAAAGAGTAGAAAAAACACGTGATTTGGTGAAAGTTGGCTGAAAAAGTCCTGCCGTGTGTATGTAATACAAGTTCACAGCTGACGATCCACTGGAAAGTTTGTACAAAGTCCGATCTTGTGTATGAGGCTTTACGCAGGCGACATTCTGTTCTTTATTCAACAGCCATACATTCCAATCACTTTCCAACTTTAAAATAAATGTATCCAAGTCATAGATTCTAAATATTAATGTTTCCCCTCTCGAAGCCGACCAAATAAAACACCTATTTCACTTCTATTGGAAAATAGAGAACCTAAAATACCTGGGTATTTATCCTACTCCTCATCTTCACTCTTTTTAAAACATAACTATATTCTCCTATTAAATAGCATCAAATCTGATCTCCGGCAATGGTCCTGCCTGTCCCATTCTTGATTAGGTAAAATAAACATTATAAAAATGTATCTTCTGTCTTTAAGTTGGGAGTGTGGCCTGACCTCGGAGGAAGATGGCAGCTTAACTTTTGAGCTCCCGCTGACAGAGAGGTTCATCTGACTACAACAGAGGTTTCCTGTACAACTGCACACCCAAGAACCATGGGGAACTCATCCCGCAGATCTTCTGCTTCCCATTTCAGGTCTCCCTGTGACCTGACTGGCAGAAGCAGCCAAAATATCCCAGAAATGTTCCAGACCGAAGTAGGCAACATGGCACCCATTCGAGGCTCACTCCCGTCAACAGGCCTGACATCAAGAGCCTAAGACCCACAGGTATACGAGACTCTGTACCTATGCCTTCACCTATGGAACAGACTGTGACCACATCCACCAGTATATTGTCCATTTAACCACATCAGTCTGGGACTTTCTTTACCCTAGGCGATATACAGCATGGTGACTAGATCAGCTACACTCTTGGACACAATGAATGTCCCGTGCTGCAGAGGGGTACTACTCCAAATTATTCCTGTCCTGTACTAACCCCCTCCCCCTTCCTTTTATTTATTTTTTTAATGCGATTACAAATGCCAGTAATATGGGTACAGGCACGACTAAAGACAGATGGAGGAGCACTAGATTCCCTTGGGTAAATAATGTTGGGGGGCTGATCCGCAGGGCCCTAACACTCTGCTCACAATACATGACCTCCCCTGTTTTAAACCAGTCAAAGGTCAACACAAAACACCCAGTCCTCTTTCTTTGCACCTTTTATACACTGCAAAAATGTGCATCCCAAGTCTCTGGAAGTCCTGCAAGCCCCCAACTATTGCAGAATGGTTCAGGCGCATAAATTAAAGTGGCAGAAATGAAGGAATTAGTACACCAAGCCAAAGACACGCCCACTAAATCCAAGAAAATCTGGTCTTGCTGGCATCACTTCCAAACAAGTGATAAATATTCCCAACTACTGTCTTAGAGATATACAAAGGATCACAAGGCCAAGTCGGAGGAGGAGGAGAAAAAGCACGCCCTATCCCCCAGTCACCCTTCTCCCCCCCATCTCCTCTCTCCTATCCCTTTACACACTCAATACCCAACAAACATGACTATTACCTATTTCCAGAGACTGAAATACCACTCACCACCCTATCCCCAGGCCTCCTATCATCCCTGTCCTTTATGTCCATTATCATTCTCCTCTCCCACGGGGAGAGTCTCTACCAGACACCCCCCCCCCCCCTTCCAAACAACTGACCTAAAAGGTTCTCCCTAACAGCTCAATTGACCATTCTGAATACCGAATGTGCCTACCAGAATCGCTCTTACCTGTGGATTGCTAGTGGTCCAGTGACCGCAATCCTAAAGGAAATTAACCCATCTAGACACATTAAGCAACTAACCACAGATACCAAACAACCCAGTAGAGCATCTGAACTAGCGAGTCTATGCGCACCCATTAACACCGCCAGAGTTCTTCAAGGCTAATAAACATTGATTTGAAAAAAAAAAAATTCTACTATGTATACTTTTAAATTTCCAAATGTTGCCTTTAGGTGTTCCTATAGGGTTCTTTTCTATAGTTTAGACCGTGATCTCTTGCTTTATTTGGAGGGTCAGGCATCCCAGAAAATCCAGGGGGAGCCTATATCACTTCAAGTGTTCGGTGGGACTAGCGATCCCAAACGTTAAAACATACTACTACTATGCTATTGCCCTGTCACATATATCAGACTGGAAGTTTGCTGACAATGCCAAATTGTGGGTCCAACTGGAACATACTCTGAGTGTCAGACACTTAATCTTTCCATGGATACCCTACTCCTCAAGAGCTTTATCCTCCAATACTTTGCATCCAACTACCTTGGACATCTGGGACATGCTGCACACAAAAAAAAAAAAAATAAAAAAAAAAAAAAAGATTCTCCTGGACCTACAACTCCCCTTTAATGCCACTACTACATCACAGCTACTTTCTCCCTGGCTCCATGGACTCTAGCTTTAAATCTTGGTCCCCCGAGGGCCCTCTTCTGCTTAATCACCTCCTGCAATCAAACACTCTTAAACCACTCTCGTATATACTAGGCCCAAAACCAATCACGTTCATGGACAGACGGAGGTATAACCAGTTACAAATTCCTTCTTTTTACCTCGTCCAATATCAGGCCTAAAACCCAATTGAATGCATGTTTAATATTAGAGATCCTCCTCTTCACTGTGTCTCACAGTTCTACAAGGCTCTCATCAGGCTGCAAAGCCCCTTATATCCGGAATACCTTGACAAATGGGAAAACAGCCTCACATTCATCTTACCGACAAGCAAAGAGATAAAATCCTACAACTTGCTCATTGTTCTTCAATCTCATCCAAGATGGCAGAAACAAATTACAAACTACTTAGCAGATGGCACTATACTCAAAACAAGCTACACTGTATGTTCCCCTCCAGTTCCCCATTGTGTTGGAGGAATTGTGGGAACACTGCCTCTTATGCCCTTAACTAGTGGAACTGCCCTCTAATTTGTCTTTATTGGTCAGATATACTCAACCTCATTATCCAAATAGTGGTTCTCTCTCCCCCTTGACCCATGGACAATACTTCTTCATGGAAACCAGGCGGCCCATATAAACGTTTTCTTAATCCTCACTTACTGAACACAGCTAAGGCCCTCAAACCTGCTTTATAGAGTCAACCTACAACTCCCTCACTGAAAATTTGGCGACAGACAGTAGATGGTGTTTGCCTTATGAAAGAACTCACATCACTAGGGGCAACGTTCGAATTTAAAACTACCTCTAGCCACAGAGACATCACGTTCATAACCCCTGAAGTTATACAGCCAAATGCTATCTCTTAACTTACTAATTTTTCTGTGTGATGATCATTCGTGTTGTTAGTTATAAATCTTGCTTATGAAGATTAGAACACTCCATCGGTTACCAGCATGCCTCCTTTTCCCCTCCTCTCCCCCCCCCCCCCCCAAACTCATTTGGTCTCTTCTTTCTTTTCCTCTTTTCTCCCCTTTACCTTTTTCTTCTTTTTTAAACACTCATTATATTCACTTTAACATTTGATTGTGAATCATTTCTCCAAATGTCTACCCAGGCCCAGGCTACTACACAAGGTTACACCTCTCATCTCCTTATTTGAGTTTTCCATCCCCAATGGTCTATGCAGGCGTGGATCCAGAGTCTAATCTCTGGAGGGGCACTGCCAAAATTTTTGAGGGCAATTTGTCGGGGCAATGGCTGGTGTTGACGCTTCAATCATCATGGTTAATATGATGTCAGGATGATTGAAGTACATTATTTCTATTATTACATTGTAATATCAAACTAAATAGTTCAACTCACCATAATGCAGAATCAATGGGAGCCCTGAGTGTGTCACTTGCCACCGTCGCCTGCCACCAGATGAGGATCGTCACTTGCTATGTCGCCTGTTATCAGATGAAACTTGTCATTTGCCACAGTTGCCTGTCACCAGATGCAGATTGTCACTTGCCAGTGGCCAGTGACAGTGTCCCTGTTGCTCCAGAGTGAGGGCAGGCAGGCAGATATCTCTCTGATGCCTGCACCTGCACAGTAATGGCAGTCTTCTTTTAGATTTTTAGATGCAGAAATGCGGTGATGCGGGGGGGGGGGGGGGGGGGTGGCGCTGAGAGACAGTGGAATCTCCAGCTTTCATATTAAGGGGGGCACATGGGGGGACAGGGACAAAAGTAGGATGGCCAACTGGAAAATGGAAATATATATATATATATATATATATATATATATATATATATATATATATATATATACACATATACACACACACACACACACACACAAATACACAGTGTCTTGAAAAAGTATTGGTGGTTACAGACAGGTGGAGGGGAGGACAGAGTGGATGCAGCCAGGTAGAGGGGAGGACAGAATGGGAGCAGCCAGGTGGAAGGCAGCACAGAGTGGGAACAGCCAGGTGGAGGGGAGGACAGGGTGAATGCAGCCAGGTGGAAGGACTGAATTTTACTGTTCTGTAACAGCACTTTCAGCTTTACAGCATCCCTTAACCACTTGAGATCCGCGCTATAGCCGAATGACGGCTACAGCGTGGACCTCCTTTGCCGGGACGACGTCAATAGTGCACGAGCGGCCTGCGCGCCCCCTGAGGGGCGCGCTCTGTGATCGGCGAGTCTATGAGACTCGCCTGATCACTGATCCGAGCAAGGGGGTGATCCCGACCCCTTATCACGTGATCAGCTGTCAGCCAATGACAGCTGATCATGTGATGCAACGGAGCCGGTAATCGGCTATTATTCCTCCTCGCGCTGTCAGAAAAAAAAAAGAGCCGATCACCGGCGGCCGTGATCGGGACATCAGTCCCGATCACGGCCGGCCCTGCCAGTTCCCACCTGCCCCCTGCCAGTGCCACCTTAATAAAACATAAGTGCCCCCGTCAGTGCCACCCAGCAGTGCCCACAGTGCCACCCAGCAGTGCCCACAGTGCCACCCAGCAGTGCCACCCACAGTGTCCACAATCTGCCTCAACAGTGCTGCACCCCAGTGCCACATATCTGTGCCCATCAGTGTCATCTACCAGTGCCAATCAGTGCCGCCCATCAGTGCCCAGCAGTGCCACCTATCAGTGCCCATCAGTCCCATCTATCAGTGGTACCCATCAGTGCCCCTTAGTGCCACCCATCCGTGCCACCCATCCGTGCCCATCTTTGCCCATCAGTGCCGCCTTATCTGTGCCCATCAGTACTGCCCTATCTGTGCCTATCGGTGCCACCTATTAGTGCCGCTTTAACTATGCCTATCAGTGCCCGCCAGTGCAGCCTATCAGTGCCCGCCAGTGCAGCCTATCAGTGCCCACCAGTGCAGCCTATCAGTGCCCACCAGTGCAGCCTATCAGTGCCGCCTCATCAGCGCACTTCAATGAAGGAGAAAAATGACCTGTTTGCAAAATTTTATAACAAACTATTAAACATGATTTTTTTTTTTTTTTTTGCATCTTTTTTTGTTTGTTTAGCAAAAAATAAAACTCTGAGCTGTAATTAAATACCACCAAAAGAAAGCTCTATTTGTGGTAAAAAAAATGATAAAAATTTCATTTGGGTACAGTGTTGTATGCCCACGCAATTGTCATTCAAAGTGCATCAGCGCTGAAAGCTGAAAATTGGTCTGGGACTGAGGGGGGTTTAAGTGCCCAGTAAGCAAGTGGTTAAGCAAGTTGTTTTCATTTTTTTTTCATGCATCTTAAGAAACATTGAAAGGACCCTCTCCATGTTAAATCATATATTTAATATTTTTAATATTTTGCCTCCTGGGTTTGAAAAAAGTCAGCAAACATTTTCTGATTTCATCTCCTACAGAAATCAAAAGGATTCGGTGCTAAGTTTGGAGTTTTGAAACCTCCGACTGGATTTGGTGAACCCAGCTAAAACTGAACTCGGCTAGGTTCACACATCCCTAACCTTGATTAGTCAGTGACTTTGATATGACATTATTTCTACATCACACATTATAGTCGTTGTGTTCAGACCCATGGGAAAAGTACTTTTCGTTTGCATATTTCATTTTCTGAGCAGGAGAATTACTTATTAAATCAGGAGAACAAATGATATGCTTGAGGGCTTCATGTAACATGCAGAAATAAGAAACTTGAATCCATCTGCAAAGTTACTTTGTAATTAATATACAACCTATATGACCTTCCTCGCTTTGGTATCTCATGTTTTACATTATATTTATTTTCTTAAACTTGTTTAATGATTTGTTTCTCCAAAAACATTAACTAAAAAGCATTTCATACTACTAGAATGTCATTATACGGTAATGACTATTGCATACGCTTCAGTACAATTTATTAAGTACTAAATTATATTAGGGTTGTGTGAATGCTTTAGCTGTGTTTAAATCAGAACTTCACTTTCTCAATCAACATTGACTATTTTTAATACTTAAGCTGTTAGTATTATTAGTAAATAGATAGGAAGGCATACTATATATTTTTTTATTTCTTCAATCGTTCCTGGTTTCCAGGTTTGGCAAATGATATACATCCCAGGAGTCTTCGGGAGGGGAGGAGGGGTTTTATCAGCTAAGCACACCCTCTTGCCTGTATGCCTGAACTAAAGGCAGATGGATTCCAATAGGTAAATGCTACATGAATCATCTGCCCTTACTCAAAATGGGCACAGCTAGAAATGCTAAGGGGGTGTTTCGCAAAGTGATTTCTCAACAAAATAAACCATGGAGGCACGGATGGGTGGGTGAGTTTGCTTTTAATATTAAAAATAAATTAGTGTTTTTGGGTTGTGGCGCTCGACTGTAGTGTAATTTGAGTTAAAAGGAATGTAGTAGTCAAATTGAAGACTAAACTATAAAATGCATACACAGTCTAACTTTCCAGTGTTGTTTTAGATTCAGTTAAATTCAGGAAAATCTACACTGCACCAGGTCATCCCAGTCTTTTCTGTACCCGTCTGTACCAAGAAGCAACCAGGGCATTCAAACTTCCTTGGAAACCAACGGTCCATCAAAAAGAAAGAGAACATTTTACAGCATAACCCCCCCCCCCCCCCCCCCAACACACACACTCAATCCCACCCCACATATGCAGACCTGTATACAATCTGTTCGCAATGAATTACAGAGAACTCAGATTAAATCAGAACTCGAGTCAACGCGTTTTATAATTTTTTCATAGAAAGGAGAGGTTTTTGGGCAGCTCCCAAAAAAGCTACCTATTGAAGTAACAATTTACACATGTACTTTTCTACCTTTTAGGAGGAAGGTTACATTTCTCATTACCGTGGGGACTGAATGTAGCAGGTCTCCAGCATACATATTGTTTCCTCAGCATTACCCATACCCTGAGACATTTATCTGTGGTGTCCATGCATCCAAACAATGCTCTTTCACAGCACGGTCTATGCACACTGTGTTGCACCTCTCCCCCAGTGTCGGCCCTGGCTTTTGTTACATTCACTCTCAGGCCCTATTCATACCTGAGCGTTTTGCAGCTTGAAGCCTCAAGCTACAAAATGCTTGAGGGGAAAAAATTCATTATTATCTATGGAGATGGTTCACATCTCCACTCCAAGTCGCCTTAAGCTCAAACAAACAATTTCTGGACCCTTTTTTGCCGCTCGAATCGGGCAGATTTGGAGCAGGAAGCAGATGTATATAAATATATAAAACACTTTTTGAATGGAGGAGGTGATGAGCAAGTGACTCTGTGCTCACTGAAAGAGGCGGGAAGATTCTACAGCACTGTTAGGAAGATCAAGAGACATCACATCTCCCAGGAGATTTCTGCCATAAACTGGGTGCCTGTACCAAGATGGCAGCACAGACACTCGAACAGCAGACTGCAGAACAACACTGGATTTGCTATACGGGCAAGTATGGAGTACATCATTAATAAAGGCCAAATTTTACTATGTGAGAGATTTATTAAAACAGATGCACACAGAATCGAGTACAGCTCTGCATAGTAACCAAGCAGCTTCTAGTTTTTATTGTCAAAGCTTAATTGGACACGCTAAAGTAATGCAGGCCATACATGGATTGAATTTCGAACATTTTTTTTTCAAAAATCAGAAATTTTGTGTTTCATGTTTTGATGGTGCCACCATTGATTTTGGAATTTGACCAACCAAGCCTCCCAATTTGACCTCATGTTGATACAAAAAATAATTATCCTGGCCAGGAATCTTCTTTTCTTTCCGGTAGTTTTATTTTCTTGCACTCATGTGCATCTCTTTTTCAAATATATTTCTCACACGATTCTCCTATCATTGATTAAAAAATTGTTTGTTTTTAAAAATATTTCCAACATATCTGATCACTCAAATTCGATGGCAGCACGAAAATCAGCCGCTGCTGCAGCCCACTAATGGTGTGAAATTCAAACGAATATTCTTAGATAAGATTTTCAAAAGAAAATTTGGAATTAGACCCATGTATGGTTAGCCTTAGACGCCGATTGGTCGCTATGCACAGCCGTACCAGATTCTAAGTGCGTACCAGTTTTAGTACATCTCCCCCTATGTGTCTTTCATTTATAGAGGTGGAGAAAAGTAGAGACCCAGAAAAAAAAAAAACTACAAAATGATAGAAAAAAACAAAACAAAAAAAAAACACACAGTTATTTGTACAATCGTTGCCAAGTAAAAAAATAAATAAAAAAGGAAATAGAAACATCGCCCAGCAGAGTTTTACATGTAGGTAAAACTTTGCCAAAGACAAAAAAATTACCTTTATAAATAAGCACAGCAGAATTAAACTTTGCAGCTATTATTAGGAAATAAGAGACTTGGAGGCGGATATCCCCAGGAGTGCTGAGACAGTGGCAGATCTCCTGAGCCATTACAATAAATGCTCCTGTATGCTTACCTACTTCACTCAGTGGTGGAAGTTTAGGGTGGCTGAGGTTGCCATGGCGACTGGCACGCATGCTGCAGGAGGCCCTTGAGGGCCCCTTGTATACTTCGATAGAAAAAGCAGCAAGGGAGGCTGAGACCGAGCTCTCCGATCCTCAGCCGAACTGTAAATCAGCACTGCAGGGAGCTTGTCACATTGATTGCATCTAAAGTGAAAGCACAGTGTGTGCTGTGCTCTGTGTCTCCCCCTACAGTGGGGTAAGAGGTAAGGTAAAGCACTGCTGATTTTAGAAAGGCTATTTATCTACTGTATGTATGTATGTATATGTATACACACACACAGTGTACACAGTATATGTATTATATGGGTATGTGTATGTTTACATGTATGTATGCACATTTTATGTATGTGCATTTAATCCTGACCCCCTTTATGTGTACAATCAGAACTGATTTTTTTTTTTTCTTTTGCTGTTCCTCTAAGAAGCGATGCATGCTCAGATCGCTTTCCAGAGTTATTTGACAGCCAGTAAATAGGCAATATGTTGCCTCATGACCACCTGTTTTAACCCCTTAAATGCATCACAAATATGCTGCAACTGCATGCAATGCATACAGAATCGAGTACAGCTCTGCATAGTTACCAAGCAGCTTCTAGGTTTCATGGTCAAAGCTTAATTGGACAAGCTAAAGTAGTGCAGGCCGTACATGGGTCAAATTCCAAACAATTTTTTTTCAAAAATCTGAAATTTTGTGTGTTTCATGTTCTGATGGTGCCACCATCGATTTTGAAATTTGACCAACCAATGCAATGCACACAGTTGCAGTGTGGTCGCAGTGCAGCCCCATTCACCTAGGGGTATACTTCAAGGGTGCCCTGACTGGAAAAAGATTGAGAAACACTGGCAGAGGAACCAATATCTCAATTTTCCTCCTGCAGCTGCTGAATGCCTGCGGGAGGGAGAGGAGGAGAAGTGTGGGGGGGGGGGGATGAAGAAATAAATTCCTTTATATGCAGCCACCCACTTGTGACCGGGCCCTGTTGTTCCGTCACCGGGAGCGGAGAAAAGAGCCTGGTCAGGGGGGGAACTCCATGGTTTCTTGTATCGGGGCCCTAAAGGTTCTAGTTATGCCACTGACTTCACTTGTAATCTTATTTACCATGGGGTGCAGGGCAATTTAACAGGCTTAAAAAGCTTAACTGTAAGCAAAGCACTGAATGATTTACTCTAAATGCATTCCTAAAGATTTATTGATAAATAACTGCCTTTAATGAGTAGATTGACACACAATGTCACATGCCTGGAAGACCAATATACAATAAAAAATAAATAAATAAATTAAAAAAAAAGGACAGTCAAACAGTTTATAGCTTGTCAAATGAATAGTCAATGAATCCAAAAGGTTTTCTCTGCACGTCTCAACAATTATGTCAGTGAAGCAGCCCCAATTACTAAAACGTGGGTAATCCAATATTTAAAGCTGATCTCCAGCCTTCAGTCTTGTAGAGTTCTCTTTTCTTGTACTGAAACAGTTTACTTCGATTACACTGCTCACTAAGACCAGCCATACATGGTTTGAATCTCATTCGGTTCAGAAGGAACTGGCTGAGATTCAAACTATTAATGGGCAGGTTGAATGAACTAAGTTGACAGATTGATCAACTTGGGTACAACAAGCCTGCCAGACTCACTTGTGATTATTGCAAGCGGCTGCTATAGCTGCTAGCGATAATCACTGTATTCTCCTGGCACTGACGGCTTCCCCCCGCTGGGAGAAGACTATTGCTCCGCCAAGTCTGTGTTGATGGGGGGGGATCATGTGACTTTTTTTCCTGCAACCTGTGGTTGCAAGAAAGAAATTCACATAGTCTATGTCTGGCCTAAGCCTCCCATACTGTGCATTAGAAGCTGCAAGTCAGATAGAGTTTATTTCATCGTCATGAATGGAGGCCATACAGCATTATCTAGCACTTTCCTCCTCTGCCCAACCCTGCTTGGCCAGACCCTTTCATTTATTGGATTGCAGTCCTTTCAATGGTTCACTATCACATGTGACCATTACCTAGGGTGGTCTATATACAGTGAGGGGAAAAAAGTATTTTTATCCCCTGCTGATTTTGTACGTCTGCCCACTGACAAAAAAATGATCAGTCTATCATTTCAATGGTAGGTTTATTTTAACAGTGTGAGACCTAGAAAAAAAAAAAATGCAGAAAAACACATTTCAACAAAGTTATAAATTGATTTTCATTTTAACGCGTGAAATAAGCATTTGACCCCCTTTGAAAAACACGACTTAGTACTTGGTGGCAATCACAGAGGTCAGATCTTTCTTGTAGTTGGACATAAGGTTTGCACACATCTCAGGAGTGATTTTGTCCCACTCCTCTGCAGATCCTCTCAAAGTCATTAAGGTCTTGAGGCTGATGTTTGGTAACTCGAACCTTCAGCACCGTCCACATATTTTCTATAGGATTAAGGTCTGGAGACTAGCTAAGCCACTCCAGGACCTTAATGTGCTTCTTCTTGAGCCACTCCTTTGTTACCGTGGCCATGTGTTTTAGGTAATTGTCATGCTGGAATACCCATCCATGACCCATTTTCAATGCCCTGGCTGAGAGAAGGAGGTGCTCACCCACAATTTGATGGTACATGGCCCTGTCCATCGTCTCTTTGATGCAGTGAAGTTGTCCTGTCCCCTTAGCAGAAAAACACCTTCAAAGCATAATGTTTCCACCTCTATGTTTGATAGTGGGGATGGTGTTCTTGGGGTCATAGGCAACATTCCTCCTCCTCCAAACACGGTGAATTGAGTTGATGCCAAGAGCTTAATTTTGGTCTCATCTAACAAGAACACCTTGACCCAGTTCTCCTCTGAATCATTCAGATGCTCATTAACCAACTTCAGATGGGCCTGTATATGTGCTTTCTTGAGCAGGGGGACCTTGCTGCGCAGCAGGGATTTCAGTCCTTCATGACGTAGTGTGTTACCAATTGTTTTCTTGCCAACTATGGTCCCAACTGCCTTGAGATCATTGACAAGATTCTTCTGTGTAGTTCTGGGCTCATTCCTCCAGGAGGTGAGACCTTGCATGGAGCCCCAGGCCAAGGGAGATTAACAGTTATTTAGTGTTTCTTCCATTTGCAAATAATGGCACCAACTATTGTCACCCTCTCACCAAGTTGCTTGGCAATGGTCTTGTAAACCATTCCAGCCTTGTGTAGGTCTACAATCTTGTCCCTGACATCCTTGTCAGCTCTTTGGTCTTGGCCATGGTGGAGAAATTGGCATCTGATTGATTGCTTCTGTGGACAGGTGTCTTTAATACAGGTAAAAAGCTGAGATCAGTTATTGTACCGTCATAGGGGATTTTTACCCCTCATAGATTTGTCATGATTGATTGACTTATTGTGTACCTGATGTACTTTACTCCTGTTCATCATTCTGTAAATTTCTTATAACTTTTCCAATAAACTTTTTTTTTGGAAAAAAAAAAAAAGCTGAGATTAGTTGTAACAAGCTGAGATCTGGGGAACACTGACATACAGTGATAATTTTGAATGCATATAACGTGTGGCTTATAACCCTTCATAAAGACAGCTATTGAAAAATCCAGCTCCATAAGGGCTGCCGAGATACAACTAGCAAATTCTCGGGTCTTCTACAGTACCTCACAAAAGTGAGTACACCCCTCACATTTTTGTAAATATTTTATTATAACTTTTCATATGACAACACTAAATATATGACACTTTGCTATTCTGTAAAATAGTGAGTGTACAGCTTGTATAACAGTGTTTATTTGCTGCCCCCTCAAAATAACTCAAACACACAGTCATTAATGTCTAAACCATTGGCAACAAAAGTATACCCCTAAGTGAAAATGTCCACATTGGGCCCAAAATGTCAATATTTTGTGTGGCCACCTTTATTTTTCAGCACTACCTTAACCCTCTTGGGCATGGAGTTCACCAGAGCTTCACAGGTTGCCACTGGATTCCTCTTCCACTCCTCCATGACAACATCATGGAGCTGGTTAATGTTGGAGACCCTGCGCTTTTCCATCTTCTGTTTGAGGATGCCCCACAGATGCTCAATAGAGTTTAGGTCTGGAGACATGCTTGGCCATTCCATCACCTTTACCCTCATCTTCTTTAGTAAGGCAGTGTTTATCTCGGAGGTGTGTTTGGAGTTGTTATATTGGAAGCCCTGTGGCCCAGTCTCTAAAGGAGGGGATCCTGCTCTGCTTCAGTATGTTACAGTACATGTTGGCATTCATGGTTCCCTCAATGAACTCCCCAGTTCCGGCAGCACTCATGCAGCCCCAGACCATGACACACTGACCACCATGCTTGACTGGTAGGCAAGACACACTTGTCTTTGTACTCCTCATCTGGTTGCCGCCACACACACTTGACACCAGCTGAACCAAATATGTTTATCTTGGTCTCCTCAGACCACAGGATATGATTCAAGTAATCCATGTCCTTAGTCTACTTGTCTTCAGCAAACTGTCTGTGGGTTTTCTTGTGCAACATCTTTAGAAGAGGCTTCCTTCTGGTATAACAGCCATGCAGACCAATTTGATGCAGTGTGGGGCGTATGGTCTGAGCACTGACAGGCCGACCCCCCCCCCCCCACACACACACACCCCTTCAACACCTTTGCAGCCATTTTGGCAGCACTCTTACGTCTATTTCCCAAAGACAACCTCTGGATATGACGCTGAGTACGTACACTCAACTTCTTTGTTCGACCACTGCAAAACCTGTTCTGAGTGGAACCTGTCCTGTTAAACCATTGTATGGTCTTGGCCACCGTACTGCAGCTCAGTTTTAGGGTCTTGGCAAACTTTGTATCACCTAGGCCATCTTTATGTAGAGTAACAATTTTATTTTTTAGATCCTCAGAGTTCTTTGTCATGAGGTGCCATGTTGAACTTCCAATGACCAGTATAAGAGAGTGAGAGCGATAACACCAAATTTATCACACCTGCTCCCCATTCACACCTGAGACCTTGTAACACTAATGAGTCACATGACACCGGGGAGGGAGAATGGCTAATTGGGCCCAATTTGGACATTTTCATTTAGGGGTGTACTCACTTTTGTTTGCCAGCAGTTTAGACATTAATGGCTGTGTGTTGAGTTATTTTGTGGAGACAGCAAATTTACACTGTTATACAAGCTGTACACTCACTACTTTACATTGTAGCAAAGTGTCATTTCTTCAGTGTTGTCACATAAAATGATATAATAAAATATGCACAAAAAATGTGAGAAGTGTACTCACTTTTGTGAGACACTGTATATTTGAAAGGTAACCCCACCATAATACTTTTTGTCTTTTCTGTTATCCCTGTCTTTGGTCTTTTGGATCCTACTGCCCCACTATACTTACTAGTTTATTAGACATCCGTGTTTCTTTCTGCCAATGCCAGGTGATCCCAGTGTATGTCTTTTTGAACCACCTTGCTGTTTTAGGAGGCAATCTACTTTCTGTTCCATTTCCCTAGTTCTGCTGGACTGGTTCCTATTTCCTTCCAACTTGATTTTATTTCATAAAAGTTTTTGCATCATTACACATGGAGATATTGTAAGTAGTTTAGCCATTCCTACTCCAGCTTTATAATGCTATATGAACACAATTGGTGATATATGCTCCAATATATCTTTTGTTTTATAAACCACATGTACAACAATTGCTAAACTTTCCCAGAGGAAGGAGTTGCAAGGACAAAAATACATGTTTATGAGCATCCAAGTGACTTTTGTTAAGATTGTGGTACAATACATTTTCCTATATTGCTATGTATATTTTTAATTGCACAAATTCCTTTTTAAATGTGTTTTTGATACTAAATATTGAACTTTTAATATCTCATACGTTTGTACACTATTTGAGCCTACAAAGTTCTGTTTCAAATTTGTGGTCTTCCAAGCTGAGATTAGGAGCACTCCCTTTAACCACTTTCAGACCGGACCAATTTGCTGGTCAAAGACCAGACCACTTTTTGCGATTCGGCACTGCGTCGCTTTAACTGACAACTGCGCGGTCATGCGACGTGGCTCCCAAACAAAATTGACGTCCTTTTTTTCCCCACAAATAGAGCTTTCTTTTGGTGGTATTTGATCACCCCTGCGGTTTTTATTTTTTGCACTATAAACAAAAATAGAGCGACAATTTTGAAAAAAAACGCATTATTTTTTACTTTTTGTTATAATAAATATCCCCCAAAAATATATAAAAAAAACATTTTTTTCCCTCAATTTAGGCCGATACGTATTCTTCTACATATTTTTGGTAAAAAAAAAATCGCAATAAGCGATTATTGATTGGTTTGCGCAAAAGTTATAGCGTTTACAAAATAGGGATAGTTTTATAGCATTTTTATTAATAATTTTTTATTATTTTTTTTTACTAGTAATGGCGGCGATCTGCGATTTTTATTGTGACTGCAACATTGTCGGGGACCCATCGGACATTTTTGACACATTTTTGGGACCATTGTCATTTATACAGTAATCACTGCTATATAAATGCAGTGATTCCTGTGTAAATGACACTGGCAGTGAAAGGGTTAACCAGTGGGTGGCAGTGTAGGGGTTAGGTGTTCCTAGGGGTGTGTTACTAACTGTGGGGGGGTTGGGCTTTCATTTAGTGTACACTGATCTCTGCTCCAATCACATGGAGCAGAGATCAGCATCACTAGTTGCTAGGCAGAATGGAAAAATGTTGTTTACACAGCATTTCCTCCATTCGGCCGCTCCGTGAGACGATCGCGGGGATGCCCGCGGCGATCGAGTCCGTGGGTCCCGCGACCGGACTCACGGGGGTCCCGACCAGCGCGGGGGTCCCGACCAGCGCGCGCGCGCTCCCGATGGCAGGGCGGCATCGAATATTGGACGTACCTGTACGCCAATATGCCTGCCCGTGCCATTCTGTCGACGTATATCGTCGTTCGCTGGTCGGGAAGTGGTTAAGAGAGTGTTCCTAATCTCAGCTCGTTACCAGTATAGAAGACACCTGGGAGCCAGAAATCTTTCTCTCACTTTTAAAATAAACCTACCATTAAAATTATAGACTGATCATTTGGTCAGTGGGCAAACGTACAAAATGAGCAGGGGATCAAATACTTTTTTCTCCTCACTGTATAAACAGTATATATGCTGCTTGCCTAAGTACAGGTATTTCCCCCAGACACCTCCCAGATACTGTAGCAACCAACAGAGATGCACGTTTGAAAATGACTTGCTAAACTTTTGCTAGACTTCCCAGGGTTCACAAGTTTGTTGCACAGACATTGCATGACTCCAGATCAACTTTCTTTCCAAACATTCTGTAAGTTCTGGTTCAATTTTGTTGTGCAATAGTCATCCCACCACAGGGGTCCCTGTGACTTGCAGAGCTCTTGCTGTAGACTCACCACTGCAACTTTGCTCTTGCTAGAGACTTGCCACACAAATTTGCCTACAAATTGGAAAAGTGTCAACTGGAACTTGTGCTTCAAGTGCTCTGCAAGTGTACAACTTGCCAGTGATCTTGAGAGGAGAACTGAAGTCGTCTACAACACCCTGTTGGCCCTGTCCACCAGCCATGATCTGCCTAAATTGCAAAGAGAAACACAGAGCCCCGGTGATGACATCATTGTGTCTAAAATAATGTAAAAAAATAAAAAATAAAATCTAAAAGTGTAATTTAAAAATTTCATTAGCATGTTAAAAAATAAACTTCAGCTTTTATGATGTTTAATGGTAACGAACTCTCAAGATCGGCTTATTTAACTAAATGCTGGATTCAAACATCTAAACTACTAAATCTGTGCCATGTTTCCATGCTTACATGAAGACAGACTGGAAGTGTTGAGCATAAACATCTGTTTGTTTTCTGGGTGTGAACAGCAAGAGAGCAATCCCTTCTTTTAGGAAAAAAAGATAAAAAAATCACACTGGTATATGAATACATCAGCAAATATGCTCATTTACACTTTCTGCTTTTGCTTGTGCTTGGTGAATATCAGTAGAGGGGGAAATGGTAAAGACGCCGTCATGTTTATTTTTTGCCATCTGTGTCCTGTGATGCCATGTACACACGATCAAACTATCCGGCGGACTACAATCCACCCGTGTGTGGGCTCCGGCGGACTTTTTTACCCCAAAAGTCTGGCGGACTTAGAAAGTAGTTTTGACTCAAAAATTGACAATCCGGCCGGGTGTGCGCTAGTCCGCTGGACTTTTGAAATGAACGGACTTTCCCGCACACGGAGAAAAGTCCGTTCATTTTGAATGCGGCTCCAGGTAGCCAGGACAAGCGCAGAAGGTCAATGTCGCCGCGTTCAGCAGCGAGAATGACACGTCGCTGGCCCCGTCACCCGGTATGGACTTAAAGGGGAAGTCCTATGCCGAAAGAACGGCATGGGGGTCCCCCCCCAGGTCCATATAAGACTCTTATCTGAGCACGCAACCCGGCCGGTCAGGAAAGGGGGTGGGGACGAGGGAGCACCCCCCCTCCTGAGCCGTACCAGGCCGCATGCCCTCAACATGGGGGGGTGCTTTGGGGAAGGAGGTCCTGCGGCAACAGAAGACCGGGCCACCGCTAGTAAAAGAGCTGGAAGAAGGAGCGGAGGCCCGGCAAGAAGAACCAAAGAGGGGGACAAGACCCCCAAAGTCGGAAGAAGACACCCAGGCAGCGACGAAGAAGAAAGCCGGGCTTCTCCGCTTGTAAAAGAGCTAGCAGAAGATAGCGGAGGAATCCGGCGAGAAGACCCCCGGAGCTGTGCAATAAATTATTTTAAACCCTTGTGTGGTGTTTTTTTTTACATTTTTTTCACCAGGTGAATGGGTAGGGGTACATTGTATCCCTTTCTCATTCACATAGGGTGGGGGGCCGGTATCTGGGGGCCCCCTTATTAAAGGGGGCTCCCGGATTCTGATAAGCCCCCCGCCCGCAGACCCCAACAACCAACTGCCAGGGTTGTCGGGAACATGGGGACAAGGTGCTTTGGGGTGGGGGGCCTTTAAGTCCATACCAGGTGACGGGGCCAGCAACGTGTCAATCTCGCCACCGAAGGCGGCGACACTGACTTCCTTCGCTAGTCCCGGCTACCTGGAGCCACGTTCAAAATGAACGGACTTTCCTCCCGTATGTGGGCAAGTCCGTTCATTTCAAAAGTACGGCTGAAAAGTCTGGTTGTGTGTGAGCAGGTCCGCTCGCTCGGAAAGTCCGGCGGACCTCCCCTTCAAAGTCGGGCGGTTTGTCTGCCGGGCTAAGTCCGACGGACAGTCTGATCATGTGTACGCGGCATTAGGGAGATTTCTCCCCACATTCTCCCAGAGACACAGCAGAAAATAAGGGGATTCTCCCCTTTTAGTTGCCTCCAGAATAGGTTTCCCCACTGGAAGACTTCCTCTCTACTCCTGATCCCATATCTATATAAAAAAAAAGTTTTCCATTATTTTCTGTATTAACCACTTCTCCTCTGGAAGACTTAACCCCCACCCCTTCATGACCAGGCCATTTTTTGAGATACGCCATTGCATTACTTTAAATGACAATTGAGCAGTCGTGCGACACTGTACCCAAATACAATTTATGTCCTTTTTTTCCTACAAATAGAGCTTCCTTTTAGTATTATTTTGATCACCTCTGGGGTTTTCTTTTGTGTTATAAACAAAAAACGTCTGACAATTTTGAAAAAATTAAATAAATATTTACTTTCTGCTAAAACACATCCAATAAAAAGAAAACATTTAAAAAAGTCAAACTTCTTGATCAATTTAGACCAAAATGTATTCTGCTATATATTTTTGGTAAAGCAATTCTGAGGTACCCAGCTGGCAATCTTAGCTCCGCCTCTTCTGTGTCTGCCTCCATAGCAATATACAAAAATCATATTTGGGGGGCACACCCTATGCAGTGCATAGGAGGAATCCCTTCAGTTCTCCCACATAGAGGAGTTTGGCTCCCATGGTTGAGACTCAGGATCTTTCATTCTATTACTAGGGTAGGACACACTAATTTGGGATACTTTGACGCAGTAAGTGGGCTTAGCACTATATAACCATATAGTGTGACCAAACCCCCGTATTTTCTGAATATGTTCAGGTGTTTTTAACTAGTCTGCTGGAAATGTCATTCTTGAACGTGTGCGCTGTAATATGTTTTGTATTGCCTCCATAGTAAGTCGTTTTCTACAGAGGGAGACGTGTGGGCTAACGCCCGATCCAGGCGGTGTGTGTCTCTAGACACATGAGGTGTGGCTCGGCCCTGCCCCCTGCTCCCCCTCCTCAAAGGATTTTTATTGACAGCAGCAAGGAATGCATTAAGGTAAAAATTGTCATGGCTTTAAAACCACTTTAAAGCAAACAAATACCTGGTGAAGCAACAGGTTTACTTTATTGCACCATGCCTCCCCAACAGCACTGCTGTCGGTCACTGGGAGCAAAGAAAATACACTGTAATTTTAGGTTTGATGGAACACGTTGCTCTCTCCCCAACATGCAACAGCGCTTGTGCTTGGGTACTGGACTATGTTGTCACTTAGAGAGGTAAAGAGAATTGAGCCCTAAGGCTGGTTTCACACGGACGTTCCATCACGTTTTTTTTTGTAAAAAAAACAGATCAAAAACAGATGTCAATTTTTACATCCGTTTTCATATCCGTTGACATAGTTTTTTTACAAAAAAAAAAGTGAGTGAACTGAACTTTAAAAGCTACATATAGCTGGTTGCCAAGTTGGGGGCCGGGAAGCCGATGAGTCATCAGCTGTCAGCGGTATAAAATAAAAGTAAACTGCCGATAAAAAAAAAACACAAAAAAAAAAAAAACGGCGTGTGCCCCCCCCCGGATCCTTACCAGGCCCTCCGGATGTAGTATCAATTCGGAGGACCCCCGTGCCAAAATAAAAACAAAAATAGCGTGGGGTCCCCCCTAAAATCCATACCAGACCCTTATCCTAGCATGTAGCTTGGCAGGTCAGGAAAGGGAGGGGACGAGCGTGTGCCCCCCCCCCCCCTCCATATTGCATTGCATTTTACAGACCATTACAGCGCTGCAGATTGAAAACGAAACATCATACTTGATAAGAATTACAATTTGACTTATGTAGCAATTGTACATGCTATATTTGTTTTGTTTCTCCCCCCCCCCCTCCTATTTCAGATCATTGCCTAGAATTGTTCTTTAACTGACAAATAGACCAACATGAGTTGGCAAAGGCAAGTAGATTCAGTTTGTGTGAAGTTTACAGGAATAACAGATATCAGCAGTAATTAAATGTGAGCTCAGACTGAATAAATTGACAGATTGGGAACTACAGGTACCATAATCTCTTATACACAAAGCTAGGCTTGGCATTGGACATGCTTTTTTTTTAAAGCACTCTGAACACCAATCAAAGCCCATCACTGAATTAAAAATGGTCAACTTACAGTCCTGTTCACACGATGTGTTTACGCCACATCAAAAATTAGCCCCCATGTTGCTTTAGTGGTGCTTCAAAGCCTCCATAGAAGTCTATGACAAAGCTCGCTTGAAGCACCAGCAGCTTTAAGAGGCTTTTATTCAGATTCAGCTTTACTTTGTTTTGGAGCTATTGCATGTATGAGATATCAAGACACGCATGGAGCATCTGCCTAACTTCATTAAAGCATCAAAAAAGCACCACCAAAGCATCATCGAAGTACCAACAAAGCATCAAAGTACCACCAAAGCATCATCAAAGTACCACCAAAGCATCAAAAATATATATAAAAAAGGTAGGCGCCTTAATGTGTGTTGAAGTCAAAGCAAGTGTAAATGAGTCCTTAGGACCATTGCCTTGGTGCTCTTCACCCCGACAGAAAAAAGCAACTGAAAGTGCTTCAACTTTTACACATGACAATGTAAAAACACAATAAAAAGTACCGTATTTACCGGTGTATAAGGTGACTGGGCGTATAAGACGACTCCCTAATTCTCCAGTTAAAACGTTGGTTTTGGGCTATAGTTGCCGTATAAGATGACCCCTTTCTGACTAGTGTGTCAGCCCGCTGGATATGTGGTAATACCGTATGTACAGTATACTGCACTGAGCCAATCACGGCGAGTGATGTATTCTATTAATGAATACAAAGCCTGGTCAGATTGGCTTTGAGAGTCAGAGAGGCGCGGGCTGATGATGTCCCAACCTCTGCCAATCACGGCGAGCGGCATATTCTATTAATGAATACAAAGCCTGCTCGGATTGGCAGAGGTTGTAACATCATCAGCCTCTCTGACTCTCAAAGCCAATCCGAGCAGGCTTTGTATTCATTAATAAAATACATTGCTCGCCGTAATTGGCTCAGCGCGGTATATTGTATGTAGCTGTAGTTACATACAGTATTAATATCCAGCGGTCTGACAGATTAGGGGTGTTTGTTTTGTGCCAGCTGGGCCCAAACTAACTAAAAGTGCACATTTTATACCGGCGTATAAGACGACCCCCGATTTTTGAGGGATGTTTTTAAGTATAAAAAGTTGTCTTATACGCCGGAAAATACGGTACTATGAAAGTATTGCTAACAGATACGATAAAAGACGATGTATTCTTATTTTAATTATCAATGACAAATACATTTATAGACTAAAATCACTCTTGTGGAGCATAACAAAAAGACTTTCCTAACAAGGCAGTGCAAATCTTGGCAGACAGAATTCAATTAATTTGAATCAGTGAACATTTTTGGCTGCAGTGGCAAGGATGGACAAATCAATGTAGGATTCAGGAACCGGCAAGCACAGGCTAAGATTCAGAAGGAAGTTTTGAAAGGTTTCCACTGGCAATACTGGAAAACAATTTCAAAATAATTAGGTGCAAGGTATAAATAATTGCTACCTAGTTCCAGGGATTTGTCCAGCTCTGAGCTATGGGTTACTGCATTTGCACTTTGCCTTATTAAATATACCTGACACTAAGACAGACTACTCAACCCAACAGTTTAGCTTATCCATGAGGATTACGAATAAAACAGTTAACTCATTACTAAATTGAAGTTTGCATTATAATAGGTTCAGCAATTTAATTGATTCAGCAGAACAAAATCTGGAACACTATTATCCAATGCAAAAGCCACATTTGATCTATTTTCTAGCCATTTGCAAAAAAAATAGGGGTCTAGTTATGAATGTTTTAATGCAAGTTATAGGATGTACTCAAAAAGATATTTAAAGCAGAACTCCAGCCAAATTTTTTGCCCTTGTTGCTGATCTCCTACCTTCACCCACTTTGCCATCCATGTTCTTCTGAGCTCTGTAGTTCCTCTGTAATAGGCTGATGAACTTGCTGAAAAACTGTTATTGCCTGCTGACATCCTGTTTGTAAGCCGGCTGGCTGCTATCCCTCTCCTCTGCTTAGCCAGCGGTCTGACACACCCCCTTGTAGTCCTCTGAAAGAGCAAGGAGGAAGCAGACATGTTGTTGTGGGGGCGGAAGGGGTCTCACAACCCCCGATCTGTGCTGCACATGGAGGAGGTGTCCTCCTTTTCCTCTCTCCTCCCTCCTCCTCCTTTGCTCTCCAACAGTCTTCACCTCTCCTATTCCGTCCCTGCCGCACCGCCCGTCTGCTATCTATCAGAGCGGGATTATTATTATTATTATTATACAGGATTTATATAGCGCCGACAGTTTACGCAGCGCTTTATAACATTGGGGTAGACAGTACAATACAATTTAAGACAAGGGGATTATCATCAGTAATCAGTTGTATGACGCAGCAGGGATCTCGTGCGATGTCAGGTATAGTATACAAGAATGACACTCGATGTCCCACCCCCGCAGTTATTGGCACAGTGCACTATCATAATAAAGGCAGTGGGTGGGGCATCAGAGCTCTGCGTCATCATAAACTATACCTGACACAGCGGGAGATCCCCACTGCACGATACAACTGATTACCGATGATAATCTCACTTTGTACTGGTGATCCCTGACATGGTGGTCCCTGATGTGGTGGTGCATGGTGGTCCTTGACAAGCAGCACTGGTGGTCCCTGACATGGTGGTCCCCGATAAGCAGCACTGGTTATCCCTGACATGGTGGTCCCCGACAAGCGGCACTGGTTATCCCTGACATGGTGGTCCCCGACAAGCGCCACTGGTGGTCCCCGACAAGCGCCACTGGTGGTCCCCGACTGGTGTAATAATGGGGGATTTTTTGAAAATCCTGGAGTTCTGCTTTAAAGTATAACTAAAGTCAAAACTTTTTGGTGAAGGGTTAAAACCAAGTATTAATTGCTGTCTGTGCCCCTGTTAGGCAGATTCACTCTCCCCAATTATTATGATCACCAATTTCATCAGGAAATCAAAAATGTTCAGTTGCCACCAGAACATAACAGAGGAGAAAACGTGCCAATGTGGACACTTGCTCTCGTGATTAGGGCCCAAGAAGGGATTTCCTTCAAGTTGATAAAATATCCTCTCAATTTCTGTTGAGTCTAGAGGACAAGAAGTGAAGAGACATCACTCTAAGGAAACACAGATACCAAGAGTGAACATACAATGATCTAAAAAGTTCCCCATGATTAAGCTCCAAAGGGTCTAGCAAAACGCGTTGTAGGGCATGGCCCAGCTGGAGTCTCAGCTGAGGCTGCCATTCATCTCATTTCATGCACATGGGTCTGCTACATGCTGTATGGCGTATGGATCTTTTTCTTTGACATTGGTTTAAAAGTGGTATTAAATGCTATTATAGCAGGTTTATAGAAGGATCTGTGCACAGATTACATTTGCAGTTTCTCAAAAATGTGGTTACATTTACCCGTGTGTCATTTAGGTCCATACATACACATCAGGTGCTACAGTGGACCTTGCTTCTGTATTTGAAATTGTTCCCTCAATGTGTCTGTAGTGGAACTTGCTTGGGTTAAGCACTGCAGAGAACATTGCATGGCCTGCAAGTGGGCAACACTTTTCAGAAAGCATTTATGAGATATAATAAAACATCAAGGAGCGTCTGACAAAATTGAATATGAATGACTACTTAATGTTGATACCAATAAGTTGAAAGCCTAAGGCAGGCAATACATTATGCAATTTTCATTCAGGAAAGGAAATCGCTTGATTCCCCCATCAATACAGTCAGTGTTGATGGGGGAATCCCTCCCACAGTGATATTGTGTGCTGCCAGCAGGGGAGCCTTCCCCACCAGCAGAATACAATGACCACTGCTAGCAACTATAGCCAGAAGGGTTTTTAAAATGTATGTAAAAAATGTCCAATGCTTAATTTATTGCCCCTTCCACCACCACTGTAAAAACCAAAGTTGGGTTAGTTCCTGCCAGCCACTATGCAGAAGGGGCTTCAGAATGAAATCCATGAAACAGTGGGGACTGGTCAGAAAATAAAGTAGCCCCTGCCCTCAATGAAAGCCCTGTGTCGAACTTTGTGGTAATTTAAACCTTTCGGGTGGGCAGGCATGCACAAGATATTAATGTCATCAGTGTTAGTGAGAACATGGCCGTCAATGCCCGGTAATACTTAAAGGGTCCATTCACACTAAAGGCATTGCATTTTTTTCAAAGCATACCAACACAGGAACCTGTAAAATATAGGATATATGTACACACTGGTGCTATCCACTGATCTGCAGTGTAGAGCAAGTCCTACCTTTTTCAGTACAAGGTTAACTAACACAATGTTAAAAGTCAAAGCAGCATGCATCAACACACACAAGAAAAACAGGTCATGTTCCAGGAAGTGAGGAGAAAAGCGCATGTTAACCACTCGCCTAATAGGCCAATTTGGACATTTCTCACATACATTTACAAATCTCCTTTTTTTGCTAGAAAATTACTTTGAACCCCTAAAAAAATTATATTTTTTAAAGCAAAGCCCCAGAAGAATAAAATTATGGGTTTTGCACTATTTTATGTCACACAATTGTAGCGGTATTCCTGTAGGGGCTGCTAAGTGATGTGGCTCACCTGTCACCCTGCCCGGCATTCACTTCCCAGACACTTAAAGACAATAAACAGTCCATCAGCTTTGTTTTTGGATTCTATTGGGGGAATTGAACTTGGATGGGGTAGGGGAGATATGGGATGCCTGGTGGAAACAATAGCAATTTACTTGTGACAACTATGTACAGTTCAGTAGGTTCGCTCCATTTCTCCTTCTGCACATCATTTCTGCTCTAATGCTCCAGGCACAGCTAGCACAATGGGGTTAGGTTTGACTAATTCAGCCAGGCCTTTAGCAACAGCCTTTTGCAGGCAGGGACCACAGGCCTCTATAGTGTAGTAGATAGGAAATGTGTGGTGCTAGCTGTACTATCTCTGGTTACTGAGCCCAGTAACCCATCTTCAGGCCCTGTCAGCCCCCCTGGCTGCAGCTGCCCTTGACAACACAGTCCACTCTACTGGCTCTGCACCCATCCCAGACTGCATGGTTCCTAGTCCACTCAAGTGTGGCTCCCCATTCGTCCTGTCTATGCTGGTCACTCACCAGCCCTCCTGGCTGCAACAAGTTGTTCTTCTCCTTAAAGACTTGCACGGCAATGCTCTCTCCTACTGTCCTCTTTGCTCCTCCTGTCCAAGACACCTTCATGATTTCTCAAAGGTATCAGAGACGCAGCCAAGAGGCCCATGGTAAGTCTGGAGGAGATGCAGAGATTCACAGCTCAGGTGGGAGAATCTTTTTACAGGACAACTATTAGTCGTGCACTCCACAAATATGACCTTTATGGAAGAGTGGCAAGAAAAAAAGACATTATTGAAAGAAAGCTGTAAAAATTCCCGTTTGCAGTTAGCGAGAAGCCATGTGAGGAAATAGCAAACATATGGAAGGTGGTGTTCTGGTCAGATGAACTTTTTGACCTAAAAGCAAAATGCTATATGTGGTGGAAAACTAAACACTGCACATCTCCCTGAGCGCATCATCCCCACCGTGAAACATGGTGGTGGCAGCATCATGTTGTGAGGCTGCTTTTCTTCAGCAGGGACAGGGAAGCTGGTTAGAGTTCATGGGAATATGGATGGAGCCAAATATAGGGCAATCTTAGAAGAAAACTTTTTAGAATCTGCAAAAGGCTTGAGACTGGGGTGGAGGTTCACCTTCTAGCAGGACGACGACCCTAAACATACAGCCAGAAATTCAATGGAGTGGTTTAGATTAAAGTATATTCATATGTTAAAATGGCCCAGTCAATGTTCAGACCTAAATCCAATTCAAAATATGTGGCAATACTTGAAAATTGCTGTTCACAGATGCTCTTCTTTGAATCTGACAGAGCTTGAGCTATTTTGCAAAAAACATTTATCATTCTCCTCCCACTTCACAATTATGTGTCACATTGGTCTATCACATAAAATCCCAATGATACCAGACTCATGGCTGCAGCTGCGATCACAGCTCCCATCCAAGAATATATATATTTATGGCAGACAAGAATTGGTAAAATGCAACACACCATGATGCAGCATGCCAACACACATGCATTTACCTGCACTCAACACACTTGCGGTGTGAATGGATGCTAAGTGTTCTATATATGCTACTAAGACCGCCAATGTTTAGGAGGGCTCAAATAAGGGTTAACATGGTTATAGTGGTTATTATTAATTCTACAACTGGCCACTGTTAGGAGGATTATTGAGCATACAATAAAGATCAATATGGGGCTCAGAAATTGGTGGTTACAGCACGGAATGCAATTATAGAAGCAGGAGACATAGAACTACATATTAAGGGCTAGGTGCAAATACTGTCCATTTTATATTACAGAAAAGCAAAGAAAGAAAAAGAAAAAAGTTTGATCTCCTTTCAATGACACTGATATCCCCAATTTGACAATCTTAAGGAACAGTTATCATTCTTTAGAACAGAATATCCTAAAAGCCTGCTTATTATCAATGCCTACAATAGTTGGCTTGGCAAAAATCCACTACCCATAGAATGAAGGTGGACAATATTTAAATTATGCAAAAGAACAAATATCTAAATTCAACGTTCCAAAGTTCATCAACAGTTAATTAACACTATAGTAAACACACAGAAAGGTACAGATTAGCTCATTCTATTAATTAGTACATTACCATATTTTACAATTAACAAAGAAGGCTTAATAAATGGCAGCAAGCAGCAACTGGAAGAAGATTAGCTTAGAGGAACCAAGCAGATGATTGTTATTGTATCATGCAAGGCTAATGTGTCCTAATCTATGCTGTTCTTTTTAGCAAACTGAGAAAGGAAATTCATTAGCCTTCACTGATGCTTGCAATACTCCAGGAGATGCCTACAATGTACGGTTAGAACACGTTTGTCAAAGATCCTTTTCAGCTGAACACTCTTGTAGAAAGAAGTACCGTACATATTATCAAAAAAAAGACAATGCATTTCCGAGATAACATGACAAATTGCCAGACCCCTAAAACCAGTAATTATATCTAAATTAATAAGTTCTGTAGCCAGGAAATTACATTTTATCATCTTTGTTAATTAACTACTTTCCCTCTTAGTTTCAGCCTGATATCAAGATTGCATATTCAAAATAATCAAATAGAGGTTCTTTGAGTTTAGGAGGGAGGAGTAATAGAGGTATTGTATTGCAATTAAAACATTACATTGAAAGGAAAAGAAATTAAGAATGCATGTCGATTTTGATTTTTTATAAATGACTGCTGCATTTGGAGGGTTCTGCAGTAACGGAGGTGGTGGGTGTCTTGTGTTTGGCTTCCTCTTAGCCAGGAAAATGCTCAGCTGGTAAGCTGTCTGAGGTGTTTAGGTTCAGTGACAGGGGTGTTGGGAGGCAAGGCAATCAGACTCAAGGGTACAGGGAGTTGGGTGGTAGAGGTGCTGTGTGAGAAGAAGATGTCAGGGTGTCCTAAAGAGTCCCAATACAGAAGCTGTCTACCTGCAAGGAGGCCAGTCTGACTGAGCACCACCCGATATGGTGCAGGCTACTGGACCACATCACCTGCTGATATAAGGTTTGTGAAAGGGGGATTCTACTTAGCAAGGGAGGTCTTTAGTTTTAAGTTATTTGAATTTCTTGTCATGTGCAGTTGACTGCAACGTTAACAAAAGACACTCTTTTAGAAAAGTACCCCATTGCACAAGTATAGTAGGTGGTAGCAGACTCACAATCCCATGCACCAGAAGGCTATGTCCATTTTTGGTAAATGGCTGCCTTAATGCAACACATGTTAACTTGTATGCAACGACCAACCGCAATGGAGCAATATCGTGCAAAGGGGGTTTTAAGTGGAAATCCAAGACAAAATGGATTTTAAACTTTGGATTGATCCAGCTGAGATACCCGTAATGCTTGATATACTACATTCAGATGGTTGCTGGGGATGCTAAAAATCTTAGTTTATTTTCATGCCAGATATTATCAGCGGTGATCTCCTGGCTCTGGCTAGTGCTCAGTGAAGGATATTGTCATTTGATCTTCCCCTTCTCCCCTCTCTCATCCATCATAAAACATCTTGTATTAATTTCACAGAACACAAGGCAATTTGTGATTGGACAAGTGATGGCCCTGTCATACAAACACACCTCCTTTCCTATCCTCTCTCCTTGTCCAAGCGCAAAACTCGTGACTGCATCTGCAGTTTTAGCTGGCCGCTACATGCGAAGGCACCACTCACCGCTCCGCCTGCAACCACCCCTCTTATCACCACTGCACCAGCACCCCCCAACATTCCCCCTTTCCACTGTGCCTGCGCTCCCCTTCTCATCGCCACTCCTTGAGGGTCTGTCACTCTTGGATAAGGGAAACTCCCTTAGACTATGAAACTTGTGTATGTAAAAAATCATTCCCTTTCTTAATCACTTCCTGTTTGTTCTCAGGAACAAGTGGTTATATCAGCAAAATGTGCAGCTATTGATTGGCTTTCATGTAAAAGTGATCAGAGCGACGCTACAGCTGCCCAATCACTTTTAAAAGGTGTGGAAGGGGGGTTTCTCTCCAGATGCCGCTCACCAAGGGTACTACCAAACTCAGTTGGACCAGCTACACACAGAGCACAGTGAGGAACATCCATTCCTCAACTTTCCTCTGCAACAATGAAGCCAGAGGTTACATGTATTCTGTCACTTTCAGTTTCGGCTTGTTTATGGGTTTGTACCAGCTAAAACAAGCAGGCAATCAAACTGATCTCAGTTGGATTAGCTGCCTTGGAGGGCAAAGGAGAGATCAGGGGTCTAATAGAGCCCAGATCTCTCAATAAAGGGTACCTGTCACTGCCCATGCTATCACAAGGAATGTTGTTCATTCCTTGCTATAGCAACAAAGTTGAATACATTTAAATGAAATAAATTATAAAAATGAAAGCACCCCCACCGTACTTACCCGTGAATGCAAACGCTCACATAGATCTTGCATGCATATGTAAATGGTGATTGCACCACATATGCGAGGTATCGTTGCGAACGTCAGAGTAAGAGCCGTAATTATAGCACCAGAACTGTAAACTGATAACCTGTAAAGGCTTCTAAAGCCTAAAGGCTTTTTAATCTTGACATCTATTCACTCAGAGCAACATCATATTTTATATTTTCGCAAAAAAATGGGTTTTATATTGTGTTTAAGTACACTAAAATGCATTTCAATGCATTTTTTCCCCCAGAAAATGTGTGTTTGATAAATGGCTGTACAAATAACATGCAATAAAAAAATTGCGACAACCACCCCTTTATTTTCCAGGTCCTTTTTCAGGAAAAAATGCTGATTTTAACAGGAATGTGAAAAATGTCATAAGTAACCCAAACTGGAAGTCATTAATAGGTTATAATTAACCCTCATGCAAATAATTAATGAAAGCATCCCAGTATCCTGAATAGTGAATACTGAAAATAGTATCTGTTCTCTGTGAGTTCTCAATTAGGAGCAAAGCAAAAAATGTGTAGCTTGCCTTGGACATTTAAGCTTATTTACAATGAAGTTAAGAAAAATAACAGTGGCCTAAAACCATTTTTCAGATTTAATGAGGTTTTCCCACTTTGAAAGAATATGTAAAATTCCCTGTATTTGGCCTCCACCACAGGTGTTTCTTGTATAGTTGGGCTGCCAATCCATTGGAAACTGATATTTTAGTTAGTGCTGGAGCCTAAGGTTTCCCTCAAAACAACCTGCACACAATGTGCTCTATATAGGCATTCCACACATCACATTGTTTAATTATTTTTCTACCTAATTAAAAGTGAAAAAAACACTTTATCCAGCTTTATGCACTGCACAGCAATGCATGAACATGTGGTAATTTGTGTTGTACTGCAGGTTGTTACATGACGCAAACCAGGACAAGGGATAAGCAGAGCATATAGAGAACAATCAATTTCCTATGTGCCCTTGCGTTAAGCCCACGTTGACCAATGCAAATCAAAGCAGTTCAACTCACCTAATGTGAACAAGCTCTGAGTCATCCCTTGACTTTAATATGTCCTGGATACTCAAACTACATCTACCTGCCAATAATGGTAACTGTACCTTCCCACTGGGAATTGGGGTCTTTCCCCACACCTTACTCCTTAAGAGATGCAAGAAAGTGTGAGGTGGGGTAATTCTCCAGTATCTACTTAGAACAATTTTGAGGGGAATGCACTTTGATATAGTTAAAAGGCCAAAACTGTGCCAAGTTGCTTTGACAAACACTAATGCCTTGCACACACGGCCAGACAATTCGACCCTGTGAGGGCTTCATCGGACCTTTTCTGTAGAAAAATCAGATGGACTTTAGATTTAGAACAGGTTTCAAAACTTTCAGACGGACTCGAGTCCGGTCGAAAAATCAGCTATGTTAGTACGACGGACGAAAACCGACACTAGGGCAGCTATTGGCTACTGGCTATGAACTTCCTTATTCTAGTCCAGTCATACATCATCGCGATCTAATCCATCGGACTTTGGTGTGATTGTGTGTAGATAAGTCCGATTTGACGGGAGTTCTACGCAAAGTCCGTCAAAAAGTCAGACGGAATTCAGTCCATCTAAAAGTTTGGTCGTGTGTACACGGCATTAGAAACCAATTTGTAATTCTTCTTTGCAACGCAGCCTGCACAGGAAACAAATATTTTTTAAAGCTTTCCGTCAAAATCTAATATTTCTTTACCAGAGTCCTTTCATACAAATTATTAAAAACGTTGTGTCCATAGCAACTCATAACAATTAAACTTGCAGTGACCTAACCAAGGTGAATCCTGGTAGGTTGCGATGGGTTACTGCACTTTAGAATGAGCTAAAGTATGACTCCTGTACATTTAATATAGATAGCCCACATTTTGAACTTAAAAGAACAAATGTTGGACAGCTGTGAAAACAAGTTGCTCACACCTATATGTAATCCACGGAAATAAAGGTAAAACAAGGGAAACAATAAACCTCAGTTCTCTAAAACACTTAATAGTAAACTATCACCAATAAAGTTTGAAGTATTAAATCAGGAGTGTAAATGTCTCTCAGCAAGAGCTGTGTGTATACTACCATAATCACTCTTAATGGGTTCTCAGCAGTTACCACTTTATAACATCATATATCAATGTTCTTGTAAAAATAAGGATATTGGGGTAAAAACAGAACGTAAGATTCTGGACAAAGAAGCAAGCACCTCTGCAGTTATTCCTAAAAACGCTTAAGAGTTTCTCTGCATGGGATGTTTTTTATAGGAGAAAGGTAGAGTGGAACTATAACTGGAAAGATTAAATAGATGAGTAGATGTCTACTACAGCCAATCCAATTCCAATGACAACATTTCTTGGAAAGAGACAGTCTTACTAAACCCACAAAATCAGTCTGTATATGCAAATCGGTGGTGGAAGGTGTCACTCAAGTCACCATATTTGATGTATAGATCACTTGATTCACTGGACTCCTTGAGGCTTTTATGCTGAGCTCATCGTTTTCTTCTCTTATCTATAGTTAATGGACTGCTTGCTGTTTTTCGTTTTTTAATATTTTAGTTTAAGTATCTGCACTGTACTGCTTTTTTATGATGAATTATTCTGGGATTTGGTAATTTGACCCTCAGTATTTTAGCTGCAGAGTGCGTTAGGGATTTTTTTTTTAGCACTGGTTGATTTGTTTTCTATATGAGGTAAAGCATGCTTGTTATACTCATTGTGGAACCTAAGAGGTTAATCCTCTTCATTGCGTAAAAAGTCTGTTCAATCCTGTCTCCTCTGATCATCTCCTCCTTCCACTGAACCAATAACCTGGTCTTTACAGAGCCAGTGGACATGCTGCACATGCACAGTTTGGTGTGTATTGCTAGAGAGTTGTTGTTTTTTTTCTTGGGAAGATGCATGTGATCAGCACAGGGCCAATCAGCACTGTCCAGACAGAGGGTCAAGGGTCATACATTCTCACAGGACAACCGTGGGAGAAAGAAAATTCCTCCTACAAGCTTTACCCAGACACTGATAGAAATCACAAGACTGCTGTAACTGCTGATGAAAAAAAAGGTATGTAGCAGTTTATTAAAATAATTGCATTTCTACATTCTGTGTACTGTGGGAGACCAGATATAGTGAATGCAGGCTCCTGGGTTTAGTAACACTTTAATATTAGCGATCTGAATTATTACAACATAAATATGGGTCAGGGAATTGTATGTTTACACCCCCTGGGCCTTATAAGAGCAATATAACTCATATACTGTATGTCAATTCACTTAGCAGTCTATGGCATTTGAAACTTTCATGCTTTACATGGAAGACTGTTAATATCATGGTTGACATGGTAAATTAATTTGTGGATGGCTAAAATTGACTGAATGGTGAAAATCCAAAAGGCTAGTCAAGTAATTGTAACATAAGTAGTAAAAACTCAAGACAGCAGCTCAAGCTACACAACATAAGAGGAAATATAAGTGACAATGAGTAGATAATTTGTGAATAGGTAGTAACATATAGGAAGTAATGGTTGTCTTATCCCGAGCTGTAACGACGTCCAAGGAGCCAGGTGAAAAAAATAAATAGAAGGGAGGTAAGAGGGGAATGGAAGAAGATAAAGCATGGTACAGTCCAACAGGTTTTATTCCCGTGTAACCCGGCGAGTTGCACGAAAAAAAAAAGGACTGACAGCTCCAGTCAGAGCCAGTGAACTAACAATGCGAAGTTAGTTCAGCGATCTCCCCTGATGAGCTGCTGTGTTCTGAGAGGGGACGATCACCCTGCCAGAAAACTCTGCTCAGAGCTCTCTGCCAATAGCCGAAAGAATTGATCAGGAGTTGGTCGGATGCTAGTTTTACAGATCAACACACATGGGCCAAATGTCAGGTGTTTCTCTTCTTTTGAACTGGCCATTGTCTCCCGACATTCAGCCCGCGTGTACCATGCTTACGAGGAGTTCCCAGGGGACTGCCTCTAGAGAAGGTTGGGGGTGGCACTAAATCAGGTGAACGGTGGAATATTAAGAAAGCAACATAGAGTTGTCAAAGGGGAGGGGCGACAAATGGCACATAGTTTTGTATACTTTGTGGTTCTGTCTTGGGAGGGGGGGATTTTTACTTTCCCCAGAGAGTGGGGAAACTCTTAACAACCCTCTACTACTTTTAAATAACCACCATCCCATACATATTTTTCTTTCAACTCTTTCCTCCTTGTATGAGACTTTGCAGCTTTCTGCCCTTCAGATGATGGCTATTAACCTTTTCCTAGACAAACAATTCTATTATACTAAGGAACAGCTGCACAGCTTCACAGACAACATTTAGAGTGAAAAGAACCTTGGTAAACCAATGTTAGAGAATGGAAGTGAATCTGAGTGGTGGCTGTAAGGCAGGACAAATCAAATCAATCTCAGCTCCCCCCTCTGTAAAGCTGCAGTCCAACTTCTATAACACACCTGTGGTATCAGTGACAGAAGCAAAGAAGGTGAAGCCGAGTGTAGGAATGAGCCTTTTCAGTGCCCAGCCAGCACTGGGACACAACCCAGACCAGCGAGAAGCTAGGATATTGTTAAAATCCTGGAATGGTCCCACACAGCCTGGGAGTCTTAAATCATGCATAACCAAAAAATACCCTAAGCTAAGGGAATAACCAACAAAAGCAAAATATGAAAAGCCAAGCTTAGGATGGATACAGCCTAGCTGCACCACTACATTTATTAAGCTGGGGATGGTCCAGCTTAGGACAGGTTCCCTACAGTCTTATAGCCTGCCTTTAACTTCGATATGCTGTTATATAATGTTTTTTCTGCTCTCCTCAGGCAATTCCCTTTGCCTTCTCTGGTCCATTTTCAGTCTGATGCACACAATTTAGCAGTAGAGGGACTACTTTTCTTTATATAGATAGCCTGACTGGCTGAAAATGAGATTAAAAACACATTTGACATGAATTACAGAAAACCGTTTACAAAAATCACTATGACCCAATTATTTATAACCGCTTCTAGGGGTACCAACAAATCTATCCAAGCCATTCTAGAATAAGCAATAATTTCTCTCTTTTACACTTTCTTTGTTTTACTCATACCAAAGGCATGAAGGTGTACATGAGACAACTGCTTTCAATCACCTTTCAGGAGGAATGGAGCATTGTTTCAATGAGCTGTAGGGGTACCAACAAACTTGACCTCAGCTGAAAATGGTCCACAAAGCAGGCTGTTTACTTAAACGTCACCACAAAAATACTCATCTCTGTGATGTTCTCTACAATAAAGACACCTTTGGACGGTGATTGTTGAACCATGGTATGCTGGAAAATATGTTTACTTGCTTGATATTTCTAGGACCCAGCTCGCAATCGCTGCAGCACCCACCATTCTAAGAGCCATTTGCCAGGAACATGTGCGATAGGAATATTGACAAAACCACAAAATACATGACAAACTCTTTGCAATTGAGGAAAATGTTATCCTCTATATATGGACAGGGTTCATTGCTGTAAAAGTAGTAAAAATGTGGAATAGACTTTCACAGAACTGCTTCACAAATGGATAGTTTTTTAAATGAAGAAAATAAATGAAGAAAATATAAATGTCTACTAATAATTATAAAGGAGAATTTCAGAATTCAGATGAGAGTTTTATTGTTATCGGGAATCGGATAGGATTTTATTTTTATTTTTTTGCAACTGCAAGTTAGATGAAATCTGCCAAAGTAAGCAGTCATTCCTGAACATAGTGTCCTCAATGGAAAATGTTCCCTAAAATTTTGTGATTTCCCCTCACATTTTGTTTTGGTGACACTGATCAACAAAACATTTAGAGGGATGACTCTGCTAAGGGTGGATACAGACAGCAATGCCCTTGCCCAACCCTTCCCCACAAAAAAAAAAAAAAGAAAAAAAAAAACGTTACCTTTAAATAGACAGTTTTCTTGTAGTAATTACTAATACAAGTATTGGGTTTATGTCTCATAGCGTTCAGTAATCCTTTCATTCTATCCTTTTTTGTGGTTAATGTTAAGATTTAATGGACAGGTCTCCACATAATTCTGTGGTAAACAGGATATAGGTTTGAATTAAATGTTTATTTAAATGTAAACTTTTTTTTTTTCCTCTTTTACTTTAGTCTGCTGCAGACCACAAACTAAAGCTCTGTGTTTTGTGAAAAAGTGGTGTTCTATGAAATGCCTGCAACCATGTCACAGCTTTTCTGCACAAAATACTTCTGTCAGAAAGAATTAAGGTACCTTATTATTAAAAAGTATTTTTAGATGCTCTCTTATTTTTTAAATAATGTACAAGTTTATAATTTCCATTTATCAGTTCTGGACTTTGGGGCCCTTCAAACTATGCAATGCGTTACCTTGCATCAAGGTATGCTGGGGGAATGGGCTGGCAGCTTGCCTTAACTTACAAAAATCAAATGCAGATGTGAGTGCAGAGGTTCTCATTTCCTTTCTTCTTCATCTCTCCCTGAGAAGAAGTCTCCCAGGGAGATAAAAGTTTTAAATGTGAAGGAATTGGACTGGAAACTCATCATCCTTGAGTTTCCTGTGACATCACTGCACCATTTTTATCTATCTAGAAGTATTTCCAACCTCCCTCACTATCATCCTTCCCTTTATACCCAAAAGGCTTTTCCCCCTTGATTGGGCATAGCCAGTTTAAGATAGGAGGTTATCATGGTGGGAATGGGGATAAACTGCCTGGGTACATCTAAGGTGATTGGCCACACTAAATGGTTACCTGTTAAATTTGAAGCAAAACCTTGGCTTGACAAGTAGCTAAGACCTTAGGATAGAGAGTCTTGGATACATTTGGTCTCTCAGGTCTTGAGAAACCATGCATTGATTGAGACCCATGCATGCGTAGAAGGGTAAAACACTTGGACAGCCAAGGCTCCATGTTCAGGTAGGACAATATGTCTTAGCCTTTTTGAGATGCAGCCTCCCAGGCCGATTTCCTTAAAGCACTTACTCTCTGGGCAGGCTAGGGCTCAGCTCTATTAAACATACTGTTTAGACAAACTTGGCACCTTCTCAAAATTATAAGTTTGTGACGCTCCAGTAATTTGTAATTAAAAACTCTCCTGTATCAATTAACAGGTACTGACAATATAGAAATCACACCGGCAACCAGTTAAAATAGTGAAAAATTGACTCAACCTTTCTGTTGTGCGTCTCTGTGTGCCATACAGCATAAAGAGAAAGCGCAGCAAAGAATTGTCTGAGGATCTGAGAACAAAAATTGGGGAAAAGCATTGACAATCTCAAGGTTACAAGTCCATCTACAGAGATCTTAATGTTCCTGTATCCACTCAAGAAGTTTACAGCCCCTGGCACTGTAGCTAATCACGAAAGAGAAAAATTGATCAAAAGATTGCAGCGAAGGATTGTTCGAATGGTGGATAAAGGACCTCAATCAAGTTGCAGACAAATTCAAGCTGACCTTCAAGCACAGGGTACAACTGTAACAGCTCAAACTATACGTCGCCATCTGAATGAAAAGGGACGCTATGGTAAGAGACCCAGGAGGACCCTACTAATGACACAAACAATGTGGACAGATGAAAAAAAAAATTACAGGTTTTTGGTAAAGCCCCTCATTCTGTTTTCAGAAAATTAAATGAGGCTTTTAACCACTTCAGCCCCAGAAGGATTTGCCCCCTTCCTGACAAGGCAATACGGCACTGCGTCGTTTTAACTGACAATTGCATGGTTGTGCGATGTTGTACCCAAACAAAATGTATGTCCTTTTCCCCCCACAGAGGTGTTTTTTTGGTGGTATTGATCACCTCTGTGGTTATTTTTTGCGCTATAAACAAAAAAGTGACAATTTTGAAAAAAAAAAAAAACACTATTTTGTGCTTTTTGCTATAATAAATATCACATTTTTTTTTTAAACGAAATGTATTCTTCTCCATATTTTTGTTACAAAAAAAAAATTGCAATAAGCGTATATTGATTGGTTTTCACAAAAGTTATAGTGTCTAAAAAATGGGGGATAGATTTGTCATTTTTTACTAATGGCAGTGATCTGCGATTTTTATCGAGACTGCAACATTGTGACGGACACATCGGACACTTTTGACTTTTTTGAGACCAGTGACCTTTATACAGCAAATAGAGCTAAAAATAGCCACTGATTACTGTATAAATGTCACTGGCAAGGAAGTGGTTAAAACTAGGGGCAATCAAGGGGTTAACCATGTTCCCTATGTCTGTTTATAAATGTGGGGGGAATGTGGCTGACTAGGACGAGGAGAGAGATCGTTGTTTCTACTTAGTAGGAACACACGACCTGTCTCCTCTCCCCTGACAGAACCAGTATTTGTGTATTTACACACACAGATCCCAGTTCTCGCTCTGACATGAGCGATTGTGGGTGCCCGGTGGTCACTGCGCACGCTGAGCACACGCATCGGCTCTGGGGACACTGCAGGCAGGCACGCTTGCTACAGCATCTTAAAGAGCCAATGTACAGCTATGACGGCTCACTCAGGGGAGCCAAGCTGCTGCAGTATAACTGCGGTGGCTGGTCAGGAAGTGGTTAAAGAAAACAGTCCCTACAGTCAAAACATGGTGGAGGTTCACTGATGGTTTGGGGTTACTTTGCTGCTTCAGGCACTGGATGTCTTGATCGTGTGCATAGCATTATGAAATCTGGAGCCTACCAAAGAATTCTCGGATGCAATGTAGGGCCCAGGGTCATTAAGTTGGGTCTCTGTTAGAGGTCATGGGTCTTACAGCTGGACAATGACCCAAAGCACACGTCAAAACGCACCCAAAAATGTTTTATGACAAAGTGCTGGAGAGTACTGAATTGGCCAGCAATGAGTCCAGATCTAAATCCCATAGAGCACCTGTGGAGAAACCGCAGTTGGGTAAAGGAACTCTTCTAATCTGAGAGACCTGGAGCAGTTGGCAAAAGAAGAGCGGTCCAAAATTCCAGTAGAGGGGTGTAATAAACGTATTGATGGTTACAGGAAGCCATTGACTTCAGTTATTTTGGGGTGTACTACCAAATGTTAAATTGAGGGCGCCAATAATTTTGTCCAGTCCATTTGTGGAGTTTTGCATGGAATGTGTCAGATTTGGGTTTTGTTTCTCCACTTTTTTGTGTCATACCAATACAAACAAACGAAATAAAGATGAGAATGCCTAAATATTTGTAATTGCAACAATTTTCTGGACAAAGTTGTGCATTATCTGACAGATATGCAAGGGTGCCGATATAGATAGATATATATATTATATACACAGGAGCAGTAAAAGCACTTTAAAAACAAGCATTAATTCATCTCTGTATATGTTGTAGTTTTAAAATTTTACAACAGAGCAAATCTTGGCAGCCTCTTTTAAATGTGAACACAGCAGGTGTTTCTAAGCTATTAGGAACTGACTGAAAGCCCATTTCAGAGTCTGTTGGCATCTGAGGACTTTGAGAATGAATTACCTCACAGTGCAAGCAATTAGAGAGGTCGGTCAAAGCTCTTTTACTGCTTGTTATTTTTTTTTTTAATGTCCAAAGTCTGGTGCACTTCAAGCTTTGCCTTTTAGTGTAGCATGCTGAAATCTGGGTTTTCTAGACTTTAAGCAAATAGACATTTTACATGCTGAAATTTCATCTAAAATCAGGTATTTATAAGTCAAACAGGATCTTCAGATGGCTGTTTGATTAACAATAAAACAACATGTATACACATGCCATACACACAAGCAAACACACTGACAAAGAAACATATGGCTTTGTGAAAGATGACAGCAATAATTAGACCAACAGAGCACACAGTAACCATCTGGGTAAAAAAGAGCCTTGGATCAAGCAAATTACTAAAACGAAGGGTATGTTAACTCTTTCTCTTACGGATAGCAGGACCTATGACAACAAGCTGGTAACGCACAGCATGACCTGGCATTGCTCATTAACTTTTTCAGTTCCTGATTAATACAAGTATTGTAAGCAAAGACATGATCTGCTATACATCTCTTTTTAAAAAACAGAAAAGTAGGTTTTAATATTAAACAAACTGTGAAGACTGCTGAGAATATTCATTAAGGATGCAATAATAATGATTTAGTAATTGCTAATGGGTTTCTAGAAAACGGGCAGGAATTGTTTTAACCACCTAGTCTTGAACCCTTTTTTGATCCTTCCATGAAGTCTTGACTTCACACCTTATACTGTATCAGTTAAGTTTTATGGTCTACCCTAGCATATCATATTATCGTATTCCCTGTAGTCCTTCACAACACAACTTTTACGCACTTAGGCTGGATTCACACCTATGCATTTTTAGCGCTTTTTCATTTTGCAGATTTGCACTACAGAACATGTTCCATAGGAAACCATGGTAAATGGACTGTTGTGCAAGTCTGCAAAATGCACTAAAAATGCATAGGTGTGAACCAGGCCTTAGTCAGGCACCAGATATTTACACCAAAATATAAAACTGACATTAGTTCTAGTCACTTGGGGGTCCCCATGGAATTCCCCTAATTTGCAGGAATTTCCTGTCACTCTCCATTCGGCTATGGGACAGGAAGTGAAGGGAAATCTCCACAATAGGACACAGATGGTGAAAAAAAAATCTGACTGGGGTTATAACCCTCCCTTGCGCTATCCAAAATGTAAAAAAAGAAAAAGGTTTGCCTATAGTTCTACTATAATGTTAAAATGGATTCACAGCAGAATTGAGCCAATTCGTTTCAGGTGCCAAAATATCAGGACATCAAAACAAAGTACAAATACAAAGATCATAAATTTAAATGTCCAAAAGGCCATAAATAAAAGGCAATTAAAAAATAAATAAATTAAAAAAAATCATACAAATTAAAAAATAATGAACATAAAAGTCAAAGGGTATATACCCTTGTAATATCCAATTACAGTAAACATTTTTTTATACTTTTGCTTTGGATTTATGACCTTTGTAATTGTACTTGTTTTTGTAGCCTTGATGAGGGGGGAATGGAATTGGCCACTTAAACGGGTTGGCTCCATTCTGATATGAATCAATTTTATTGTTAAATTACCTTGGGCATTTGTCTAGCACTCACGTATGTACAGTATGTGCGTAAATTCTCAATTCTGGATCCTTTTCCTTTTTCCTGAGTAAGGTCTCCATTTTGTGGAGTGCGGCCAAACCAAAGCTATTGCTCAGTAACAAAATCAGTGACCCTTAGAAAATCTGAATCCAGCGCCACATTTAGTCTTGTGATCGAACAATAAAAACTTAACAGTTTTTTCCCCCTACTCTGCTAAAAATTTGTGTTGCGGTCTATGGGCCCACTGGAAATTTCTCACTTTCTGTCCCAATGACAACATTATTAGTGGGAACAAATCAGTAAAGAAAAATGTTTGATAGCTGCTATGGGCACAAATGTTCAAATCGCTGTGGACTACTGACGTTTGCACATTGCATTTGCAGAGAAAGATAATTTTAGACCATCTCTGCTCATAATTGGTCAAGTTTCTAGGCTGACACCAATATCTTTCAAACTGCTTTGCAGATGACCAAATCAGTTAAAGAGGCAGCAGAAATTGAGTGCTTTAGAAGGGGTGGTTTGCCCGTTCACTTTTATTTGTTCTGTGTTCCCAAATATGGCAGTATAGTACAACATGGTTTTAACAATCAAGAAACATAAATAAATGAACTAGTCTCTCCCACCTAAATGAACATACTTGCATATCTCACCTTTGCCACATAGAACAAATGTTGCGTGTAAGATAAAGTCGTTGTAAAATGTATGTCAGGAACATTAAATCCACGTTTTGCCCTCTGAGCTAAATGCAGAACAATGACAATTAAAATTAATCAATAGAGAAAACAAACAGGCTAAATGTTTAGCCAGATGTTAGCATTGAATTTTGGCTTTGGGCATGGTGTAGAAATGATTGGGAAAGATCCAAGATAAGGGCCGGCAGGAAAGGGGGATTACTAAGGACACAGCCAGGATAGAAGGGAATCGAGGCCAGAAGAGAATTAAGAAGATAATTAACCCATTCTGAAAAAGAAGGATTTGCAAGAAAATTCTAAAGCCTCCTAAAAAACAAAAAGGGGATTGCAGTTGTCACTGGTAGTGATGGAGGGAGGGGAGGGGGGGGGAGAGGCGCTAAGTGTTTTTTTCTAAGCCCATAAGAATTGAAGAATCGATTGAAGGACACAGCAGCATGCCACTTGGAGCCTGAAACACTGATTACAGGGGGCAATAGATTATAAAATGATGGATAGCAGTGGTACTCACAATCTCCGACTTGATTTGTAATTTTGTGCTGTGGGAAGACTAAGCCTGCAGTTTAACAAATGATTGAAAAGCCCATATGGTAGCATTACAGTGCACAGTACATCACTGAAAGACACAAAATGAATCTGTCACAAAGGAAAAGTACATGGGTGAGAAGACTCAGATGAAAGCGGACATCCTCTGTAACCAGCTTCAGGCCAGCGATATCACTCATGGTGAATAGGATCAGCAGCACCGCATCAGTACTAAAATGTGGCAAGGGCAACTTTTGTTTGGGTGTCTCACAAAGATTTTTTAGATTAATACCGTAATAGATGCACTTTAACTCCTATGCTCATTCTACAAGTTCCTCCAGGGAAATAGCAGCCATCTTCTCTGCTCTTCTGTGTTTAGTGTTTACCAACACATTTTGGTCATCCTTCGTAACTTAAGGTAAGATGCGATTAGACAGAGCTCAGCAGTAAGACACCTGCATGCCTTAGCTCACACAGTGTGATATTTGTCTCCTGCTAGAATGCACAAGAGTGACCAGTATGGTAGGTCACATAGGTGAACCCAGATCAAAACAGTTTACAGGGTATTGCCCTAAAACAGTATCATTATGCTATGTGAAACCCCAACGTCTACACAAATCTCCAGCAATTTGTGCCAATTTAAGTGGTTGTTACCTTTAGGCTGGGTTCACACTGCAGCACGCTCTGGCTCACAGCAGGGGTCGGGTGCGTCTCCATTCACCATTTCAGCCTGAATTTTTGGCCAAATTCGGACCTGAAATGGATCAAAAGAGGCACAGGACCCCTATGCAATTCACACCGGAGCCACTCTGGAGATGTGTGAAACGGCTCCATAGACAGCTAGTCATGTGGCCGCTCAGCCCCTCCTGCTGTAGCCCTGGATCAGAATAGGAGAGTGGCCGGGAGTCAAGTGACCGGCCTGAATACATCTGAAAAAAAAAAGGTATTTACATGTGTCGTTTTAAAAAAAAAAAAAACACTCAGTTTGTTATGCCTGAAATAGAGGCTGTCAGTGACAATTTGTAAACTTTTATTTTCTACTAGGAGCGGGAGGGGAGACACAGACACACGGAAGCGGCAGGCAGGGGGGAGGAGGAGAGAGGAGAGCTGTGAATGATGGAAGCAGGTAAACTGACCACGGTATTCAGGGCTCAGCAGCCCTGATTACCATGCTCAGCACACAGAGGAGGACACAGGAACTGGTGGGACCAGCCAGGTTTTTTACAGCTTACAGAGGGGCAGATTAAACAGCACAAGCACTTTGCTGTTTAACCTGCTATAAGGGAACGGGAGCTCTCTTTTTTTTATTTTTTATTTTTTTTAGGGTTACAAACACTTTAACAACCTATTTTGACCATAGATGATTCCATTTTCTTTCCTGGAACTGCAAGTTGCAGGAAAGGAAATCATTCACTCAATTCCCCCAATAACACAGTGAATGTTGATTAGGGAATCCCTCCCTCAGCGCTACTGTGTTCTGCCAGTGGGGGGGCCAGAGAGCCTTCTCGGTCAGGGAGACCTTAATAATTACTGCTAGCTGCTATAGCCGTTGGCAGTAATCGTATGCTGAAAATCCAACAGGCTGGTTGTACTGAAGCTGATCTATGGATTTGGGTACAATCAGCTTTGCCCATACATGGATCGAATTTCAGCTGGTCCCTGATAAACTGGCTGAAACTCCATCCATCTACGATTGGCTTTAGACTTTAAGGGTTCACTTTTAACTGCACCATTACCAATATGTATTCATTTGCAGAGCTTTCTGTTCATGAAGAAAATAATTTAAAATGGCTTTACACAAAATACTGTACAAACACACTGCCAAATACATTGCTTCCTAAATATTTAGAAATGGTTAAAAAAATAAAAGAAAATCCCAGGCAATACATGCTACATTACATGGTCAATTGCCCAACTTGGCTGACATTGTAAAAGTGAATAGAAGCGGACAGTCTGCTAGCACTACGTCTTCTGGGAAGGATCTTTAGTGCATTGTGCTAATGTCAAAAAGTGTGCAGTCTGTTTTTTGTTATAAGCTTTTTCTCTAAATATCCATCTACATTGACAACTACCATTAAAGCAGCTTCAGTCTGACCCCACTTCTGGTCTTGCTTTCCCCTGGTTGTGAATAATATAGTGACTTACAAGAGGTTTACAAGCATTAGTAATACTATTAGTAATTAGTACTAAAGTACTAATGTAATAAATTCGGCAAAAAATATTTTTTTCAACTCTTGTTGTCTCCATACGGCTCTGTTCACAGCTATGCAGGTGCCATGGTATGCACATGTTTTTGCATGTTTGGGTGCATTGCCTTTAGGGCAATTCATTTTAATGAGCTGCCCTGTGTGTTACATTTGCATGAAAGAAGTGTGGGTACTTTTTTTTTGGGGGGGGGGGGTTTAATCGGAATGCATTACAATGTGTGGCAAAAACTTGGATGGCGCAAATAGTAGGAATGAATGGCATTACATAACTTCCTCTATCACAGAGATGTGTGTTAAACGTTTTTTCTCAACCAGGGTTCCATGAAACTCTAAAGTTCCTACAGAGGTTTCTAGGTGAAATTTCTGCCTCTAAATAACCCTTGACAATAATGGACATTCGTTCCAATGAGCACAAATTAAACAGACTTACTTTCTACTCATCACCAACCTAAGCAACATTCTACCTTCTGTCCGTCTGACCACCAATGTAAAGATGCCTTTCTCCAATGACCACCAAAGTAACAGACCAATAGACTTTACATTGTCTGCATTTCTATTATAATCCTAGTAATTATTAGCAGCTGTTCCTTGAGACCTGACATTTATTTTAAGGTTCCTTAACGCTAAAAAGGTTAAGACTGGCCTAGAAGCTGGCACAAGCATAACAATTTTCCAGATTCTCTCACACATAAAAAAAAAAAAAAAAATACTTATGGCTATAGATTTTATTGCTAACCCCATATACTACAATCTTGTTAGACCTAGGTTTAGCTTTTCAGTTCTTGTTAGAACTAGGTTAGCTTTTCAGATTATGATGAATGCTTAAACGTTAACAAAAAGCCAAGGAAAGATCCATATCTGTACAATTGCAGGATAGAGACTAAATGTACTGAAACGGGCAACTAGCATCTCAGAACGAGCAGTCTGCAGGGGCAGCCTCCACTTTCCTCTCATATCAAATTGATTTCTGTCCTAGGATGAAAATGCTCACTTACTGTACCATGGATGGTCCACCAGAAAATGTTGATGGTCCCCAGGGGTTCGACCACAAATCAACATTGTGGCGAATGTATACTGCCCATTGTTTCCAGCGTTGTTCTCAATGCATGCCAACAGTCAATACAGTTAGCATGCGTGGATACCCAAATTCTACTGTAGTTCTGGCTCCTGTAAAGGGAGGGAAGTGCTGGGAGTAGTGCAGAGAGCCGGAGGTGAAAGAGGTGGTGACTGCCAATGGCAACGCTGATCACAGACTGTGGGTGGGAGTACAGAGTTCGACCATATGACTGGATAAGGAGGCGAGATCCAATGATGAGTCTGTGTGGACAGAAAGGTTGGCAACCACTAGGTTAGAACTACAGAACACCTCCTGTTCTCACCTTTGTAACAAAGGGCAGGTATTCTGTAGTTCACAAATGCAAAGCTGGCAAGGCCGACAAACACTGCCTGAGAGTTTAGTGCAGTACACTTATTTTCTGCACCTACTGAACAGATTTAAAGTGCACCTATGGTCAAAATGTAAGGTCATATATGCATTTCCACATAGTATTTCAACTGTTGCTATACTACTCATATTAACCTGAACAGTTTTGATGTTTGTAAACGTACTAGGTAAAGATCCAGACATTTTCCTTGAATCCTTGAATTTTGTAACACATTCACAATGCCCTGTGAATAGACACTGCTGTCTCACACATCTCAGAGCCTGCCTTCTAAACTACAGAGGTGCTGAAAGGAGAAGTTTCAGGAGGCGAAGTCACTACAGAAATCACTGCTTGCAGACAGCTAGGTACCATGGGATATGTAGTCCTTAGAAAGGGACCAGAGGAGAAGCTGCAAAGCATGCAGGGAATCCAGGAAGTTGTTAACCACTTCAATACCGACACTTAGACACCTTCCTACCCAAGCCAATTTTCAGCTTACAGCGCTGACGCAATTTGAATGACAATTGTGTGGTCATGCTACACTGTACCCAAACAAATTTTTTATCATTTTGTTCCCCCACACTTTATTTTGGTGGTATTTGATCACCTCTGCAATTTTTTTTTTTTGCGCAACAAATAAAAAAAGACCGAAAAAAAAAAAGTTTTGTTTCTGTTAACATTTTTGTAAATAAGTACGTTTTCTCCTTCATCGGCACTAATGGGTGGCACTGATGGGTATCACTGCTGTCTTTTAGTACATACTGGTCCCAATCAGTGCCCATCTGGGCACTGATTGGCACAGATTGGACATTAATTTGAACATGTGGATGGCCATGGGGTACATACCTGGCCATTCACATGTTGCCCCCTTCCCTGGTTGTCCAGTGTGGTCATCCGAGGGTCGGCTGCGCTGATGAACAATCAACGCAGACCCCCCTGTGAGGAGAGCCGCCGATCGGCTCTCCCCTACACGCGTCTGTCAGACACGAGTGAGAAAAGGCCGATCAACGGCTCTTCCTATTTACATCGTGATCAGCCGTGATTGGACACGGCAGATCACATGGTAAAGAGCCTCCGTCAGAGGTTCTTTACCAAGATCGGTATAGTGGTGTGTCAGACTGACACACCGGACCACCGATCGCCACGATGCGCGCCCCCACAGGCGCACAGCAGCTGTTATTCTTAAGGACATCATATGACGCCCAGTCAGGATAACTGAACCACCGCTCGGCCGTCATTTTGCTATAGGCCAGACGGGAAGGGGTGAAAGGTGACCAGCTTTGTCAAAAAAACTATGGTTTGTATTATTACAATGCTGATGTTATAAAATGAAAGTATGCTGTGACCATAGATCTACTTTAACAAAATGCCTTCAATGGCATATTTATCAGGCCAAAAAGGAAGCAAAAAATATAGAGAGAGAGTTAAAGGGGTTGTAAACCCTCACAGTTTTTCACCTTTAAGCATTCTATGCATTAAACCACTTGCCGACCAGCCGCCGTCATTATACGGCGGCAGGTCGGCTCATTCCCGCAAATTGCGGTCGGGGTACGTCGGCTCCTTTAAGAGCCATTGCATGCACCCTCTGCATCACAGGGGAATCCCTGAGGCATGTGGCCAGCGGCTGTGATGTCCGCTGGCCACCCGCAATTGTGGGAAAGAGAGCCAGAACGGGTATCTGTCAATGTAAACAGACAGATCCCTGTTCTGACAGGGGAGGAGAGAGAAGAGAGAGAGAGCTGCTGTTCCTAGTGATTAGGAAAAGCGATCTCTCTCCTCCCAGTCAGTTCCATCCCCCTCAGCTAAAAAGCACCTCCCTAGGGAACGGTTAACCCCTTGATTTCCCCCTAGCGATAACCACTTCCCTGCTAGTGGAATTTACATAGTAATCGGTGCATTTTTATAGCACTGATCACTGTATAAGTGTCAATGGTCCCCAAAAAAGTGTCTGATCTGTCCACCACAATGTCGCAGTCCCGCTAAAAATAGCAGATCGCCGCCACCATTGCTAGTAAATCTATCCCCTATTTTGTAGACACTATAACTTTTTACTAAAAATATGTAGAAGAATATATATTGGCCTGAACCGATAAAGAAATTTTAATTTTTTGGGGATATTTATTATAGCAAAAAGTAAAAAAATATAGTTTTTTTTTGTTTTTTTAAATTATCAGTCTTTTTTTGTTTATAGCACAGAAAATAAAAACCGCAGAGGTGATCAAATACCATCAAAAGGAAGCTCTATTTGTGGGGAAAAAAAAGGACATCAATAGTGTTTAGGTACAGCATCGCATGACTGCGCAATTGTCAGTTAAAATAACGCAGTGCCATATCACAAAAATTGGTCTGGTCATTAGAGGGAAAAAAAAAAATCTTTCGGTCTGTAAGTGGTTAAGGTGAAAAAACATTTTGAACCCCCCCCTCCCCAGCCCCCTTTTTCTTATCTGACCCTGATTGTTCCTGTGTCAGGTCCTCATTTGATAAATTGATAGCAGCAGGAACCATTGGCTCCAGCTACTGTCAATCAAATCCAGTGACACGGGAGCCGTGGAGGGGGGCCGAGTCCACCTGTCTGTGTCAATGGACACAGCAGCAGGACTCGGGAGCACACCCGCACGAGTTCCCCTCAAGGAAAGTGGCTCAACATGTGGCACTTGAGAAGAGGAGGAGCCAGGAGCGTTGTGGGGGGACACCAGAAAAGGAGGACCAGGAGCCACTCTGTGCAAAACCCTCACACAGAGGAGATGAGTATAACATGTTTGTCATTTTAAAAAAACAAAACAAAAACTTTACCATCACCTTAAGACCTCATGCACACTTGACTTTAAAAAAAACTTTATAAAAGCGCCAGTAGCTTTGCAGTTTGTCAACATTTTTGCAATTGCGTTTTTTAGCATTTTTTTTTTTTTTTTTACATTTTATTCAATGGATCAAAAATGTCAAGATTTAGTGAGTCTCGTTTTGGGCGTTTATCAGCGTTGGCATTAGAATGTTTTTACAGCTGAAAATAGATGGAAAAACTCCTCTCGGAACACACTAGTTTTGGGTTTTTTTTACAGCCAAAAAACGCCCCGGCCAAAAATTGCTGATAACAGTCTATGTGTGCATGGACACATAGGATAACGTGATGGGGAGTTTTACTGACTGTAGAAAAAAAGTCTGAAGCCAAAAACAGCTGCTGTAAAAACGTCCAGTGTGCACAAGGCATGTTTGTTAGCAATTACATACTCTTTAGACCCCTTTCACACTGGAGGTGTTTTTCAGGTGCTAAAGGGCAAAACAGAGCGCACGTAAAGTGTCTGAAAAATGCCTCCCCTGCAGCCCCAGTGTGAAAGCCTGAGTACTTTCACACTGGAGCGGTGCACTTTCAGGACGTTAGAAAAAGTCCTGCAAGTAGCATCTTTGGAGCAGTTTAGGAGTGGTGTATACTCCGCTCCTCCACCACCCCTGCTCATTGAAATGAATGCGGCACTTTTTGGCGCATTTAATCCTTTCTTCAGCCATTAGCAGGGCCACTAAAACCACAGTAAAGCGCAGCTAAAACTAGCGGTGGCTGCTCTGTGAGTGTGAAAGGGGTCTTAAAGTGGTTGTAAACCCTCTGGGGCCACTTTTAGCTACAGGTAAGCCTAGATTAAGTCTTACCTGTAGGTGCAACAAATATCTCCTAAACCTACACGGTTTAGGAGATATTTGCAAAAGACTGGCACCGATGTCTACGGCGCATGCGTCGTAGATAGCGGCACGCAGGCACACTGAGCATGCCACTGCTAACGGCGATCATGCCGTTAGTGGCGGCTCCCGCACATGACATCATCGCGGCTCCGGCCAGTCACAGCGCTGGAGCCGCGATACCCAGAAGTCACTCCGGGATAGATGGCGGTGATATTCATAATGAACTAGTATGCATACTTGTTCATACTTGTTCATTATGCCTTTGCCTTACAGGGTGTGGGTTTTTTTCTGCCTTTACTTCCTCTTTAATGTGCACAAAAGGACAGGCAAATTCCTAACCCAACAATGATAATGCGTTTTGCCTACCTGGACTGTGAACTTCAGTTGTACTTTTAAGAAGAAAAAACAAAAAACATTTCACATTTATAAGTGAAAATAACTATAACATATTAAATCACAATCACAAGAACCCACGCCATATCATCTGCTGAAAGTGAATTGCTGGGAGAAAAAAAAACAGAAACAAGCCACATTAACTTTAAAATATACTAACCTTAAAGATTGCAGGGATAATCTCATTTATTTTTAATTTGTGGAACACAAAAATGTCATAAATGGCAGACACTGCCAATACAGTAACTCCTTGCTCCTTCCAGAGCATGCTGCAGGCTGCACATAATCCAGCACCGAATATCCAGTACCAGCTGCTGATAGAATAGCCCCTTGTTGAACAATGCTTTGTGTAGCATAATAATGAAAGTAGAAAGAAGAGCCCAGCTCCCACATCAGCCCGGCCTACAATCCCGGCAACAGCTTCTGTATGGATTGGATGAGAAGCAAATAGAAGTCCGGCAAAGAGTGTCCAGCATCCACTGCCAAAGAGGACTTTACAAAAGTTTGTGAACAGGCCCGTGACAATTGAATGTAAAAGGATATTCACAAGGTGGTAGCTCCAGGGCTCCAGCCCTCCAAAGGTATAATTAAGGCGAAAAGAAAGAGTGCATAGTGGACGATAAGACTTATGGCTGCCACTGTGTGTAAGCAAGGTTCCCCAGAAATCATTGAAGAAGATATGGATCCATGGAGTTTCTGGAAGAAGATCCTGATTTGTCTTAATAGCCCGACTACAAAAAAAAGCAAAATTGAAGAGGATTAGAAATTTATACAAAAGCAAGCATTAAAAACAAAAACTAGCATTAGAATAGGAACGTATTGGAAACTTGAACAGTTATAGATGAACACTTAATAAAAGTAGTGAATTTTTACAAAAAGTAGGGTAAAGGGTCAATTCAATTGGATTTGATGGACGGCCATTTTTTTTTTTAACATAATTCAATAGCAGAATATATTTTAAAAAAATAGATAAAACATGATGCTGTATTAGAATTTCAAAAAGCTTTAAGGGTTAGCTCTAAAGCTTTAAGGGTTAGTTATTGCCCCCCCCCCCCCTGTTTTTTAAATGCACAGCAAAACACAGAAAAATAAATGTTTATGTGTCTGAACTATAGTGTGCTCCTTCATGACAACACAGTATTACTGGAACACCAACCTCTCCTCGTCACCTCTCCATAACACAATCATAGAGAACAGGAAGTTATTGGCTCACATGAAGGCCTCTTGACCCCTTTAGGGAAATAGAGCCTTGACTGATGGGGGCATGACCAGGGCGGGTCAAAGTGACCGAGGGGTCTCTAAGGATTGGTTGGGAAGTGGATTGGGCTGGGCCTGAGCTTGATAAAAGTGTTGCTCCCAGGAATTCCGGATCCTTCTGGAAGCGTGGTTTGGGGCAAGGGTTAAAAGGCGGTTATACAGATACTTTACAGTTTATGGTACCTGGGCTCATTGCAGCACAGCAGTCAAGATTTTGTGCAAAATCAACAGCTATTTTTTTGTAGTTATTGAACAAATATGACAAAGCACTTTCAATTGTATATTTAATAGACCAAAACAAAGCAAAGAGACATTTATTGCAAGGCAGGGGTGCCCAACCTTTTCAAGAGCGAGGGCCACTTAAGCAACTTGGTAACCAGTCGCGGGCTACAATGAGTGGAGTGGGCGGATGACAGGTCATGGTTACTTTAGGCCCTCCGATCCGATACACCCAGATGGAAGGGGGCGAACCCCCTTCTATTTTTTTTTTTATCAGATATTTAGGACCAGATTGGAGGCAGGCGGGAGTAAACAGACAAAAGTCTGTTTACATCTGCCACTTGGTAGAGGTGAATTGAGGGTCCGATTGGGTAGGGCCGATCGTGTGAAAAGGGCCTAAACTGCTTTCACACTGATGATTACCCACACTGCGGGTGCAGGGTATTGCTGTGGGTTAACTGAACTTTGCCATAGACTCTTCCTGTGGCAAAAGCCGGCACTGTACAGGAAGCATTGGCTTATGGGCTCTGCTCTGCAGCTGTTTTCTTCCTCTACCACCAGCTTCATTCACAACACTGATGCTGTGGTATGACGGGTCGGAAACCTGCGATCTGGGCTTGCTAACCCGCCATTCCACAGCAGGAGGTTCACAGGCCACATCAAAGTGCTCCCCGGGCCACTGGTTGGCCACCCCTGTTGTAAGGGATTTAACTACACTTGGAGGAACGCATGTGAAATTCTTCAATTAAGTATTTAGTAAACACTCAATTGACTTTAATCCAAGTTCAATGCATGCTGTGCGGAATAAACACACAGACTACCTCACAGGGTTAATAAGAAGGCAATTGAAGAGAACTTTCTAAATCCTGTGCTGTGTAACTTCCGCTTTCTCTGCCTTACGCCATAACTTTGAAATTGAAGAGAACTTTCTAAATCCTGTGCCGTGTAACTTCCGCTTTCTCTGCCTTACGCCATAACTTTGAAATTGAAGAGAACTTTCTAAATCCTGTGCCGTGTAACTTCCGCTTTCTCTGCCTTACGCCATAACTTTAATGTTCAAACTTCAAAAGGCACTTTCTGAATCCGATTGTTGGTGATAAGACATGTCTTAGTACAGGCATTATTTTTCTTCTAAGTTTTCACCTTAGATTTTTCTGTAAAAGGTGAACTTACCCTTTACGTGTTCTGTGAATTTTGACTGGTACTTACCATAAATATGACCCTGTTGCAAGTTTAAAAAGCATTCAGAAAGAAATAAGCAAAACCTGTGTCAATTGCTCTATATTTGTGGGGCTGGCAAAAAAACAAAAAAGTTTTATGCAATTAAAGAAATGTTAAAAACAAAAACCCTTCACTGGCTATTAAAGTGGTTGTAAACCCTTACAAACCACTTTGACCTACAGGTAAGCCTAGATTAAGGCTTACCTGTAGGTTCAAGAAATATTTCCTAAACCTACACGGCTTAGGAGATATTTGCTAAAAGACGGTGACATTCGCCGTAGACAGTGGCACGCAGGCGCACTATCACCGTTAGCAGCATGCCACTGCTAACGGGGATATGCGGTTAGTGGCAGCTCCCGTGCGCATGCGCGGGAGTAACGTCATCGCTGCTCCAGTGCTGTGAGTGGCTGGAGCAGCGATACTCGGAAGAAGATGGATGCTCCGGACTACAGGGGACAGTGGTGACTTCGCTGGCTCCTGTGTCAGGTAAGTGACACATAATGGGCTACTATGCGATGCATAGTAGTCCATTATGCTTTACCTTTGCAGGGAGACAAAGAGGAAGTAAACCCATCAGGGTTTACTTCCTCTTTAACTTTCAGAAATTAAAAAAAGACAAACTGTACAAATCTCTCAACATGCAGAGAGAGGTAACCTGTTCAAACCTCAGGTTTTCCAGGAGCTGATGATTCCGTGGCCAAGCCAATACTGGGTAAAAAATTTAGAGGGTCAGTCCTAAGCTGCGCTGAAACAACTAATCGGCATAATCGATCATCAAAATAATTGTCAACTATTTTCCTAATCAATTAGTTGGTCAGCCGATTAGTTGGCCTGCAAACAGAATGCATTATTTGTTTACATATCAGGAAATTCAGTGCAACACAGAACTCAGTACACTGTTCATACAGGTCAGTATCCACACTGCAGCACACATGCAGCTCAGTACACTATTCATATATGTCATATATGTCAGTATACACAGTGGAGCACATTTACAGCTCAGTACACCGTTCATACATGTCAGTAAGTACCTGAGAACTTGTGAATGTGTGAGGAGCAACACCTCATGGGACATGTAGTCCTTGGCATGAAGGAGGAAGTGAGCGTTTCTAAAGGCAGTGGCAATCAGTATTATACTTTGCGGCTTATGAGCACCCTGAAGGCAGGAGGAGCCAGTAACGGCAACGGGGGACCAGAAGAGGTGGAGCGGGGCTGCTCTGTGCAAAACCATTACACAGAGCAGGGGAGTGTGACAAAATTATAAAAAAAAAAACTAACACGTTTACCTTAACTTTAATCACTTGCCAGACGCGCAACGTACATGTATTGCGGCAAAGTGGCTCTATTGCGTTTAATGACATACCTGTACGTCATTTCAGAGACCTGATCACATGCTGATTGGACAGAGGGGGAGCCAATCAGCAGGTCCCCTGCCCGCCACCCGCAATGGTTCCCGAGAGAGGCAGAATGGTGGTCTACCCATTTACACAAGGCAGATTGCGGTTCTGACAGGGGAGAAGTTGGAGATCTTGCGTTTCTGCTATGCAGGAACATCGATACCTCTCTTCACCCAGTCAGAAAAACCCCCACACAGTAAGCACTCCCAGGGAACACATTTAACCCTTTGATCGCCATAGATATTACCCCTTTCCCTGTCAGTGTCAGTACAGTGACAGTGCATTTTTTATAGTACTGATCACTGTATTAATGTCACTGGTCCCCAAAAAGTGTCCCTTAGTGTCAGATTCGTCCACCACAAAAAAAATAAAAATAAATAAAATCGCTGATCACCACCATTACTAGAAAAAAAAAAAAAATTTATTGGATGTGTTTTATAGCAAGTAAAAAATATTTGTTTTTTTCAAAATTGTCACTCTTGTTGTTTAAAGAGCAAAAAATAAAATCCGCAGAGGTGATCATAAGGAAAAAAAAAAGGACATCAATGTTATTTGGGTACAGTGTCGCACAACCACACAATAGTCAGTTAAAGTAATGCAGTGCCTTATCGCAAAAACTGGCCTTACATTTTTTTAAATATGTTTATATCTTTTCATGTGACAACACTGAGAATAAAAAAATAAGAGCAAAGAACAAAGGAAAGCACACCACTCCAGGCAAAATCAGGTGCAGGTTGGATTTCAGGTGCAGACTTCAGCTCACCACCGTGGAAAACTAAAAAGACAAGAATTGGTCGCACACTGGAACTCCAAATTAAAAATAGATGTCATCTTTATTGTCAAAAGGGTCAGGCAGATACAGGCAATGGAAATAACGCTTTGCTACAAAGTAGTAGTATAACTGTATAACTGTAAGATTGTATAACTGTAAAATTGCTGTCCCCTCAAAACAATTCAACACACAGCCATTCTTGTCTAAACCGCTGACAACAAATGTGAGTACTCTCCTAAGTGAAAATGTCCAAATTGTTCCCAATTAGCCACCCCCCCGATGTCATCCTACTCGTTAGTGTTAAAAAGTGTGAATGGGGAGCAGGTGTGGTAAATTAGGTGTTATTGCTCTTACTCTTTCATATTGGTTACTGGAAGTTCAACATAGCACCTCATTGCAAAGAACTCTGAGGATCTGAAAAGAAATTGTTGCTCTACATAAAGATGGCCTATGCTATAAGAAGATTTCCAGGTCCTTGAAACTGAGCTGCAGCACGGTGGCCAAGACCATACAGCAGATTAACAGGACAGGTTCCACTCAGAACAGGCCTCGCCATGTTCGACCATGCTGCCAGCATTGTTGCAGAGGTTGTTGGGGTGGGGAGTCAGCCTGTCAGTGCTCAGACCATACTCCACACTCTGCATCAAATTGGTCTGCATGGCTGTCGTCCCAGAAGGAAGCCTCTTCTAAAGAGAATGCACGAGTCCACAAACAGTTTGCTGAAGACAAGCAGACTAAGGACATGGATTACTGGAACTATGTCCTGTGGTCTAATGAGACCAAGATAAACTTATTTGGTTCATATGGTGTCAAGCATATGTGGTGGTGGGAGGAGTACAAATACAAGTGTCTTGTCTACAGTCAAGCATGGTGGTGTCATGGTCTGAGACTGCATAAGTGCTGGGCAGTATTCCAACATGATAATAATTCCAAATGCACCTCCAAGACAACCAGTGCCTTGCTAAAGAAGCTGAGGGTAAAGGTTAAGGACTGGCCAAGCATTTCTCCAGCCCTAAACTCTATTGAGCATCTGTGAGGCATCCTCAAATGGAAGGTGGAGGAGGGCAAGGTCTCTAACATCCACCAGCTCCATGATGTCGTCATGGAGGAGTGAAAAAGGACTCCAGTGGCAAGCTGTGAAGCTCTGGTGAACTCCATGCCCAAGAGGGTTAAGGCAGTGCTGGAAAATGGTGGTCACACAAAACATTGACACTTTGAGCCCAATTTGGACATTTTCACTTAGGGGTGTACTCACGTTTGTTGCCAGCGGTTTAGACATTAAAGTGGTTGTAAACCCTTACAAACCACTTTGACCTACAGGTAAGCCTAGATTAAGGCTTACCTGTAGGTCCAAGAAATGTCTCCTAAACCTATACGGTTTAGGAGATATTTGCCCGAAAACAGGCACCGCTGTCTACGGCGCATGCGCCGTAGACAGCGGCGCGCAGGCACACTGAGCGCAGCATTCTCAACGACGGAGCTGCCGTGCGTGTCGGCTCCCGTGCGCATGCGCGGGAGTGACGTCATCGCGGCTTCGCCCGAATGACAGCGGCGGAGCTGCGAGACCCCACCAAGAAGATGGATGCGGCGGACTACAGGGGACAGCGGCGACATCGCTGGCTCCTGTGTCAGGTAAGTGACACATAATGGGCTACTATGCGATGCATAGTAGTCCATTATGCTTTGCCTTTGCAGGGAATGAAAGATGAAGTAAACTCATCAGGGTTTACTTCCTCTTTAATGGCTGTGTTGAGTTATTTTGAGGGGACAGCAAATTTACACTGTTATACAAGCTGTACACTCACTACTTTACATTGTAGTAAAGTGCCATTTCTTCAGTGTTGTCACATGAAAAGATATAATAAAATATTTACAAAAATGTGAGGCGCGTACTCACTTTTCTGAGATACCGTATATATTTTTTAATTTATTATTACTTTCACTGTTTCACGGTATAAACTAACCCCTTATAGTAGTATTTGTCTGCTGTTTTTATACTGGAAAGGGCTCTTTTTTTTTTTTTTACCCCATCATAAGTGACAAAAAAAGGATGCTTCTGCTACTAAATGTCTTATGCTGGCCATATACGAATATTCATATGTAAATTCTTTGTACATTTGATGAATGGACAAATGATGAACATTTTTGAAGGACAAATGTGTTTATGTATGGCCAGCATAAGTGGCAGCAGGCGCAGGTAGTATGTATCAAGCTACCTGCCTAGGATAAGGGAGTCTGGCATGCGTAATATTGTATCACAGTCCTGTCTGAAAATCTACAAAACAGCATTTTAGGCTTTTTTAAATTTGAGTCCGATGATATGGGCCAGATTCAACCTCAAATAGTACGAGGGTTCTTCATAAAGTGCGGAAAACTTTTGAAGACCCCCATAAATCTTCTCTCGGTTATTTTCAGAGTATATAGATATTCAAGAAGAAATTATTTAGTTTTTTTAAAACTTTACATATCAACTAAATTATACACCAATTTTGTTTTTAAGTTTTTAATAGAATAATTGGCCAACGAATGGATTATAAAAAAAAATAAAAAATCATTGTAAGTTGCAACCCTTGATACAACATCATCAACATATAAACCTCTTTCGTGTAAAGATGAGAAAATATGAAAAGCTGAAAAAGTTTTCAATAAATATAGTCTGTGTGGTAGAAATAGTGGAACTCTATGGGTTTCTAACCTCGAGCTCTGAAATGATACATGTTGCCTAAATTGTAATTCTAATCATAGCAGTGACCACAGAGTCTATTCTGACTGCAGCTCCTGTACAGCTTTAAACCGCAGATGCAATTCTGTCTTTGGAACATTTGACAACAGAAAACAGACAACTTATTGCTATTACATGATCAGCCTACCCCTGCTTGCCATAAGCTTGTGAATTATTTATGAGCAAATAACTAGATTCAAAGCTGAAACTATACTTTTTTACATCTCAAAGTAAGGCATGCTGGAGGCAATTTACAAACCTCAGGGAAAACAGCAACTGAAATGCCCATAGCAACCAGTTGGGTTTCACCTTTAATTTTCTCTGCAAACAAAACATGGAAACTGGCAACACAGTGGAACACTTCCCAACTTGTAAGACTAGGCATCCTACTTTGCCAAAGTTCCCTTTCCCTTTTTTATACTTCCCAAACTTTAAAAGTGATTGCAAAGTCTCTTTATAAAAAAAAAAAAAAAAAAAATAACAAACATGTTATACTTGCCTTCTCTGCTGCAGTGGATTTGCAGCCAAGGTGCTCCTCTTAAGGCGAGCAGAAAATTCTGGATAGCCGCACTCCAAATGAAACTGCTTGTGCCTTTATTAGATCAGGATCACACTGTACATGTCACAGCAAAGTAATACAGAACCAAAGCTAAGCTATGAGTAAGCACCACATTTAGTGTGAAACGCGTTAGCTGTTTTTGGTTCTGTATTACTTTGCTGTGACATGTACAGTGTGATCCTGATGTTCTAATAAAGGCACAAGAAATTTCATTTGGAGTGCAGCTGTTCAGAATTTTCTACTCACCTTGATTTGCTATATGCATTATCCGGCACCTGGGGCTCTTCATTTCCTGGAGGAAAAAACTTTTTTGTTTCAGTAGACCTACCTGGAGCAATGGTAACCCCATCTCTTTATGCAGATCCTCTTCTCAGGTTCCCTTTTGCTGCTCCTGGCCCCTCCCTCCTGTCGAGTGCCTCCACAGCAAGCAGCTTGCAATGGGGGCACCTGAGTAGAGTCAGCTTTCTGTGTCGATTCAGACACGGAACTGTGGCCTGGCTCCTCTCTCTCCTGATTGGCTAACTTTGATTGACAGCAGCGGGAGCCAATGGCACCACTGCTGTGCCTCAGGAGGGAGAGTCTGATGGCCGAGACACTCGTGGACATCACTGGCCAGAGATGGGGCTAAGGTAAGTATTAGGGGGCTGTTGCATTAAGATAAAAAAAATTCTGACATTACAACCCCTTAAGGCCCCTTTCACACTGCCGCGACTTAAAAGTAGCACGATTATGCGGCTGGGATTTTTACGCAATTTCAGGGAACACCTATGTAAACTTGAGGTCTATGGACCTCAACTAACGTGAAAATCAGACCAAAGTAGTACAGAGACTACTTTGAAGTTGCACAGATATGAATGGTTATCACTGGGTTCAATTAATCATGCGATTCAGATGCCCAAAGTCACAGCAAAAGTTGCACAAGTGTGAAAGGGGTCTTAATGTGATTTACATACTATACATTTCCTTCTGCCATACCTCTACTAAAGATTTTGCCATATGTATGCAGTATCATTTCCATCTTCTGTCAACAGAAATAATAAAGTCTCCATCGTGCCATGTTGATGCAAGTATTTTTTTTTTTTTCCCCACATGCACTGCAGCACCATTAGGGCAGCCCAACATATCCTTACTGTGCAGGACTGTAGAGTACAAGGGACTGACAAAATGTAGTAAGGTGGAACTGGCAAAAAAAAAAAAAAAAGTCTCATGCGCTCACCCATGCATGAGTACCAGAGTTTGGCAGTGCTGGTGGTAGCTCTAAACACTCAAGCAAATGAAGAGTGATGGTTTTATGTGAGACCCCACTGGGTCTCACATAAAAACTAACAGAGGAATTGTTCTTACTATCAAAAGCAACAATATTTATTACCTTACGCTGTATTGTATTAAAGAAAGACAATACATGAGTGGCAGCCATTGAGAATGGAGCTTTTTTTTCTGATTAGGATTAGACACATTTTGGAGATACAATTCACACATTCTATGTGCTTGGTACGGTTATTGGTGATGAAAATGGATGAAAATATCAATATACAAATTTGGCTCAGAGTTTAGGGAATATTGTGACACGAAGTAGCATTTTCCAAACTTTTGACATCCTCAGAGAAGCCCTAAATTAGAACCCAGTTCTACTTCCATGAAGGCTGACCTTTGTCTTGCTCATGTCCATACCCTACCCCTTACAGTAGAATTCCAAGTCTAATTTAATTTGTTTGCCATCTTGGCCCAAACTATTACGAGTTAAATTAAACATGGAATGCTCCTTTAAATTCCCCCTGTACCTTTACCCCTTAATTCGCCCATCATGGCAAATACTTTATATTTGTGGGTAACGGGAAACACAATTCTCTTCCCTTTGTACAGCCAGTTTGTTTTAACCTGACACCCCTTACCTGCACACCAGCTGAACTACCTCTTTAAAGTGAAGGTAAAAAAAAAACTGCAGTATGCAGCCCCCCAATACATACCTGAGCCTGATCTCGATACAGCCATGTGCACGAGAATTGCAGCCATCCTGGCTCTCTGCCTTCTCAGTGGCTGAGACAAAGCAGCAGAAGCTATTGGCTCCCACTGCTGTCACTCACAACCAGTGAGCTGGGCTCAGGAACAAGCATGCACGAGTGCCCCCCATAGCAAGCACTCAGTGGGGGGGACAAGCCAGCAGTGTCAGTGGGGGACCTGAGAAGAGGAGGATCAGTGCTGCTTTGTGCAAAACCATTGCACAGAGCAGAAACGTAGAACATGTTTTTATATATATATAAAAAAAAAAAATTGGAGCCTTTAGTATCACTTTAATTATACACAGTCACGTTGCTTTTTAAATGTTATTTGATTATTAATAGCTGTGAGTAAATTTTATTGAGTTTACAGATCAAATCTGAAACACAATCTGTGTACGTCCAGAATTATATTCATTTACAAAAAGTGTTCTGCTTGGGCTGCTTTTCATTAGAAAATGACTCTCCCTAATACATACTAAATATCACATAACCCATCAAGTGTCATTTATGTGGTGACCCAAGCGCTCATAATTGCAGCACAAGGAAGCAGCCAGTGTAAGCAGACAATAGAACTCTTGTATAGCATCACATCCTTTGGTTGATTTGTATACTGAAAGGCTTAGGTAAAAGCCAAAATTCCCTGGCCAGTCTGTAGATCACTCTGCAGAATCTAAACATTCCGGGAGGAAACGCCCAGTAGATGTGATATGACGGACTCTACAACGGTCACGTCACAATCTTGGCCTGAATTCATGCGCACCATTCCAGTTTCCTTGTAGTTAAGAAAATAAAACACTGATACAGGTTTCCTTGACATCACATTGAGCTCCCTGACCACGTCAGCTGCGATGATGATGATGAATGACCATGTTGACAAACTAATCTAGCAGATAAAAGGAACACAAAGCTAACAAAAGTGAAAACTTGCGAATTGAAATGATTTAGAACAGGTGTTTTCTGGAAACTTACATGTTCTCTGTCAACACTTATAGAAAATACATGTGAGAAGCATGTGCTAGAAACACCCCAACACATGCACAAGACAACTTCCCATCACCCTTTCGTTGCCAAAGCTGGTTTGTCTTTTTATGCAGACTTTTGGCCTGAAGATTAGTTAAAATAAGTTTTCTGAAAGCAGAGACTAGGAAAAGAAAAATGGTGGTAGTTGCAAATTGTCACACGATAAATAAAAGTAATCAGTTTATTGCAACCGATGGCCCTAGAATTACTGCATTCACCCTGGTGTGTCTGACAATACTGAATATGTGTAGCGCAATTATACATTAGCGCATCCAATGGGCATCTTTACAGTTGTATGTAGGTGCACATGGGGGAGATGAGCTTTCCAAATTTAAGGTTTTCTTATTATTTACCTTTTATTTTATAATTTAACTGTATTGCGATCACATAGTAGGGGTTTCATTGTAATGGTAATGGGGGGGGGGGGGGCTTGGGTAGGTGGTTGGCAAGGGGGTGCCACATTAACACACCAATGGAGATGATTGGGCGGTGAATAACTTCCACAAGAAAACTGACAATGGGCTAAAGAAATATACATACCTGTATAAACAGTATCTCACAAAAGTGAGTACACCACTCACATTTTGTAAATATTTTAAAATATCTTTTCATGTGACAACACTGAAGAAATTACACTTTTCTACAATGTAAAGTAGTGAGTGTACAGCTTCTATAACAATGTAAATTTGATGTACCCTCCAAATAACTGGACACAGACATTAATGCCTTGCGCTCTTCCACCTTCCATTTGAGGATACCCCACAGATGCTCAGTAGGGTTTAGGTCCGGATGCTTAGCCAGTCCATCACCTTTACCCTCAGCTTCTTTAGCATGGCAGTGGTCGTCTTGGATGTGTTTGGGGTCGTTATGTTGGAATATTGCCCTGTGGCCTAGTCTCCGAAGGGGGGGGGGGGGGGGGATCATGCTCTGCTTCAGTATGTCACAGTACATGTTGGCATTCACGGTTCCCTCAATGAACTGTAGCTCCCCAGTGGCAGCAGCACTCATGCAGCCCCAGACCATGACACTCCCACCACCATGCTTGTGTGTAGGCAAGACACACTTGTCTTTGTACTCCTTACTTGGTTGCCACCACACATGCTTGACACCATCTGAACCAAATAAATTGATCTTGGTCTCATCAGATCACAGGACATGGTTCCAGTAATCCATGTCCTTACTCTGCATGTCTTCAGCAAACTGTTTGCTGGCTTTTTTGTGCATCATCTTTAGAAGAGGCTTCCTTCTGGGAAGACAGTCATGCAGATCAATTTGATGCAGTGTGTGGCGTATGGTCTTAGCACTGACAGGCTGACCCCCCACCCCTTCAACCTCTGCAGCAATGCTGGCAACACTCATATGTCTGTCTATTTTCCAAAGACAACCTCTGGATATGGCGTTGAATATGTGCACTCAACTTTTGTTGACCATGGCGAGGCCTGTTCTGAGTGGAACCTGTCCTGTTAAACCACTGTATGGTGTTGGCCACCATGCTGCAGCTTAGTTTCAGGGTGTTAGCAAACTTCTTACAGACTAGGCCATCTTTATGTAGAGCAACAATTCTTTTTTTTTCAGATCTTCAGAGAGTTCTTTGCCATGAGGTGCCATGTTGAACTTCCAGTGACCAGTATGAGAGAGTGAGAGCGATTAAAACTAAATTTTATGCACCTTTTCCCCATTCACACCTGAGACCTTGAAAAAAAAAAAAAAAATAAGAGACACAAGTCCATCAAATCCAACCTGTGTGTGTTTTTATGTTAATAGTTTATTGAATACCTCTGTATGTTGAGGTCATTTAGGTGCCCATTTAATAGCTTTTTGAAATTATCGATGCTCCCCGCTGAAATCACTACTTGCCGCTCTTACAGTAAAGAACCTTCTACACAGTTTACAGTTAAACCGATTTTCTTCTAATTTTAGTGAATGGCCAAGTGTCTTATTAAATTCCCTTGTGCGGAAAAGTTTTATTTTCTGTGCAAGTTTACCATACTGGTGACCTGTGGGGTCACCAGTACAGCATTTTTACATTGGAGTTAAGCCACCCAGGACACCTTTATTTAATATGCTCTTAAAACACTCCCATTTTTCCTCTGTTTTTTCTACCCAGGATTTTGTCCCATTTAACATCTTCTAGCGAGGAGCGCAGCTTAGGGAAAGTTGGCTCTTTTGAAATGGAGTATCTGTATTACACTTGTGCTTCCTATTTGTGTGATTTATGCTGAAACAAATTGACCTGTGGTTGCAGTTTCCTAAATTGCCCCGTATTTCCACATCCGCGATCAGGTCGGTATTGTTAGTAATCAGTAGGTCTAGTAACGCATTGTTTCTTGTTGGTGCATTCACCATCTGACCCATGAAATTGTCCTGCAAGACATTTAGTTAATGGCGAGCCTTCGTAGAATGCACGGTTCCTGCCTCCCAGTCCATGTCTGGATAATTAAAATCCCCATTTTAAATGACACTTCCCATCCTTGCCGCCATTCCAAACTGTGATAGGAGGTCTGCCTCCCCCTCCTCCCTCTGGTTATAGCTTACTCCCAGTATTACTTTCCTCCCTTTGAAGTTCTACCCATAGGGATTCCATCTCCTCCCCTGCGCCATTATTGATGTCATCCCTTATATTCACTTCATTGCACATCATTCTTGATATACAGGCATAGCCCACCCCCTTTTTTTACCCTCCCGATCTCTGCGATATAGGGAATACTCTTGAATGGTTGCCAGCCAATCATGAGTGCTGTTAAACAAAGTCTCTGAGTGTCCCACAAAATTGAAATCCTTCTCGTACAACAGCAGCTCTAGTACTTCCATCTTATCAGCCAGACTTCTGGCAATAGTGAACAAGCCTTCTAATTTTGTCTTGAGGCTGGAATAGGGATTTGTTAATTTACTTACCTCAGGTTTAGTTACTCTAGTCACCCTACCACTAATGCCCCCAATACTACCCTCTGAAATTTGTTCCAAGCTGGCCATCTCTACATCTAGAGCTTCCCCCTCCGCCTAGTTTAAAAGGCCCTCTAACTTTTTGGCCATCATCTCTCCCAGCTGAGCTGCAACCTCCCCATCTAGGTGCAGTCCATCCATGCTAAAGAAACGGTAAACGACAGAGAAGTCACGCCAGGTCTCCAGGTATCCGAACCCCTCCTTTCTACACCAGCTCCTCAGCCACTTGTTTACTTCCCTAATCTCCCTCTGCCTTTCTGGTGTGGCTCGAGGTACAGGTAGTATTTCTGAGAATACTACCTTTGGAGGTCCTATTGCTCAATTTAGCTCCTAAAGGCCCTAAAATCATTTTTAGGACACTCCATCTTCCTCTGACTTTGTGATTGGTGCCAATGTGCACCATGACAGCTGGATCTTCCCCAGCACCTCCCAGTAATATGTCCACCAGATCTGTGGCATGCCAAACCCGAGAGCCTGGTAAACATACAGTTCAGCACTTCAGGTCTTTATGACAGATTGCCCTCTCTGTTGCAACAATGGAGTCCCCTACCACCAGAATTTGTCTTTCCTTACCCTCGGCTTTACCCCTGCCTTCACTGGAAGAGTTTCTCCCCTGGCAGTTAGGGACGTCACTCTGCTCCAGAAATGCTGGCCCATGACTGGTTTCCCCAATATCACGCAACAGGGCGTACTTACTCGGATTTTCCAGCCTGGGATTGGCCTTCCTAACACTTTCCTCTCTACCCTTCCCGAGGGTCACCCATCTACTCTGCTCTGGTGTTTTACGGTCTAGTACAATTTCTGATACATTTGATACATAACTTATGTGATAATGTAAAAGAAAAAAAAATGAAGTTGGTGGTGTTCAGCTATCTTTTATACTTTATTTTTAATTTTTTTATAGGCTGTTTAAACAAAAAAAGAGCTTGGTTATGTAATTGTTATGCACACAATCGCAAACTAAGTAAACATAGCTTTAAAGTGGTAAAGAAATACAAATCACTAATAAGAAAGGTTGCACACGTACAATTGCACACAAAATATTAAGAGTTCTGCATCAATTCTTTCGTGTCTGGTTCTCTTTGGAAAATAAATGGGTAGCATGACTGAAATCAGTTTATGTGCAATCCAAGTTGTCGGAGGCCGTGACAGAGCAAACAAATGAACCTTTATTCTTGGGATGACTGGTTGCAGTGCAGCACTAATACTGACAGACATGTGGAAATTAGCCCAATGGTACGACAGGCAGAGACTTATACCAGTACTTTGCACACACTCATCTAGGGAAACACAACTGATGTTAAAAGACAGTGCTTTAAAAGGTGGTTCTTACTGCAGTCTGTGTCTCTGCTAAAGTGAAGGGAAATCCAAATGTCACATGAATGGGGCAGACGACAAAAAAAAAAAAAAACACAAAACCGAGGTTTTAACACTTCCTCATGCTAATATGTTGGCACAAGAAAAAAAATTAAAAATTCCCCCACCACACACATTGTAAGGGTTAATTGCTTGTTAAGTCTAGGGGTTCAGGGATAAGGAGTAATACTCACCTTACACCTGTAGGCTCACTTCATCAGTTCTACCGCTCCCACAAAGCCTCCCCTTTAAGATGCTTCAGGCCAAGGTCACAAGCCTTCCACCTCCATGTACAGTGTAGATTTAACAACCTTGCATTGTACATGATGCAGAGGGACCGCCCAGAACATCTGGCACTGTCCTCTTTTCCCAGAGCAGGGGTTTAAGTGTCACTAATCTACATCCTTACTTTCCAAAAACAATCCATATATTTACAACTCAATGGACCTGAAATCTATTTGTCATTACATTTTTCTTACAACTAAAAGTCCCTAGTACATTTCCAGAGCAAGAAAGAGAGGGTGGCTACATTCCTACATACACAGTGGGACCATAGAGAACATAGCCACCCTCTAACAAAAAAAAAGAAATTGGAGATTTGGAGGAGGCCGAGAGCAACAGAAGGGATTTTTTTAAAATACATGCTTGAACAGAATGTTTTATTGTTTTTAAAACAGAGTTTAGTTTCACTTTAAGGTAGGTATTCCTGCTCAAGGTCCCCCAGGCCTAACAGACATTTAATCCTTGCAGAGTAGGGGATCACTGCATGTTTTTTCTGTCACCATCCCAGAGGTTGGCTTTAATCATAATGCAATATGTTTGCCTTAAAGTGGTAAAGTGTGAAGGGTCAAGGTTTTTTATCTTCATGCTTTCATCCTATGCATGAAGGTAAAAAACCTTTACACCCCATTCACACCTGAGCGTTTTGTAGCTTGACGCCTGAAGCTACAAAACGCTGGAGGGAAAAAAAATCCATTATTCTCAATGGAGATGGTTCACATCTCCACTCCAAGTCGCCTGAAGCCCTACGCCTGAAGCTCAAAACAAGTTCCGGACCCTTTTTTGTTGCGCGAATCGGGCTGATTTGGGCGTTTTTCTTCTTTTAACATTGGTGACTTTTTGCCCTGCACAAATTCGCGGCAAAACGCGGTAAAAAACGCCGCAAAAAACGCTTGAAAACGCTACGCTCAAGTGTGAATGCAGCCTTAGTGTGCAGCAGCCCCCCCCATTACTTACCTGAGCCCCATTTCAATCCAGCAATGTGTATAAGAGCAGCGGCTTTCCCAAGTCTTTTCCTCTTCATTGGATGAGACAGAAGCAGGAGCCATTGGCTAACGCTGCTGTCAGTCACAGGCAGTGAGCCAATGAGGAGAGAGCAGGGACGGGTCAGAGTTGCACGCCGTGTCTGAATGGACACACAGAGCAGCAGTTTTGGAGCCCCCATAGCTAGCTGCTTGCTATGGGGGCAATTGGCAGGAGGAAGGGGCCAGGAGCGCCGGCGGGGGACCCAAGAGGAAGGGGCTGCTCTCACAAAACCACTGCACAGAGCAGATAACTATTACATGATTGTTATTTTTTTAAACAAAAAAATTGCCTTTAACCACTTCAGCCCTGGAAGGATTTACACACGTAATGAGCAGGCCATTTTTTGCAATTGTCGCTTAAACGGACAAATGCACAGTCATGCATCGCTGCACACAAATAAAATTGATGTCCTTTTTAGAGCTTTCGTTTGGTGGTATTTGATCACCTCTGTAGTTTTTATTTTTTGTGCTATAAACAAAATAACCTTTAATTTTGAAAAAATAAAAACTATATTTAACTTTTTCTTATAATAAATATTAAAAAAAAAAACTAAATTTCTTCATCAGTTTAGGCCAATATGTATTCTGCTACAAATTTTTGCTAAAAAAAAAATGTAAGAATAAAAATCGCAATAAGCGTATATTGCACAAAAGTTCTAGCGTCTACAAAATAGGGGATAAATTTATGCCATTTTTGAATATATATTTTTTTAACTAGTAAAGCGATTTTTAGTGGGACTGCGACATTGCGGCGGACAGATCAGACACTTCTTTGGGACCAGTGACATTTATACAGTGATCAGTGCTATAAAAATGCAGTCAGGGAAGGGGTTAACACTAGTTGGTGATCAAGGGGTTAAATGTGTTCCCTGGGAGTGTTTCTAACTGTGGGGGGGGAAGAGGACTGACTGGGAGTACAGAGAGATTGCTGTTCCTGGTCCCTAGGAACAGACGATCACACTGTACTCCCCTGACAGAACAGGAATCTGCTTTGTTTACATAGGCAGACTCCCGTTCAGTCTCTCTGTGGAGCAATTGCAGGTGGCCGGCAAACATCGTGGCTGCCGGCCACGCACATCAGCTCTGGTGCCGTGCACACGCTCACCTTATCCATTACACGAATCGTCACAATGGTATGGCACTTCGTGCAATAGAGCCACCCTGCTGCAGTACAACTGAGGTGGCTGTTTGGTAAGTGGTTAATAGCATAAGGAAATGATTGCGGATGTCTGCACTTCCAATAATCCCTTTTATCAAAGCTTCATATAACAAGTAGTTGACAGATGGAGAAGGGGACAACGAGGTTGGCGCGTTTTGCGCAATTGTTAGCGGTTAGACATTACGACTAAGCTGGGCTAGCACCTAACTAGTGCGCGTGGAGATTAACTAGATTAACTCATTCACCTGGAGCGCCTTTTTTTACTTCATTGATGCCTTTAATATCACTTTAAAAAGACATGCAGTTTATTGTGTCATTCTCAGAACATCAAGTTATTGCTTTGCTTTTTTTTCTATAATACAAACTGAAGCAATATTTCTCCTCATAGGTCACTACATAAAATTACGTTTTCATATTCATCCACATTTTTCAATTCATTTAACTTTCCAGTTTTCTGATCAACTTAAATTCAAACGGCCATCTATTATCCCATTAGCACTTTCTTTACTAGGAACTCTGTGCCAACCAGCCTTACAGAGCAAGAGATCCTTGCACAATCCTGTATTTTATCCATGAGCTGATCCCCATATATCTGTTGGTAAGAGCGCATCCCTTTTGTGCTGGAGCAAAATGTATGCAAGGTGTTACAATGCCTGCATTTCATTACAAAGGTCACGCTTTATTATGGAAGAAAAAAAAAAACAACAGCGTTTGAGTCTGCTTAGAATTAAGCCTTCCGTGCCTGTCACTGCAATGACTGATGAGAAGAAAATCACCCTGGCTGGAGCCCACCGTTACTTGGGTAAGAATAGATAATGTAGCGACTCTTGTTCTCTTGCTGCTCTGAAAAGCAAGGCTGCGGTATAAGCGCTGTAAAACAAACATATGTTCCTACACCAGAACTCTCTCTCTCTCATTTCCCAGCATAAAGACATAAAAAGAAAGAACTTCTAATTGTAATGGAATGGTAAAATAAATGAGCCATTTCAGAACATATTAGAAAGGAAACTAATATATTTATTTCCTCTTCCATTCTGCTTCTCCAGACTATAACTGCAAGGCATATGCCAAAGTAACAGCAGCCAACTGACAAAAGATGGCAATATTTTTTTAGCAGGGTCATATATTTTAGACGTACTGAACTGGTGACTAGTAGGCTTATTCAACAAGAGACACCATATAAATCTGAAAAGTGCCAGAACCCACAGACACTAATCAGTTTTCAATATACTGCTTCAGATAAAAATCGATCTAAACCAGGGGTGCCCAACCTTTTGAAAAGCGACTTGGTAACCAGTTGGGGGCCACAATGAGCAGATGACAGTTCGCTTTGCATACGCAGAGTGGATGCAGGACACAGACACAGTCCATAAAATGGCTCCATCTTATCAAATGGATGGAAGGGGACGGATCCACTTTCCATTTTTTTTAGCAGATCGGATTAGAAGGAGGCAGGTATAAACGGACACAAGTCTGTTTACATCTGCCACTCTATAGAGGTGAATGGAGGGTACGATTGGGTCAGACAGATCATGTTAAAGGGGCCTAAGGCTACTTTTACACTGATCGCCTGTGGTGTACCCGCACCTGCGACTTTCCTGCAGGTTAGCTGTACTTTGCCATAGAATTCCATCATATCTTGCAGGTGTGGTGCACTTTCTGAAAGTGGATCAAACCTGCAGGTAAAACCAGAAGTCTATGGCTCAGTGCAGGTAAGCCACAGTTACACTGCGCTACACCTGCAGCTCAGTTTACAAAGCAGCCCAATAACCACTGCAGAACAGACATGTCCATGATGTTAGTAATAAACTTGCTGTCTCAGGCAGAGTGCTTTTGGTATCACTCCACCTATGACAGGAGCCGGTGTTACACAGGAAGCATAGGCTTATGTGGCTCTGCTCCGCAGCTGCTTGCTTCCTCTACCACTGGCTTCATTCACAACACTGATGCTCTGGAATGATGGCTAGAAAACCTGCAATCTGGGCTTGCCAACCTGCCACCCCAGAGCAAGAAGCAGGAGGTCACGGGCCACATCAGAGGGCTCAGTGGGCCACATGTGGCCCCCAGGCCACTGGTTGGGCACCCCTGATCTAAACTAACTGGATGACATTTAGATGCTCACCTAAAATGGAGAGTAGATATTGATATACTTTATTCATTATAGTTTGCAGAACTACTGCTTACTGTGGCCCACACATTTATAAATACTGGATTCCAGCATGCGTTGTCCTACTTAAAGTGGTTGTAAAGTCTGAAGGTTTTTTTTTTACACCTTAATGCATTCTCTATATTAGGGTAGAAGAAAAAAAAAGCAACCTTTTGTCAGCCCACCACCAAATATTTACCTGAGCGTGATCTTGATCCAGTGCTGTGCCCAAGACCAGTGGCACTCTCTTACTCTCATTCCTTACTAGACTCAGTGAGAGCAACAGGAGCCATTGGCTCCTGCTGCCATCAATCAAATCCAGTAAGGCGGGAGAGGGAGTTGGAGCTGAACTGGACTCTGTGTGTCAAACGACACAAGAGCATGGCTCTCAATTGAGCCGACACATGTGCCACCATAGAAATCGGCTTCCTGTGATGGCAAACACAGAAGAGGAGGAGCGGAGAGCACCAGTGATGGACCCAAGAAGAAGAGTATTGGTGCTGCTCTGTGCAAAACTATTGCACAAAGCAGGGAAGTATGATATGTTTGCTAGTAAAAATAAAAACCTTTACTTTACATAAACACTTTAAAGCAGAACTAAAGTCTGAAATGAAAAAAAATAAAATAAAAATGCAAGGCACTTTATTGCAGAAGAAACACATGCCTTCACTTCTGCAATAAAATAAATCTACCTGCCTGCTCGCACGCATGCAGCTTAGTTTACATTCCAGGACAGTACTTGTATGCCAACTGTGTACAAGGATAACTGAACTCATGCACATGCGAAAGCAACGTCATTCCTCGCTGGCCAATCAAAATAGTTGAATACCGGCACCCAGAATAAGCCAGGGAGAAGATGCTGGTGCCAGCAAGGGACCTTGTGACAGACAGTTGGAGCATAAATATTGAGGACTTTAATTCTGGTTTAACAAAGCTTGGAGGGAAGATGGTCATGTGACTGACAGGTCACGCACCAGGCTCTTCTACCATCTTTTTTTTCCCGTTGCCTTCAATAGTGTCCATTGCTGCGTTTTAGAAACGTGTGGCGTTTTTATACAAAATTTCCCCCTTTTTATGCTTTTTTTTCCATCTCAGTGCTGCCAGTCTCCAGCCTCTTTCAGCCACTTAATTTCAACATGCACACTCTCTAAAATCAAATGAGTGCCCATCATTGCTAAGGACTGGTTCAATTATGGCAAAAAAAAAAAGCACCATGACTGGAAAGTGTGCTGGCATGGTCACTTATCTCAATTAGTTGCTACCCCATAACAGAATTTCTGCACAGGGATCTTTATAGGAAGATACCCAACTATTTTAATGTAAGCTGTATATTTAAAAATACTATGAAATTACATATTTATATTAAAAATGTATCTAGAGTCAAAACATTATTTTAGTTTTGGACAAAATGAATGCCTGCCTCTGTGTGCTATGGTTTCCTCCCACACTCCAAAAGACATGCTGGTAGGTTAATTGGCCCTAGTATGATTATGTATGGATTTGATTAAGGAAGCTTAAGCTGGCCCTAGTTAATGCTATTTTCTGGTTGCAGGAAAGAAAGTTGCTCAATTCCCCCCATCAACACAGTCAGTGTAGATGGGGGAATGCCAACAGCGAAGCTATTGTGTTCTCCCAGCTGGGGGGGCACAGGGAGTGATCCTTGTCAGGAGAACACTGATTATTGCATGCAAAAATCCAGTACAACTGGGTAAAATTAGCCCTGTTCATACCCGTTTCAAATCTCAGCCGGTCTGGCTATGGCCATTATGCATATTTTTTGTTCAACCAGTAAGGGTGCAGGGTGAATAGGGCCGCCCCCCCAGCCATGTTTTCGGCCCCTTTCAGGACACCGGAGGGGCTGTTTTTTTGAAGCACCAATTAGAATCAGAGGCTCTAATAGACTTCAATATAACCCCCCCCCCCCCCAGGGGTGTTACAACAGCAAATCAATATTCCCTTCCTCGCTGTCAGAATACAATGATCAGTGTTTCCAGCTATACCAGCCTAATTTCGACCAATGCATGGCCAGATTTAGACAGTATTGAGGGTAGGGACTGATGTGAATTTTTATATAGATAGATAGATAGATAGATAGATAGATAGAGTCAGCACTATTTAAAAAAAAAAATACAATAATAAAAAAAAAAAAATCTAAATTTTTGCCTTTAGTAAGACTTCAAAATGACATGGTCACATTAAAACAAATGCTAAATAAGCGGTAGAAGAGATATAATGTTCACCTTTCTAGCAGTCTGCGTCTCCTTTTATCAATTTCAGCAACGCAGCTTTCAAAGACGTTTTGGCATCCAGCACCTCAGGGTGTGTCAGATGGCAAAGAGTCATATTGGGGCTGTAGTGCTACAACAGAGGAAAGGTAGGAGGCATGGGCTACCAGAAAGGTGAATATAAAAAGTCATCAATGTGTGACCAGCGGTCTCTATGCAGCAGTCTGAAATGCTCTCATGCTATGCCACAGAGCTCTGCAAAGAGCTGAGATTCATCAGGGGGCAGGTCAGAATGATGCTGAAATGATGCTGAAAGGTTATGGCTTATATCCAGATAGCACCAGTCCTCTCTGCAAGTTGCTGTTGGGCCAGAGGATTTAGCATTTTAGTGTAATTACACGACCTACTACAGTATGACTCCTGCTCAGTATTCAATGTATCTGCATCATTTTTTTAACGCAATTTTTTTTTACCTTTATATTAAAAAGGAAAAAAAAAATTGTCCTAAACAATATTTACAAAATAAAATAAAAGAACATGTTGTGTGTATAACTGGTTAAAATGTTCCAAAAAGTGACTTCACTGGAGATGAGAAAAAAAATAAAAATAAAAAAAGGATGACTTCCAAGACCTAGAATTAGTAGAGGAAGAATGTTTGCTTTCTCATGACACAACAGAAACTTCCTTTTTATGGCAAATGATCCCCAATACATCCAGTATCTAGTCTCCATAGAAACGCGGCATTTTTTTTTTTATTTTTTTTTATACAAGGGACAATTTCTATAGGGACAACGAAACTCAGAAAGACCAGGGAAGCTCAGGACAAATTCTTTTTCCATAACTGCACAAGCAGGAGGTAATAACTCCTTGTTTAGGATGTCACTGCTTTCTCACAGATAGCTCATGAATACTTGTCATTTCCTTGCTGAATGAGCAGAATTCATTGCACAGCAAGTTGGAGGGACAAAATACAAGGCTCATTCGTAACCCAACAGACAAACAAAAGACAAGCTAAATTTCAAAGTGACAGTACAAGAAAAGGAAGGAACAAAACCCTGAGTTTAGTGGCACACCGAGAACTGGTAATGGCTGTTCAAACAAGGAAACTGTGCCCTGTCCCACACTAAACATCCTTTTCTGATGGGAAACCACCAAGCACAAGCCACGTGAGCTTAATTATCACTCATCAACTGTCGCAATGCTAACATTAGAATGGATAAATCGCTGCAAAGGCTGCAATCAACTTTTGAAGGTTAAAAGCAACAATACACACGCACCAAAAAAAAAAAAAAAAAAAAAAAGCCAAATCTTCATTGAGAGTTAAAAAGGCATTGGAAAAAAAATACAAAGGTTGCAAATGGCCATGCCTTTTAGTAGACACTGGCTGGAACTATAGCTTTAAAAAAATAGCCTTCTGCCTCTTTAGGCACTAATAATTTACGGTTCTACTGTAAACCTAAATGGAATAACTGCTGGTAATTTTACTGAAAGAATATTGATGCAAAATGCGTCCAAACTTTCACCTAATCGGATCTGATTATAACATAAATTATGAGAAGCTATACCAGCAATCTTACGAAAAATAAAAAACTTTAAACTTTTCAGTTTAACTGAATGGTAGCACGACATACCTGTAAAATAATCATAGGACACATCTTTATTGGGCAACAGCTAAAAAAACTGACTTAAAAGAGACCTGTACTAAAATAAATAAAAGAAATATAGCGGTTGACCTCCTATCTTATGGTCAAAACCTATATATCTTGGATATTGACTTATAAAAAGCTGGGCAGTATACTAAAAGCCAAAATTACATTTCGAAAAGATATGGAACCCCTGGGTTGAATTCAGTGCTGGTACTTGAAATCATAGCCTATATGCTTTAAAGAGGAGTGCCACCTGAAAAAAAAAAAATATTAAAAGTCAGCAGCTACAAATACTGCAGCTGCTGACTTTTAATAAATGGACACCTACCTTTTCCAGGGTCCATCAATGTTGGCAGCAGATGACGAGCAATCGCTTGTCTCTCGGCTGCCCCCGCCACCATCCTCTGTCAGGGAACCGGGAAGTGAAGTGTTGCGGCTTCACTGCCCAGGTCCCTACTGCGCATGCGCGAGTCACGCTGCGCGTCTTCACTGGTCCCCGCTGTGTCCTGGGAACTGTGTGTTTCCCAGAACACAATGGGGGGGGGGGGGCAGGGCATCTGTGGCTAGCTATTCCCAGAAGTGGGTGCAGATACCTGGATTATACAGGTATCTCCACCCCTCTCCCCCCTGAAAGGTGCCAATTGTGGCACCGGAGGGGGAGAGGGTTCCGATGAGTGGAACTTCCACTTGAGGGTGGAGGTCCGCTTTAAGGCCTTATTTCTTTCCGGCGGTAAAGTGCATGTCCTTTTTCACCTTCCTGTTCTTTCTTCCCTGCTTTTAATCTTTTAATCTGGCCCATCTTGCTTCTTGCCTTGGTTTCTTTCATGTGAACACCATGCTTCCATTCAATGTGATTACAGCTAGTTCACTTGCCTTAGCAAACCATCCAATAAATCTTTATGACTATATTGTCTAAAGTTATATTTGGTTGTTGTCACAACCTTGCCTCTATTTGAATTATACAAAATCGGAATAAAAAAAAAAAAGAGTTTTAACTGAAGACCACCTAATAAGAATATCAGTAGCCTTGCTCTGTCAGACTACACTACTTGTTTAGTTACTGTTCCAGAACAAGGCAAAGTCAGGAAAAATACCAAAATTTCACAGTACACATTTCCTTTAAAGTTCTTGCATGTGCTAAGGTTCATAGTCGTAAGTATGACCACTACCACTTTTGCCGTGTTCAGTAAACAATTACACTTTCGAAAGTACACTGTAAGATCTATTAATTCTCCCATCCTTGTTAAATATCATGGATGGAGGAATCTCCCCTGCTGACACCTCTGGCTGTCAAAATACCTGAACCGCAGCTGCATCCAATAGGATGCAACCACTATTCATTGCACAATTGTCTGCCTAGCTCTATCGATTATTAGACTAAGGGAGGTAAGTTAGGAGGGCGCTTCAAATTGTGAATACAAACACCAGCTGCCAAACCAACATATGAAAAAGTCATCAGGAACTGTCCAAAATGTGCTTCACTTTGGGGCATCCCAATACTTTCTACGCCACCACTGCAAACACAATTTTTAACATCAGCACCATATAAAAGAGTTAACTCTCAGGCAATAACCAAAGGACCTTACTTTTATGAACTGTAGAAAAATGGCATGTCACTGCACATGCCCTATAAATGATCACAATTAGAAGAACCAAAATAGGCATGCTTCAAAATCAGCCTAAAATTATCATTTTTATACACATTACATTCATTTTCTAAAAGTGAAGGTTTCAGGCCACTTACACAAACCTGCATTACTTCAAAGACACAGATATTTCATATTCAATCACCTTTAAAGAAATTTGATTAAATGAGCTGACAGACTTTGAAAACATTCTTCCTTCTGGGTGGCAACAAAGGGCCCCATTGAAGCAAGCAATTTAACTGATCTGAACACTGATAGTGATGATCAAGCTGGGCAGAAGTCAACTTGACAGGGATAACCAGCGCATCTATCCATTAGCAATGCCCTTTACCATATTAAAAACATTTTCCACTGTGCTGGACGACCGCACTGCAAGTAAACATTAAATGTTTCCTTTTCTATAAAAGTAGAGTCTTTCACTTCATCCATCCACACATTGGGGCCAGTAACTACAGCAGGCCCAGGTTGTCTGGTAGAGATCAAGGATAAACAAATGTCTATCTATGGCTGACTCTAGTTTATACATGTTTAACTTATAGCGCTCTAAAGATATTCTTAGATAGGTCTGTTTTTTTAAGATTACTATTCAACACTATAAAAGAAACTCAGATTTTAATATTGACTGGCGAAGCTAGTCCAGGATCCTATGGGAAAAAAAATAAAAGTGCACTAAAAAGGCAAATGCCCCTAAAAGACACTTTGGCAATAAAACGATAATACTTAAACGTATGTAAAAAGTCAAAACTTTTTTTTTTTTTGTTTGTTTTTTGGATAGAGTGGGAAAGGAAAAAACTTTTGTCAGGTTTTCATTGCTGTCTGTGTCCCAGCTGGAGGGACTTATATTCACTGTCTATCCAGTTGATTATTATGTCTGGTACAGAAAGTAATGCAAGATCCAAAATGTTTTAGATGTCAAGGAGGTGAGGGAAATCTTCCAATGGGTAAATCTGTTCTAGTACAAGCTGTCGGAGGATATACCCCCTTGTGTTGAGATCTCCACTGCGGTGGGAAGGAAGTGAGGGGAAAACATCATGACAGGACAAAAAAAAAAAAAAGTACCTTTTTTTGGATTTATATACACCGAAATCCTGCTAAATTACTTTATATATGAATTAGAACTTTTTCATTAGTTCAAGACATTTGAGTTTTAAGAATTCCATAAAATATATTTAAGAAAAAAAAAATGTTGCTGAGAATGTGCAGGGCACCCAGTTTAAACAGGAATGTAAAAAAGCAAATTAATATAAATAGGTACCCCTGTAGAACACGGTATATAGAAATAAACAAATCATAAAATAAACTTGGCGTATTTGCAGTATTTACCTCGGAATGCATTTATTTTTAAACCTCTAAACAAATTGAAATAGGGTCCTATATCTTATCATGATCTGGACATTCCACACTCCAGACAGCTCACAGAATCTGAATTATCTCAGCACCAAAACTGACATTACCTTTGAATGTTGAAAGCATATCTTTGGTAAAAGAGTAGGAAAATAGCAGATTGGAAACAGGCAGTATTTTGTATTTATTTTTCTCACTTAAAAGGAAGTTTATTTCCTGAGCTGGAAATTCCACCTTGTGAACACACTTCAAGAAAATACTTCTTATGGATCTTGTAACTTGTATGGTGGAAATATGAAGCCTTTTTTAAGCGCTGAAAACAATGGCAGGAAAAGGTTTTTGACACTTGTTTAGGGTTTAGTTAAGAAAATAGAATTTTATTATAATTAAATGCCAAAAATACTTACATGAGAAAAGTTAGAGCTTGGAGTCATTGCACTTTGGCAATTTTTGTCATAGTGATACACAGACCATATTGGACTAGCCACTGCCCCAACTACAAGGTCCTACCGAGCTGCCTACAGCATGCTCCCCAAATCTCAATTTATTCGTTGACATGGTATATGCCTGTCAAACACTCTTGATAATGGATAGGGTACTCCTTAAAGCATTATTACATGTGGTATTCTAACTGGCCTTTAGCATATTTTTAAAGCCCCAAAGAAAAACAGCATGCAAGAGCATGGAGTGCTAATTGTAGGTACAATATACAGAAAAACCCACAAAGGCAAGAAGTGATGTGAATGATTCAATGATTAAGCTTAACCCCTTGGTGTCAAGCGTAAGTAAATACGTGCCCCTACTGGACTGAGATTTTTCCTGTGGTGTTGCGTATCTCCCTGCAATGAGCTCCCAGCGCAGAGACCAGGGACCGTACTAGCGATCAGGACCCAGAACTACCAATTCTGTTTACAATTTATCTTATTATTTTCAATTTAAGACAAAATATACAAAAAATAAATTAAACATTTGTAGAATTGGGTATTGTGGTAAATTAACAAAAAACAGTCAATATATTAGAGGTACATCTACATCGATCAGTATTTTTCCGTCTTTGTTACACCCATTACTTCCCCTTTAGACCTTGAGACCATATAAGCTATAGGTTCACAATTTAAACATTAAGCCAACACTATTTCTTAGGACCAGATTTTACGTTTAAAACAAAAGAACACATTAAATCGCCTTGTGTTTTGTATATAAACTGCCCCGAAGGATCAATATATTTCCATAGCCATTGGTTTCATCTCTACTGATCTATAGATAAGTGGTTGTATCTCTTACTCCAATTGCAACATATAGATTGTATATTTGAAGGTGATCTTTACGCGGTTCTCTCTTTATCAATATCCATATCCCACCTACAAGAAAGATTGGATTTGTTTACTTGATTTATCTTCTATTAAAGTCATTTCTTCCAAGGATTGCATCTCGTTCATTTCACATAACCATTTTGCTATTGTGGGGCATTTAGTTTTCCACCAATTTTGAGCAATTATTGTCCACGCTGCTATTAGCCTATGGCATAAAATACCCCCCCCCCTTAATGGATTTTATTGATCCTGGAATGATTGGTAATACTGAGGTACAGATATTTAATTGTAGATTACATTTTGTTATCTTCTAAAAGATATGAAATATCTTTAAACCAAAAATCGAACACCAATGGACAATAATACCAGTTATGTGCCATTGAACCAATTTCTTTAAGACATCTTCGACATGTTTCCGGATTACTTCTATTTACATTATATAAGTGCACTGGGCACCAATACCACCTTGCCATAATTTTATCATTTCTTTGCGTTTGGCAGATGATAATTTGTCAAAAGAAATGCCTTTTCCTGATCTAATAGCGAAATAAGCATCTCTATATCAGCTTTCCATTGTTTCATGTAGGATAGTTCTGTAAGGGGAAGAGTAGGAAGAACTCCCAATTCTGGGTCACCTGACTGTGTGATAGCCTCATAGTTCGCTGCTGAGGATGTCTATGACGAAACGCGTACAGCGTCATTACGTACACCACGTCATTTCCGGTGCGCCTGACCCGGAGGAGCGCAGCTGGAGCGCACGCCGCTCGATCAGGGTGACTACCCTTGTGGATTGGCGAACCGGGCTGGTGCTAAAGTTCTTTCAAGCCTCCGTCCATGCAAGGAGGCTAACTGTTTGATGAAGATAAGTAGCTTTGCATCCAGTATATGGGTAGCCTGCAGTGCCTAAAAAACGGGACCCCCTAAACTTTAGGAGAAGGACAGAGAATTGGGGACTTAGGCTCCATATAACTGTGTATAGTGCTGGTTTGCACAAAAAAGGATTGTACCGCTGCTTTTAAGCATATACTTTTTACTTTATTTTTATTTATTTTTTGATTTTTTCTGATTTTTATTCTATTTTACTTTGTCATTTTTATTGGTATACTCTTTTGAGCCGCATCATTGGTACATATATACTAAATTTACAGGCTCACAGTGCAATTGGTGTAGATCGCACCTTTGGTTTAAGGGGACTTTTTTGTAAAAAAACCTTTTTTGCACAAAGCGCTGTAAAATAATTTTTTAACATATGCAAAAGCTCTCTTTTTTGTAATTATATAACATTTTTGTAATAAAGCATATTTTAAGTGACTATTAGTCCTCTGCTATATATATATAAATAAGGCATATACATTTTTGCAGAAGCTATTATTTTGTAGAAGCCTTTGTGAAGAACCTTTTTTGTAGCCCGTTTCCCTTTCTCTCAAGTGGTCAGTTATTGAGAATACTACACCATGAGCAGATTTTTTCTTTCTTGAGGACCCATTGGTGGACAACAAAGCCTCCTTCTCTCATCATTTCCAATAAACCCTGGGGAGGACCAGTTGAAGACAGAGCTAATTAGAAGAATCCTCAACCTAGTGGAACACAGATTACAGGCAATATACCCCCTAGGGGGTGCGTGGATCCGGTGAGTGGGGACCCTTGAGGGGGAACGAGCACAGAAGTCACCAATAAGCAGGCCTAATCACAAAAGTCACCTTCCTGTTATTTGAAAAAGAATAATCGCACAGTTGAAAATACCTGATAAGAGACTTTTGTGTGGACTTTATATATATATCTATTGATACTCTGATCTTATTCACATTTTTTCTAGGTTTTTGTATTTTTTTATATTTTTTTACATTCGTAAGGGGGTTAGAATTACCCACATTTGTTTTATTTTTTATCTCATTTTTTATTTTTATTTTTCATGGTTTTGGTTGTCTTTGTTTCTTTACTGCAATAACTTTTTTCACTCACTGGGGTATTATAGTGGAAATATAAATTGTGCACAGTGAAAGTAATTATTAGCACAGGAACTGCGCAAGCGCAGTGCGATTATAGGTGTTATATTTTCCCCTATAAGGGGCTTTGTACACGGAGTGCGTTTGTTTTTGTTTAGTATACTAATATTTTTAGTATCACAAAAATTAGTATCACAAAAATATTTCGAACATTGCTTGGGACTCTTGGATTTCATATGTGGTTTTGGGTGCTTTAGGGTTTAATTTATTTATTAATTATCCCTTTGGGATTCTGACTGATTGACTACGTTGGTGAATAACTGAACGTGTCCACCTTTTTCGAGGTTATACAACGTAGGGTAATCAATATAATTGGTTTGTAGTGGACATAAACACAAAAAAATTGGGACATTATAGCAAACACATATTGGGTTGCACAGAGTCTATAGGGAAGATAAAAGGTAATATAAGGTTTGAGGTAGCGCCATTAGCCCATCACTACTATTCAATAGCCTCATAGTGATCAGTCACTGTGACGCCTGCCCCCGTGTTTTCTCTCTATGAATTGAAGAAATATATATTATAATAGTGAGAGTCCCTATCTCTGGGAAAATGGGGTTAATAAGAAACAGAGTTTGCATGTCAGGCTACTGCAAGGCTACAGAGCAATTATTTTGAGAGGAGAAACCTGCTCTGGCAGCTTTCTCCAGATTTTACCATCTTCAGATGGGGCTCTGTAATTTGGAGATTCCTCAGAGTCGTGGGTGGGACAGAATCCCCAACCCTGTGTCCAGGTCTTATGGATAGCCAGCAAGTTGTGTGCCCAGGTGCACACAGCTCATATAATGAGGGGCTGGTGAGAGCAGAGGGTGGAGGAAGGTGGAGTGTGAGGAGCTTGCTGCTGCTGTGTGAAGACAGACCTGTGTCTGGGGAGTGGTCTGCCCCATGGGAGACTGTAGCCCATGTAAGGGGGATTCTTTGCCCAGGGGCTGGGAAAGGCTGGCCAGCCTCGAGTCGGGAAGACTACAGAAGCCAGTGAGTCCAGGGTGCTGGAAAGAATCAACTCTGTTGAGAGCAATCAGAGGAACTGCTGATGAGAGCCAGGTGGCTTGGTATGTTTTTCATTTATGAGTGCCGAATGAAGTGGACTCACTGCCCAAAAATGCATCTATTCACTTGAGCTAAAACACCCCAACATCACAATATACATACACAAATACAGACACACACAGATATAATTTGTATACTGTATATGACTATGCATATAAGTGTACATATCTACATAGAGACATTATACATCAAAAGTATAATGCATATCTACATATACCCATTAATACAACATATTTAAGTGGGAACATGTTACAAAATTCAAAGTTTAACTCCTTTTATGCAATATATTATTGCAATTTTAAGGCATAATATTTTGATTTACTGCCATATAATAATTTCAACTGCACACTAAAAAACAACAAAACAAAAAACAGCTATGTACAGAAATACAGTCATACACAGAAATAATTCTGTGTCTCCTCAATGTATTAAAGTGAGCTATACAATCCCATTGGTTACCCTCAGAACACTTAAGCGATAAATATTATGGAATTATTATTATTTGAGCATGAATTTCTCACACTCTTTCCTGACCTCTATTTAGTGTGCTCACTTCAACAAAGCCTTCCTGGCCTTGTGTGCTTTTTTTTCTTTAAACACCTCCTTTCAGTACACTTCCATTCCTGAACCAATATTAAAACTTACACAACCCAAGATAGAACTCTATTTTCCTTTGCTGTTAAACACTATAATAACAGAACTTACATTTATAGAAAAGCATGCTTGAGATCCTCCTGAACTAAAGGCTGTGCAAGCAGCTGACCACTATTCCGGTACTGCACTAAGAACAAAAGGCGCATTTCATTCAACTATAGAATCAAAAGTCAGTTCAAGGAAAAAAAAACAGCTTCCTAAAAATAATATAACATTGTCTGTGAAATGCTGGCTTTACTGTGTGAATGTATGCATAATAATGCATCCTTATGACAAGTGTCTACTAAGAGCATACACTTAAATGTCCTGTTTATCACCATTTTTAAAATGAAGAATTCCATCATGCAAGCACCTTCAAAAGTATTCTTGGGGAAAGGCATAGACCACCAGTGTTGTGATGGTCCTAACTGTGATTTCACATGGACTCACTTATAAACAACATGTGGCTTGCAGAGCTAATTAGCATTAGACAAGTCACACTGACAATAGGAAGCCAGGAAAGGTCAACACACTGAAGAATGGTTCAAGCATTCCCATCCCTAAAAAGACCATGACAGCAGTCCAACTCTTCAGAGTCATGCATGTAGATTCTGGTAAAGTAGCATTTTGTGATAGAAACAAGTGATATCCTCATTCTAATTGGGAGCACACAATACAGTGTTCTGGATAGCACAATGCTACAATTCTATAAGTGCAATGGGTGGAATAAGTTCCCCTTCAATAGAACCCATGCTGTATAAGAGTTTGCCTTATTTTAGCTAAGTGATTATATATAGACACACTTATTTTTCTAAAGTATATAATAGCAGAATAATCATTTAGACAATCAATCTGAAAAAAACAAAAAACAGAAACAAACACACACCTTAAAAAGGATAAGTTCACCTTTTGGAGCACATTACACCCATTCTAAAGGATGTAATGTATAAATACACCCCCCTGGCATCTGCTGCCACATTTTAGAATAGCATGGCTTGGCAGGACTCCGCTGTCACAGCTGCATCATTCATTCAGAAGAATCTGTCCATTAACAGAGCAGCAGATAGACAGAGTTTGTGCACTTCACTAAGGACCTCGCTGTCTAACCCAAAAGAGGCAGCCAAGCATCCAATGGCTTATTGCACCAAGATGGCAGCACAAGATCTGATCAGTGAATCAAAGAACGACAACATTAGTTCCACAGAGCAGGTGACAATTCTTTCTAAGGAGAACCTAACGGGTAGTGGGATGGGTAGGGGAAAATGCAGGGGATGGGGAAGAGGGGAGTGAAGGCCCACTTTAAACTTCATAAATGTCTACAATATGGAACCCATGGGTAATGTCTACGTTTATTGGACAAATAGCTTCACTATCCTTTCGTATGCTGTAGAACTTACTAGTGTTATTAATACAGGTATTTTTATAGCCCCGACAATTTATGTAGCACTTTACATTAGTTCCATCAAGAAGCCTGCATTCTAGAGCCCTCACATCCATACATACATTTACTAGGGCCAGTTTAGACAAGCGGCAATTAACCACTTGGGATCCGCGCTATTGCCGAATGACGGCATTAGCGCGGACCTAGATTGCCGGGACTACGTCTATTCACGTCGTCCCGGTTACGAGCGGCCTGCGCGCCCCCTGAGGGGCGCGAGCGCGGCGCGCTCTATGATCGGCGAGTCCGTGAGACTCGCCTGATCACCGATCCGTGTAAGGGGTCGATCCCGACCCCTTATCACGTGATCAGCTGTCAGCCAATGACAGCTGATCATGTGATAAAACGGAGCCGGTAATCGGCTAGTATTCCTCCTCGCGCTGACAGCGCGAGGAGAAAAAAAAAAAGCCGATCGCCGGCGGCCGTGTTCGGGACATCAGTCCCGATCACGGCCAACAATTCAAGCGGACACCTGCCCCCTGCCAGTGCCCACCTGCCACCCGCAGTGCCATCCTGAAATAAAGTAAGTGCCACCCAGCAGTGCCCATAGTGCCCACAGTGCCACCCAGCAGTGCCCACAGTGCCACCCAGCAGTGCCCACAGTGCCACCCAGCAGTGCCACCCACAGTGCCACCCAAAATCTGCCTCAAAGGTGCTGCACCCCAGTGCCGCCCATCAGTGCCCAGCAGTGCCGCCCATCAGTGCCCAGCAGTGCCGCCCATCAGTGCCCAGCAGTGCCACCTATCAGAGCCACCTATCAGTGCCCATCAGTCCCATCTATCTGTGGTACCTATCAGTGCCCATCCGTGCCACCCATCCGTGCCACTTATCCGTGCCACCCATCCGTGCCATCTTATCTGTGCCCATCTTTGCCCATCAGTGCCGCCTTATCTGTGCCCATCGGTGCCGCCTTATCTGTGCCTATTAGTGCCGCCTTAACTATGCCTATCAGTGCCCACCAGTGCAGCCTATCAGTGCCCACCAATGCAGCCCATCAGTGCCCACCAATGCAGCCCATCAGTGCCCACCAATGCAGCCCATCAGTGCCCACCAATGCAGCCCATCAGTGCCCACCAATGCAGCCCATCAGTGCCCACCAATGCAGCCCATCAGTGCCCACCAATGCAGCCCATCAGTGCCCACCAATGCAGCCCATCAGTGCCCACCAATGCAGCCCATCAGTGCCCACCAATGCAGCCCATCAGTGCCCACCAATGCAGCCCATCAGTGCCCACCAATGCAGCCCATCAGTGCCCACCAATGCAGCCTATCAGTGCCGCCTAATCAGCGCACTTCAATGAAGGAGAAAAATTACCCGTTTGCAAAATTTTATAACAAACTATTAAAACATGATTTTTTTTTTGCATCTTTTTTTGTTTGTTTAGCAAAAAATAAAACTCCGAGCTGTAACTAAATACCACCAAAAGAAAGCTCTATTTGTGGGAAAAAAATGATAAAAATTTCATTTGGGTACAGTGTTGTATGACCGCGCAATTGTCACTCAAAGTGCATCAGCGCTGAAAGCTGAAAATTGGTCTGGGACTGAGGGGGGTTTAAGTGCCCAGTAAGCAAGTGGTTAACCTACCAGCATGTCCTTAAAGTGTGGAAGGAAACCGGAGAAAATGCATGAAGGTACAGACAAAACATGCAAACTCCAGGTAGTTAGAGCCATAGTTGCTTAGTTTAGAACTAATCTGGTATGGTAGTCTGCAAAATCACAGACAATAGCCAACAGTAAAGATTATTCCACCAGCATATATGGTGAAAATCTTACAGCCTATGGCCACCAACCAAAAGGTAAAGATTTGGCTTCCTGGTAACTTAGACGAGCTATTTTTTTTATATCTGTAGATTTTACCCCTTCTCGGTTCATTATTATAGGAGATTTATAGTACTGTCCCATTTTTTTTTCTTTGGCCTGCAAATGAACGAAACCAGCTTTGTATAAACATAAATGTGTTACAAAACCTACAATCTTGTTTCTATGAATCCATTTTTTGTTTTTACATGCACACAGAAGGCAGCCATATTTGATCATTACATACACAGGTTCTACTTCCTTTCTGAATGTTGTTCCCCCTAGTGGCTAACCTACAAATCTCTATAATTGCTACAATAACAAAAAAAACAAACAAAACAAAAAAAAAAAAAAAAGGTAGGAGCAGGCATGTAAAATGCCACCTGTAATTACTATAAGGTAAGCATTGCATTAATAACCAAAAACGTGCACATTTAAAACACTACACTTTCCCTTTAATACGTGATAAGATTTGCTTAGCAAGTTAAACTAGCACTCTGTAAATAAGTGTGTATAAAGATTTTGGAAAATTTCCCAACAGTTTTAAAACAGAAATAAACATAAATCCTGGACATTCAGTGGCCCCTGACAGCTTCAGCTAGTTTAGATTCAAGGCATGAAACAGCCACAAGCAATGTTTCTTCAACAACAATCACAAATGCATACTAACAGCCTCGTTTACAAGGGCATCCCTGTGTGCACGTACAGTAAGTGATTTGAAACATTCTAATTAATGAGTTCACTTCTCCAAACAAGGCCCGCTAGCGGAATAAAACTAAAGGACGATTTGTTGCACATGTACCTACAAGCTTTTCGCTTCAATTTGTGTGTATACACCAACATCAAGCAATTACTTTGAGTTACAAAAAATGGATACTTTTCAACAACAAAAGTACAATTCCCATGAAAGTAATACGTGTCAGCTGTATTAATTCATGACCATTCATCATTTCAGACTATGGCCATAAAGGGTCACAAAAGCAACAGCAGGTATGACAATATAGCCATCAGAAATTTACAAGAATATTTGAGGTTGAGGGCCAAGGTCATGAGATGACTGCACATTATATCTATAAAAAGTTAAGGAAACTGTTCTTTACAAAAGACGAGAACTTTCCCAAAATTGTATAGTCTCCTTTACTCTCTGGAAGGATAAAACAAGTAATCAGATTTGTCACTTTAGGCGAGCTCTCTTGTACTGTGAAGAACATATTTGCCTTGTGTTTTAATATACTCAGAAGAAAAGGGCAGATATCCTAGTACTAGTCAAACTTATTAATAAAAACTGAACTCCAGGCAAGCCCCCAACACATAACCTATATGCGCCTCATCTGTCTCACAATATCACATCTCCCTAGCAGGGTATTTTGAGAGTTGTCTTTTATTCAGGGGCAGCATTGTTGGTAAGCAACCTGCACATGCAAGGCATCCTACTTCAGGGGCAGCATCTCTGGTAAGCCATCGGCAAAGTGCTCTCCTACTCATTGGGGTTGCATTTCTAAAGGCAAATAGGCTGCTCAAGAGAGGTTGCACTTTGCAAGGGGATTTTCCTCAGAATTTAGTTTCAGAGTTAAACAGCCCATTTGACTTTAGTAAATTGAAATTATTGTTTTAAGTAAACCAACCCCTCTGTCTGATCGATGCAATATTGCAAGGCTATGCTTGGGAGCCACTAACAGACTGCCAACATAACAGGGGGGCAGGATACCCACAAGTGTTGGATTTTTCAAATTTTTCCAATACCTGGATCTTTGCAGCTGTTAAATAAAATCATTGCCCAAAGTGGGCAACTGTAGCTATAAGTAGGCATGCATCACCTTCACTTACCTTCATATTCAGCAACCACGATCTCTAGGTGTAAATAAGAACGCAATGCTTTGTGTTTTAGAGAATAAATGTTTTACGACAATAAAGAAATGTTTTGTGATCAAGTGTTTAAACAAGTAGGACGATGATATCTGCTAAAAAGGAAGTTAATGCTACTGGGTACTTTATCATAACAAAGGCAAACTTACAATAATTGCAGAGGGAGCTAAGAAAATTGTGTACCTTAAATTTCATGGTCAAAATCCACGTTGTAAAAGTATTATATCTGATGAAAGGTTTAAACAAACCAATATGAATTGGCTGCAAAACATCACTACTAATATTAACCTTGTACTCCATGGCAAATGATCCTTGTAAGACGAGACTAAATTTAGTTGCACCGTCAATAAGGCTACAAGAAGGGGAATATGGTTAGCATTTTGTGTTTTTTTTCAAGCAAGTTATCCAAATGTTTGAATGTTTACAAACAAGGGTGGTTTTCCTCTATGTGAGGCAAAGGCCATTTCAGCACAACACTTGTAATAATCAGCAACAGACAGTTCACAGCTGCACACAAATGCAGACACGCCAGTACATTTCATGGTAATCAATACAGATTATACAACAAACTGCTCAATTTCACTAAATCACAGATGTATCAATTAAGAATGAAAAGGAAAATAAACTAATTTATCTAATCCAAAAGAACAAAATTTTTCAGATCATGGCATACCAGTCCCTACATGTTTCTTTTTTACCAACAGTTTTCACCTGACAATCTTCCAGTAACACACTTTCAATCCTAGTGCTCACTCACTTCAACATGATTGTACTGTATTTAGGGACCTTTGGGGGCATGTATTATCCTGCAGTATAAATCGATTATTGAATGCTGATATCAGTGTGTGGTAGTTGAATCTCTCACTTAAAAGGATATGTAAAAGTTTTTTTTGTTTTGTTTTTTTAAACAAAAGTCATACGTGCCTCCTCTGTGCGCGCCGCTGAGGGACTCATCTTCTGGGGTCCTTCAGCGGAGCGCCTGGCTCCTCCTCTTCTCAAGTGCTCTGTTAGGGAGAAACTCTCCCTCGGGGAACTCATATAGGCACGCTCTCGTGTTCTGCTGCTGCGTCCATTGACACAGACAGCAGGACTCTGCCCCGCCCCCAGCTCCTGAGTCACTGGATTTGATTGACAATGGCTGCGCTGCCATCAATCTATCCAATCAGGATCAGAGACACTGGCTGGAGCCAGTGTGCTCTTCCCCTTCGCTGGAAAGACCGGGTTCGGGTAAGTAAAATGGGGGCTGCTGTAACACAGGAAGTTTTTCACCTTAATGCATAATTATTATACATGATTTATATAGCGCCAACAGTTTACGCAGCGCTTTACAATGTATAGAATGCATTAAGGCGAAAAACCTCAGGAAACCTTCTGGAAAAGCCACAAGACACACAGGGGGTCATTTACTATAGCGCCGCGGTGCCAATTACCACAAATTAGCACTAAAACTGTATTCACTATAACGCTCGTCCGGTTTCCTCCCACACTCCAAAGACATGCTGGTAGGTTAATTGGCTTCTGTGCAAAATTTGCCCTAGTATATGAATGGGGACCTTGGATTGTGGGCTCCTTGAGGGTAGGGACCAATGTGAGTGTGCAATGTACAGGGATAGGGACAATTGAAGACACTCACTCAGGTTGAACTGGATGGACTGGTGTCTTTATTCAACCTTACTATGCAACTATGTATGTAGCTTGTAAAAAAAAAAAAAAAAAAAAAAATACTCCTAAAATCTAATTTACTATAGTTCCCTGAAAACAAATAGCACCCAAAACCATACTTTGCTAAAACCTGGAGTAGTGCACATGGAATTAATGTTTAGAGCATGACATAATTGCACATGAGCATTGTTGGTACCATAATATTAATGCCTCAAATGCAAAACATTGTATAGAATGAAAAGAATCAAACATTAGTAATAGTATTTTTTATGTATGAATGTGCTCAGCTCCATAGCATAATTGTATGCCTTGCTACCTTCAAAAGGTTTTACCTCCTGAAAACATACATTGTAGCATAATTAGCGAATGTACATCAGTTTGGTTTATTTCCTTATTTTAACTCTTCAAATGCATGCAATGGTATGTAATTATTCAATATCATGGTGTGGAATTCCAAAAAAACAGCTATTCAAAAATCAAGGGAAAAAATGTCGTAGGGGACCCCCCCCCATGTTAATGGGGACAAGGGCCTCATCCCCACAACCCTTGCCCAGTGGTTGAGGGGGATCTGCGGGCAGGGGGCTTATCAGAATCTGGAAGCCCCCTTTAACAAGGGGCCCCCAAGATCCCCCCCATGTGAATGGGTATCGGGTACATTGTACCCCTACCCATGCACCAAAAAAAGCAGTGAAGTGTGACAATAGCCGATTTTTGACAATTCCTTTATTAAAAAAAGTCTTCTTCTTTCCCCGCTTCTTCCTTTGGTCTTCGCCTTCCTCCAGCTTCTTCCTCCATCTCCCTCTGCTCATTCCCCTGGTCTTCTCCATCTTCCTCCGGCTTCTTCTTCCCCTGCTTAGTCCTCCAGTCTTTCTCCTCCACTGCTCCTGCTGAACATGAAAAACAACGAACCTCCCCCTATGCTGCGGCCAGCCGACCTGTCTGTTTGCATAGCGTACATTTCATATATACAGTGGGGATGGAAAGTATTCAGACCCCCTTAAATTTTTCACTCTGTTATATTGCAGCCATTTGCTAAAATCATTTTTTTCCTCATTAATGTACACACAGCACACCATATTGACAGAAAAACAGAATTGTTGACTTTTTTCCAGATTTATTAAAAAAGAAAAACTGAAATATCACATGGTCCTAAGTATTCAGAACCTTTGCTGTGACACTCATATTTAACTCAGGTGCTGTCCATTTCTTCTAATCATCCTTGAGATGGTTCTACACCTTCATTTCTAGCTGTGTTTGATTATACTCATTGGACTTGATTAGGAAAGCCACACCCCTGTCTATATGTCAGAGCAAATGAGAATCACAAGGTCAAAAGGAACTGCCTGAAGAGCTCAGAGACAGAATTGTGGCAAGGCACAGATCTAGACAAAAAAAATTCTGCTGCACTTAAGGTTCCTAAGAGCACAGTGGCCTCCATAATCCTTAAATGGAAGATGTTTGGGCCGTCTGGCCAAACTGAGCTACCGGGGGAGAAGAGCCTTGGTGAGAGAGGTAAAGCAGAATCCAAAGATTACTGTGGCTGAGCTCCATAGATGCAGTTGGGAGATGGGATAAAGTTGTAGAAAGTCAACCATCACTGCAGCCCTCTACCAGTCCGGGCTTTATGGCAGTGTGTCCCGACGGAAGCCTCTCCTCAGTGTAAGACACACGAAAGCCCGCATGGAGTTAGCGGGCTTTCATGTGTCTTAAAAAAAAAAAAAAAAAAAAAAAAAAAAAAAACACCTGAAAGACCCCAAGATGGTGAGAAATAAGATTCTATGGTCTGATGAGACCAAGATAGAACTTTTTGGCCTTAATTCTAAGTGGTATGTGTGGAGAAAACCAGGCACTGCTCATAACCTGTCCAATACAGTCCCAACAGTGAAGCATGGTGGTGGCGGCATCATGCTGTGGGGGTGTTTTTCAGCTGCAGGGACAGGACGACTGGTTATGATCGAGAAAAAGATGAATGGGGCCAAGTACAGGGATATCATGGACGAAAACCTTCTAGAGGGTGCTCAGGACCTCAGACTGAGCCAAAAGTTTACCTTCCAACAAGACAATGACCCTAAGCACACAGCTAAAATAACAAAGGAGTGGCTTCACAACAACTCTGTGACTGTTCTTGAATGGCCCAGCCAGAGCCCTGACTTAAACCCAATTGAGCATCTCTGGAGACCTAAAAATGGCTGTCCACCAACGTTTACCATCCAACCTGACAGAATGGGAGAGGATCTGCAAGGAGGAATGGCAGAGGATCCCCAAATCCAGATGTGAAAAATGTGTTGCATCTTTCCCAAAAAAAGACTCATGGCTATATTAGATCAAAAAGGGTGCTTCTACCGAAAACTTAGGACCATGTGCTATTTCAGTTTTTCTTTTTTAATAAATCTGCAAAAAAAGTCAACAATTCTGTGTTTTTTTTTGTCAATATGGGATGCTGTGTGTACTTTAATGACAAAAAAAATGAACCGATTTTAGCAAATGGCTGCAATATAACAAAGAGTGAAAAATGTAAAGGAGGTCTGAATACTTCCCATCCCCACTGTAACTATGGGGCGTGGCGGCTGGATGACATCAGCCAGAGACCCCACCCCTTGTGACATCACTGACCCATCATGCCCCAGGCGGTGAAGTCACAAGGCCGGCGTCTCAGAGTGACGTAATTCGCAGCACCAGAGGAGGTTCGTTTTTTGATTGTTCAGTGGGAGCAGCCGTGGAAGAAAGACCGGAGGACAAAGTGGGCAAAGAAGAAGCCAAAGGACAAAGCGGAGGAAGGAGAAAACTGAAGGAAGAAGCGAGGGAATAAAAAAAAAAGACCTTTTTAATAAAGGAATTCTCAATATCCGGCTATTGTTTTTTGTCACATTTCACTACTTTTTTTGGTGAATGGGTAGGGGTACAACGTACCCGATACCCATTCACATAGGGGGGGCCGGGATCTGGGGGCCCCTTTGTTAAAGGTGGCTTTCAGATTCCAATAAGCCCCCCTGCCTGCAGACCCCCCACAACCTTTGGGCAAGGGTTGTGGGAATGAGGCCCTTGTCCCCATCAACATGGGGACAAGGTGCTTTGGGGGGACCCCAAAGCACCCTCCCCATGTTGAGGGCATGTGGCCTAGTATGGTTCGGGGGGGGGGGGGGTGCTCACTCTTTGCGATGCATAATAGCACAAGCACATTATGCCTTTCGCCTTCCAGGTAAGGGAAAAAAATGCAGCGGTTTACAACTGCTTTAAAAAAAAAGAGAGACAGTGATCGATTATCCACTAGAGAATATTTAGATAAAGTCACATTCACTACGAGGCAACTCTAAATTGCCAATCAACTAGTGACAATTTTGGGTATACTAGTTTTTCACCTTTTGCAGATATATTATATTTTAGTTTGATATATATTTTTTATATAAAAAAAAATATATGTATCAAATGGTGAATTTCACTCTTAGTGTGCAAAAAAAATATATAAATGTACTTTTAAATTTAAAAAAAATATACGAAGTGTCTAAAAAGTCTGGTAAATGGTATAAAAAAACAAACAAAAACAGAAGATACAAACAAATTACCTTTATTGGCCTTCAAAATAATTGAAATCCTTCACAACACACTTTTGGCAATGGTCATAAAGCTTCTGGAAACTGTCAAAGGCCTCTTTGGGAAACAATTGCAGAACCATCGTCAAACATTCTTGGATTGCGCGCACATCTGCCTTTCATGACACTCTTCAGGCGGGGAAACAGCATGTGACTTTTTTGGGCTGCGGGGAAGACTGAACGCCATTCCAACAATTGCCGCTTGGATTCTGGATTGGACTAATAGCACCAGGTCTTATCCCCTGTGATGAAATCTCCATAGATTTCCATTCAATTTGCTTTCTATTCATCTGTCGGCGTGTATGGCACAAACCGGGAACAGATCTTCCACTTACTAAAATCTTCGCAGACGATGGCGTGCACCGCTAATGCCCAATTTCTCCGCCATCGATCATAGAGTCAGTCGCCGATCTCATGCCAGAATTTGCCGCACTCCCTTGATTATGTCTGGAGTTCTGCTGGTCAATGGCTGACCTAAAAGTGGCTCCTCCTCAGTTGTCTCCTTCCCGTCGTGAATGTGTTTGAACAAGTCGTAAACACATTTTCTGCTCACGGCTTCCATCCCGTACACTTGCACCAACATTTCATGCGTCTTCATTTTCCTCAATTTGTAGCAGTTGCTCCAATGCACTCGGACCCTACCTCTCACACGGACTACAATCAACTGCCCACAGCAGGTTTAATCTAAAAGTCACGTACTCCACGCTAGGAGGCACTTTTCAACATGTACCTGGTATAGTCATGTGCGCGTGCACCTAGCCAATGTTGCCATTGAGATATCAGACCATTCATTGAACTTTTTTAGACACACATTTCATAAACATTGGCAAAAATAAAAAATAAATGCAACTGCCATAATTTTATTCTACAGGTACCCTGCTTTCCAAAAAAAATATTAAGATTGTTTTGGAGGTCTGGGTAAATTTTGATGTGAAAAATTTGAAAATTAACAAGGTGTGTGTTTAAAAAGCGTCCAGCAGTGAAAAGGTTTAAGAAGGGTTTAGGACCGAGGTAGGCAATCTCGGCCCTCCAGCTGTGGTGAAACTACAATACCCATCATGCTTCTGCCTCCAGGAGTCATGCCTGTGATTATTAGGGTCTTGCAATGTCTCATGGGGCTTGTAGTTTCAAAACAGCTGGGAGGGCCAAGGTTGCCTGCCTCTGGTTTAGGGACTGGTTCAGAATTGTTTCAATGCCTGTTAAAGATAACCAAACTTCCCTGAGTTAATTTAACTTGCAAACCATATACTTATTTCAGTGAAAATATTTGCCAGAGAATATTTGAAGTTTTATAACTTTACCCTGCAGTTAAACAATTGTTCGAAGAACACATTTTCCACTATGTAGTACAATAAATGCCTTTGACAATATTTTAGCATAATAAAAAATTAGGTTGACAGCACAATTCACTTACTGATCAAGTAGAATCTCAAACTAATGCAGCTATGAATTTATACTCAACCGAACAGATTAAGCATTTATGACTTTTCATTCTTTGTTTCAAGAGATAGAATTGCAGAGCTTATATAGGATTCTCTTTCACCTCCCCCTTGGTCCCCACCTATGCACAGCTTTCTCAGAGTTGCATTCTCTTATAAATCACTCATCACAAGTGCCACCCTTTTCACAAAATCATGTCCAATTTATTAAAGCTGGCCCTGGCCCCATCCCCCCATCTGATCATCATTATCATCTCGGGTCACCAAGCCTTATGGAGCCTTAAAAAGTGCATTTTATTTGGGAAAAATGCTAGTAGATATGTTTGATGTCTCTTATGCCAAATTATATTATATTAATATATATATATATATATATATATATATATATATATATATATATATATATATATATATATATATATATATCATCTTTTTTTGCTAGTTTTTATTTTATTACCAATACCACCTGCTGCACATGCACAGTGTACACTGTTGGCACAGGTATTCTATTTATCTTTGATTATTAATATATTTAAAAAAAAAAAAAGTAATTTTAACAGATGTTAATAAACCAAGGTACTGCCAATAGTGGCGTATCCTTTCATTTTTTTCTCCCAGCAGCCACTTAAGAAAAAAAAAAAAAAAACACAGGCAGGAAGTTAAACACAATCAATCAATAAAACTTTTTTGTATATTGCTTTTGAATTGCATAACATTTAAAGCTATCCTGTGGCACTGTATCCAACTGTTTGTCTTCTCAAAATCTACAATGAAGCCAAAGTGTTGTAGGTGAAGCATACCAATGATTTATTAGTGAACCATGGAATTTGGCATACAGCTTGTAAAACATTAATACTGTATAAATACTGGCAACAACTGAATAAATGCATAACGCACTGTTGAAATCTACACTACAACAATTGAGAAAAGTAGCGAATATTTTACATTAAAATAAACATTGTGCTGATTCTGACATAAACCAAAGTATTACATGTATCATCTGTCCAGCCAAGCATTAATCCAAGAGATAACTTGCTAGTGCTGTATGAACTTTTCACTGTTAAAGATTATGTGAAATGTTATGCAGAAGAGCACTACATTAAAACATTCTGAAGATAAATATCCAAATGAAGAAATCCTACAATTTCATGAAAGTGGCTTTTTATCTAGCCAACATGCTTCGAAAATAAAAGCATTAGTTATATATAATATAGTCAAGTGGATATCAGGGCTGAGAGTAGTCATAAGGTTCTTGGTTGCTCAAGCATCTTCAGCAAACAATCTTACCTGGAGGTCTGCACAATCCAATGATAGCTGACCACAAGAGGGGGACCTCATTGAAGTGGCTTAGCAAATTTTGTGTGTGCCCAAGGCAGCATGATCTCTAAATACAATCTTAACCACTTGCCTACTGGACACTTTTACCTCCTTCCTGCCCAGGCCAAGTTTCAACTTTCAGAGCTGTAGCACTTTGAAATGACAATTACTTGCTCATGCTGCACTGTACTCAAAACATTTTTATAATTTTTTTCACACAAATAGAACTTTATTTTTTGCAAAACAAAGGAAAAAACAAAACAAAAATAAAGCAAAAAAAAAAAAAACTTTCATAGATTGCAAAATTTATTAACAAACAGGAATTTTTTCTCCTTCACTGATGTGTGCTGACGAGGCAGTACTATTAGGCTGCACTGGTGGGCACTTTGGGGCTGCATGGATAATCAGGGCACTGATAAACAGTGCTCTGATTATCAGTGTACACGCCCCTTATAGAGAGGCCGGCTATCTACTTTCCTCTCTCCTCATTCTGTCAGCATGGGGAAAGGTGTGCATTGGTGATGAGCTGTGATTGGACACAGCTGATCGTGTGGCAAAGAGCTGCCGATTGGCTCTTAAGTCAATCTGTGATCAGCAATGTCATCTGCCATCAGATCTGAAGGCTGGATAGTGTAGAGAAAGCCGGTGCTGTATCTGAGATTTGCTGGCATTTACATCTTGTAGGCAGTGGGGAAGAGATTGCTGGATTTTATGTTAACCCCTTAGTGCCAACACCTGTGGGCCCTTAAGGGCTTTGGAATACTGGAAGGCTTATAGTCACGTGACCGCCGTGATTGGCTATCATGATCACAAGAAGCGAACGGGAGCTTTCAATTAGCCACCGGTAACTATGCTAGGAGCAAGCAGGGCATACGCTCTCGGCACAGCTCTATTAGCACAATGGCATACAAATATGTGGCTGCTTGGCACTAAGGCTCAGTGGCTGAGAGGCCACATGCCTGCGTGTGCTAGGCGCAAAGAGGTTAAAAAGGTAAAGCTGTACATTTGCCATCTACAGATACATACAGATAAGTTCATAAGGTGCTATGAGAAATGTAGTTTGGACAGGGCTTCCAGTGCTAAGTGCCACCATTTCAGATGAGGTTTGGTTGTTAAATATTACTCAAGGTGATCCACATTACAGGCATCAGATCTACACAAATTGCATAAAGTTGGCAGGTTGCAATTAACCACTTGCCGACCGCCGCACGACGATGTACGTCCATTTTTTGAAGAGGGATATCTCGGTAACGGCAGCAGCTGCTGCCACAACCGAGGTATCCATCTCTTCAGGCGGCGGTCGGCTGTACGATAACGGTGGTCTCCGCGGCAGATTCGCCGCGAGATCACCGCTATCGGCGGCGGGGGAGGTGCCACCCCCCCTCCCGCCGCCCTCCCGCACCTTCCGCCGCACCTTCCGCCGCTTACCGGAGCCGTCGGTAGCGGCGGAGGCGATCGGGTCCTTCAGTCAGCTGGGCATAGAGACAAGTGAGGCTAAGATGGCCCCCACTCGTCTCTATACCATAGGAGGGCAGGAGCGACGTCAAAAACGTCACTTCCGCCCATACCTTTTAAAGCTATATTTTTTTTTAAATGTCAGATTTTTTTTTTTTTTTTTTTTGCATTTTAGCCCAAATATGAGATCTGAGGACCTTTTGACCCCAGATCTCGTATTTAAGAGGACCTGTCATGCTTTTTTCTATTACAAGGGATGTTTACATTCCTTGTAATAGGAATAAAAGTGATCCATTTTTTTTTTTTTTTTTTAAAGTGTAAAAATAAATAAAATAAATTACCGTATATACTCGAGTATAAGCCGAGATTTTCAGCCTCTTTTTTGAGGCTGAAAGTGCCCCCCTCGGCTTATACTCGAGTCATCGCTGTCTGCCCGCTCGATCAGCGTGTCGAGCAGACAGACAGCGGCCATTCTATGATTCAAAAGCCGCGCCTCCGGCTCCGCCTTCGCCTGTGATAGGCGGAACACTGAATTTCCCAGCAGCCTGTGTTCCGCCTATCACGGGCGTCGTCTCATCCTCGTACTACGGACGAGGATGATACGACGTCCGTGATAGGCGGAACACAGGCTGCTGGGAAATTCAGTGTTCCGCCTATCACAGGCGAAGGAGGAGGCGCGGCTTTTGAATTTTACAATGGCCGCCGACGAAGAGGGCACGGGACGGAGGCAAGGCAAGGCACGGCACGGGACGGGACGGGACGGGACGGGACGGGACGGGACGAAGGCTCGGGACAAAGGCTCGGGACACAGGTAGGCTGGACACACACACACACACACACACACACGGATGGAGACACACACACACGGATGGATGGATGGATGGAGACACACACACACACACACAGGGATGGATGGATACACACACACACAGGGATGGATGGATGGATGGAGACACACACACACAGGGATGGATGGATGGATGGATGGAGACACACACACACAGGGATGGATGGATGGATGGATGGAGACACACACACACAGGGATGGATGGATGGACACACACACACACAGGGATGGATGGACGGACACACAGGGATGGACGGACACACAGGGATGGACGGACACACAGGGATGGACGGACACACACACAGGGATGGACAGGCATGTCTCACCCTCGGCTTATACACGAGTCAATAAGTTTGCCAGTTTTTTTGGGGGTAAATTGGGGGCCTCGGCTTATATTCGGGTCGGCCTATACTCGAGTATATACGGTAAAATAAATAAGAAAAAAAATTTTTTTTTTTAAAAAACACCCCGTTACGACGAGCTTGCGCACAGAAGCGAGCGCATACGTGAGTAGCGCCCGCATATGAAAACGGTGGTCAAACCACATATGTGAGGTATCGCCGCGATCGGTAGAGCGAGAGCAATAATTCTAGCCCTAGACCTCCTCTGTAACGCAAAAAATGCAACCTGTAGAATTTTTTAAATGTCGCTTATGGAGATTTTTGAGGCTAAAAGTTTGACGCCATTCCACGAGCGGGCGCAATTTTGAAGCGTGACATGTTGGGTATCAATTTACTCGGCATACCATTATCTTTCACAGTATAAAAAAAAATTGGGCTAATTTTACTGATTTTTTTCCAAAAAAAGTGCGCTTCTAAGACCGCTGCGCAAATACGGTGTGAAAAAAAGTATTTCAATGACCGCCATTTTATTCTCTAGGGTGTTAGAAAAAAAACAATATAAAATGTTTGGGGGTTCTAAGTAATTTTCTAGCAAAAAAAACTGTTTTAAACATGGAAACACCAAGTCCGAAAAAGAGGCCTGGTCCTTAAGTGGTTAAGGATGAGCCGAACACCCCCCGATTCGGTTCGCACCAGAACAGACCTAAACTTCGTGTGAACTTTAGAACCCTATTAAAGTCTATGGGACTCGAATGTTCAAAATCAAAAGTGCTAATTTTAAAGGCTAATATGCAAGTTATTGTCCTAAAAAGTGATTGGGGACCCAGGTCCTGAACCAGGGGACATGTAACAATGCAAAAAAAGTTTTAAAAACCGACGTTTTTTCGGGAGCAGTGATTTTAATAATGCTTAAAGTGAAACAATAAAAGTGTAATATTCCTTTTACATTTCCTTGGGGGTGTCTATAGTATGCCTGTAAAGGGGCACATGTTTCCTGTGCTTAGAACAGTCCCTGCACAAAGTGTCATTTCTACAGGAAAAAAAGTAATTTAAAAGCACTCACGGCTATAATGAATTGTCGGCTCCCCGTAATACAGAGAACAGTCATTGAAAGTCATTGATTTAAAAAAAAAAAAAAAAAAAAGCATGGGGTTCCCAAATTCAATTACCAGGCCCTTCAGGTTTGGTATGGATATTAAGGGGAACCCCGTGTTAAATAAAAAAAAAATGGCGTGCGGTTCCCCCCAAAAATCCATACCAGACCCTTTATCCAAGCACGCAACCTGGCAGGCCACAGGAAAAGGGGGGGCGAGAGAGCGCCCCCTTCCTGAACCCTACCAGGTCACATGCCCTCAACATTGGGAGGATGCTTTGGGGGTCTGTGACCCCTCAAAGCACCATGTCCCCATGTTGATGGGGACAAGGGCCTCATCCCCACAACCTTGGCCGGTGGTTGTGGGGATCTATGGGCAGGTTTCCATTACATCAGAGGGAGGCGGGGTCACCCGTACATCACTGGGGAAGCCCAGCTTTTCCCTTGCGTCAGAGGAGGGTGGGGTCAGGTGGCAGGTGGCCCTGTCCTCCTCAGCCAAGACGTGTCAGGCTGCCAGGATTCCTGCAGTGTCTCCTGTGGAGTCAGGATGGATGCGCTGCACTGGACCATTGGGAGAGATCACCAATCGCTGGACCCCGGAGAAGAGATCAGATCACCCATCACTGGGCCCCCGGAGAAGAGATCAGCCATTGCTGGATAGCAAGAGTGGATTACCACCAATGGAATCTTTTTTTTATTTTTAATAAAGGACTTTTCCCAACGGTGTGTGTGTGTTTTTTAAAATTTTTGTACACATTCTCTGTGAAATGGTAGGGGTACATTTGTACCCCCTTACCATTTCAAACAGGGTGGAGCGGGATCTGGGGGTTCCCTTGTTAAAGGGGGCTTCCAAATTCTGATAAGCCCCCCCGTCTGCAGACCCCCACAACCACTGGCCAGGGTTGTGGGGATGAGGCTCTTGTCCCCATCAACATGGGGACATGGTGCTTTGAGGGTTCACAGACCCCCAAAGCATCCTCCCAATGTTGAGGGCATGTGGCCTGGTATGGTTCAGGAGGGGCGGGCGCTCTCTCGTCCCCCCCTCTTTACCTGTGGCCTGCCAGGTTACATGCTCAGATAAAGGGACTGGTATGGATTTCTGGGGGGAGCTCCAAGCCATTTTTATTTATTTGCCGTGGAGTTCCCCTTAAAATCCATACCAGACCTGAAGGGCCTGGTAATTGAATTTGGGGGAACCCCACGCTTTTTTTTTTTTTATATCAATGACTTTCAATGAGTGTTCTCTGTATTACGGAAGCCAACAAATCATTATAGCCGCAAGTGATTTTAAATGACTTTTTTTCTGCAGAAATGACACTTTGTGCAGGGACAGTTCTAAGCACGGGAAACATGTGCCCCTTTACAGGGATACTATACACACCAACCAGGTACAAAATTTAAAGGAATATTACACCTTTATTGTTTCACTGTAAGCATTAGTAAAATCACTGCTCCCAAAAAAATGGCAATTTTTAAAACTTTTTGTTGCATTGATACATGTCCCCTGGGGCAAGACCCGGGTCCCTAAACACTTTATGACAATAACTTGCATATAAGCCTTTAAAATTAGCACTTTCGATTTCTCCCATAGACTTGTACAGGGTGTTCCGCGGTTTTTTGAATTTGCCGCGAACACCCCAAATTGTTCGCTGTTCGGCGAACAGGCAATGTTCGAGTCTAACATGAGTTTGACTCAAACTCAAAGCTCAGCCCTAGTTGCAATACTTCTTTAACAGGAATAGAACTTAAGTGCAAAAGAAGTGCAGCGCTGCACTTCTTTTGCACTTTAGTATTTTGAGTTGTTATATCCGGACTCTAGTGCTACCTGTTTTTCTCAACTCAATTCATGATTAATTACATTTAGTGCAGCGTGAATCCTCGTTTGTTTTTTTTACAGTTTCCCGGAATACAACTTGCCTTTAGTTGTACAACATACTTTAAACCTGTCTCGTCTTTCCACCTGAAGTACAGACAACGAAGTCAGAATTTGCTCTTTAACTACCAATCCAAAATCCATTAGCAGTAAAGTGCCCGCTGTGAGCAGGTTCAGAGCAATGACCTTTGCTATTTTAATTATTACCTAAAAGCATTGTCAGCCATAAAAGAGAAATGTCAGAAAATAGTTATGTGAACTATTCTTTTGAATACATACAGTGGCTTCTTTTGTTTGCTTCTTATAACAAGAATAGGTAACCGTGAAGAGATGCTAAAAGCACACTTTAGCAGATGAGCAGTTATCTACATATCAAGAAAGGGAGGGGGTGGTTAAAGAACAGTCAGGCTGGCCACACATTATGCAATTTTCTTGTACAATGTTCCTTTAGATTTACCAAAACCATATAATATGAGGTTAATTTGTATGCAATCAGACAGGCCCTTGCACTACATAGATGAGGGTAAATCAAAAGGAAATTTAATGAAAAATGTATGACCAGCTTTAATCAGTTAATTTAAAATAGATAGTTGAACTTGGCTGTGCAAACTAAGGACTTTTCCAAGCACACAATGGGGGTTATTTACTAAAGGCAAATTCACTTTGCAATACAAGTGCAAAGTGCAATTTCAAGTACACTTTGCACTTGTAGTGCAAAGTGGATTTGCCTTTCTTAAATAACCCTCTATGAGTTGGTATTTAATCTATTCAGCATCAAGAATTAACATGTCTAATGTAGTCAATGGCCTTATGACAATAAATGTATAGGAGATATAATTTACAATCAGAGAATAAAACAAGATGCATGCTTGTTGACCTTGCTATATATAAACTTCAATATCAATGAACCGAATAGACTTTCAATATGTAACATGAAAAGATATTAATTATATGGATGTAAATTGTGCAAACAATGGGCTGTTATATTTTAGGGCCAGTCCACACTAGAACGTGGTGCAGGAAAGCAAACCATGCTTAAAAACACACTGCCTTTGCGATCTGCTGTGGGTACCAAGGTATTAATAAATGCAGTGCACCAAATCACACGGTACAGCAGCTTCTATGCAATTTGGTGCAATGCATTTTTTAAAAGGGTATGCACTACTTTCTCCACGTTCTGGTGCAATTTCAGCCCATTAAAATGAATAGGCTGCAAAATCGCACTGCATGGTAATTGCCAGGAGTCGTACAGGAATGCATACCTCATTCTAGTGCGATTCCAATGTGAACCCACCTTTAAAATCGTATATATCCACTTTCGCAGTCAAATTTGACAAAAACAAAACAAACCACACTATATATGTTTGTGATGTGTTCCCATTCACACATGTCCCTTTTTTTTTTTTTTTTTTATCATTTCCAACCTTTTAGATGTTTGTCATGTAATACATGTAACAAATATAAAGTAGTTATCACAATATGGCTGCAAAGGTGGAACTACACTTTACACCGTATTCTACAAGTATATGGGGCAGCCATACTGCCTTATTACGGACACTTTCAGCTTTGTAGTTCTTCATAATGGTTGTGCTTTCTCACTCCTTTTTACAAAAAAAAAAAAAAAAAAGTACGCATAACGCAGTGCTCCAAAAACAATACACTTTTTATTTGGATAATACCCAAAGCGGACCTTCACACTAAAATAACACTTTCCACCACTGATATTTTCTCCTCTCCACAATCCAAAAAGGCCATCCTTTAAAGTGGTTGTATACCCACTTTTTTAACTTTTACCTACAGGAAAGCCTATAATAAGGCTTATCTGTAGGTAAAAAAAATATCTCCTAAACCTGTACGGTTTAGGAGATATTCCCCTCGGTATGCGCCGCTGACTGCAGCGGCGCATGCGCACAAGGGGGTTCTCTCCGTGAAAATCCGGCAGCGCTCGTCCGGCCGGATTTAAATCTCCCGCGCGCATGCGCGGGAGTGACGATATCGCGGCTCCGGCCACTCACAGCGCCGGAGCCGCGATACCCGGAAGAGACGCCGAGGGAGCATGTCGGCTCCCTCGGCGTGGATCGGGCGAGATGTCGGGGCCTCGTTCTAAGGTAAGTATTTCATAATGAGCTAGTATGCGGTGCATACTAGCTCATTATGCCTTTTGCTTTGCAGGTTTAAAAAAAAAAAAAAAAAATTGCGGGTTTACTACCGCTTTAACTTCCAGCGCTGTGAACCCTGTGCCTCCATTCTTGCTTAGAGGAGAACAACATGTACCCTGCTCCTGTAGACTCTGGAGGAGGAAGGGTCTGCCACCGAGTCATCAGGGGGCCGATTGCCAAGAACCAAGAAAGAGAGAGGCGGCTCCTGAGGATAACCCAATAAAAAATAAAATAAGGTAAGAGGCGATAAAAAAGAAAGAAAAAAAAAAGAAATTTAATTTGGGTGAAGTTCCTCTTTAACTCAACATTTAAGCAGCGGGACCGAAAAAAGACCCAAGACAAACACTTTCTTTGGCTGTGGTTCATTGTCAATTTAATATAATCACATAAATATGCACATTCAAGCACGTAAAAATTGTTAGTGACATTAAAGTTATTTTCAAGCTGAACAGAAATGATTTTGCGACATTTGCACTGTAAAAATAAATGACCACTAATGCAATATGTGACGTGTGTAGCTGCTACTGCATTAGGGAAGTCTTTTACTATAATTCAGCTTGTACATTACAGAAAGCACCAAACTTTGGGCACTGAAACTTACAGATCCACCCGTGGTATAGAGATCACGAGTCATTGGCTATTTTTTTTTCTTTAAGTGACACTAGAGGTTTGCTTTAAAAAAAAAAAAAAATTAGCAAACATGCCATACTTACCTTCACTGTGCAGCTCGTTTTGCACAGAGTGGCCCCGAACCTGCTCTTCCGGGGTTCCTTTGGCAGCTCTCGGCTCCTCCCCACATCAGATAATCCCCTGGGAGAAGAGCTCTCTCGGGGGGTTACCTTAAAAGGCGCGCTCTCGAGTACAGCATTCGGCGTCCATTGGATTTGATTGACAGCAGCGGGAGCCAATGGCTGCGCTGCTATCAATCTATCCAATCAAGAGCCGAGAACCCCGGGCAGAGAGAGACAAGTGCCAGGGTTCAGGTAAGTAAAAACAGGGGGGGGGGGGTTGGGAGGCCAGTCACTGACAGGTGTTTTTTCACCTTAATTTATAGGATGCATTAAGGTGAAAAAGCACAAACATTTTAAACCCCTTTTAAGGTGAAACTACTGTTCCCTGAACATTAATATGGATTCCTTTTCGAAAAAGGCAGAATCACCTTGGAAATACTAGGTCTAGTACAGGTGAGTAAATATAGCTAGACAAAACTACTTTGTTATATGGACTATCAGAATAAGTCTTTTTTTTTTTTTCTTTACAGATGCTTTTCTGGTTTTATTAATGGCTCTGGTATCAGTATGCTTTAGAGCTGGTTTCTACTATAGTTATGCTTTTGCCTTAAAATTGGGTAATCCATTAGGCATAGTCCAAAGCCAAGCTGCACATAGAACAGAACAGGTCTTTACTTTTACTTAACTTTAAAATGCTTGTTTGAGCATTATAATTAACCATTAAAATGGAAGGAGATCCCCTTGCAGTGGGGCCCCCTGCACCGCAAAGGTTAAATGCTCACTCAGGCCAGAGGTGCCAAAAGAACAGGGGTTCCCTGCATGGTTACATTTTGACCAATTTCCAGGGCTGGGCTTTACTCCAAACCAGGAGTCACAAAACTTTCTAAACAAGGGGCTAGATTACAGTCCTTCAAACTTTAGAGGGTCCGGACTATGGCTAGTGGGAGGACTAGAGCCCCACCGCCAGCGTCAGCGGGAGGACTAGAGCCCCATCCCTGGCATCAGCGAGAGGAATCTTATGCAAATTGTAAAGCATGTTTAAATAGCAAAAAGTCAATTAATCCTGCATTGCACATGGAGGGGGCAAGCCTGTGTTAGACTGACAGCAGCTTTCAAAGCTGAAAAGTTACGACTGGCATGCAATGGAGTTTTCTCAAAGCTGCTGTACAAGGAATTACATAAAACATATACAGTATAAAGACTATTTCGGTTAGTTGTAACGCCTGAATTTGTGAAGCAAGTTTAAGGAGTTTATAATGCTCAATTAGAAATGTTATCTACCAGGATTTCTGCTTCATGTAATGACTTTATTCACACAAAATATAACTAGAGATTTGGTTATACAAATAATTAAACAGGATCTGATCAACTTGAATATAGATCTGTCAAAATCCTACTGTCAGAAGTGATAGCCCGCTAAAGGATGTATTTTTATCCTGAGAAAACATTGGAATCATGTAAGTTGTATTACTGCTGAGCTGTTAAGACTACAGAAGCTCTGGGTTAAAAATCTGCCGTTCTACACTCCCATTTCTGATAGCTGAACGGAAGCAAACATGATAGACTATGCAAACAGACTTCCTGTGAAATTAGGAAACCTCAATTCCCATCACAGTCCTTTACAGCAGTTAAAAGTGGCTCCTTGGAAGTACTGATAAGAAATCACATTCAGCATTAAAGTGATTTGTCTGCATCTCAGGCTGAAATTCTGACCAAACTTGAAATAAGCCTAGGATCAGCATCCAGCTATGCTCAAACAATAGCAAAATCAGAAGCTTTCACGTGCTGCTGCCCTTTGACTATTATCATGGTGTTCTTCAATACAACCATGTATTCACAATTCATACTGTATTTTATATATACCTTAAACAAAGAGAAAATGAAATATAAAAGAACACGTACAAACAGGGTCAGGTACAAGTTCAAAAGGGCCCTTTTTCTTTTGCAAAATCCTTGGATCCCCTTCAGACAATTAGGCCGAGTTCACACTAATGAGAACTGGATGCATTAGCAGGAGATTTCGACTGGCTCTCTATGGAGTTGGTTCACCTATCTCCGAAGCAAATTTGCACAGGAGCCCTGTGACTCTTTTAGTTCGTTTTAGGTCCGAATTCAGCCAAAAATTCAGGCTGAAATTGGACCTGAAACAGTGAATGAGGACGCACCGGACCCCTGCTGAGAGCCGCATGTGCAGAACCCTAGTGTGAACCCAGCCTCAAACAAAACATCCAGAATTCTACCTACTCCACCAAATTACTAGAAACAGGAAGCATTAAAGTGGTTAAAGCACCCTCCTAAACGCATAGCCTCACTGAATATATACAATTACTGAATGCAAATAAAGATGACCAGATAAGTTACTAAGACATCTGCCCATCCAGGCAATAGCTGAAAACCGTAACCTTTTTACTTTTCAGCCAACACCTGAGTGCAAAAAGGAGCCTTTATGACTGGTTCTGCATCTTCCAGTCAATGTGATCAGACAGATAAGGGCGTCTTTGCGTGGCCTTAGGGCAAAATCACACAGACACTAGTGTAAAGAGCACATTACACGGCAGGCATTTACAAAGCAATCCGCAAGTTTTAAGCAGCTTTTTAAAGCCCCTAAAGCACCCTTTAGCTTTTTTCCTGCAGAATTAAATACAAATCCTAATGGATTGGCTGTAGCTTTAAACAATCCCTGCTGAAGCTTGTTTAAAGCTACAGCCAACATTCTCATTAGGATCTACATTTAATACTACTTGACTGAAGTAAAAAGGTGTAAAAGAAACGTATAGAATTCAGGGTAAATGCCTATTGTATACAATACTCTACAGGCCAGCATTCAGCCTAAATTCACACTGTAGCGATGCAGGAACCAGCCAAATCCCAGTGGGAATCGCCACATGGCATCTCTCCCGCAGGCAGTGCTAATATAATGTTAATAACACCCCAAGATCGGTTCACGAATTGCAGTGTGAAGTGGATTCGGACAGGAATCAGATCACATGGGTGAGAACATCCATACGATCGATTTCTGTGCGGGAAAAAATAAAGTCCCTGCACATTTTTTTCTGTAAATCCAATGCGAGTTCAGCCATACAACTGTATGGCTGAACTAGCATCGCACATACATTGCATGTGATTGGCAACTGCGGTGTGGGTGCGAATCACATGCTATGTCTGAGATCGCTATAGTGTGAACCTGGGCTTAAAAGTGAACACTTTTTTATTTATTTTTTTAACTGGACATCATTACCCTATACAATATAATTACGTAAAAGGATTAAAAAAAAAAAAAAAAAAAAAAAAAGGGAAGGGGGATGCCCATCTAATGTTTATTGATTTGAAAAAGAGAAAAGCCAGTAAAGTTAATAACCCTGTTCTTATTCACACCAGGGGAGCCGCTTTCTCTACACAGGCATTAAATGCTAAAATCCATAGTTTCCATAAAGCACACACCAGACCAAAGCACTGCGTTGAAGTGAAATGTGTGAAAATGGAATGCACTTCATTTAAATGCACAACATGGTAAAATGTATTATAGTAGCATGTCGCAGAGCACTGCATCATGCCTCAAAAAGGACACAAAATAAATATGCTAAAAAATAAAAATACATCAATGTGCCTCGAGTGCATTCCATTCACACCAAATATGACTTTGAAAACGCATGACTTCAATTAAAATTGCACAATTGCAAAACTGCATGTCAGTGCGACTTGGCTGGCATCTGTGTGACCTAATGCACAGATGTCTATGCAAGTCGCACAAGAAATTGGCAAAAATAGTGCAGGAAAATGTGGATAGTTCCAGTGCCGACAATAGGGCGTGACCTGTCAAATCACACGACAAATCACACTGGACGCTAAACGCAACATACATGTTCTGAATCTATTCTAGAAACCTGCCATTGTTGGCACCTTTTTTGTCCATTTTTAATACTTTGAGTCAATGACCAGAAAAAATGATTAAGACAATTATTTAAAAAATCTAGAAAATTTGTTCTGGGACAGCAGCTCAGAAAATTCTGAGGCCACTGGTTCAGCATGACCAGACAAGTAGCATTTTCAGGAGCAAAAATCAGCACTGGCAGCCTGTGCACGTCCCTCTGCATACGTTTCCTTCAAACAGAAATCTACAAAGATCAGCACTGCCTGTAGGGCGATTTCCAGATAGAAAAAGCCAGCTTGAAAATAATCCTTCACTTGTGCACCACACACGAGCATGTAATTGCAGTGCTACTAATTCTTTCTATAATGGCTAAAAGCAGGCATTTTTTTCCTAATAAAGGTTAGCCACAAAATTCTAATCCAGTTACAATTATCGCTTGTAACAGTTCTAATGTTTCCAATGCAGCAGTGATAGCACTAAGGAAATCCAGGCAGAAAATCGCCCAGTTTCTTTATGCCCATACAGAAGACTTAAAGTAGAACTTTATTCAGACAATCGAGTCCTGCTAGATGACTTCAGGCTGGCTCCCTTTTTAGGTATAGCTATGTAAACAGGGGTGTCCGCATGGGGCTCAAGAGTGTTAAGCCTGGGGAACGTCTGGAGGGATGCCATACAAGTATAGCAGCCGCGGCACCCGGCACAGACAAGTCAGGCCCAATTCATCTCTGAAGGGATGCCATGTTTGCAATAGCAGCCATGGCAGCAGGCACTGACAACTTCCCAGGCACGTTTAGCAGTAAATGTCGGGACACCTAGCTAGCTCCAGGCAAGTAAATGGCATATTGCTGGATCTAGGGGGGTGCTGGGTGAGCTATGCCCACTCCCCAGATTTCAGTTGCGCCCCCCCCCCCCGCTCACACACCCCCTCTACCTCTCCACACAGCACATAGCATATATCCAATCGTTAATTTGTGATCTGCCTGACTTTTTCTGCTCATCAGCTATCCTTAAAGTGGAAGTAAACCCATGGATTTAAACAGTTAAAAAAAAAAAAAGTCATGCCGGGAATGCTAACTGCACATTGGCTGTGCTCTCAGCCAAACTATCCAACCATCCAATGGCTGCTGTCGCAACGAATCACATGTGCAGCACCATAGCAGTTGAAGATTAAACAGAGGCAAACATGGCAGCTTCCTTGGCTGAAAACGATAGGGGAGTTTACTTCCACTTTAAGCTGGGTAAGCACACTTTTTTGTTCAACCCAGTGGGTTGGTGCTCTGCTCATGTTCACAATGGGTTTACCCCTTTACTCCTCTGAGACCTTCCTAGGGTCACAGACCAACTGCACTCATAATTTAAACGACCTCTGACAGTGCCCATTTGTAGAGTGATCAAAAAACAAATTGTACTTCAAAATGTTTTTTCGGTTTATGCACATATCACTCCCATATGGGTTCCCCAGCTTTTCTTCCAGGTTACTGTGATGCAATTTCCCTTGATCTTGCCCAGATGGGGACATTCCAGGGTATACACTTCTTGGAACAGGAAAGTGTTGACGTTGTCTGCACATATTCCATATTCTGGGACTACCTGATACTTGTACCTTTTTGGTCTGCTGTCCAATTAATGTTACAAACTGATAGAGGTGATCTTCAATAGTGGTCACGTGGCTTCCTTAATTCATCTTAAACAGTACAAGAACTCACTTTTACTGCATGTGGTAAATGTGGCCAGAGCATTCATTCCAATGGTTGTCACATCTCAATGATGGAGGAACTGACCACCTCCTTGTATCGAAGGGAGGAAAGATTTTATAAAACCTGGTTTTATCGGCAAGAATTCTGCACTGCATTGGAGTATAGTTCTCATCTTCTACAGAACATTTGCTAGAATGGGCAATTTCTGTTTCTTTTATTAAAGCTCAGATTTGTTGACACCCATGATCTTGTGTTCTGGTCAACCTCTACTGCAGACTGTAGAGGCTTCTAGTCCCTTTTCTCCCCCCATGTCCTGTTTATTCAATTTTTTCATCAAGTTTGACATTCATTATTGATAAAATGAGGACTCTGTTTCCAGTCCTCTTTCTGCCTACACCGTAGGATACCCAATAAGTCAGGAAACTTGCTCATACACCTTGATTATTTATTAGTTAAGGCTTTTACTTGAAGGTCATCATTTATCTAATTGTTCTCTCAGGAATGGCAGTTTCAAGGACTTGTATTATGCCCAGACTTCAGTGCTCTACATCTTGTCTGATTCACGTTTATACGCTGACCTGTTTATTTCTTTTGTCATTGGTTCACAGAGTTTCCTTGCAATAAAGCGTAGAATATAAAATACAAATGTTTTGCAAATGAAAGAGGTAGAGGAGCAAGCGACTCACCATCATCACTGTACTAGAACTGGTAATGTAAGTTTCAGTGCTAAAAAACACAGCAGCATCAGAGATACTTTATTTGAACAAAGTTAATGTTTAATTGTTTTCACCAGAGTTCAGCATAAAATCTGAACTCAAGGCAAATACGAAATAAAAGTTCCCTGTAAAGCATTTTTGTATTTACTGCCCGAAATCTGCAGCCTACAACTGAGCTAATCAGTGCGCTACTACAAAGTAGTGTCAATATAATGCTGGGAACTTTATTAGAAGAAGGGAGAATACAAGGAAAAAAGGATCGTATGTGGCTATATATATATATATATATATATATACATACACACACACACACACACACACACACACACACACACACATATATATATATATATATACACACACCTACATATACACTGTAGTGCAGCCTTTCTCAACCTTTTCAACAACCCTTGAAATAGTTCTCCAGTCTCAGGGGAACCCCTGCTAAAAATTAGAAATCTACAACTCATGATACATTAGTGTGATGGTCGGTGAGAAGAATGATCCTTACACTTGTGGCCATTGGGAGGAATTACCTCCTTACAGATAGCTAAAAAGATTGATGGTGTTGATGGAAATGGCCCAATGCTGAAGGAACCCCTAGCAACCTCTGGAGGAACCCTGGTTGAGAATCACTGCTGTAGTGTGTGTGTGTGTGTGTGTGTGTGTGTGTGTGTGTGTGTGGCCAACTTAGTCCGTCGAAACACATTTCAGCGGACAGTCCGCTCGTGTGTGGGCTTCAGTGGACTTTTTCAGCGTGCAGTCTGGCGGACTAAGTATTTCGGAATTTCCGTAATATTGTCCGTCATACTTTGGTTTCAGCGGACAATCCGCTCGTGAGTAGGCTAGTTCGACGGACTAAGTATGGCGCATGCTCAGAAAGGATTTACACGGCGGAAGGTTGCATTGCTGTGTATTGGACGTCCTATTTCTAGTCCCGTCGTACATGCTGTACACCTCATCGCGCAAGCTTTCAACGGACTGTTTGTTCATCTGTGTGTGATCAAGTCCGTTCATTCGAAAGTAGGACGGACTGTCCGTCGGATTGTCTGACGGACTAAGTTGGCCATACAGTCCGCCCGTGTGTACGCGGCTTTACAGTGTACTTGTATGAAAAAACTATCCTACTCTCTTTGCATTGCTTTCTTTGTGTGAAATACCTGGTGATCTAACCAGGAAAAGAGTTTTACTTTTTAATTATATCTGCCCCCACCTGTTCACAGCTTGAACCCATTTGGGGTGGACAGGTGGTCTGGAGGCATATTTCATTAATTCTCTCATATAGTTCGTTCCTAATTTAGTTCAGTACTTATAATATTATAGTATACAATCTCTATGTTACTTATACTTTCACTTATAACATACCTAATCTATGTGATCAATACCTGATTGATTATAACTATATTGTTAATTTTCGATACTCATGATATGATGCTCGTTATGATCTGTAAACTTCCCTTTTTTTTTTCTTGAAATTCAATAAAAAAATATTTAACAAGAAATACCTGGTGATCCTGCTCGCCCCTCTGTTTTCCTATTACAAACGGACCACGCCAGGGCATGGAAGCACATCCATCCCAGTCTGGACACGTTTTTTTCTTTGCATCCTACCTGGGAGCACAGGCTGCCCATACTCCAGTGGTCAGATCTCTGCTGCCATGCCCCCTTTAATGGGAAGACCAGTATGCTGCTGTTTCTTTGCCTCCTGTTGAAACACCCCCCCCCCATATGGTCCCACATCCCCACCTCTCTAAGGCCCCCATTCACACCTGAGCATTTTGTAGCTTGAAGCCTGAAGCTACAAAAAGCTGGAGAGGAAAAAAATCTATTATTCTCAAAGGAAATGGTTCACATCTCCACTCCATGTCACCTGAAGCCGAACGCCTGAAGCTCAAACAAGTTCTGGACCCTTTTTTGTTGCTCAAATCGGGCAGATTTGGGCATTTTTCTTTTTTACATTGGTGACCTTTTGGCCTGCACAAAATCGCGGCAAAAAAAGCCACAAAAAATGCCGTAAAAATGTGCGATTTTCTGCCTGAAAACGCTACGTTCAGGTGTGAATGGGGCCTAAGCCCCTTAGGCAGCTAAGAACATTTCACGATTACTTATTAGGCCTCATGCACACGGGACATTTTTAGACGTTTTTACAGCTGCTGTTTTTCCTTATTTTTTCTAATCAATAAACTCTACAGCATGTTATCCTATGTGTCCATGCACAAAGGCTGTTATCAATTGTTTTTGGTTGGGGCGATTGACTGTTAAAAAAAAAAAAAAAAAAAAAAAAAAAAAAAACACTTGTGGGAAATTTTCAGCTGTAAAAAAAAAGCATATAAATGCTCAAAAACGCAGCTCACCGATGTTTAACAGTTTTGATCCCATTGAGTTAAAAAAAAAACACACACCACACACAGCTTAAAAATGCGATTGCAAAAAAAAAAAAACACTGCATAGCTACTGCCATTTTTGTAACATTATTATAATGTCCAATGTGCATGAGGCTTTAAAAAAATGTTTTATATATAAAATATTTTTATATATTTTATTTATGTACACAAACATTTTGCCTTAAATTTCTAGGGTTGTTTTATTAGGTAAGAGTTCACATCTACTTTAAGATCATAATCTGAGCCTAGTTTCTCTTCAAACATATACACTGCTTTTTGTTGCATGGGTGCATGTTATTTTAATGTAAGTGAAAATATACTGCCAACCATTACATTTATAGCTGGTTTACAAATAATTCATATAGCCAGCTTACAGTTTATTTTAACAAATATTTACAAGACAAACAAAACAGAGTTTGTTGCTTTAAATGACATTTAAGTATGAAGTTCTAGTGACATTTTCAGCAAAGATTTTAGACATCTTGCTCCAGGGCTGGAGGGCAGAAGCACAAGAATGAGTGGTTTAACAGGGAGAATAACAGGGACAGTTCATTTAGAATTAATTTAAGGCGGCAGCTATGTGTTTAAGTTTCCCTAATTCAGACACAGCAAGAAGTGAGACAAGCTCCGAATTAGGCCAGGACTGTAATAACAGGTCAACATTCTCGCGTACACACTTGACAGGCATAATAATCCCTGTGTTGACAGAATAACCTACAATAAACTACAAAACTAAACATTGGCTTAAAAATGCCTGTCAAGAGGAATACTGGAAAAAAATAAACCTTGCACTTAAAACATGGGTTAAAAAAAAACAAAAAAACAAAAAAAAAAAACAGCTTTTAATAAGAATCTGTCTAAAACTTCTAATAAAACTCTGTAAATACAAAATAAATCGACCCCTGAATTTTATTCTAAATTGATATATTTTTATGGATTTGAACTTCACATATGCAGGTTTTTTTTAAATTATATCTCATCTTTCTTTGATATTTTAGGCATGGCAGAGCTGGTATTAAAAGCATGCATCATTAATCAATACAACTATGTAAAAAGCAGTACAGCCCAAGAAAACCCGGGGAGTCACAGTAGATTAAAGAAAACATATTCCAGAAACCTGAGCACTATAGATCCTTTAAAAGCATATTTTGTGCTAACTATCTATAAAATGCAGGGGACTGGGAAGGAGTATATTTTCTTTAATTAATTATGTGTCTCATCTCAAGGTAACTTGTGATGAAATCTGGTAATACTTGTGTATAACTCATCCATCAAGAGAAAGGAATGTAAAAAATAATGGTGGGACATAACCAATACCAAGATTTTACTATAATCAGTTCGGCAGTATCGGTAACAAACAGTTATTTCAGAAAACCTAGGGCCCATTCACACACTGTTCACCGACTCAATTTACTGAAAGGGTCAATCCATACAAAAGTGATATCTTAGCTATAGGCAGAGCTATTGAGGTCTTATAAGCTTTGGATACTCCAACCTTGGGCTGCGGTCGCAGGCTGACCTCCTATTGTACAATGAAGGGTTACATATAGGGTTGTCCCGATACTTTTTTTTCAAGTACTCGCCGATACCAATACTTTTTTTACTGTCATGTGATCGTTTTTAAAGCACAATACAGATTAGGTGGCATTGATATGTAGCACCGACTTATGGCTGGCACTGATGGGCATTGGGCACTGATAGGTGGCATTTATTGGTACTAATGGGCAGGCAATGAAATGCCTTGAGAAGAAAGGCTGCCTGTCAAGCAACCAACTTGGTAGTCCTTGCACTCGGCCGCATAAAAGCAGCAGCGGGCTGGGTGTAAAAAGATGTCCACTGTTTCTCCCCCCCTCCCCCCCCCCCCCTCGCTGACTTCCAGTTGTACCGGGTCGCCTAATCTAAAACACAGCATCTCCCGGGTAGAGTTAGTCTGGTTTAAAAGAGACACAAGTCCATCTAGTTAAACCTATAAAATAAAAATAAATTAAAAAAAAGGTTAAAAAAATAAAAAAATTTGTCATTTTATAAAATAGTTAAATGGTACTCTCACAGCATGACCTCCATTTGCACACATGATTCAACTTCCATTAATAGGGTTGTGCTTCTGACAAGTGACCAGATTCCAGGTGATTTATATATATATATATATATATATATATATATATATATATATATATATATATTTATATTACACACCTGATAAACAAAAATTGGTTCAGCGCCCTTTAACTTGCTGAACAAACATTTACTTGTATTTGCAGAAGATATGTTATAATCCCTGAAGATTGTACATTGTCTCTCGTTTTAAAAGCAGGGAATTTAAAGCACAATGGGACAAAAGACTAAAATCCAATCTTTTAAAAAATGAACTGCCATTTGTATTGTTTGAGCCTTTTTTCCCCTTGTCAGTGGAAGTATGACACACATTCAAAGGAATACAAAACACTTCTTTAAAAAAAAAAAAAAAAAAAAATATCAAAATTGCTGCCAACTAGTCCCATTTTCAAGGAACGAATCCTGAATGTGAAAAAAGCAAGTGCAGGTTCTTAATTAAAGTTGTTGATAATAGGACTTAGGCCGTTGTACACACACATCTTGCCCTCTAAGAACCTTCATCATTTTTTGTCTCAGCAATTAATTACTGCAGACTACTGCAAAATGTTCTGAAGAATGAAGAGTAAGCAAAAGAGCCTACCACAAGTTCAAAGAAACATCTGAAACTTTATTCTCTTCTGTATCTATAATAAAACTGAATGGAAAAAAAAAAAAGGCATGGCTAGTGCTTTGAGTCTGCTGCTCGACTTGAAACCCAAGCAGATTAGAGCTTCAAGACGACAGTTATTCCAAGCTGTTTAAAAAAAAATGGAGACTGCAGCCTGGGTGGTATACCCAAATAGCATAGCATTAAAACAAACCTCTGTCAGTCAATATGCCACAAACGGATTATGTATATGAGCAAAACATCTATTGCTTCATCTGTGATCAACTGCCATCAAGCTTACTTATCCGTGACGCAAACCACATCCAATAGATGGCTCCACACTTAAAACGATTGGAAACAGTGTCATTTAATACCCAAGGCTGCTTGGATAAGGATTTTAGTGATATATAAACATATATAATCCAAAATTACATGAATATGTAAAAATACCATCATATTTTAAGAGTAGCAATCTCAGTTGTTATATTTGAAGAGTAACGGTCTAAAGCTGGAATTTAAAGAAGGTAAGGCTAAAATAACCAATGTTTAAAACACCAGTCAACTCACTGCTCTTATAGATACGGCATGCATTTTGTAAGAATTCTCAGTGTAAATACCTTTCAAGAACTTTAATCCAGGTAGCCACATGACCACAAAGCTGCAGCAGCTGCTGTGGCTGGTGGAACGGAACTCCTTCCCCTGCCAACAATGGTTAGAGCAGGGAAGTTGGTGGGTGGCATCACAGCTTAATGTACCGTAATTCAACCCACTCATCAGATCACACTGTACACGGGGATATTGTTCTTCCCTTGTGATAGCAATAAAGTTGATAAAAAAAAAAAAAAAAAAAAAGGTACGGTGTAAAAAAGTTTAAAAAAAAAAAGTGCCCCTGTTGCCACTTTTGTGAACAGCGAACGTACCGCACGCGAGGTAATATCTTAGAGGTAACATCAGAGTGAAAGCAATAATTATAGTACCAGACCTACTGTGTAATTCTAAACTGGTAACCTGTAAAGGCTTTTAAAATGACGCTTGGAGGTTTTTAGGTACTGTAGTTTGTCATCATTCCATGGGAATACTCAATTTTAAAGCATGACATTTTAGGTATCCATTTACATCTTTTATTTTTTTACCAAAAATTGGGTATTACATTGTGTTTGTGTGCACTAAAATGTGTTAGCATGTAAAATGTCAAATAAACTGTGTTTACACTCATCCACTGCATATAACACACTTTAATGCAAGTTACGTTCATTTTTAATGGCCTACCCTAATGCACTAAGGTAAGGCAGCTGCAACATGTGTTGCAGAGTATCACAACACAAGTTAAACACACTATCGTAAATTGTGGTGCGCTACATTGTCAAAATAGGAGCATGCACATTTCTGAGACAATTTGCCCATTTATTTGAACAAACTGTCTTATTGCAATGCACTGGATTGTGAAATTGTGAACCCAGCTTAAAGGGCCATACATTGGCGAATATTGGGGGGCATTGGGCTTTAGGTATATCAAAAGATAAATTATACAAATCACAGCATGTGCTAAAAACACAATATACTTTCTTTATAAAATGTATAGAGCAATACAAAGAGAAAACAGGTTTTAGGCTGGATTCACACTTGTGTACGTACATTTGAAGCTTGTTGCATTAAAGAAATATTCCACCTTAAAGAAAAAAAAAAAAAAAAGTCCATTGTTTTTGTATTGCCCTCACAATCAGTGCATTGAGGATGGGATGCAGTGTTCAGGCTCCTGAAAACTATATAGAGATGCAGACCTACCATTATGGGCTGGATATAGCAATTGACTACAAGTGTATGGTGGCATCACCCCAATTGTGCTCCCTTAAGATCTAAGAGTCCATTCGCTGCAGTGGCAGATTGGACTTGTAGTCTATTCACAGATCTGTGAATGTGGGCTGTAGGGATGTGCTGGCTGTGAGGGAAAAACCCCACAATTCAGGTAAGAGGGGGACAGTTTGTGGGTGGGGGTTGGGTAAGGAGACCACTAAATATGGAAGTAACATGAAACATGGTCAGAAAAGTGGATTATCCATTATGAATGGGATAGCAATGCACAGAATTGAACAGAAAACATGCACATGCACATGATCCCTTTTTTTTTTATTATTACAACAAAGATCACTATAGCACCTACTACGTGCATTCTGATGTGCTGCAGTGCATTGGCCTCTACTGTACAGTGCATCACAATTCACTGGCAATTAAATGCACTACAAACAAAGCAGGTTACGCTTATGTTGATTACCGACATCTGTTCACTGATGCCCGTCTATAGGCATTCTACCCTACCTACACAGCATATGTACAAACCATTTTAATCAGAAAATCCAAGGGTGAGTAAATTATAGCTTTTTTTTTCTTCCCATCAGGCAACATATTTGGATAATACAAACACTGCATGTATGTTGAATCAATAGAATGCAAGTCTAAGAACTCTTAATGGTATAAAATTTAATTATAGGTCTTAGAAAGCACAGACTGCAGGAGCTGCACTAGGTGTCTGCAACTGTGAAAATCACAACTTCACTTGTCAAGGCGGTCAGTGGGAGATTAAGCTCAGCTAGCTGTACAAATAGATGAATGCACAGAATGTCTGCCTCTTTTCAATATTCCATCATGATGACTCACTGCCTAATCCCTGCAAGACACACACACACAAACTACACAGGACACCAGCATCTGTTGCTCATTTTCACAGGCTGAGGGAAAATTTAAAACCACCAAGCACTTGTCAGTTAATGATGGCCTATGGAGATCATCTTTATGGGAACCTTATAGGGAAACATTTGTATTTCTTTTATCAACTTGTAAAATGATTTTTCTTCATGTAACTATGCTTTTATAAATATAATTTTAATACAAGATGCACATCTACCACTGGTGCCAAAAAGCACGACAGAAGCCGTTTACCTTCAGATTCTCTCTCCGATAAATAAACACCACATCGTCCATCTGAACTGGCACATAGAAAAGCGAAAGGGAATAAGTTACTTTGGAATAGACAGGTAGACAAGTGAAGTGAAAAGAAGCCCTGAGCTCCATCTGTTAGCTCAAAATAAATATTCAGGATGCTATTGGATACACTATTTAGAAACATGTAAATATATATGCACACATATATACACACACACACTATATATTACACACACACACACTGCATTCCCTTATTAAAACAGTTAAAGTTTTGTTCATGAGGAACAGGTAAGAATATGTGGCAATGAATGAGAATCAAGAATTGCAGTGGCTATGAATGAAACTTCATGCTAACTCTTATCTGTGGTAATCTCCACCAAACACAGAACATGTTTTTCCAGTGCATTTTAATTAAGCTTTACAAAGACCGTTCCAATTTTCTTTATTTACCCAAGTAAGTTGTTCTTTGAGGCACAGTGGTACCATTTAAGTCTGTTTTAAAAACATTCCTATAAACTCACTAAAAAGGTAAAACGTCTGCATTTCTTTAGTAGACTGTCTATTAAAGAAAAATGGACTTAAAAATATATATATATTTTTTTTTAAATAAAGCATATACACATTATTGGATGAGACAACTAAATAAGTTTCCTTTTGACAATAACTACCCACCTATTAAAATGCTCCATCCAGGGTTTCAATCAGACATGGTTGGCTTTAATGAAAATACTTACTGCTGAACTGTTCCTTGGCTGACCCACATTGCTCTGGGAATCCTTTCATATAATTTAAGACCCCCCCCCCCCCCCCACATCTCCAAATTATTTCACACAAATCAGTGCAACCTTAGAAACCTATGCATCCTGATATGTAATCACCAACGATTTCTGGATATAGGAATGTATAAAGTAAATGTTCTTGTACATTTGCTTTGTCATGTCTGTCAGGGCTGGGCTCAGCCCTTCTTTCTCTGAGCTGGCCACTCAGCTGACGGCTAATTGCCAGCTCCTATCTCTCCACAGCGACTCACCTGTTGATGATATCCTGCTCGTTGGTCCTGCCTACTTAAAAACTGTCCAGGCCAGATGATCTCTGCCTTCGCCTTGGTCACATCTCGAGACGCTTGGCTGTGTTCTTGTTAAAGACTTGCTTGACTGACATTCCCTCTGGCTCCAGATCCCGCTTGCTGTTGTACTACGCTCATCTCTGGCTCCCTGCGACCTATCCTTCTGGTTCCTGAACTCTGGCTAGGTTTTGACTATGTTTACTGTTTACCTTTTTATTATTATCATTAAACAAGTGTGATTTAACTGTACTTCTGTCTCAGTCCGATTCATGGTTTCTGACAATTTCAAAAGCTAAATTTTAGAATGTTACTGTTGCTGCAGCACATGCAGCTCGAACCACTAAACCAGTATATGAATGGACGGCTTTTTTTTATATCCATAAAATGCTCATGGATTTGTTGCATGTAATCTCAAATGAACTAATTCCATGTGGCAACATGTTAAGAAAATGTACAACAAACAAGAGCAATGTACAAATAAAATATCTTTTGAAATACATCAGCATTTAAGTCCACGTCCAAGTCCCACTAGGCATCTGAAAGAATAAGCCAAAACTATATACAACTGAAAATCTACAGGCTTTCAACATGCATGAGCTGTAACAGAACCTAGAATATAATAGATGGCTGATGACAACACTTTGCAGCAAAACCGGATGCTTTCCGGGACTGCAAATGCATCCTGTAGGAATACCAAAGTAGGAAAATCTCTCTGTTACTATACAACATACAAAGTACCACCATGAGTGTAACCAACACAACATCAAATGCATAATGCTATGTTCAATTTCACTTATGGAATAGCTAATTTTTATCATTACTGTGATAAAAAATACAGAATGTGTTTCATTAGTATAAAAGAAACGTATCAACTGCAAATACTTTATTATAATAAAAGCTGCAAATGTGTCTGTTTACTTGCCCAAACAAGGCCCAGATGTACTAAATACTCCTGACTGCAGAAAATCATAAAAAAATAAAAATAAAAAATAAATAAAGGACTGTATATATATATATATATATATATATATATATATATATATTCCTTTTTTTATTTTTTATTATTGTTATGCCTACTGGCTCTGTAGCACGATTCTCTTTTCCTCGGGTCTCCCCTGTGGCACTCCTGGCTCTTCTCCCCCACCCCCCACCATAGCAAGCCCTCGTGCATGCTCTTTCCCGAGCTGGCTCTCCACCTCCAAAATGACTAAACTTGGGCCTAGCAATTGACTGCTCAGACACTGCATCATGAGAAAGGAGTAAGAGATTCTTATGTCATACCGGAAAGTAGCAAGTTTTTCATTTCACTCCAATTGGCAAATGGGAAAACTGAAGAGCAAAAAGCAAAGAAGGTTATTAAAAAGGTAAAAAGTCTAGGTACGAAGCTTGTTGTATAGATATATTATTGGATTAATGTAAGTAGGTTTATCTCATACCCAAGGGACCACTGTGGAAGATGACAACCACTGTTGTAGTCAGTGCTACTGCAGTGATCGCCACGATCGGGGTCCTGTGTTGGTTTCTTTTCTGCATACTGACCACAAGGGGTCACTCATTCGACACTACTGCCACAGTATGCCTTGCGTTTACAAAGTGAATACAAGTGAAGCTTTTCTCGGATTGGATGAGGTGAAGATGATAATGTCTTTGCCCACCTTTCAACCTTGTGGAGAGGAACTGAAAGCTTTCCATAAATGTTACGCTGTGGTAGCATTGACCTGCCACCTTTTTACAGTGGTCCCTTAGTTATGAGATATGCATACTTACATCGGTCCAAGATGGATCAATGTAACTAACCAATAAAGATCATACCTAGACTTCAGCTTTAAAGTGATATTAAACACACTTGGCTTAATTTCCGATTCCTTTTGATTTCTGTATATGGATGATGGTACCGTAATTATTTTAATACAACAAAAACGTCCAAGTACATGTTTCCTAATCGATATGCAGCTGTCTCATGACCCAGCTCTTTCCCAGCCTGTCTGCAGGGATTTTGTTTAGCTGGTTAGTGGGCATGGGAGGAGGAACAAGGGAGGGCTGTCATTTCCCACTGTGTATACTCCCATGTGTGACTATAGTCACATGGGTTGCTCAGATGTAATAGGGAGAAAATGTTCCACATAGAAACTTTGAAAACTGAGCATGTGCAGAGTTGCCACCACAGCTGCAAAATCCCTAGCTGAACTAAACATGGACAGAAGAGCAACAGGATCAACCAGGTTTTTTTTTTGCAAAATACAGAAAACAAATCCCATAGTGACTGAGTGAGTATGAACATCATGAAATTCAGCATTTATTAATAGGTTTTTTTTTTGTTTTTTTTTTAAGTTGTGGGTGTAGTGACACTTTAAGTAAACCTGTTACTTTGCTCCTAATAGGAAAACTACAGCTTAAGCACTCAGCATGCAACTAAGGGCATGTTGTCCCTGTTATATTTAACAGAAAAGGTGACTTTCCTAATGAACAAAACTGGAAACATTGTCATCCCAAAAAAGGCAATATTATTTCCACCTTTATATAGATCAATAAAATAGATTACATGTCTACATTTATTAGGCTGAGTGAAACACAACATTTCCAACATCTTAATGAAATAGGTGACTGAAGTGAAATAAATGCCACGGTGAATAGTTTTCACACGTCCATGCCAAATGCTGATTCGGCAGAAAATCAGTTCTGAGCTTCACTTGTTCCATTCTTACATTTTTGAATGCACAAAAGTGATGATGCCTAAATAAGTTTGAGCTGGCTGCAGTTCATCAAACAGCTTGGTAATTATTGAGCAAGATAATGAGCAAGTCACAGAGCATCGTGGCATGCTGTGAGAAGCAATAATATTACCTTGTGCTTCCTCATTAAACTCCTTTTACATCCTAAGCTAATGTCAGCAACATGTCTATGTCCATATCAAGCACCACTGCATTTCCAGTACTTCAAGTCTAGTTGTTTTTTCCTAAAGAACACTTTCCCCAACCAGCATTAAAAAAATAAAATACAAGATGGGGAGGGTCAGTCTAGATAAGCTGCTGAGGAGCCTGGGGATTGAAGGTCCTAAAGACTTCTCAGAATATACTTTACAGTAGAACTCAAGCCAGAAATGACCAGATAAAAATGGAGAGATAACAAAACCATTATTCACTGCAATATTCATCTGAGAGATATCACCCAAAGTATTGCCTTTCTACTTCTAGATGTTCTCATTTGGAGGGCCGCCAGCATTAACCCACTTCCTCTTAGCTCATGTCATTCAGGACCCACCCTAGCCTGTGACTGGGCAGTAAAAAGAGAATTAGCACAGTGATTAGCTAATTTCTAAGTCACTCTGCTTTCTCTTCCTATCAGCATGCATCTGATCAGCATATAAACTGATTCGCTCCTTGTGCTGCATCTACCTCTCACCCATCAGCTCTGCTGTACAGCAAGTGCAAGAGGATGATACCAGATCATATTACGGTATTTAAGCTGCGGGCAGTTTAAATATTCAACACCTGTATGTGGGCACAGCCTGTCAAACACTACTAGAGACAGTAAAATTGGTGGTCACATTAGAACAAGGATAAAAATGACACTACGGCTACACCTAGTATGAGCTTGGCTGAAAAAAGGGTACTGACATTTTTACAATTCCTCAGTTAGACACCGCATTCTGTCACCTCAAAAATTAAATGGAGACGAGGTGTGTTCCTCTGAATAAGAGTACAAAATATATATATATATATATATATATATATATATATATATATATATATATATATATATATATATATATATATATATATATATATATATATATATATATATAAAATAATATTAAAAAGAGGGGATAGGGAAATGTTTCCCAAGTATTTTTTTTGAAAGAGGAACAGTCCGTATTATCAAGAAAATATACAATTCTTTATTGAAAAAATCCACAAAAATAAAAAAATAAATCTCAAATCCTCCACCACATTCAATAAACTTAGACAACATTGTCTGAAGACACAGATGGCCACCACAAGCAGACATACACTCCTCACAAATATCATGAACTACCAATCCTCAGGCGTGTGTGTGTGTATATGTGTATGTGTAATGGCATCATGTTGACGCGTTTCACTCATGACTCGAGTTTCTTCAGAGCAACTGACATGATTCCTTCCCAGCCAAAAAGAAAGAATCAATACATGAAGGAATGAATCATGTCAGTTGCTCTGAAGAAACACACATCACACTAATGTTTTTGAAAGGAGTTCTCGGGCAGAAAAAAAATGCTTGACGTTTAGGCGTGTGAAGCATTTAAGTGAATATATATATTTTTTTTTTTTGGGGGGGGGGGGGGGGACACTTATGAATGCAAACACACTGATACACAACTAAATATATGTACAATATGCTCCATAGGAGTAATTTTTTTACCAACAGTTCTGGAATTTTCTTTTTTTCGGTCTAGTGTACATATATTTTTAACAGGCAACTTTTGATGGTGCCAAAGTAGGTTGGGGAGCTCTTATTTACAGCACTGGATATATTCAAGCATAAAGGTAAAAAAGAACAGAACAGGAGTCATGGAATCAATAATGGTAAATAATGGTATGGCTTTTGATCCCTCTCAGTATATGCCATTTTTCCACTACTATCCTGTGAATTTCATTCTCATCTGGCCTGGAGGCAAAAACACTAGCAACTGTATTGTATTGTTTTAAACATCCATCAGTATCTGTACAGCTCGTAGACAGTGAAGAAAGAAAATAAAAGATGTTCAACAGACCAAATAATTCATACAGTCAGATAAACATTTTAAAGTCAACATTAGTACTTACAGAAAGTAACACTTCTGATTTATAAAATTTGTCTCCAAGCTTTAAGAGATAGAATTGAATAAGCAAAATAAGTTAATACAAAACTAAAGCTTTCTATTTAGTTTAGACTGGCTTAAGCTCATGTTAGTCTGTATTTCCACCAAGGAGATTTCATATTCTAGAGACACAACAGAAAGGAAGTAAAAAAACAAAAATAAAAATAAAAAAAAGTTAGGTGAACTATTAGAAGGGATTCTTCCTAACAAAAGTAAAGTCAATTCTGCGATAGAGCAGACACCATGGATTCCTACATACACACAGACTGCACTTTCTTTCAAGAAATGTATAGCATGCACTAAACAAACCCCTGACTTTGTCCTAAACACAAAAACCATTACATCAAACACAAAGGCTGCCATTGCTGGTATCTTGTCATTTTTTGATTCCTGGCTTGTGCTTTGGCTTTACTGCTTAGTCAGTGGTCCAAAACTATATTGCAACCACAGCAGTGCCTACCCTGCATGCTTGGTGCCTAATTGAAGATGTATTGGCACTAGACATGTGCGATTCGTTTTGTAACAAATCAAAATGTGGATGAATTCTTTATTTATTTTATTTTTATATTATTTAAAGATTTGGATGGATCAATCTCCAGATCACAATTGTAATAAATGTCAACGAATCCCAAATAAGTTACAAAAATAACCAATTCATACATATTAATTTGTTTGCAACTTCAGAGGGTTTTGCTAGCTCGATAATGTGTGTGTTGTATATTATGATTGCCCATAGTCAAAGTCATAAAACATCGAAAATCACAAGCAAGTCACAATGCAAAGTGGCACTAGAAGTCGCAAAGACTTTGGGTTTCCAGCAGTGTGAACCGAGGGTCAATGTTTGAAGCATCTGAAATAACATAACGAATAAATCCAAATATTCTGAAATAATTTCCGAAAAAACACGATGCAGTTAGGAACAACGAATATACGAAACAAAAATTCCAAAAAACAAATCCAACAAACATGGCAAAACAAAATTACCAACTTAACATGTTGTGCATATCTAATGGACACCACGCGATGGTTTTGGAAGCAAAGAAACACTTTATTTAAAAAATAAAATAAAAATCTAAGCAGCAAATGCCATATTTTAATCATGACAAATTCACATAGGAAATCTCTTTGCACAAATTTGCGTATCTGTGCTTCAGTCCTTGGAGAGCACTGTCACCTCTCTCCACACAGCCACAAGTGAAATAGTTAATGTGCTTACATATTCATAAGCAAAACAGATATACTCCACAATTATACAGCCTGCTTTTTGCATGGGGTATATTACTACATATTGCACTCCAAGTACAAGGGTTGTGTTGTGACCCATACGCCATAAGAATTAGAGCCATTTCCACTATATAGATGCATACAATCTTATATAATTGCAAGAACATCCAAAAATATTGGATAGCACTTAGCAGGTAGGAACTTTCTACAGGCGCATGTATTTTATTTTACATTAGCATGAGATTATATATATATATATATATATATACACACACACACACATACATACATACACACATACATACATACACATATATGTATATATATACACACACATACACATACACACACAAACACGGGCCTTGAACATTATAGACATCCCAGTTTTAGTCTGTAGGGTTCAATATTGGGTTGGCCCACCCTTTGCAGCTATAACAGCTTCAGCTCTTTTGGGAAGGCTGTCCACAAGGTTTAGAACTGTGTCTATGGGAATGTTTGACCATTCTTCCAGAAGCGCATTTGTGAGGTCAGGCACTGATGTTGGCCAAGAAGACCTGGATCACAGTCTCAGCTCTAACTTATACCAAAGGTGTTCAAATCGGGTTGAGGTTTTTGTGCAGGCCAATCAAGTTCCTCTACCCCAAGCTCACTCATCCATGTCTTTATGGACTTTGCTCTGCGCACTGGAGTGCAGTAATGTTGGAACAAGAAGGGGCCATCCCCAAACTGTTACCACATGTTGGGAGGATGAAATTATTCAAAATGTCTTGGTATGCTGACACCTTAAGAGTTCCCTTCACTCTTCACTCACTTTTTTGGGGTTGGGGCCAAGCCCAACCACAAAAAAAAAAAAAAAAAAACTCCACTAAAAACCATAACCCCCCCCCCCCTCCACCAAGTGATTTGGACCAGTGCACAAAGTACTGGCGATCTCAAGAGAACAAAGTTCCAAGTAAAATGCGATGCTGCTACCAAATTTCCTCATGAAGCAAAATGTCTTCATTGTAGGACAAACCTTTATTTGCCCTATGCATATAAAGCCGATGGATGCCAACATCTTTGACCACAGTAAAGCTAAAGTGGGATTCAGTAGGCAGTGAACAAATGCTTTTACTAAGGGCTCATTTACAATTATAAATTGGGGGGCAGTCAAACCTGATTAAACTGCATTTTTTTTAGCCCTCAACCACGACTTATTTTGATGCGGTGGCTGGGGGGGTGCACACAAGCCATGGCAAGAATTATACACCCCTACAGCACGGGATGTGGCTGCAGTGCAATTGTGTCATAGCTGCCTAGTATTTAGGGAGTTAAAACAGGCGATGAGATACAATACTTCCTCAGTGCAAGTCGAACTCTTTCAAGCGCAAAACGTTCTTCAGAGAGTAAATGTTTTTAAACACTGTAAAGTTTTCTTCTGAAACTGATCTTTGATGCTACTTTGACATTTTTTTATCACACACTGCAATTGTACATAGTTACACAGGTTGAGAAAGACACATTTCCATAATGTTCAACCACAAAATTTCTCTACAGAAGATACTTCTTGAAAACAGCAGGTGTCTTCATGTTTAACTTTCATTAAATTGTTCAGTTTTTCCAAAGACCAATTGTAGACCCAGGATCACTGTATTACTTCCTAATACTATAGAGCCATTACTTCAAAATTACAAACAGCTGTTTTAGTATTTTTGGCCATGATTAGGGATGAACTTAAAGCAAAACTTAAGTGATTGTAAACTCCCCGAGGTACGCCTATAATAAGGCTTACCTATTTGTACAGAAAATATCTCCTAAATATGCACCGTTTGAGATACTTAAACTTGTAGTATGCTGATGATGTCATTGGCGCATGCTCAGTGAAGAAATGGCCCTCCGGGGCTTTTTCTTTCCCAGCGTGTGCCATGACTGGCGGCTCCTGCATGGATGTGCGGAAGTGACATCACTCGGCGTCGGCCAGTCAGAGTCCGCAGCCCCGAAAGGAAGGGTGAATATGCTTCCACCAGCAGGGACATCGCTGGCTTTGTTTGCAGGTAAGTACCACATATTATGCGATGCATACAAGCCCATTATGCTTTTACTTTGCAGGGGAATACAGAAGAAGTAAAACCCATGAAAATGTATCTGCCAAAGAGAAGATTTTTGGATGGAAGGAGACTTGAAGAAGATGGACTGTGCTTCAAACTGGTTTACTAAAGTTTTTTTGGTTTCTTTCAGCCCACTTTACATCAATCCAACATGTAACAAAAAAAAAAAAAAAAACACAACACTCCTATACTTAACCGCTTCAGCCCCAGAAGGATTTGCCCCCCTGATACGGTACCACAATGTTTTAACTGACAATTGCACGGTCGTGACACATGGTACCCAAACAAAATTTACATTATTTTTTTCCCCACAAATAGAGCTTTCTTTTGGTGGTATTTGGTCACCTCTGTGGTTTTTATTTTTTGCGCAATAAACAAAGAAAAAGTGGCAATTTTGAAAAAAATGTACATTTTTAGTTTTTGCAATAAATATACCATTTAAAAAAAAAAATAATAATTTCTTCATCAGTTTAGGCAGATATATTCTACATATTTTTGGAAAAAATAAAATCGAAATAAGCGTATAAGAGCTAAAAATAGCCACTGGTTACTGTATAAATGTCACTGGCAGAGAAGGGGTTAACACTAGGGGGCAATCAAGGGGTTAAATGTGTGCCCTCAGTGTGTTAGTTACTGAGGGGGAATGAGACTGAATAGAGGAAAAACCAGATTGTTGTTCCTAGATAGTAGGAACAGACGATCTGTCTCTCCTCTCCTGACAGAACCGGGATTTGTGTGTTTACACACACACACACACACACACACAAAATCACAGTTCTGTCTCTCGTGCCCGCAACCGCCAGCCACATGCATTGGCTCCCCTGCCGTGCATTGTGCACTTGCTCTAGCTGTTTAGAGGGCCGACATACAGCTACGGCAATTTGTGGAAGAGAGCTGACCTACTGCAGTATAATGACGGTGGCTGGTCAGCTAGTGGTTAAAAGCAAGTTGGATACTCCCAAGTTAATATTTTATGATTTTATTTCTTATAAAGATATTATTTGTTTACATAATACTTAAGAAGTGATTGTAAAGGTATAAGGTTTTTTTTTTGTTTTTTTTAATGCATTCTATGCATCAAGATAAAAAGCCTTCTTTCTGTGTCCAGCAGCCCCTCTCGGTCCCCCTGATACTTACCCAAGGTCCATCTAGTTCCAGCGATGTTGCAGAAGTGTTTTGGCCGCCCGGGACTCCCCTCTTCATTGGCTGGCACAGCAGTGTGGCGGCATTGGCTGCTTGCTGTGGGGGCACTCAACAAGAGGAAGAGGCCAGGGGCACAGAAGAGGGAGGAGAATCCAGGCTGCCCCGTGTAAATCCACTGCACAGGGCAGGTAAGTATAACATGTTTTTTTTTTTTTTTAGCTACAAATAACAGACTTTAGTATCACTGTCAATTGCTGAGATAACAGGATATTCCACTTAAGCAGAACTTTTCTGAGCAGAATATCTAGCATACACAGAGTAGGGAACAGTAAGAATAATCACAGTAAAGTGCCACTAAACAGAAAATACAATGGGCCTAGCTAAGGATCAAATCTATAAAAAACACTAAAAGTGCAACTAAAGGCTCCTGTAAAACTGTCTAAACAGATTCCAAGTGCAGTTACCATATTATGCACAAACCTTATAAAACAACTTTCTTGACTATCCCTGACTGAGCCAAAGCATCTTAGGATTTGTGTCTCACATTCTCCCTTTCCAGACACTGCAGCTCACAGTGGGAGGTTCAAGCAACAGAGGCAGCGCTGTCCCTCTAGAAAGTACAGGGCAGGTCTAGATGTGGTCAGATGCCAATTTACTAGCTAAAGGCTGATGACTCAGCTGGGACAATACCCACAGCCATGCCTCTTGTAACATTTTCTAAACGAACTATAAGGCAAACAGACACAGCCCGTGAGAGTGGCTTCAAGTGAATGGGCTGCCCTATGAGCAATTACGTGTGTAAAATGCGCAAAAAAGTGGGAACGCGTTTTTCCGCTACATTCAGGTATGAATGGAATATGCGTGGGAGGAGTTTTTAGACAACAAGGATGACCTGGGAGGAGAGGTGAGGGTAAAAAAAAAAAAAACACGGAACTTATCAGTCTTATAAGAATTCCTTTTTCTCTATTGTTGGTGTGACTTCTCTGATCAAAGTCACATTGGAAATTGCTTGGGTGAACAGAGTCTAGGATGAAGAAAAAAATGCACATGCAGAAAAATGCATTTTTGTGGTGTGAACCGTTCCTTAGCTAAATGACTTGCCAATAGAGCAGTGGATGATAACCATGATTCTAAATTGTTTCTCCATTCAAATTGTGTGTGCCATTGACTTGTTTTGCCATGAAAATAGTGTGCTTTATATATAGCAGTTATTCTTTCTAATGCATCTTTGGGCATGGATCAATGAGTTTCCATGCCACTGTTTAACTGAAAAGCCTTGCTTGGACAATGGATAAGCGCTACAAGCACATTGGTCATTAAAGGATTAGTTCATCTTTATCAAAAACACTTTTTGCTGTTCCATGTAGGTTTAGCACATTATGTTGCTATACCCATCTTCTAGTCAGGGCTCCCTTTAATTTCACAAACTGTAGACCTGAAACTGCCTTCTTAAAATCTTTTACAGTCTGTGATGGGAAAAGTGCACCCCAATGTTACAGGAGAGATTGCCATCCTGTTCCTTTGGGGCGCACATACGCAGTGCTGTCCTCTTGGGCTGTTAAGGATACCGCTGATCAAACCAACCGCAGCGGAGGACTACATCTTACATACTCACCGATTTAGAATTGCACATGTGTATCCAAAATGATTTATCATTCTTACAAAAGCGGAGCATTTGTAAGAACAGACTGCAGTATAAAAAAAACCTGCAACAAAGCAAACATTAAAGATCAAACGAAACAGATGGAATTTTCTTGTAAATTGTTTGGAAACACAGAGAATTGTAAAATCAAAGTCTGGTTATCTTGCACTGCATTAAACAGAAGCTATAAATGTATTTAAAAATGTTTATTATTAGTTAGCAACTATAATCCATTAATGAGATTTTCCAGCAATTTCAAGAATAATAATGGTAATGTATCTTTTTTATAATTTGATGAAGGATTCATTTAACATCTGAAGTCAACTTCCAAAGACAACTAACAAATTATCAAATAAACAAGTGGTTAAAGGCTATAAAAGAAGAAAAAAGAAGAAAAAAAAAGCATGTGAAAGCAAACTGAAATGGTTGTGGTTTATTGCATCTTAAACTTTAGTTTTTGAATGTTTAACAGTTTTAAACTTTTTTTTTTTCTTTTATTATTTTACAAATAAATATTTAAATACAAGAAGCAACTTCCATGCCCCATGGATGCTCATCTGTCTCACTAAAACAAAGGATGTAGGAGGTGTGTCATTCAGCTGTGTGTGGGCTACAAAGATGCTGAAGTTAGGTTCTGTAGTCATACTTTAGCAGTAAAACAGCTATTCAGAACCCAAGTGTGCACTCACAACTAGCAATGATCTCAGGCAACCTTCAAAACCCATCTCTTGTGCTATTTTCTTTTACTCCACTGAGCTTTGGGGTGGTCAATCCTGCCCCACAGCTCATGCAAAGAGCTGAGCTGCAGGAATTACAAGCCTGAATCACAAGGGAGTTAAAAAATAAAGCTTCAGAGATTGGTTTGAGAGGAAGAGTTTACAGGATGACCAAGCGGATCTCCTACTCCCCATCAGCTGGCTGACTGAAAAAGGGGTAAATAAGAGAATATATATATATATATATATATATATATATATATATATATATATATATATATATATTATACACACACATACACACACACAATATTTAAGATTTACCTTACAAAAACTTTAGGAGAAAGTATTTTTTTGCATAAATTATTCTAAAGTTTGTAAGGGAAAATCTTCAATATTCAATTTAAGCCCATTATTTAGCCATTTTCAGCCAGCTGGGGGAGTAGATGTGCTTGGGCAACCTCCAAATGCCTCTTCTCAAACCAAACTCGTACTTTTTTTTTTTTTTTTTAACTCTTAAGTTTCAGGATGGTCATTCCTGCCTCACAGACCATCTGTTTGCACAAGTTGTGGGGCAGGAATAATCAGCCCGAAGCTCACTGGGGCAAAAAAAGGAAAAGTTCAGACTTTGGCTTGAGGAGGACGAGGTTATATCTGTTATCTCTATTCACCACGCCAGCTAGCTAAAAAGGGTACATAAGAAACCTCTATCCAATATTTAAGATTTACCTTACAAACGTTTGAATCATTTAAGCAAAAAACACTCCCCTCCCCCCATATTTCCTTTCACTGAGCCAATAGACCTAAAGCAAACAATTTTTATTTCATTTTGGAGGGTTATACAGTAACTTGTATTTTCTTTGTGTGCCATCTGTGTGCTATTGGAGAGATTCTCCTTCACTTCCTGTACCATAACCAAAACAGAAAGTGAGAGGAAATCCATTCAAAATTAGGGTATCCCTAGTTGTCACCCGGACTTACGTCTCCATTGATAAATATCCTCTATTCCTGTTCTGTGACAATACAAAATTTGGGATTTTCTTCAGTAATAACAGTAAGCAGAGAGAGAGTGTCTCCCTCATGAGGACACATACAATAAAAACACAACTCAGGTTCTTATATGTCTCCACTCAAATAGTTTTACATTTAGTTATACTTCACGTATTCCACCTTGTATTGATAGAGTACACCAACAGGGATTCATTTACAGAGCCTGTGAGCAGGCTCACAAAATATGAATATAAATATTTTGTCCTAAAGAGTAACTCCACTTTTGTTAAGGAAAAAAAAAAAAAAACACAACATCCCCCTGACCTATGTACACTGCAGGGATTTTAACAAACTTGTTTTTATTCTGAAGAAATAGCCGTTTGTCTTTGTCCATGTACATCTAATGGAAGTGATTTTATAAATTATCAATCAGCTGATGCACTTTCAGGGTTCTAGTGAGGAAAGTGGCATGGTCTGCATCCTTTTAGACACGACTTCCCTTCGGGAGTACCTCATCAAAAATTACATTTTTTGTTGCAAGCGATGCCAAAACTCTGAATTGCATCTTAGTGCAGTCTTCTGGGAAAATCAGTAAACCAGTCACACAAGCAGGAAATTACATTTTTTTTGGGTGGGGGGGGGGGGGGGACAATTCTCCACAATTCTCCAGGGGTAGGCAAACTGGAGGAGGTGGCGAACTAACTGAACAGCATGGGAGAAGTCAAAGATCACCGAGCACAGTGTAGCCTCCTCACATTTAAACTTCTAATTGCCGAACTACCATGTATCGTGCATTGCATCATGGGTTTGATTCAGGTGGTGAGGAGGCAACATATCGCCACCTGTCAAACACACTCAAATTGCTTTTTCAGAGGCGCAGCAGTTCCTGCTGCAAACGAGCCCTTTCTAGCATTTAGCAGTGCATCAGTGTAAAAGCAGCCCTATACTATTATGCCCAGTGTATTGCTTCATACTGACCTGAATATCTTTTTTCCTGCTGCTGGCACCACTCTCGAGACCGCTAGCCAGGATAAGAGGTGGAGTGCAGTTGGTATCACTCTGCATGGGATAGGAGCAAGCACTACAGAGGAGACTTTGGCTAATGCGGTTCTTGCACCCTACTCCAACTTTACAAGTAATCCCTCTGCATTGCACTGTTTGATGCTCTGGAATGGCGGGTCAGGAAGCCCAGACTCCCAGACTGCGATCTACTGGTAGATCATGATATACAGGTTGCTGACCCCCACTCTACTCCATCCACGTACAGAACACCCCCAGGTTGCCATACTGTATTCTACAGAAAATTATTGTGCTGTAGATTGAAAATGAATGGTCATTTTTAATAACATTCCATTACAATATGACTTGTGTAGCAATTGTATAGGCTACATTTTATTCAGTTGCCATTTGTTTTCCATGAAAGTGGTGTTACACTTCAAAACTTCACTACTTGGGTAATGTAAATGTGCTTTTTCTCTACAGCCCAGCAATGCCTAGGCTGTTCCTCATATATCCTGGAGACATCAGTTTCACACTCCCTGGCCATTCAGAGCATCATCCATCAGATATCTGATTGGGGTCACACTCTGCTCTAAATTGGGTGAACCCTTTCATAACTCGTTTGTGTCTATGCACCTACAGGCAGCAAAAAGACTGAACATTTCTAATTGCTGGATATGCACACATGCACCTAGATCACATAAGACTATACCCTTATTAGGTGTGCCCAGCACATTGGCCGAAATAGAGAACAATGCCCACTTTGAAGATGTAAGCAGACCTATGGTTGACAGAGTTGTTTCACTCCTGTTGTTTACTAATGCTCCAATAAAAATTCCTTTGGTCTGTATAAACTTCACTCGAGAATATTCATCTGAGCTGCTTACTCGGGGTTTCCAAAGTACTACCAGACCTATTGGGAACTCTATTCCCCCGCCCCCAAAAAAAAGAAGTCTAGGTAGTCTAGTAAGCGATTCACCGCTTACTTACAAGAAGAGGAGCATGTGCACTGTGGTGGCAACACTGCAGAGGCTCTATGAGCCCACAGATCGTTGCCACCATAAAGGAGCAAGTCCTAATGAATGGCAGGGTAAATGGGAACATTTTCAGATGAAAGCCTTATTTTAAAAAAAAAGCAAAAAAGGGACAAGAGTTTAAAAAAATAAATATTAAATAATAATAATAATAATAATAATAATAATAATATTTAGGAAGATTAATTGGGTTTTTTTGGAGGGGAGGAGGGGGATGTATACAACCACTTGTAAACAATAAAAAAGAATGTTAGTTGGATGGGATTCAATCAAAAACATATTATAAAACATAAAAGCAGGAGCATCTGGGAAAAAATAAAAAATAAAGAGACCTAAAAACACACAGTATTACTGATCTCAGATATGATTTGCTCTTCGCTTTTAAGAATAATATAAAACTACAGATTTAAGCTCACACGGACATTTAAACATCCTCTTTGATGAAGATGTAGATGTCACCATATGATGCTTTTGTTGGCCATTATGTCCAATGATGTCAACCACACAATAAGTGATACAAAAAAAAAAAAAATACTACCCAAGTCTTTGCAGAAAATAAAATATATTTGCAGTGCAAAACTGGGTAAATATCAGTCTTCTGTATTCACAGGGTATAACAAAGCTATATCAAATTCATCCAAATGCATTTTTCATGTATTTATAAAATTTGTTCATAGCTTATGTTGAGCGATAAATCTGTTATTTACTCTAGTCATAATAGTATACCATATTCTGTTTATATTCAGTCTTCCCCAAATCTACAGCTGCTTATCTCCGGAATACCTGACTAGCCATGATAACAGCTCTGTTTGCATGCACTAGCTGTTAGAAATTCTGCACTATTTTATACCACTCCCAAAGGTCTAATTTTGCCAAGAACATAAATAACAGATGGTACCAGCAAATACATTTTTTAAAACACAAGTCTGCCCACTGGAAATCATAGCAGATAGCAAGGTTTAGAAGAGAAAACAAGCACACATTTTGATTTCAGATTTAAAAATGAAAAAATAAATAAATTGCTTCAAATTTAAATATTTGTGTTGGGGGGGGGGGTGACTCAAAGTACTAAAACCAGAAGATCAGCATGACAGCCAGAAAAACAGTATTCTCAGAAACAAAAAGGTCAGAACTGGTAGCCTGCCTACGTTAAAGTGGTTTAAACTCTCTACTTCAACTTTAGGTCATTGTAATATACACTGATAACGCTGCTGATAGGTGCCTGTGAAACATCACTTGATTGTAAAATCTTCTCACAATCCTTTCTGCAATCTTTTGGCGTCACCGGCGCATGCGCAGTCCGTCGTTCAATTCACAGTATGCTGTGTGTGGAGTTTCTGTGTTAACTGCATGCCAGTTGGTTATTCCCCCTGTAAACGGCACAGCACGGAAGCCTCGCGGTACTGTGATTTCCCCCATCTGTTTCCTGGTTCTCCCCTTGTGACTGAGACATCAAACAGGGGGAGTGAACCAGGGCATCTCAGAGACATCCATACAAGCAAGCAGCTCAAGATGGAGGCTTTGATAGCACGCAATCGCACATGCGTGAGATTTCAACAGGGGACTGAAGGGCAGAAATTACCTCCACAGAGATAGAAAAGAGCAAAGATAGCACTGCCAATTCCCAGAAGAGGATATCATTTTCCAAGCGAAGAAAAAGGTAATTGCAAAGCCATTTTTAACTACATATAGTTAAAAATGCACAACTGCACAAAAAAAAAATTGTTAGTTGATAAAAAAAAAAAAAAAAAATCCAGGGTTTACTTCTTTTAACCACTTAAGGACCGCCTCACGCCGATATACATCGGCAGAATGGCACGGCTGGGCACAATCACGTACAGGTACGTTGCCCTTTAAGAGCCCATTCGCTGGCAGCGCACTCGCGACCCTGTCCTGAGCTCCGTGACCATAGCTGTGAGACCCGCGGACCCGAAAAAAAAAAAGTTATTAATAAAAATTCCATAAAACTATCCCCTATTTTGTAGACACTATAACTTTTGCGCAAACCAATCAAACGCTTAAAATAGAAATTAATTGCATTTGTGTGTATATTTTAAATCTATGCATAGATACATACACACAAATACTGGCTTTTTTTTCACATGTAAACTTTTTTTACAGCCAGAAAACTGACCACGAGATAAATATGCTCTCATGTCTAGAATGGTCAGTCTGAAATAGGAAAGCATGGGGACTGGCAAGATAACCAGGTATTTCACACAAAGGAAGCAATACAAAAAGACAACAGGTTACTTTTTAACACAAGTACATGGTACAACAGACACATATCAGGAATATGAATTGTAGGGGTAACTTATTCTTTAAAGGAAATTTGGTGACTGTCATTGTTTACCTCCTTCTGAAATTAGTTGCTCAGCTGTCATGCTGATCGTCTGGGACTTTCTGGATCATTGACCCAGAATGTGTTTGTAGCATGTAAAGTTCTTCTTCCTCTACTAGGAGACCTAAGAGTTGACACTGGAGATTTACAGAACACAACTTCTAAGGCTAAAACTTTATAAAAGGCATGTACACGTGAGCGTGCCCCACGGTGAGATGCTTTCCCTGGGGGACACCCGTGCAGGCGCGCTCACGCGTCCCACTGCTGCGTACCTTGACACAGACCGCAGGACTCGGCCCTGCCCCCTGCTCTCATATCACTGGATTTGATTGACAACATCGGGAGCCAATGGCTGCTACTGCTATCAATCTATCCAGTGAGGACGAAGACAGCGACTGGAGCTGCTGAGCTTGTCAAAGGAAGGGTTCAGGTAAGAAAAAGGGGGGGGGGCAGCTCTGGGGGCAGCTGCAGCACAGAAGGTTTTTCACCTTGATGCATAGAATGCATTAAGGCCAAAAACCTTGAGACCCATTTCACAGTGAAGTGCAGGTCGTTCTTGCGGTGCTTTTGAGGCACTTTTCGGGCACTAGTGGGGTGGGTTTTTTTAAGGTCACTTGTCCTGTAAAAAAAAAAAAATCCAAAAACCACCCGTTTTGCTTTTAAGGCGCTTTGGAAGCATTGTCCATTCATTTCAATGGGCAGGGGCTTTTGGAGTACTTTTTACAGCGCTCCAAACCCACCTCAAAGATGCTGCTTGCAGGATTTTTTCTAATGTCCCGCAAGCGCACCGCCCGAGTCTGAAAGGACTCATGCAAATTAATAGGAGGCAGTTTTCAGGTGCTATTTCTAGTGCTAAAACATCTGAAAATTGCCTCCGTGTGAAAGGGGTCCAAGGCTTTGTAACCCCTTTAAGAAAGTATAGTAGTGAGACAGCCGACGTGACAACCAGACATCTAACACTTGTAGTATGATAATTCAGCAGTGGTAGCCTTTATCTTCCTTTCATGACAGGTTTCCTTTAACTTTCCTAATGCTTTTTTTTCTGCTTTACATGTTAAAACTCCATACCTTTTCTTTTTCCAATGATAAATATTTAACTGCATAGCCCGATGTACAGCCTGGGGATTAGATCATAGAAAATTATAGCAGTCCACTATTACTAGTATCAAGGTACATATGGTGACTAATTTTTTTTTCTTTTTTCTGTGCTAGTTTTATGTCATTCCTACATATTGGGGTCAGCACACTGGTTTAGTGGTTAGCACTTCTGCCTTTTGTAGGTTTCTTCTGAGTATTTGGATTTCCTCGAACACTTCAAAGGCATGCTGGTATCTTTTTAAAACAGAAAGCACATCAGAAATGGCAAGAATGTTCAAACGCAGCCGCACGTAAACGCAGCCAATCGCAATGTACAACTGCAAGTGAGCGCTGTGCCTGGAGTGTTGGAATTTTAAAATAACAAAACATGCTTCTAACACCAGAACAGCCGCCTGTGTGAAAGAGGCCTTAAAGTAAAAGTGCAGAACCCCCCCCCCCCTTATACTTACCTGAGCACGCAGCTCTCTCCCTTCTCATAGGCTTAGAGACAGTTGCATTGGCTCCTGCTACTGTCAATTATAGCCAGTGAGAGATATATATATTTTTTCCCATTTAAAATCACTTAAAAAAGGATCACCAATTGACGTGGTTATCTTAAAGCAAACATGCACCATATGATTCACCTTGATAAAACATTATAGTTGCCTCCTTGCACCTTGATCTACCTCTATAAAAAGTTGTCCCTGGGCTATTTGTCACACTGTACCCAAATTTCCAGCAAGGCCATCATTTTCTAAAATTCAGTATGACATTGTGGCCAAAGTTTCAATGTCTTTTCTCCCAAGTCCTGTGCATAAAACTGTTATTTAACAGGGGAGGGAACATGTACTGTAATCTAAGCATAAATCTCTATGGGAATACACAAGAGGTTGACCAACTCCAGCCAAAACTTTAATTTTGTAATTTGTATTGAACAGGGAAAGTTGGAATATTAGCATTTCAATGCCACAAGTTTCTAATATCCTGTACCAAACATATTTTGACAAATAAGGCATCACTGATAAAGTAGAGAAATCTCCCCAAAATGAGCCAGAATACAAAGCTTGCAACCCTTACCCACCTTACTAAAAAGGTTCAAATGTTTGTTTCATCTGATTTCTGATCCAACAGGTGACAGAAATGAGTACAAATCTACAAAAGGAGGGACAAAGACAGCAACAATAATCAGAGGTTCTAACCATTAAAAAAAAAAAAAAAAAAAAAAAACAAACACACACACACACAAAGCTAGGGAGGTCATAGAATGTGCAAGCAACCTCTGTGCTCCAGGCAACCCATATGGTAGCACCAACTGGTAACCATGAGGAAGATGGGCTGCTGGGACATACATTGGGCTGATATTACTAGCAAAAGTCAGCTAAACCAAACAAAGCATTAAATACATTTAACAAAAGGTAGCAGCACAAATTATCCATGGCTTTAATGGTTGCTACAGAATATTTGTCCTCAAAAAATGAGGAAGCAAAGTCAATAGCATAAATTTACAGGTATACAACACAAAGACTTGCCATTGCCCTATATAAACAATTATTGAATCAACTTAACAAGCTGCCACTAAATAAACCCTTCAAATATAGAGTAAAAAAAAACAAAAGCAAACAAACACACCACACACAAACACATCACATTTTGAACTTGGACTTTGCCACACAGGATGCAGAGTATGGGAATTCACAAAGAGGAACAATCATCTGAAAGAATGAATCTAGAACGCTGCATTTACAGTAATTAACTGTGCATCAGGAGCAATTAATACAATAAAGCCAGCAACAGCATGCATCCAGCACTACCAAAGTATGTGCTCTGCAACATTTTTAATTAAAATGAAGTTCCGATAATTAGTACAATTCATTAAACAATTTATTACCAAAAAGGAAAGAATAATGCTTCATTTAATCTTAAGGTCTTGATATAATCAACAATGCCAAAGTATTAACATGAAAATGAATAGCTAAACAGGTTTTCTGGAGATGAAAGATTGTAAGTAAGAAACAAAAGCTTAAGGACAAACCATTTTTAAAAGTAAAAAGTGCGTGCAACTAGGACTTAGATTTATACAAATATATAAACAAGGCAATGAATGTAGTATAGTAAATTTGAATGGGATTATCGTTGCCATTTATAAAACAAGAAGCACCATTTACTTACAAATCAATCAAGCATAGAAAAATATCTGCTGAATCCAAAAGAGTTGCAGAATATAAGCAACAAAAAGGTTAAAATGCAACTATAGGTGAAATGCAAGAAATCAGTTTGTAAAACTAGAACTACTATTAAAATTTAATTGCCACCTTTACTTTTGTCTATTCATGAAGACCTCAATCAGAGGCCCCGTAATGGTATCCACAGGGGTGGAGAAGAACTCCTGGAATTAGGCAAGTAGAAGAAACAACCCCCCCACACACACACACACACACACACACACACACACACACACACGGCAAGAAACTACAGGTGAAGTGGCGTGGAGAAAGAAAAAAAAAGAAGGTTTGCAGAGAAGGACACAGTAGTTGTGGTTAGTTCATCCATCTAGACTTGCTCATTAAAGTGATTATAAAGGCTTGTACATTATATATATATATATATATATATATGTATGTTATATTTACTTGCTCTATGCAATGCTATTGTGTCCTGTGAAAGTAAGCATTTGGGAGGTTGAGGCAGAAAAGTGGTAACACTTTGTGTGTCTTAGTGAAGAGAAAGCAGTAAAATAGTAAACCGTGGCAGTTATAAAAAAATAATAAAAAAATGTATTTTGGGGTGTAATTTTTTGTATGCATATGCTGTGTGTGAGTGATAATGTGACAATTTTGTAAAAAAAAATAGAAAAAAAACAAAAAACTTAAATTTTTCAAAGAATTGTGGGGAAAAATGACAACTTAAAAACACTCACCATGCTACTTACTTAATACCTTGGAATGTCTACTTTCTAAAAAGGGGTCATTTGGGGGGTATTTGTAGTTTACGGACTTGTTAGTGTCTCAAGAAATTAGATACACCTGATGTACTGAAGGCCTTATCAGATGTGATCAATTTTCAGCGATTGGCACCATAGTTTGTAGACTCTATAACTTTCACAAAGACCAAATAATATACACCAATCTGGGTTATTTTTACCAAAGATATGTAGCAGTATAAATTTTAGCCAAAATTTATGAAGTAAAATTGTTAATTAGCAACATTTTATGACAGAAACAAAAAGAAAAAGGCATTTTTTTCACAAAATTTACGTTTTTTTTATTTATTTATAGCACAAAAAATAAAAAACCCACTAGTGATTAAATACCACTGAAAGAAAGCTCTATTTGTGTGGAAAAAAGGACGCAAGTTTCATATGGGTATAGTGTTGCATGACTGAGTAATTGTCATTCAAACAGAGCGCTGAAAATTGGTCTGGTCAAGAAGGGGGTGTAAGTGCACTGTATTGAGGTGGTTAAATTCAGTATTCCAGGATCCTCCTCCTAGGTTTACTATAACAGCAAGACAGTTGGTCTAAGTAATGCTTAGGTAAATGTTGCTGTCACAAGACATAACAAAACGCAGGTGATATTCCAGACGTAATGCAAAGCAGTACCAGCACAGAGAACATCCTATGCAAAACGCTATACCTGGTCTAGCTATATATTTTCTATCCAGACTAGTAACAAAGAAATAATGCTAAAATTAAAGTACTGTAGAAGCTTTGCCTTGATCCTTCTGAAAGACGTGGGTGGAAAATCAAGACCCATGGTACATGGTACAGCAATAAAGACAACTCATAGGGGTTGATTTACTAAAACTGGAGCGTGCAAAACCTTGTGCAGTTTTTTTAATTATCAGGCTTAATTGAAAAGCTGACACAATCTGATTAGCCAACATGCACAGCTGCACCAGGTTTTGCACACTCCTGTTTTAGCAAATCAACCCCTAAGGGTGTTTGAGAGAAATGTACTTGCCCGTTATCTTTAAAAGGTTTTCCACCATCAGCTATAAGTCCTCATGCACACCGTTTTTGCAGCTGCTTTGATGGGCATCAGGCTTTTTCTTCCTGCCTCTAAACTTCCCTGCACGTTAGCCTATATGTCCATACACACAAACTTTTAGCAGCATTTAGTAGCAGGGGCTTAGGGGCTTTTAGAAGAAGAAAAAGAACCCCGCTGCCAATGTGTCCAGGAGCAGCAGAGTTTCTGCAGGAAAAACACTTGATGTGTATAAACGTGGCTAAACACGTGTTAATGCTAGACGTGTTTAGCACTTGAGCGTGAATTCATTTCAATGGCCAGAATAAATTATTATTCTGGCCAATGAAATGAATTAACGCCCAAGCGACTGATGCCCGTAAAAGCTAAAAAAGTCTTACACACTTTTACAAGCATTTTTTTTCCTGCCAAAAAACACTGCTGCCAGGAGTAAAGACTTCTAGGAGAGCTTGCAAAACATCCTGTGTACATGGGGCCTAAAAAAAAAAAATAATAATAATAACACCCTTCCATGTTTGGCCCAGTTATGAATGGTCCAAGGCTGCTAAAATGTGCAGTCACTTTGCAGTAATTCATCTCTCCTTCTTGACCACCTACTCAGACTAATGCGTTTGCCAGGCAGGTGCTTCATAGCACCAGAAAAAAGCAATATAGGCACTCTATCAATTTGACAGATGCTTTACACAATGAGGGTCATCCATGACAACAATCTAGCTTTCCTTCAGAGATAGACAAAAAAAAAAAAAGAAAAATACTGAGCACTGTTCAAATTCAGTTTAGTAACTAAAACTACTTAGTAGTGTAGTGTGAAACATAAAAAGACATTGTTTGCCACCCAGAACCTTCAGGATTAAAAAATAAAACTAATATAAAACATACCGAAGCGGCTCACAATCAACAAGCCCCAAAACAAAGCATTTCAGCTACAAAAAAGGCTTGGCTTATTAGCATGGAGATTGAAACGTCTGCATTTCTTTGCTAAAATGGTATATCAACACAAACCTGGGAGTAAACGACAAAGGCACCTTATACATTTAACATGCAGATTGATAATGAAATGTAACCATCTACATAAATTCAGAAGCAGATGGCAGTTGCACTTTTCCCAAGCGCACGACGGCTCTTTCTTCGGCTTTGTGTATGTGGGTCACTTGCTTGATTAGATCTCAAGTGGCATACCAAAGGGACTTCTAATACAAACCTATCCTAGTTCAGAAGCTTGCCCTGCTGTTAATTCATGCATCAAGTTCATTATTGTTTAGGGAAATTGAATTTCTAGTTGCTCACCACACAGTCTAAAGTAGCATATCTTTTATAACTGCACAAACATGAAAAGGTCTCTACTTTCCCCAAAAAAGCCACACATATACTGTACTTTTATTGTACACAGAATGAGTTTACGATCTGACTGCTGTTCTGAAATAAATAGTCCAAACGGCAGCGCTGCACTGTAGCACAGAACATGTGCCAGTGGCCTCCATTAAAGAAAATCCCATTAAAAGTGTTTATTTACTTTCATTAGTTTCCAACAACACAGGCCAGTTGGAATTCACCTTAAGCAGCCAACCAAGACAGAAAGCAGAGATCCCTTTCAGGCCTCATCAGCACCGTTATGTGTTTTGTGAACATGGGCACACACACCATGTTAACTAGGCTAGTTTATTTTTCCTGATAAACTGATTTTTTTTTTCATGAAAATTCAACCAAAGAAAAAAAACAAAAAATATTATTATTAATAACAATTATTCTACAGAACGCAAGAAAACTGGTGAACACCCTACACTCTCCCCTATCCCTCTGGCCCCTGCTTCCCTCTGTGGGTGATGAGCTGTCATGACCCATGCATCCAGTGTAGTAATAGTCAGGGGTTTTAAAATCGACACTTTCTTCACCCTATTTTTTGCAGGGCTTCCAGGATGGATTGGAGAGGTCCTCTGTGCCAGCACTGACCAGTCACATCGTATCCATCCCAGAAGCCCTGCAGAATAAGAGAGAAGAGCAGGGATTTCATTTTGCCTGGACAGCTACGCTGGTTGTGTGGACACCGACAGCTCATCAACCATGGAGGTAAGTACAGCAGGGACTGGGGATGGGGAAGGTGTAGGTCATTAGATCACCTTTCATTTTTTTTCCCCCAAATAGGTGAACTTACACTTTAAGTTTCTTTGCACCCTTATTCATAAACTGGTGGTAAACACCACTTGGTGACTTCTACTTACAAGTAAGCTTTATTGTAAGCTTACCTGTAGGTACAAAGGAATATTTCCTAAACGTGCATTGTTTAGGAAATATTTCACAAAGGCTCCTTTCACACGAGCTTTCCGATCAGGTCCGCCTGTCAGTTTTTCAGATTGACCCGATTGGACCCTCCGTTCACACTTATGGAGTGGCTGGTGTCAGCGGTGACATGTCCACTGACGTCCGTGAAATTCAGACGCATGTTAACCCTAATTTTCCATCCGACAGGAGGTCCATTTTAATCCGACCTCCCCATAGAGGAGAGTGGGCCTCTGACAGGTCCATCTCAGCACAGTGAGCATAGACGGACCTGTCAACCACCTGCTCAGTGGGCCCCCACTGGACAAGTGGCCAAGCCCATGTGAAAAGGACTGCATTTCTGCAGCCGGTGAAATCAACGGTGCATATGCACTGCACTCTGAAGAGACAGCATGCTGAATATGCCGTCCCTTTAGAGTGCCATGCCATGTCTGTGACTTACGTGTGCAGAAGTGGTGTCATCGCAGCTCAACCATTTCAATAGCGAACCCAGAAGGAAGACCCTGTGAAGATGAAAGTCCTGTCAGTGGTGACTGAGCACTACTGGAGGGCTTCGCTTTGAAGGCAATTCCTTCATAATGTGCTAGTATGCGATTCATACTAGCACATTATGCCCTTAACGTGCAAGGCCCCCCCCCCAGACTTTACTTTCACTTTAAAAAGCCATAAATTATTGGATATACAGTGAAGTGAAATCACCCTAGGGAAGGAGAAGTGGGTTACTGACAGGATCACAAGGTAAAAATGCCAATGAAAATTAAAAAATACAATTAAAAAAAACCTGAAGAAAAACTATTGCAGACACCACATCTTAGGAGTGATGAGTTGTGATATATATAAGCCTCTAACACGAGTTAGATAATTTGTACTCACAAAAAAAAAAAAAAAAAAAAAAACACACACCACACTCACATTACTGCCCTTTCCACAATCTCAGCAGAAAAATAATATTGAATGAGTGTGCACTGCAAGAACAATATGCAAAGGATGATCACTTTTATAACAAATTCCCTTAACCACATCAACACCAGCATGTTACACCATTACAAGGCCATTTTTAAGCTTTTAATGTTGCGACACTTTGACAATTACCTTAGTCACGAAACACCAGACCCAAAAGAATTCTATATTTATTTGCCAGGTACAGTATAGCTTCCTTTTGCCGATATTGAATAAACACAAAAAAATCTAATAAAAAAAAAAAAAAAATAAAAACTACTTCTGTTATAAAACATATAATAAGGACAGGACAAAACAATTTGTAAAAATTTTGTGCAAAGCGTACACTCCAAGGTACTATTTTTGGAAATTCTTATTATTCACAATTTTTATAGCACTAGCAGGTTTGTGTGTACACCACTTTACAAAATGGAGGTAGACAGTTACTATACAAATCAATACAATCAGAGGGCTTACAACCTAAAATAATGAAAAATGCTGGTATTGAGGTGGTAAAGATGCACCCGCTGAACCCATGTGCAAGTTTTCCAATATTAATGGATGAAAGTGCCCTGAAGGCATTGGACCCAATGTCTACATGCCATCAATAAACTAAAAGCATTTAAAAAAGTGTTAATGTTTTTTTTTTTTACTTTAATGCAGGGTTATTCAACCTTTTGACTTTCCTAGACCACATTGGCAGAAGAGGAATTGTCTTGGGCAACACATAAAATACACTAACAATAAGGATAGCCGATAGGCAGAGGGAAAGAAATAAAGATTAAAAAAAAATTATAATATATATATATATATATATATATATATATATATATATATATATATATATATATATATATATATATATATATAGCAGATCACAAATTACTGATCACAAATATCGATAATGTAGTAGTAACACAAGTTCATTTTTTGTAATTTTTTTTTCCTTTTTACTTTAATAATAAAAATACCAACATAAAACCAGTACGATATTTGACACCGTTTTTGATCAATTCTCAATGAATTCAAGGTGCTCATCAGATATTTTAGTTCTAATTTTGCCCTACATGTGCTTCATCCTTGAAAGTATTTGCTCACAAATATAGATGCTGCCAAAAACTGATGACATGAATAAGCCACGATTGTGAAGAGTGGAATATTTTTCTTTTGGAAGATAAAACTTATAAAAAGTCCAGTAAAGAGACCCTGTCAATTTTTTCTTTGACCGTATGTGTATTAAGTGTAAACTCATTTTTTAAACAAAAAATAAATAAAAAATAAACTTTGTATTGGGTCGCAGGTTGGACACCCCTAGCTTAATGCATTCTCTCACACACACACACACACACACACACACACACACACACAATATCATACATAGGAATGAGTGTATGCACGTTGTTATGAAATCCAAAGGAATTTTAGCATTAACAGCTACAGATTCTTAGCATAAAATGCAAAATACATTTTAATTAGTCAAAAAGCACCATTTGCCTTTGTTCACAATACAGACTTTAGAAAGTAAGATGCACAACCTTTATTTTGATGTCTTATTGAGCTATCATTCATTTAAAATAGGATTAGCCTCTAAATGCCGTTATTCCCTAATGAACCTACAACAGTTAAACTTGGTTTTATAGTTTTTATATTCCTTAATCAATGCATTCAGTGATCAATGGAAATCTCACCGGGGTGTACAGAGAAAGACCTTCTGCATCTTTAGGCTTGTGGTTAAGCTTTTCAAGTGAATGCACAATAAAAGAACAAAAAAAAAAAAATACATACATATTTAATGGAATTTTTCATGCAGAGACCTGGGGTTCTTTCAACCTAAATCGATAGAACAATGTGTTTTATCTTGGAGAGTAAGGAAGAGAAAAGGTTGAGCAGGGAAACAGGCTCATAGTACAAAAGGCATGGTTTATAATTTGTGAAAACCAAGTGAAAGAAGATTGTATGTATATCCTCGTTGTTTCTCTAATGAATGACAAGTTATGCTCAGATTGATAATCTAGTAAACTGTCAATTCACTTCTACAGTAGTTTAATAAAAACAAAAACACCCAAAACAACAACTGCATTTCTATATGACCTGTGAAACTGCATGTAGATTTGTTCTGTGCAAATGGGGGGGGGGGGGGGGGGGGTTAAATGTTGTTATTAGGCTGTGTACTCTCCAAGTTAAATGTTATACACTTATACAGAACAGGGGTATCAGAATCCCACTTGGTGGCCATTACATGGAGCTGATGTTCAAAAGAAAAATACTTAAAACTTATAAATTTGCCTAAATGTAAAATATATTTGTTTCCATATTGCATTTCAATGATTTCTAGCCCATTTATATTACTCTGGACTATCTTGAAGTTTGTAAATTTACTTTGTGAAGATTCTCATCCCACATATACTTCTCTAAATTCTGCAGAGGAGCTGAGAGGAGGAGTTTCAGGAGGCAAAGTCAATGCAGGAATCACTGATTGTGGGCAGCAAGATACCATGGGATATGTAGTCCCTAGAAATTGCAAGTGAAACTCAGGAAAAGCTGCAAAGCATACAGGAAATCCAGGAAGTTGTGAACAGACGGCAGACCTCAACATGAAAGGATTTTTTTTTCCAAGTAAGCCGATACCTACAAATCCCCCCAATGAGAAACACTATATTCAGCTGTGAGGTGTGTAGTGTTTATTAAGCATATGGATACTAATCCTACTATTTTTGTTATTTCTATAGATTTTTTTTTTATATATTATATTACCTTCTACTTCATAGTTTTTTTTTCTATATAGTCACTGACAAGTGCTAATCTTACTTGATGGATTACCACTCTATAGAGATACACACTATAGGGGGTTTATTTATTAAAGGCAAATCCACTTTGCACTACAAGTGCACTCGGAAGTGCAGTCACTGTAGATCCGAGGGGAACATGCAAGGAAAATAAACAGTATATGATTGGATGATAAAATTAGCAGAGCTTCCCCTCAGATTTATAGCAACTGCACTTCCGAATGCACTTGCAGTGCAGAGTGGATTTACCTTTAGTAAATCAGCCCCTATATCTCTGGTAAGCAATCCACTTCTTCATAGCATTTTGCCTCTTCTATATTAGAGAATGGCGCAAATGCATTAACTTCCTTTATGAATTAACTCATGGGAGGTATATATTGTTTACTTCCACACACCCATTCTTCCTTCTTTGGCTGAAATTTGGAGGCTCTCTTTTTGCACTGTTCCTGAGCTTTCAACCTTTTCCATATATTCAAAGCTTACTCTGTAAGATATATTTCAGGTTTAGTCCCATATATTCTGGATTAGGACACCATATTTATAACAAGGTTGTTTAAATTACAGAATTATTTGTGGTTGGGCCCTGGTGAAGGCTGTACACGTCTTAGTATCCACTGCCAAATCAGGGGGGGGGGCGGTGTGCACATATATTGACAATCAGTAATATCTGAACCGGGTCCTTGGAAAGACTGCTTTTGAGTTGCAGTCTGTGTCTGTGATGTGTGGTGTCCTCTTATATTTGTGATCAAGGGCCCATCGTTACTTTCCAAGATTAATATAAACTAAATACTTTTGTGCATATAAAAAAGGTTTACTATTCTATATATTTAGAATTTTCTTTTTGCTCATATTTTAATGTTGTATCAGCACCTACCCCTAGTGTCCTGAGGAAGCCATTTTGCACAACGCGTTGATATGGAGGATTTGTTGGATCATATTCTAATACAGATATATGAATATATTTACGAATTACCTACATATGCAATAATCCAACCTTCATGTCTGGTGTATTGGGTATCTGTAGACCTTGTGACATTATAAGGTGTTGTCTAAATGTTTATGTTTAAATCTTTGTAACAAAAGATACTTTATTTCATATTTAGTTCAGTGAAATGTGAAATCTTTCGCATTATACAAAAATGCATGCAGGGGAAAAAAAAAAACACACACCAAGGAGGTGCACCGAATGGAAATTTAGTGCCGAAACCGAAAATGCAGGATGCATTTGGCTGAAAGCCGGAACCGAAAACTAGTTTTTTTTTTTTTTTTAATATATTATAATTCTATTGCATTCGACTTTTTAATTAATATCATGAATTTTAATGAATGGATGAATATGAATTTGTCACCATTATTAGCACCTTTAGTGCAAGAAGAGCTTAAGAAACATGTACCCCTTTAAATTCTATGTATGTCTTCATAATGGTCTGTTGCGCTTCTGTATAGGTGAGGTGAAAATCTTACTTGCTGCATTTTTGGTTAGTTGAAATGCATTAAAAGCGCAGCAAGAATGCACCAATAACACACCCATGTTATGTTTTTGAGTCACATGACCTATGAAAAACACACCATAAGCACAGTAAAATGGTGGTAAAAATCGCAGTAGACCACATCTCACCACCATCAGAACAAAATAGCAAACTTCAAATATGATGGAAATATTTTATGGGGGTTTTGGTACACTAGATAGCATCCTGCAGTCCCTGTAGGTTTGTCCGGCACACATATTCTGCATACATCCAGTCCCACTTCATCCCGATGAATAAAAGGGTATCTAAACCCAAGAAGCAAACAATCCTTAAATGAAGTGATTGCGTTTGTTTTTTTTTTATGCAGGTACAGAACACATACCTGTTGATCTCGCCATCAATCTTGAGTCTTTACTTTCCAGTCGATTGAACTGAAGTTTAAATAAATGTTATCAGCTTTTCCAGCTTTTAACCCTCTCTAACCCAATGAATGTAAAAGGACATGTGAAAGTGTTTCTAGCCCAGATCAGGAGAGCAGCCTAGGGTGACAACCATGCTCCTCCATATACAGAATAGCATTTTCTCCCAGGGACAGAAGAAGTATGTTGTAGGTTCATCAAGTAAAAAACAAAATGCAGACACTATATCTAAAGACTAGCAAACTCAAATATATTACATACAGTATACACTTTAATGCACCTGCATGTCGGAAAAAAAAAAAAAAAAAAAAAAAAAAGAAAAAGAAGGAGAGCCATTGCAAAAGGTAATGCTTTTCCAGTCCTCAGTTGTCTTCTTTTGGTCATCTTCTTTCTTCCTGGAGCTTGATTTATCCATGGGGTGGCCTTCTGCACTCCATCCCTTCTCCCTGATCATACCTAAGCAGTGGAGTCCCAATAGAAGTCTATGTGGCTTCTCTCCAACTGGAAGATGGGTAGAATTCTACGGGGTGCCGCTGTGCAGGCGTATCCAGGGAGAGGGGGCTGCATTGGATCTCGGTAAGTACACATCTGCAAAGGGAATGATGGGCACTGTAAGGTCAGCATAAGGGCAAAAAAAAAAACAAAAAGGGGGTATAAGTGCCCTTGGTATGAGGTTCTCATATGTTGTGCATTCAGAGATGTTTGTCTACCCCTAAAGGCGTTGTTTATTTGAGCACTTGTTGACTTCCTGCTGAGCCCCATTTACTACAGAATGCGTCAGTGACATGGGGTTATTGGAAGGAACCAAAGCCACCAGTGGGGGGGGGGGGGGGCATGCTTTTTAAAACACACCCGGAGTTGAAGAGGACTGGCTCCAGGATTTCAGAAAGGGGGCCGGAAGACAGGTAGGTATAAAGCTGTTTTCCCTCACTGTGTACGGTTTGTTTTTTTTGTTAAACTTTCTGACCAGGTTACTGCAATAAGTCATTTTCAATCACAGAATTATTTCTAGATTTGTTGGTCTTTTCCATAACTGTGCGCAGACATTTTCTTTAAAGCATTACATTATTTTCTTTAAAACCTCACAAGCTGCTTTTTTGGCATAGTTTTTAGTAAGCACATCTTCCAAAGCATCAAAATGCACTAGAAATATGTTTGGATTCTTAATCATAGAAATCCCTAGAGACTGACACTTTCAGGAGGTGTTGCAACCAACAAATATTACATACAAGTTGCTTACGTTATTCGTTTTCTGATGTGTGGAGCAGCTGACTCTCTTGACAATGTCTGCATGCTTTATCAAAGTTGGAGCACGTGATTTACTGATTGGCCTTTTACATTAACAAGCAGGTGTACCTAACCAATTGGCCACTGAATGTATATCGGAGGTTCACATAAAGCTTTTTAAAGGGAAATATGAATGTGGTGAACATAGGTCATATTATAGGCCTGTGGCACATTAAAAGCAGAACCACTGAATACTATATAGAAAACAGATTAAATAAATGTGGAATATGTAGCTTCTAGCATGTGTAAACCATGCTATTCATAAGCATGCTGAGCTTATATAAAAATGGTAGTACATGTTACAGAAATATTTATCTTGGCTTATTTGGAGCATTTAACCTTTTAAATATATTTCTCTAATAAACAGACATTATTTCACATTATATATTTACTTTATACTGTTCGGAAACTTTTTCTATTTAAAACGCAACTCCAGTAAAATAAAAAAAAAGTCTGAAATAGTTCCTTAATAAAAGTTGTTGTGAAAACAGGTGTGGGCTAATGCTGCATTTATATTAATTTATTACACTCAAAACTTGCCGTATACATTCCAATTATGAATAAGGACCTTTCTATAGAGAAAACAGCTCAGAGCTTTCAAAATGAGTAAATGTGGAAAAATTTTGTTTAAAAGGGCTTTCTTAAGATGATTGTCACCACCACACTTATTTGCCAACAGGGCTAAAGCATTTATTGAGCCAACGTAAATGTAGATGTTGTTAATTTTTTCCTATATAATATATGCGGCACACACAGACAGTAACAAACAATATATCTTATCTTAAAAAAAAAAAAAAAAATGTATCTATGAAATGCTCATGCAGAGGAATTGCTCAGGTTTGCTTTCGTGCTGACCACTGCAGCCACTTATACTTACTGTTCCTTTGATCAGGAAAGAAAAGCTACATATCTGGTACGTCCGGAAATGGGGAACATGTGACGCACTCCTCTTTCTCCTTTATCAAATGGCTGCAGAGACAACCAGCACTGTCTCATTGGTATAGGGCAGGCATATGCAATTAGCGGACCTCCAGCTGTTGCAAAACTACAAGTCCCATCATGCCTCTGCCTCGGGGGGGAAATGCTTGTGGCTGTCAAAGTCTTGCTATGCCTTATGGGACTTGTAGTTCTGCACCAGCTGGAGGTCCGCTAATTGCATATCCCTGGTATAAGGAATTTTCAGCCTTTTGTAAGCAATGGTTTGACTTTAGGGCTAAATCTTTGAAGAGCAATCAACAGGGGATCGCTTTCCAGAGGGCATTCGACAGGTAGGGATGAGGTGTTACATCGCCTCCTCCCCACCAGTTTTAACCCTAAACCACTGAGTCACAACTACCAGCCCTATTTACTTGAAATGAGAATCATTGGTGGGCAGTAATGTCAGTTGAGTGCAACAGGGGGCTTCTGCTGCAACCACAAAGCATTGCTGCAGTGGCATGTAAACACATTTGTTTGCCACCTTTGTGGCTTAAGGACAGGCAGGGGGAGGGGGGTAAAATCAAGGGGGTGGTAAAAATACAGCTTAACTGCTTATTTTTACCACCCTCCAAATGCAAGTGTTCACTCTGCAACAATTATATTCTCCATGTAGTACATATGATAAAAGGTGGACAAATATGGGTATTAAAGCCAAACAGGATATTTTATTTAGGTATGAGCCAGCTCCAAAAGTTAGGCACCTACCATTAAAGTGCCACTAAACCCAATCATAAAGAAACAAAAAAAACTAATCAATAAATGGTGTATTACATGCTGTTCATACTCAGAGAAATTCTCATAGCGACTAACTCCCCCTTTGCTCCAAGTTCTCAATTCAGCTAGGGATTTTGCAGAGCTGTGGTAGCAGCTCTTCACATGCTCAGTTTTCAATGAGTTTCTATGCTGAGCATTTAATACCTTTCAAATCTGGGGAGCTCATGTGAAAATAGAGTCACACATGTGGGCATATACACAGTGGTAAATGATAGCCCCCCCTCATCCTCCATGCCCACTAACCAGCCAAACACAATGGGGGCAGGATATTGCATGTAAATTAATGAAGGCTTCATCTCCCTCTTATTCTAAAGACACATGCTGGAGGGGGAACGACACAGCCAGTGATTGGCAGAAATCTGCCCACACCATGTTATTGCCAAAAATAAATATTTGATTTCAAATATATTCATATGACAATTTAAAAAACAGTTTCTGGATATTATTTTTACTCTGTATACCAAAGCCTGTTTTTTTTTATTTTGAACATGTGACCAGCAGAGGACTAGAAGCTCCTCCTGCTGAGGTTTCCCTGCAGACAGGCCGGGAAAGAATGGGATCGTGTGACAGCTATATATAAATCGATAAAAAAATAAATAAAAAATAAACAAAAATAAATAAATATCTTTTTCTTAATTAAAATAATTACAGTGCCATCAACCACATACAGAAAGAGGAGGGACAATGTAAATTAAACAGTGTGTTTAGTATCACTTTACTATTGCATAGTTACCACTCTCGCTCTTCAAGGCCACTTTGAACATTTGTTTTGGCTTGTTTGAGCTTTTGTTATTATTATTATTATATTATAATATAAAACAGCATGGATATAACAACCATATACTGTAATTCTGAATTGGACATAAGTAAAGTGATTTTTCTTGGAATTCCCTCAGATGTCATCTAATGACTATACTATATATGACCATTTATTTTATCATACAATGCTACAAGAGCCTGCTTTGTCTACAGGTTATACTTGATGTCATACAATGGCTGTATCTCTTTGAAGCTTTAGTATAAAAATTTAAACAGAAAAGTTAGGTACCAGCTTTTTAAGGAGCATCAGCTACCTGGCTCCTGGTATTCGTCAAGTCCTGACGTATGATATCATATAAACAAATTATATGTATTTGTGCATTTCTGAATTGATCTCAGGCAGAAATAAGGATGTTAACAACAATAAATGACTGAATATCCCAAACAATCCAATAAAATGTCTTGTGCAATGATCACCAGCCTGTCAGTATCCACACGACTCCAGGGCCTAACCCGGAATTGATTCCCAGGCCTGGCAAAAAGTCAGATTAGGCTTGAATTGTCACAGTCATACTATACTGGAGTTTTTATGCTGCTATTTGAACATGAAAATAAAATATCCATTTGTTTTTGACATTGTTCAGTTTTAGCCTTAAAAAGGCTAATGAATGTACGGCCTGCTTTTGATAGGAAGGATTCAGTGGTGGGTTGGCTCACAGTGACTATATATCAAATCAACACAAAACCAATTTCATAATAAAAAAATAAATTGGGGGTGTGCTCTATACAGAGATAGAAAATCTGAGCGCTGGTTGCAATCGCTGGAAAACTTTGCACTGTGCAAGCATCCATATACTTGAAGTGGTATACTGTATAGTAGCATCCTTTGATGGATTGCACATGAATTAAACATTCTGCAAGCATGCAAGACAGATTACTACTACATGCTAATAGTGTAGCTTACCTCATGTGAGCCACTTGTTTGGCAATCATTTGCAACTCCAACTGATTAATTGCACGATTGAGTTACTAAAAATCTCCTGTGTAGCTCTAGCCTGTTAAGGTGCCTTCCAGCAAATGGTTAAAAGTGCACCTCCTTCACCCTCCCCACCGGTCCATGCAGCACTTTCCTCCATGATCAATTAGCTGTCACACTGCCAACATAGCCAGTGCAGCAGTACAGGAATTAGAAACCTTCACTCTTCCTCTCCATATTTTCTTAAGGCTTCTGGAATGGTTTAGAGCAATTCTGATTGGTCAAAGTGGTCACGTGCCAGTGCATGACCATTTACAATTACTGATCTGTCCTGGAAGTCCTAAGGAAAGGTAGGGGAGAAGAGGGGCTTTCAAATCCCCAAACTGCTGCACAGGCAATGATAGCTAATCACCCATGGAGGTAAATGCAGTGGGGACCACTGAGGTGGGGTTGGGAGGGTGTAGTGTGTCATTTTACCTTTTCATTTTTTTGTGAAAAGGTGAACTTAGGCTGGGTTCACAGAGCTCTGGGGCAGCCAGCAGAAGAGTCCTGTGTGTCTTTTCAGGTTTGAATTCAGGCAAAAATTCTGACACGATTCGCCCCTGAAACGGTGAACAGAAACGCACCTGACCCTCTGCTGTGAGCCGCAGCTGCACATAATGTGAACCCAGCCTTAAGCTGGTTGAGCAGGAGCTCAACCATGTATGAGAAGGCTGAATGTACCTAAGCTGATTGATCAACTCAGGTACAACCAGCCTACTAGATTTTACAGGCGAGTATCGCTAGAAGCTGTTATAGCCACTATCAATAATCACTGTTTTCTCCGGGTATGGATGCAGCGGCGGCCTGTAAATTAGGGGTGCCCCGCCCCCCCTAAACCATGCATCTGTCCCCATGGATTTCCATCGTTTTTAAGCATGAAAAGTGTCCCGAGCCACCCCAGTTGTGTGACAAATATGTTGTGTGTAAATCATTTTAATATTGGCGTTAGTTTGCCCCCCCCCCCCAAATACTGAGCACCAGCCGCCACTGTAAGTATAGTTTTCCATGCAAACCCCCCCTCCCTCATCGGGGGGAACAATGGCTTGGCAGCAGGGATTCCCCTATCGGCGTTGATGGGAAGATCTAGCCAATTTCTTTCTTGGAACCCCGTGTTTGCAGGAAAGAAAAATCTGCTCCGTCTGTGATCAGCCTTATGCTTTAAATCTCTCCATTACAAGATATTAAAATCACCCATGCAGCTCTAGCCCAGGGGTGCCCAACCTTTTGAAGAGTGAGGGCCACTTAAGCGACTTGGTAACCGGTCGCGGGCCACAATGAGTGGAACAGAATGATGACAGTTCCATGTACACTCTGTCTGTCTATGCAGAGCGGACACAACCCACTCTACTCTATGGGCCCTTGGATCCCATCTGCCCAGATAGAAGGGGATGGATTGGAGGTAGGTGGGGTGTAAATGGGCATAAATATGTTTACATCTGCAGCTCGATAGAGGTGAACGGAGGGTCAGTAGGGCATAAGGCTGTTTTCACACTGATGCGCTGTGGTTTACCCACACAGTGGGTGCAGACAAGTTCACTTGTGGCTTTCCTGCAAGTTAGCTGTACTTTGCCATAGACTTCTATTATATCCTGCAGGTGTGGTGCACTTTCTGAAAGTGCACTAAACTTGCAGGTAATAACAGAAGACTATGGCTCAGTGCAGGTAACCCGTAGGCGTTCTCCTGCGGATCAGTTTGAAAGCAACCCAGTAACCACCGCAGAACAGATATGCCCATATATACACTGTGATTTAAGTAATAAATGTATCCATTCAGGTATCACCGGCTGTTGTACCAGCTATGACTCCACCTGTGATAGGAGTTGGCGCTATACATGAAGCATCGGCTTATGCAGCCACTTGCTTTCTCTACCAATGACTTTTTAATTTTAATTTTTTTAACAGAAGCTCTACCAGTGGTTTTAGTCACAACACCGATGCTCTGGGATGGCGGGTTGGCAACCCACAATCTGGGCTTGCCAACCCCCCCATCCCAGAGCAGGAGGTCGCGTACCACATCAGAGGGCTCCACGGACCACATGTGGCCCCCCCGGCCACTGGCTAGGCACCCCTGCTCTAGCCTAATGATACTATGGACAGCTTGCTGGCCATCATGCACATTTATCCAGAGACATTGTTGTTAATATATTATATACACACTAGAGCTGGACGATTAATCACTTAAAAAAAATAAAAATCACAATCGCGATTCAACCCCCTCACGAGTTTCATCCAGCATTTCCCTGATTCTATGTTAACAGTGCAGAGCCGTTCTCTTGTCAAAAAATAAAAAAGCCGGCAAATGTTTATCAACACTCCTCAATGCTGAGCGATCGAGAAGAGATGCAAGGCATCACTTGGTTCTTTTAGATCAAAGGGATGAACTTCGGTCTGTAAATGACGTCAGTTTAACCCCTTAAAGACTACGCCTTTTTCTGACACTTGTTGCTTACATTGCTAGAATATTGCTAAAATTAGCAGAGACCCTAGAGAATAAAATGGTGGTCGCTGCAATATTTTATATCATAATATATTTGCGCAGCAGTCTTTCAAAAACACAGTTTTTTGGGAAAATATACACTTCAATTAATTAATTGAAACTAAAACAGTAAAGTTAGCCCAATTTTTTGGGATAATGTGAAAGATGTTACACCGCGAGAATCATGATCTTTATTCTAAGCAAAAAGAATTGAGATTCTCATTTTAAATCTTGAATAGTACAGAATATCTCTGTTATATGCACGCAAAATACGATGGCATATCCTTGAATAAAATTTTTTAAATATTACAGAAAAAAAAAAAAAAAAAATAAATAAAAAAAACACTTTAGCTCTTCAGCCTGAGTGAGCTAAACAAAGTGAAAATATCATTACTCTGTCTAGCTGCACAACAGGATAGTAGAAAAGGAAATTGTTAGTTTCTGCTTTTCCCTACTGAGTTACATTTTCACAGAACAGCTACAATGTCACCAGTCACCTTTTGTACTTACATTGGGGAGATTATCTGCACTCATATAGTTATTAGTTAACTATTTCCCAGCATGAAACAATCACACTGGGGTAGAGTCAAAGTAGACTGCCATTCCTTTCATTCCAAGCAGAACTTTCAATAGATGAGGATTGTAAAGACACCAATTTGAAGAATTAAGAGATATCCCAAAAGCCCCAGATAGCCCTTGACATCTTCAGTGATAAGAGGGGTCACAAACTGATGAAATTCAGAGATTCATGCTGGGCTGTTTTCCCTGTGATGTGCAGCATAATTTACTGCAACCTTACAATTTCTGCCGCACTTTTCTACCAGTACCAGAGTTTAATGAAAGCAGTATGTGGTATGCTATTGCACTTTGTTGGAAGTCAGATAAACTGTTCTGAAACATCTGCAATTTTCACAAGAGAACACATGATAATAATGCTGCACTCAATACCAACACTGTCCGCTCCTTGCTTCCCCTGTGTTATTACAAATCATCAGAGTCTGCAAAATTCACTTATGGATGGATAGGACGAGATGCATTTGGGACAAATGATAGTTTCCTTATTTTGTACTTTACGCTTAACATATTTTTTGTGTCTCATTTGTGAGAAACCCAACCACGGAAGGATCCATCAATCACCCTGTACAAAAAAATGACTATTATTACTATTGATTTATAGGGCAGTGATATTTGCTGTAGCAATGTAAAGTGAGAACAAGAACACATTAGTAAGCGTTCCAGTAATTTCAATCCACGTAAACAGTGATTTTTTTTTTAGCTAGGACCTCTCATTTTAACCACTTGGGATCCGCGCTATTGCCAAATGACGGCATTAGCGCGGATCTACTTTTCCGGGACTACGTCTATTGACATCGTCCCGGGTACGAGCGGCCTGCGCGCGCCCTGAGGGGCGCGCGCGGCGCGCTCTGTGATCGGCGAGTCCGTGAGACTCGCCTGATCACCGATCCGTGTAAGGGGTCGATCCCGACCCCTTATCACGTGATCAGCTGTCAGCCAATGACAGCTGATCATGTGATAGAACGGAGCCGGTAATCGACTATTATTCCTCCTCGCGCTGACAGCGCGAGGAGAGAAAAAAAAAGCCGATCACCGGCGGCCGTGATCGGGACATCAGTCCCGATCACCGGCGGCCGTGATCGGGACATCAGTCCCGATCACCGGCGGCCGTGATCGGGACATCAGTCCCGATCACCGGCGGCCGTGATCGGGACATCAGTCCCGATCACGGCCAGCAATACAGCTGACCACTTGCCCCCTGCCAGTGCCCACCTGCCCACCGCAGTGCCATCCTGAATAAAAGTGCCCCCCAGCAGTGCCACCCACAGTGCCATCCAGCAGTGCCACCCACAGTGCCCACAATGTGCCTCAAAGGTGCTGCACCCCAGTGCCGCCCATCAGTGCCCAGCAGTGCCGCCCATCAGTGCCCAGCAGTGCCGCCCATCAGTGCCCAGCAGTGCCACCTATCAGAGCCACCTATCAGTGCCACCTATCAGTGCCCATCAGTCCCATCTATCAGTGGTACCTATCAGTGCCCATCCGTGCCACCCATCCGTGCCACTTATCCGTGCCACTTATCCATGCCATCTTATCTGTGCCCATCTTTGCCCATCAGTGCCGCCTTATCTGTGCCTATTAGTGCCGCCTTAACTATGCCTATCAGTGCAGCCCATCAGTGCCCACCAGTGCAGCCCATCAGTGCCCACCAATGCAGCCCATCAGTGCCCACCAATGCAGCCCATCAGTGCCCACCAATGCAGCCCATCAGTGCCCACCAATGCAGCCCATCAGTGCCCACCAATGCAGCCCATCAGTGCCCACCAATGCAGCCCATCAGTGCCCACCAATGCAGCCATCAGTGCCGCCTAATCAGCGCACTTCAATGAAGGAGAAAAATTACCCGTTTGCAAAATTTTATAACAAACTATTAAAACATGATTTTTTTTTTTTTTTCCCATCTTTTTTTGTTTGTTTAGCAAAAAATAAAAACTCCGAGCTGTAACCAAATACCACCAAAAGAAAGCTCTATTTGTGGAAAAAAAAATGATAAAAATTTCATTTGGGTACAGTGTTGTATGCCCGCGCAATTGTCATTCAAAGTGCATCAGCGCTGAAAGCTGAAAATTGGTCTGGGACTGAGGGGGGTTTAAGTGCCCAGTAAGCAAGTGGTTAATTATTTTGCCCCCGTCTTTCAAACACACAAAATATACTGGATCGCTCTCTCTATTGGGGGTCAGCAGTCACATTAGAGAACAGATTGAGGACACTAGAAAGAGCCTGACTTTCTTTATAACACCTTTACCACGAGTTGGGTTACAAAATTAGTGGAAAGGCTCACAATACACAAGACCAGGCATGCAATAAACTCTGGATTTGCTGGGCATTCAAGCATATTTAATGAAAGAAAGAAAGAAAGAAAGAAAGAAAGAAAGAAAGAAAGAAAGAAAGAAAGAAAGAAAGAAAGAAAGAAAGAAAGAAAGAAAGAAAGAAAGAAAGAAAGAAAGAAAGAAAGAAAGAAAGAAAGAAAGAAAGAAAGAAAGAAAGAAAGAAAGAAAGAAAGATCCTCCTTAAAAATTGTTCCAAAATGTACACTATTGCCACAGTGGGGTATTGAGGGGGTGTGGACAACAAGGAGCAGGAAGGAGAAAATAAGTGATAGGATATGGACAAACAGAGCATCACAATCATACAACAAAATAGCTGTCATGCACCCATTTTCTACATTATTTGATAAGCGTGCATACAGAAATCGACACATTTTTTTTCTATGAGCCAATCTATAGATCCTGTACCTCTTTGCAGCTGCAGCACCCCCGCATCTCTGCCTCCCCTGGTCTCAGCATTCAGCAGAATCTGGCAGCAGACTCCAACCCTCCTCTGGTCCTTCTCCAGACCCTGCACTTTCTGCTTCCAATCTCTGCCCCCAGCTTCTTCCTGGCAGTAGCACAACGCAAGTGCACTGTCATGCAAGGGAGGGTAGGCCACTCTTGATTTTTGATAGTGGGGGGCTCTTGACATCAGATGTAAGGAGGAGAGTTGGGGGTGCCCCGGACATCTGGTTATAATACAATTCTATTGCAGTTGAAAGGGAGGGACGCATACCACTGGTCTCATCCACAAGAAACTTTATCGGAGACTGCTGAGACAAAACACTATACCATACTATACCATGTTCCGTCTAAACAGTTTCCAATAAATGTTCTTGTGGATGATACCAGTGGCGTGCAACCCTTGTTTTCGGACTCTGCTATAGGAGTGTGAGTGGGCTCCATGCTGGTCTGCATCTGCCCTTTACAGCTGAAGTTATTACTAGACCAGTAAAAATCTAATGCAGAGTTAATTAATAAGATGAAGGGTAGATACATTTATATAGACTTACAGATACAACTGGCCTTTTGAAGGCAACCATAATGCTGATGCGGGCCCGCAATTAAACTGCATACAAAGAACATAGGTGGGTGCTGCAGTGAACTGACAGATGGCACCGTTAGCATTTAAAGCTCATGAGCAAAGTGACCATGGGTACACTATTGATATCAAGTGAAATTATTTATATAATTTATATTACACGCACCTCATGAGAAAGAGATAGATAGATAACTTTTCTGGCATGCAGCTGGGAACTTTCTGTTACAAAGTCACGAGATGCATAGAAAAATTACTAGTGCCAAGATGGCCACTTCATTACTCCCCCTGTTTTACTATGTGCAGAAGAAGGTGACTCCGGTCAGAACCATGCAGAGCAGTCCAGCTCTTTTGATGAAAACACATCGAATGAATTGTAATGCAGTAAAAATGTGGGATTCGGCTGCAGAGCGATTTTCCAATTAGACACTTGCAGCATGGCCAGAATAAGAAGTCTTGGGCTCTTTTGAGCAGAGCTGTTAATTTTGTGTATTGGTTAACACTTACTCAGTGCTCTGGGGTATCACCATATCATGTCAGGTCAAAAGGCCTTGGTAAAAGCATCATTTAATGTGTTTGGTGCTGCATCCAGAGAAATGGATAAGAATCTTGTTGGATTACATTTCACTGAAGACTGCCCATTAGTATATGTAAGGTTGCACAAGCACTTTATCTTTTTACAGCCGTCAAGGAGAAGTGAAATTCTATAAAAAACAGCACCAACAGGTATAAAAAAATAAAAATAAAAAAAGAGACATTAAAATCATCTGTTTTTTTGTTTTGTCTTTGATGCATTTTGATCCAAGTTAAATTATTTAAAATAAACACACATCTAAAGCAGTCAATATTTAAGTTAATGTGTTTCTTTCAACTACTTCTACAGATGTTTTGTTTTAAATGATCATTCATCAACACACAAAACAAGCTTTAAATAAATCCGCAGTGGCACCACTAGCCCCATGAATATGCAGCAGACTATACATGTAATTCTATTGTCAACTGGCTTTTTAATTATTGCACAGAAAATAAAGTTTTTGGTTTTTTTTTAAACAAAAAAACACATACATTAAATTCAGTATGAATATTCATCATGCATTAGAACACTGCATCCCTTAGAGGGCACTTTAAACACATTAAATATGAAATAATTTCCTTTTTTGGAAAGAGACAGAAAGAAAGAAAACTTCCATAGATGATTTTCATCAACTTCACTTCCACATAGATTGCTGTTGAAGTTATTTTAAAGTATTTTATCACCGCAGACAGTTATGTTGAGATATGGATAATTGTATTTTGGGTGGCCATCTTCCATTTCTTAGACTTCATCCATATCTATCCACAAACCCATTGGAAGAGCTGTCTTTGCCCTCACAGAATGCCCAGTTGTCCTGTGGATCCATGCTCCAGTATTGTGACACAGCCGCAATTTGCCAGTCATTGGGATAAATGTCCCAAAGTGTACGTTTAGGGACACACCCACACTGCTGTCGCATTGGGACCAGCGGCTGCATCTGTGCACCTGCTGCATCCTAATACACATGAATGGGAATGGCTGCACATGGATGCATAGAATTCCTATGCATCCCATGCAGGCAAATGCAGCTCTTTGCATGCTGGTACTGATAATTACGCCCATGTAAATGAGTCCTTAGGGTCCAGACACTGCGGTTGGTCTGCATTGTGGTGCAGGTAGTACCAATGCACAAATCCCAGCACATCCCACTGTTTGCGTTTTTCTTTTCTTTGATGAACTTTATGAACTATATCACACTGTTACATTTTATAGAGTTCTATCACCTGGCGTAGGGTGACTGTGCTGCACTGAAAAAAACAAAACCTTTTTTCAGCGCACACCACCGCAACACAGTGGTGTGAATTGGCCACATGTCTTGCGGTGAGACTGTCAGATGCATATGCCAGTACAGTCCCACCATATCTGGTGTAAATGTATCCTAAGAAACTCCAGGATTTTTTGTACTTGTACTTTATCTGCATGGCTTAGCGCTTTGTTCACACCATGCACAATGACTTACATTTTTTTTCCACACAGGTTACTGCAAAGACACACAGGGGGGTTATTTACGAAATGCATATCCACTTTGCACTAAAAGTGCACTTGGAAGTGCAGTCGCTCTAAATCTAAGGGGTAGATCTGAAATGAGTGTAAGCTCTGCTGATTTTATCATCCAATCATGTACAAGCTAAAAAGCAGTTTTTTTTTTATTTTCCTTGCATATCGCCCTTAGATCTACAGCGACTGCACTTACAAGTGCACTTGCAGTGTTACTTTAGTAAATAACCCCCATATAAAAAATAAATAAAATTGTCTTCCATGTGCCCTGTTTACACCACGATGTTGGTATGATGTGCACTGCGGTGCAGTGCAGAAAATGCATTTTTCCACAGCACCACAGGTAACTACACTACAGCATATTTCAAACAAAAATGTAAAAAATTAAAGTAAGCAGCTGCTTGCCATAGCTCAAGAGAAGCTCACAGTAATGGTTTTCTATGTGCCCCATTGACACCTCAATGTTGTGTACATGTGCGTTCTGTTAAATGCAACCTGTCTGCATTTTAATGCAATGCAACTGAAATATAGATAAAAAATACATTTTTACTATTTTATCCCTTTCAGGGATCTGTCACTTAACTGATATGAAAATGCATGCCCACGCATCATAAAAACAGTGTAACGCAACACAATGCTCATGAAAATACACATCAGTGCACATGCAACTACAAACACATTGTGATGAGTTTTTACATGCTGTACGGTGTGAAAAAAAAAGATTCTTGTTGAGAATACACACAATTAAAAAAAAAAAAAAACAAACGGACGACACCAACCTCAAGCACTGCAAGAAATCCAAAAGCAACATACAGTAACCAAAAAAACATCAAAAGTATGTTGTTATTGTTGACTGCTCTAAATGGTCAATCGTGAAATCCGATTGTGGGGATATGCAACATGTAGCAACTAAAGGCAAAGCAGACAAATTAGTTAACACATGGAATGTAACTACAGGAAAAAAAAATGATTGTGCAATGACTGATGAATGTGGAAGCTTGAACATAATCAGAGATAAGAAACAGCTAAACATTTCTTGCCATTTGACAAATGACTCAGTTGTTAAGCTTTACACCCTAAGACATAAAGTTGGGTGTGACAAGTGGACTTTAACACTGCATAGCACACTGGATCTTTTCTGCCTCTCAATACTTCCACCAGCACCACCCATAGGATCTCTGGCTCTTCTCTACTTATTAGCCCAAGAAGTAAATTCTAAATGCAAACACCTTCTTTAAGTAGCATCCTCAGGAATTCACTTTCCGATCGCCTGTCACAAAAACCGCAGTTACCAGCTCACACAAACCCGGGGGGATCCATTCACTCTCCACAGTAAAGAGAGGCTGCTGAAAGCTGTCAGAGTAAATCTATGCTCACTTTTTGGATGGTTTAATTTCAATGGAGCATGAAACTCCACAGGATGGTTAATAGGCTTAGCCAGGCGTGCCGTTCTCCCTAATATATTTTAATTATGCATCAGTCTTAATTGTAATCAGATTAAAATCCGCAAAAAAAAAAAAAAAGCACACAAATTGGGGCTTTCCCTGATGACTACACGGAGCTTATGTCAGCTTCAAAATGGGTCTACTTAGTAAACCAAACTACAATATATAAGAAAAAAAAAAAAAAAGTAAATATATAGAAGAGTCCATTGCTGCCTATTAGACATCATGGAGTATTACAAGAATCACAGCAATGGCTAATATTGGGGTCTTAGCTGGAACTTAAAGTTAAAAATTGCAACATTTAAATATATAGAGAAGTCCATCACTACATCATGGAGTATTATAAGAAACACAGCAGCAGCCAATATTGGGATGCTAGCTGGAATTTAAAGTTAAAAAAATTATCCATTAAATATACAGAAAAGTCCACCACTGCCTATTAAAGTAGATGTCATGGAGTATTATAAGGAACACAGCAGCAGCCAATATTGGGGTGTTAACTTGAATCTAAAGTAATAAAAAAATTCTTATAATATATATATATATATATATATATATATATATATATATATATATATATATATATATATATATATATATATATATACATATACATACACACACATACATACACACATACACTTTTTTTTATGCACTATATACAGTAAGTTCACCACTGCCTACACATATGATGGAATAATATAATATTGGGCTGGAATTCAAAAAAGTTAACAAATATATAGAGAAGTCCGTCACTATATCATGGAGCGTTATAAGAATCACAGCAGCAGCAGCCGCCAATATTGGGGTGTTAGCTGGAATTTAAAGTTAAAAAGGAAAATTAATCATTAAATATACAGAAAAGTCCACCGCTGCCTATTAAAGTAGATGTCATTGAGTATTACAGGAATCACAGCAATGGCCAACACTGGAATTTAAAGTGACTGAAGATAGAAATATAGAGCTGCCGCTGCTAGTGCCGTTTTGAAATTGCTATTCATCTGGCTGTGTCCAGATTCAACACCGAGTCCCAGAACAAGCATGCTGTAAATTTAGACCTAAAGAAGCAGCTTGAATAATCCATGAAACGTCATCAACATTACAGATCAAGTCCAGATGAACGTAACCAACTACTGCTAGATATACCAGGCTGTAAAGGAGTGTCATAATGCCTTGGCCCCAAATTTTGGCATAAGTCGGAGTAGTAAAAAGCACTGAAGTGAAGATATCATCTTGCTAATATTTTGGCTTCAATGACTTCCAAGTTTCTGACCAAAAACAAATATCATCAGAAGGCATAGAACTTTGTAACAGAAATGAGAAAGTGTTATTTAAAGCTATTATGATGTGGGGGGGGGAAATCGGGCTGCAATTGCTGACCTCCAAGTTCTCTGTAATGGTAAGCAAACTTATGGAAAGTCATCAATGGCAGCCCCCATAGTTTTTTTTTTCTTTTTAATAAGACAGAGTTGTTTTAAGTAAAGATGCTTTCTCTTAACTGATACAAAGTCATAATGGTTTGCTATTTGTTTTAAGTCAAAGACTCGGGATGCATTGCACCCAAAACATCAGCATGACAGTCGGGGGGATAAGGAGAGGTTGTCAATGGAAGCCCCCATACATTTACTATGACACAGTCACTTTAAATAAGGAGGATTTCTTATTTATGTTACAAAGTCTTAATGCCTCTCACTATATTTGTTTTTAAGTCTCAAACTGGAAAGCATTGAAGCCAAAACATAATCAATAGAGTTGGGGGGGAACTTAGAGGTCATCAATGGCAGCCTTCATAAATTTCTCATGCAGAGTCACTTTAAGTAAAGATGCTTACTCATTTCTGTCATAAAGTCATAATGCTATGTCGCTATATTTGTTAAAGACTGGGAAAGCATTGCAGCCAAAACCCCAGCATGACGGTCAGGGGAACCTTAGGAGCGGTCATCAATGGTGGCCCTCCTACACTTCTCATGACAGTCACTTTAAGAAGCTCTCTCATTTCTTTGCTAAAGTCACAATGCCATGTCACTATATTCGTTTATGTCAGAAACTGGGAAAGCACTGAAGCCAAACCAACATCAGGGCTGTCGTGGGGGGTTAAGGAGAGGGCATCAATGGCAGACCCCATAATTTTCTTATGATACAGCCACTTTAAGTAAAGATGTTTCCTCATTTCTTTTCTACATTCATATTGCCTCATCATCTAAGTCAAAGACTCAGAACTTAGTGAAGCTAAAAAAATAAATAAAAAAAAACAGCATGACAGTAAGGGAACTTTGAAGCGGTCCTTAATGGCACCCCCATACTTTTCTATATGACATCACTATAAGTAATGATGCTCATACCTGATACAAAATCATAAGGGCTTGTCATTTGTTTTAAGTCAAAGGCTCAGAATGCATTGAAGCCAAAATATCAGCATGACAGTCAGGGGGAGGTCATTAATGTTCCTTATGACATCACTTTAAGTGAAGATGATTTCTTATTTCTGTTATAGAGCCTTACTGCCTAATATATTTGTTTTAAGTCAGTGACTGGGAAAGCATGGTAGCCAAAATCTCAGCATAAGAGTGAGGGAACTTATAAGCGGTCATCAATGGCAGCCCGCATACTTTTCTTACGAGTCACTAAGTAATGATACTTTCATATCTGATACAAAATAATTAGGTCTTGACGACATTTGTTTTAAGTCAAAGACTCAGGATCCATTGAAGTCAAAATATGAGCATAACAGTCAGGCAGATTAAGGAGAGGTCATCAATGGCAGCCCCATACTTTTCTTATGACAGAGTCACTTTAAGTATCGATGCTTTCACATTTCTGTTATAAAGTTGTGGAGATTTATTATTTATTTTAAATAAAAGAACTCAGAAAGCATTGAAACCAAAACATCAGAATGACAGTCAGGGAGGAATTAAAGGAGAGGACATCAATGGTACCCCCCCATACCTTTCTGATGACACAGTCACTTTAAGTAAAGATGCTTTCTCATATCTGATACGAAGTCATAACGTCTTGCCATTCATTTTAAGTCAAAAGCACGTGATTTATTGAAGCCAAAACATGGGCATGACAGTCAGGGGGAATTAAGTAGAGGATGTCAATGGCACCCCCCATACTTTTCCTATGATACAGTCACTTTAAGTAATAATGCTATGTCATTTCTGTTATAAAAAAAAGTCATATGATTTGTTTTAAATAAAAGAACTCAGAACGCATTGAAACTAAAACATCAGCATGACAGTCGGGGGGGGGGGGATTAAGAAGAAAACATCAACTGTACCCCCCATACTTTTCCGATGACATGTCACTTTAAGTAAAGATGCGTTCTCATATCTGCTACAAATGCATAATGTCTTGCCATTCATATTACGTTAAAGGCACATGATATATTGAAGCCAAAACATGGCATTGGCAGTCAGGGGGAATTAAGGAGACAACATCAATGGTACCCCCATAATTTTCTGATGACAGTCACGTTAAGTAAAGATGCTTTTTTATATCTGAAATAAAGTCATAACGTCTTGCCATTCATTTTGAGTCAGACACATGATGTATTGAAGCCAAAACATGGGCATGACAGTCGGGGGAATTAAGGAGAGGACATCAATGGCACCCCCCATACTTTTCCCATGATAGTCACTTTAAGTAATAATGCTATGGCATTTCTGTTATAAAGTCAGATCGCTTTATTATTCGTTTTAAATAAAAGAACTCAGAAGGCATTGAAACCAAAACATGGGCATGACAGCCAGGGAGGAATGAATGAGAGGACATCGATGGCACCCCCATACTTTTCCTATGACATGTCACTTTGAGTAGGGATGCTTTTTACTTTCAGTGACAAAGTTTGTAAGTGATCTAACAAGTTTCTTAGATCCAAAGTTGCTGTGTGTGATCCTAGGAGAGTCCAGAGGAAAGGGGCTTCCCATGCGATGCTGATCAGAGCGGGTGAAGCGGAGGATGAGGATGACGAGGATGGAAAGTCGCTGTACGCTAAGTGTAGGGATGAAGGAAAAGTTTGCTCCTACCTGTCATCATAGCAGAAATCAGCGTCCAGGGTGTTGAGATACAGGACGAGCCCCAGGGCACTGCTCAGCACCTCAGCGATCATGTCTCCTGTACTGAGCCCGGGCTGTACGGCTCCTGCACACGGCTCCTTTGTCTGGGCTCTCCGGAGATCAGAGCCCGCCGTACTCCATGCCTGGAAAGCAGCAGCCGCCCTGCCCTGTGCGCTCCCAGCCTCCTAACCCATGCTGGAGGCTACTGCAGAGGACCAGCTCGTCCTGGTGTGCACAGGAGGAGGGATGCTGAGGGGAGGTGAGAGGGGCGCCGCTGCTGGTCCTGGTACTGGACCTGGTCCTGGAGGTGTCCCCGCTCTGCCTCTCTCTCCTCCTCTCCCAGGCAGCCGACTGTCAGCACTGAGAACAACCCGGTCAGCAGCATCCAGGGAGCAGCCGCGTGGGGCTCAGTGCTACTCCGCCGCGCATGCTCCAATCACCTCCTCTCTCTCGCTCCCCCAGTCACGCCCCCTATTCTTCTCCTCTTCCCCCGCCCCCCTCCAGCGCTGTGCCCAGCTCCGCTCATCTGTCACTCTGCATCCACTGTCATAGCCGGACTACAGCACTGACAGTCTGACCAATCCGCTCCGGGGGAGCCATGACACCATTCTCATTGTGTTCATTCATGCTGTGTTGTCCCTTCCTGCCCAACTCGTCTACAAACGGGATATGCATGTCTAAAGCCCCATACACACTATTAGATTTTCTGCAGATTGTTGTCTTCAGATTTACCAAAACCTTGTAGTAGAAGGGCCTGCCTGATTGCATACACATTGAAACTCCTAAGGTTTGACCTAATATTTTATGGTTTTGGCAAATCTGAAGAAAAAATCTGCAGAAAATCTAATAGTGTGTATGGGGCTTTAGGCTGGATTCACAGCTATGCATTTTTAGTGCTTTTTGCAGATTTGCACTACAGTCCATTGAACATGGTTTCCTATGGAACACGTTCTGTAGCGCAAAATGTAAAAAGATCTAAAAATGCATAGGTGTGAATCCAGACTAAAGCCCCATACACACTATCAGATTTTCTCCAGATTTGTGTCTTCAGATTTACCAAAACCATATAATATGAGGTCAAACCTTAGGAGTTTCAATTTGTATGCAAACAGGCAGGCCCTTGCACTACAAGGTTTTGGTAAATCTGAAGACAAAAATCAGTAGACAATCTAATAGTGTGATTGGGGCTTTAGACTGGATTCACACCTCTGCATTTTTAGTGCTTTTTGTATTTTGCAGATTTGCATTTAATATGGTTTCCTATGGAACACGTTCTGTAGTGCAAATCTGCAAAATGTAAAAAGCACTAAAAATGCATAGGTGTGAATCCAGCCTAAAGCCCCATACACACTATTAGATTTTCTCCAGATTTGTGTCTTCAGATTTACCAAAACCATATAATATGAGGTCAAACCTTAGGCGTTTCAATTTGTATGCAATCAGGCAGGCCCTTCTACTACATGGTTTTGGTAAATCTGAAGACAAAAATCAGTAGACAATCTAATAGTGTGATTGGGGCTTTAGGCTGGATTCACACCTCTGCATTTTTAGTGCATTTTGCAGATTTGCAGTACAGTCCATTGAACATGGTTTCCTATGGAACACATTCTGTAGTGCAAATCTGCAAAAAGCACTAAAAATGCATGGATGTGAATCCAGCCTAATGCTTTGTACACACGGTCGGACATTCCAACAACAAATTCGATCAGATTTTTTCTGACGGATTTTGTGCCAAACTTGTCTTGCATACACACGGTCAGACAAGTTGATGGAAAATCCAATCTTTCAGAACAAGGTGACATTCGTTACGTACGACGGGACTATGTAGAGGCTCGTAGCCAATAGCTTTGGTCTTGTAATTTAATCTGAGCATTCCTGGTACTTTGTCTGTCAGAATTCTCTACAAACGATCGGAAAAAGTCAGATCTGATTTTGTTGTCGGAAAATTTTAGATCCAGCTCTCAAACTTTTTCCGTTGGGATTTCCGAAGGAAAAAGTCCAATAGAGCCCACACACGTTCGGATTTTCCGACAACATAATCCAATCGGACCTTTTCCATTAGAAAATCCGACCATGTGTACAGGGCATTAAGCTGGCCATACACTATACCACCCAATTAGAATTTTTGTAGAGCCAGTTCACAGCTAACTGCATACTAAATCACACAATAGCGCACTCAGAGCAATGTGATTTTCAGCCCAATGCAATTTTCAGTGCAAAGTGATTTCTCAGACCATTCATAAGACAGAGAAAAATCAGATCACACTGAAAACTGCATTGGGCTGAAAATCACATTGCTCTGAGTGCTCTTCTGTGCGATTCAGTATGCATTTAGTTGTGAAGTGGCTCTAAGAAAATTACAATTGGATGGTATAGTGTATGGCCAGCCTAAGACAAAACAATCTTACTCAAGAGCATTAGGGTCGGGAACTGGCGACACAGCAGAAGCAGGATCCAATTTCCGGTCAAAGGCAAGCCGAGTCAGCAGCAGGGGAACAAGCAGAGTAATAGCAGGAGACACAGGAAACAGCTAAAAGACCAGTCAGCACTGGGGCATGAGCAGGAGCCACTTTAAATAGTCTGTCTGGCGCCAATATGCATTGGGTGCATGCATGTGCATTCCTGTGCACATGTCACCGGCCTGCCGAGAGATCTTCGCACATGCAAATTTCTATTTGCCATTCTTTGTGTGTGCACATTTCTATTTGCCAAATGTCTGGTAGGCATTCTCTGACAGCATCAGTGCAGATTTACTGCAGTATATTGTAGTGTATTAGTGGAGTGTGTTTGTGTAGTGGGTCCTCAAGTTAAAGTGCACCAAACACCACTTTCCATTGATTCAAGTGCATCCACATACACATTTCCACATCTTTATTACATTTTGTTAATAAGCAACCCCCCCACCCCCCATCCTGTCTGGGAGAAAAACAATGAGAGGCAGAAGTTCCCATGGCACTGTGAGGGGGCCAGCAGCATCTGAGTCCACGGGCAAAGGTGGACGTGGTCTGTCCTCAAGCAGGGAACCATTTCCTCATTTTATCGATGTTGCCCTTAATATCCAGCCACAGCATGCACAAGAGGTGGTGGACTGGCTTACTAAACCATCCTCATCCTCCGTCACCCAAGCAGAGACTAGTGAGCAGTCCACCACAGCTGCCAGAGCAGCTTATTCTGCCTCCTTGTCCACAGCTACTCCTGTTATAGTCCCAGCATCAGGCATGGACGAGTAAGCTGAGTTATTTAAACACAGCGTCAGCCAATTTCCCCTTGATGATGCACATGCATTACTTGATTCTGATGTTGGTTCTGAGGTTAGGGAAGGTAGGAACATGAGCCTACACAGAGGGGAATACACTGGTAAACAACAAATTGGCAGTCACGTTCCCCCAGCTGCGGCGTATTGCCAAGTTGGCACCAGTGATGATGAGGATGGAGGGGATGATGGCGATGAGGTAACAGACATGACTTAGGTGCCGGATAGAGCAGAGGAGGAAAGTGAGGGTGAAGCACAACCCCAACAAGGCAGCCATCATGGAAAAGTAGAGGGCCGCCACCCAATTCCATCACATTAGGGAGCTGTTATATCCTGGCCCACTTACCACAGCTCAGCTGTCCAGGCTTTTTTTTAGCACATGTGCAGTCGATCGCACTGTTGCAATTTGAAAACTTTGCCTCAAGCAGATTAAGTGTGGAAAAAATACCAGCCGTTTGGGTACCACATGCTTGACAGGGCATTTAACCTCCCACACTAAGCCTTTTGGCAAGAGCACCTGAAAGCCACACAAAAGGGACACAATTCATCTCCTCCTCACTCCTCACCTTTCAGGTCTACCCCTGCTATATCTCATGACTTCTCAGCAGCCTTCACTGACAGGGATGATGGTATAGAGAAGGGTGTCACTGGTCCTGCCAGCAGCACACCACCAGCTGTAGACTATAGCAGGAACATTTTTCAGCCCTAGCTGCTGCAGCAAAACAAATTGCAGTCACTGCCCGCACATGCCCAGCATCTTCAATTCAAGCTTGTCAATGCTGCTGGATTTACAACTACTGTCTTTCTGTCTGGTCGATTTTTCCTCCTGTGAATTTGCAGAATGTGCTGTACCACAATGGCAGGTTCCCAGTCATTATTTCTTTGCACGTAAGGCCATTCCAGCTCTGTACCATCACGTGGGAGGCAATGTTGTGGCATCTTTAGGCAATGCAGTCAGCCGCAATATCCACGTAACTGCTGACACGTGGTCTAGCAAGCATGGTGAGGGATGATATATTTTGTTAACATCACACTGGGTAACTACTTGCTTCTCAGAAGGATGCAGGACAGGGCCCAATGCTGCAGCTTGTTTTGCCGCCATGTCTCCATACATCTAGTGGTGATGATGTGAGATTTGTCAGCTCCACCCTCTCCTCCTCCTTCTCCTCCATGCCCTCCTCTGCTAAATTGTCCTATGGAACTTAAGCGTTCAATGGGCTATTCAAAGTTGCCATTCAGTGCTAGTCTGTCTAGGGGACAGGAGCCACACCGGAGCAGAGATTCTTGCAGCTCTGCAGGGGCAGGCCCAGGGGTGGTTCATGCAATGCCAGCTTGAGCCAGGAATGTTGGTGTGCAATAATGGAACTAACCTCCTGTCTGCCCTTCCACAGGGAAAGTTGACACATGAGCCATGCCTGGCACATGTCCTCAATTTAGTGGTGCAGCGTTTCTTAAACAGGTACCCAGTGTTGGAAGATCTGCTAAAGCAGGCCAGAAGAGTCTGTAGCCATTTCAGGTGGTCATACACAGCCATTGCTCGGTTGGTTGAAATTCAGTGGGAATTCCACCTTGGTGTGCGTGGCCCAGTGCGGACATGGACTCTATCCGATGCATTTAGTTAGAATTAACTTCCTCTGGGGCCCTGTCAGGAAATGCCCTGTGGAAGAAACAATGCTCCTGGCCGAGCCAGTGCACATCTGCATGCGCCGATGCTCATGCACTTGCGCGAGTGCGTGCGATTCTCGGCGGCAAACGGGCTATTTCAACAGGACTTGCAAACAGGACCAGTGCTGTCTGATCTGCAGCTTCCCATGACCCCTGCTCCATGTAATCTGCTTCTGGGATCTATTCCTGTGTTACCTGGCTAGCCTTTGAACTCTTCCTGCCTTCTGGCTGCACCTGACTGCTCGTCTTGGACCTTGATTCTGCCTGCTCCTTTAAGTACTACGCTGCCTGCCAATTACAGACTCGGCCTATGACCCGACCTGCCTTGGCTGCTGCTTCTGTTCCAGTATCTCCTGCCTGTGTATGACCCGACCTGCCTGTACCTGCCTGTGATCCATATCCCTCTGGGCTGATCTGCTGTCTGCCAGTCCCTGTGGTGTCTGGATATCGGTCGATCTAGTTTCCAGCCTGCCCACTGCTCGGATCTCTCTCCTTGCTGGTATTCATCCCTGTGGCATCAGGAACCCGCTTTTCTGACAGCTGACCCGCCAGGCGCTCATACCACTCTGCACTGCCAAGCCGCCTGTTTGCTCTATCAGGGGCCACAAGTCAGATACATAAGGGAGGCCTTCCTCTGCATTACTGGGCTCATCTACAAGGTACGTGGGAACGTGACAGTATGGGACAGCCATGTCTAAGCCCGAGCAAGGAACTTCCCCCATGGATGAACGGTGCCAACACCTGGGGGGTCTGACACAAGCCGTCAAAAACTTGCAAGAACGGTACACCCCACTGGAGGAATGGGTCCATGCCCTGTCATCTCCTAGCATTCCTTAAGGCGCTGCCCATCTCTCTGCTACTTCAGCCGGTACATCGTCCACACCTGCAGTGGTGATGCTACCACCAGAACCAAGGGTACCTGCGCCTGAAAGGTTTTTTAGGGAACGCAGCAAATACAGAGTGTTCTGTGATGCCTGTGAACTCTATTTTGCCTTACAGCCACGTACCTTCTCCCTGGAAGCAACCAAGGTGGGTTTCGTCATCTCACTGTTGATGGGTGAGCCTCAAGCCTGTGCACACCATCTCTTGGAACAGTCGCATCCTTAACGAACCTCACTACCTTCTTTGACGCCATGTAACAACTCTATGAGGACCCCCAGCAAACTGTCACTGCTGAGGCAGCATTACATTCCCTTTAGCAAGGCCGCAGAGTGGCTAAGGACTATGTGGCTGAATTCAGGCGCTGGAGTTCTGACACTAATTGGAACGATACAGCCATCTGTTACCAATTCTGGAAGGGCCTATCGGATCCTCTAAAAAATGAACTGACGGGTACCTCAATCTTTGAACGTCCTTATCAACCTGTCTATACAGATCAACCGACGTCTAAGCCCTTGTACACATGGTCGGAGAATCCATCGGAATGTGTCCTATCGGACTGTGTTGTCGGATAATCCGACTGTGTGTGGTATGCATCGGACTGATTCCGTCAGAATATCCGTCGGACCCAATTTTCCAACTTGTTGGAAATATTTTCCGACAAACTGGTCCGATCGGACATACTCCGATCATGTGTAGAGAATTCCGATCGGACAAAGTGCCACGCATGCTCAGATCAAATTCCTACACCAAAGCTATTGGCTACTAGCCTGAACGTAGTCCCGTCGTAACGAAATAACGTCATCACGTTCTGAATGATTGGATTTTCCGACAACTTGGTCCGACCGTGTGTATGCAACAGTTTCAGACACAATCCGTCGGACAAAATCCAACGGATTTGGTTGGCAGAATGTCCGACCGTGTTTACAGGGGCTAAGAGAATGTCGATCCGAGAGATCTTTAGGACAATATCTTCTAACTTGGATGTTACCCAAGGTTCCCAGCTTCCCCAGTCAGGCTCCTCCAGCTCCAGCAGTTCCTGCTCCTGAAAGGGCTTGCTTCGTCCTTCTCTCACCACAGAAGAACGCCAGCGCCGAGGACTGAATAATCTGTGCATGTATTGTGGAGAACCAGGGCATTACGGAAGATGCTGTCCAGCAAAATTGCATAAGTGCCTATCAATCTCTTCTACTGTCTGTACATCTGGCTGATGGGCCCACCATCAAATCAGGTCCAGTCACACAAGAAACTGTTTCCTTTTTGGCTATCATTGCCTCCCACCACCAAGAATTACTTTGCCTGGATGCCATTTCTTCACCTTAATTCCCAATCATCCTAGGCATGCCCTGCCTGCAGGCCCCCAACCCTCATATTGACTGGGCCACTGGGAAAATTAAATTCTTTTCAACTTATTGCAAGCAACACTGTCTACAAAAGGCCACTGGTGACCCCCTCACCCGTGCTTTGTCTGGACTCTGACTCTGAGTTATGCCAATCAGTTCCAGTGGTGTATCACAATTTCCTAAACATATTCGGTAAGAAGGGTGCAGAGATCCTTCCTCCCCACAGATCCTTTGACTGTCCGATTGAGCTCCTGCCAGGGGCCGAGGTTCCCTTCGGGAGGATCTTTCCCTTAACTGAACCTGAACTGGACACACTGAGAGAGTACATTGATGACAATCTGAGGAAAGGGTTTATTCACCCGTCCACCTCTCCGGCAGGAACAGGCCTTTTCTTTGTTGAAAAAAAAAGATTACTCCTTATACCCCTACGTAGATTATTGGGAGTTAAACAAGATTGCTGTCAAAAATCGCTACCTGCTACCCCTAGTGCCCAAATTGTTTCAAAGGCTGGGAGCATCTTCACTAAGTTGGATCTCCAGGGAGCATACAACTTGATTCGCATCAGAGAGGGAGATGAATGAAAAATAGCTTTTTGTACCCGATTCGGGCATTTTGAGTACCTGTCAATCTGCCAGTCCCTGCATCCCGATGTGGGGTCCAGATATCAGTCGATCCAGTTTCCAGCCTGCCTGCTGCCCGGATCCCTCTCCTTACTGGTATCTATCCCTGCGTAATCAGAAACCCGCCAGGCACTCATACCACTTTGCACTCACAAGCTATCTGTCTGCTCTATCAGGGACCACGAGTCAGCTATGTAAGGGAGGCCTTCCTATGCTTTATCGGGCTCTACAAGGTATGTGGGAACGTGACAGGCTTGGGGTCCATGTTGTGAAGGCACCACCAACACCCAAAGCTCCATTTTTCCAAACCTATTACTTCTATCCAAAGTCAGCAAAACAGACACCAGAATTTATCCAAAAAATCTCTAATCTTGTTCCGCGTGCACTAAATTGTGGCCTCATCATACAGACTGGCTCCCAAGCCATTGTTTATAAAATAAAGAAAGCTTTATAAATGTCAGTTTTGCTGAAGCAGGCTCTATACACTGTAAAGATGTGCCACTTTACAGGCAGATTAAATATAGCACCTAGGGGCCCCTCCCTAGGTGCTATATTTAAAGGATTTTTCATTAATATTGTTTCACTTTAAGCATCAGTAAATCACTGCTCATTTAAAAATTATCTTTTTTACAAACTTTTTTTCATTGATAACAAAAGTAAAAAGCTGCGCACCTACATAAATACTGTAAATAAAATTAAATATAAACACCTATGAGTGATTAATTGATTGCAACAGTAGTGAAAAAAAGTTGATCTACCCCTCTAATAAATCAAACATACCATAATTTATAAAAAGAATTATAAATAACAAGTGTTAATAATGAAATTCGAAAAATCCCAGTGAAGTGATAAAAAAGTCCAATAAATGAAAAATAGTCCAGTGAAAACTTAATAAATACCTAAATTTCATAAGAATTCATGGAAAAATAAAAAATATTAGATTAATAGTAGCAATAAAAAAAATTTCATTGATACATGTCCCCCAGAGCAGTACCCTGACCCCCATAATATAGATAAAAAATGCACATGAATCCACTCGCTAGTCTAACAAAAAGATCAAAGGGTTAATCCATCAATAGGATGGACTACCTTCCATGGAGCAGAATAAATATGCATAAACAGAAAAAGGGAGAAATTAGACCATAGCGGGCTCACGGCTGCTCACAACAGGAAAAGAAAGCAACAAAATAGTATATTTTGATCATCAAAAGGTAAACTTTATTGCTTTTTATTTTATTTTTTTATTTATGCACAAACATCTAAAAAAGAAATCCCACAGGTGTATCACATATCCACACCTGTGAGATCCTTTCCTTCACAGTACCACATAGTCAAGTAAAACATGAAGCTGTAGAGAAAAATTAAACCCTCTGCGGGGATGGGATGAGTTCCAAGACTTTCCCCTTGTAACTGTGGTCAAGGAGGGTTTCCAACCAATAGTGATACTTCGCTTTGATGCCACATATTCTCGGGTCCTTTTGCAGGCTTTGAAGAATGCGGGGACCCATGCACTGCAAGTTTGCGGAGGCATGAGAAGCAGACTCCTTAGGGTCACTGAGGATTAGCGTGTCTGGAACTGCCTCCTCCTAGCCACATACTATTCCTAAGGGTTCTGAGGATGAAAAACCATCTGTTAAAGGTTGACGTATGCCTTACACTACTTCAATGCACCCAAAGCTGCCAGAATCCCCCTCCTCGCTCGCCTCTTGTGTGTTCTGTGGCATAGGAAGAGGAAAGGAAGTCCTCTTCCTTCTGCTTTGAGTGCCCTGTCCATAATGCCATGCAGAGTCTGCTCCAGCAGGAACACAACAGGGATTGTGTCACTGATGCATGCATTGTCATGGCTCACCACCCCTGTGGCCTCCTAAAATGGTGACAATAGAGTGCATGCATCCTTTATCAGCAGCCATTTGGCGTGGGGAAAAAAAGCTGAGCTGGCCTCAGTCTGTCATTGTGACATACTCACACAGGTACTCATTGACAGTCCTCTGCTGCATATGCAGCCACTGCGGCATTGCGAATGTTGAGTTCCACCTGGTGGACATGTCACAAATCAGGCAGTTTACAGCAGGTGGAATTCCCACTGAATTTCAGGCAGCCGAGCACTGGCTGTGTATGACCATCTGAAATTGTTACAGACTCTTCTTCCCTGCTTTAGCAGATCTTCCAACCCTTGGTATCTATTTAACCACTTACAGACCGGACCATTTTGCTGGTTAAAGACCAGACCACTTTTTGCGATTCGGCACTGCTTCGCTTTAACTGACAATTTCACGGTCGTGCGACGTGGCTCCCAAACAAAATTGATGTCCTTTTTTTCCCACAAATAGAGCTTTCTTTTGGTGGTATTTGATCACCCCTGCGGTTTTTATTTTTTGCGCTATAAACAAAAATAGAGCGACAATTTTGAAAAAAACTTATTATTTTTTACTTTTTGTTATAATAAATATCCCCCAAAAATATATAAAAAAACATTTTTTTCCCTCAGTTTAGGCCGATACGTATTCTTCTACATATTTTTGGTAAAAAAAATCGCAATAAGCGATTATTGATTGGTTTGCGCAAAAGTTATAGCGTTTACAAAATAGGGATAGTTTTATAGCATTTTTATTAATAATTTTTTATAATTTTTTTTTACTAGTAATGGCGGCGATCAGCAATTTTTATTGTGACTGCGACATTGTGGGGGACCCATCGGACATTTTTGACACATTTTTGGGACCATTGTCATTTATACAGTAATCACTGCTATATAAATGCAGTGATTCCTGTGTAAATGACACTGGCAGTGAAGGGGTTAACCAGTGGGTGGCAGTGTAGGGGTTAAGTGTTCCTAGGGGTGTGTTACTAACTGTGGGGGGGTTGGGCTTTCATTTAGTGAACACTGATCTCTGCTCCAATCACATGGAGCAGAGATCAGCGTCACTAGTTGCTAGGCAGAATGGAGAAATGCTGTTTACACTGCATTTCCTCCATTCAGCCGTCCCGTGAGACGATCGCGGGGATGCCCGCGGCGATCGAGTCCGCGGGTCCCGTGACCGGACTCACTGGGGTCCCGACCGGCGCTCTCCCGATGGCAGGGCGGCATTGAATATTGGAAGTACCTGTACGCCAATATGCCTGCCCGTGCCATTCTGTCGACGTACATAGTCGGGCGCTGGTCGGGAACCGGTTAAAAAACGCTGCACCACCAAATTGAGGACATGTGCCAGGCATGGCTCATGTGTCAACTTTCCCTGTCTAAGGGCAGACAGGAGGTTTGTGCAATAATCGCACACCACCATTCCTGGCTCCAGCTGGCATGATGTGAACCCCCTCTGGGCCTGTCCCTGCATAGCTGCAAGAATCTTTGCTCCGATGTGGCGCCTATCCCCTAGACAAACCAGCTGAAGCACTGCATGGCACCTTTTAGCCTAACTCATTGAATAGCCCCTTGAACGCTTAGGGGGTACTTGTGGTTCATGGGACAATTCAGCAGAGGAGGGCATAGAGGAGGATGGGGGTGGAGCTGACAAATCTCACATTATCACTACTAGCTGTGAGGAGGAGAAGAATTGTGTCCCTTTTGTGTGGCTTTCAGATGCTCTTGCCAACAGGCTGAATGGTGGGAGGTTAAATGCCTTGTCAAGCATGTGGTACCCATATGGCTGGTGTTTTTGTCACACTTGATGTGCTTGAGGCAAAGTTTGCAAATTGCAGCAGTGTGATCGGCTACACATGTGCTAAAAAAGCCCAAATAGCTGAGCTGTCCGAAGTGGGCCTGGAGATAACAGCTCCACAATCTGGTGGAATGGGGTGGCTGCTCTCTAATTTTCCATGATGGCTGCCTCTTTTGGATTGTGCCTCACCCTCACTTTCCTCCTCTGCTCTATCCGGCACTCATGTTGCGTCAATGACCTCATCATCATCATCAATGACGCCAACTTGGCAATACACTGCGTCTAGGGGAACGTGACTGCCAATTTGTAGTTTACCAGAGTTCATCCCCTCTCTTTATGCCGTGTACACACGATCGGACTTTCCGGCGGTCTTGGTCCGGCGGACAATCCGACGGACTTTGCAGCTGAGGTCCGCCAGACTTTCAAACGAACGGACTTGGCGACACATGATCACTCCAAAAGTCAGACGGATTCAAACATGATGATGTAGAATAAGGAAGTTCATAGCCAATAGCCAATAGCTGCCCTAGCGTCGGTTTTAGTCCGTCGGACTAGCACATAGACGAACGAATTGTCCACTAAAAGCCGAGTCCAGCAGACAAATTTGAAGCCAGTCTAATTTCTAGGTCCGCCGGACTTTTGGGAAGAAAAATTCCGCTGAAGCCCACACACGATCAAATTGTCTGACGGACTCTGATCCGCCGGAAAGTCCAATTGTGTGTACGCGGCATTAGGCTCATGTTCCTACCTTCCTCAAACTCAGAACATCAGAATCAAGTAATGGCTGTGCATCGTCAAGGAATAAGAGGCTGATGCTGTGTTCAAATAACTCAGTTTACTCGTCCATGCCTGATGATGGGGCTATGGTAGGAGTAGCTGTGGACAAGGAAGCAGAATAAGTCACTCTGGCAGGTGCAGTGGACTGCACACTAGTATCTGCTTAGGTGACTGAGGATGAGGAGGAGGATGATGATGGTTTAGTAAGCCAGTCCACCACCTCCTCTGCATGCTGTGACTGGGTGCCTGATGACTTACCATGTCCACCTTTGCCTGTGGACACATACGCTGCTGGCCCCCTCACAGTATCATGAGAATGTCTGCCTCTCCTTGTTGGCCTCCCAGACATGATGGAGGGGTGCTTAGTAACAAAATGTAATAAAGATGTGGAAATGTGTACATGGATGCATGTTAATCAATGGAAAGTGGTGTTTGGTGCACTTTAACTTGAGTTCTCACTATACAGACACATTCCACTGATGCACTACAATATACTGCAGTAAAACTGCACTGACTCACTGCAATATACTGTGGTAAATATGCACTAACGCACTAAAATATACTGTGTTAAAGTGCAGTAACACACTGAAATATACTTCATTAAACGTGCAATAATGAACTGATATATACTGCATTAAATGTACAGTAATGCATTGAAATATACCATGTTAAATGTGCAGTAATGCACTGATATATACTGCGTTAAATGTGCAGTAACACGCAGATATATACTGTGTTAAACATGTAGTAACACACTGAAATATACTGTGTTAAACGTGCAGTAAAGCACTCAAATATACAGAGTTAAACATGCAGTAACGCACTGATATATATTTTGTTAAACGTGCAGTAACTCACTCAAATATACTGCATTAAATGCCCAGTAACGCACTGATATATACTGCGTTAAATCTGCAGTAATGCACTCAAATATACTGCATTAAACATGCAGTAACACACTGAAATATACTGCATTAAACATGCAGTAACGCACTGAAATATACTGTGTGAACGTGCAATAACACACTGATATATACTGCATTAAATGTGTAGTAACATACTCAAATATACTGCGTTAAACATGCAGTAATGCACTGATATATACTGTGTTAAACGTGCAATAACGCACTGAAATATACTGAGTTAAACGCCCAGTAAAACACTGATATATACTGCGTTAAACGTGCAGTAACACACTCAAATATACTGCGTTAAACTTGCAATAATGAACTGACATATACTGCGTTAAATGTGCAGTAATGCATTGAAATATACAGAGTTAAACGCGCAGTAACGCACTGATATATACTGCGTTAAATGTGCAGTAACACGTGGATATATACTGCGTTAAACTAGCAGTAATGCACTGAAATATACTGTGTTAAACGTACAGTAAAACACTCAAATATACTGAATTAAACATGCAGTAATGCACTGATACAGTGGTGTGAAAAAGTGTTTGCCCCCTTCCTCATTTCCTGTTCCTTTGCATGTTTCTCACACTTAATTGTTTCGGAACGTCAAACCAATTTAAACAATAGTCAAGGACAACACAAGCAAACACAAAATGCAATTTGTAAATGAAGGTGTTTATTATTAAAGGTGAAAAAAATCCAAACCATCATAGCCCTGTGTGAAAAAGTGATTGCCCCCTAAACCTAATAACTGGTTGGGCCACCCTTAGCAGCAACAACTGCAACCAAGCGTTTGCGATAACGTGCAATTATACTTTTACAGCGTCCTGGAGGAATTTTGGCCCACTCATCTTTGCAGAATTGTCCTAATTCAGTTACATTAGAGGGTTTTCGAGCATGAACGGCCTTTTTAAGGTCATACCACAACATCTCAATAGGATTCAGGTCAGGACTTTGGCTAGGCCACTCCAAAGTCTTCATTTTGCTTTTCTTCAGCCATTCGGTGGTGGACTTGCTGGTGTGTTTAGGATCATTGTCCTGCTGCAGAACCCAAGTTCGTTTCAGCTTGAGTACACGAACAGATGGTCGGACATTCTCCTTCAGGATCTCTTGGTAGACAGCAGAATTCATAGTTCCTTTTATCACGGCAAGTCTTCCAGGTCCTGAAGCAGCAAAACAGCCCCAGACCATCACACTACCACCACCATATTTTACTGTTGGTATAATGTTCTTTTTATGAAATGCATTGTTCCTTCTACGCCAGATATACTTGGACACACACCTTCCAAAGAGTTCCACTTTTGTCTCATCGGTCCACAGAATGTTGTCCCAAAAGTCTTGGGGATCATCAAGATGTGTTGTGGAGAAATTGAGACGAGCTTTGATGTTCTTTTTGCTCAGCAGTGGTTTTCTCCTTGGAACTCTGCCATGCAGGCCATTTTTGCCCAGTCTTTTCCTGATGGTGGAGGCATGAACGCTGACCTTAACTGAGGCAAGTGAGGCCTGCAGTTCTTTGGACGTTGTCGTGGGGTCTTTTGTGACCTCTTGGATGAGTCGTCGCTGCGCTCTTGGGGTAATTTTGGGCGGCCGGCCACTCCTGGGAAGGTTCACCACTGTTCCATGTCTTCGCCATTTGTGGATAATGGCTCTCACTGTGGTTCGTTGGATTCCCAAAGCTTTGGAAATGGCTTTATAACCCTTTCCAGACTGATAGATCTCAATTACTTTCTTTCTCAATTGTTCCTGAATTTCTTTGGGTCTCGGCATGATGTGTAGCTTTTAAGGATCTTCTGGTGGACCTTACTGTGTCAAGCAGCTCCTATTTAAGTGATGCCTTGATTGTGAACAGGTGTGGCAATAATCAGGCCTGGGTGTGGCTAGAGAAATTGAACTCAGGTGTGGACAACCACAGTTATAGTATGTTTTAACAAGGGGGGCAATCACTTTTTCCCACAGGGCCATGATGGTTTGGATTTTTTTTCACCTTTAATAATAAACACCTTCATTTACAAATTGCATTTTGTGTTTACTTGTGTTGTCCTTGACTATTGTTTAAATTGGTTTGATGTTCCGAAACACTTAAGTGTGACAAACATGCAAAGGAACAGGAAATGAGGAAGGGGGCAAACACTTTTTCACACCACTGTATATATTGTGTTAAATGTGCAGTAACTCACGCAAATATACTGCATTAAATGTCTAGTAGGGATGAGCTTTGAGTTTGAGTCGAACATTGCCTGTTCACCTGTTCACTGAACAGCGAACAATTTGCGGTGTTCGCGGCAAATTCGAAAAGCCGCGGAACACCCTGCACAAGTCTATGGGAGAAATCTAAAGTGCTAATTTTAAAGGCTTATATGCAAGTTATTGTCATAAAAAGTGTTTGGGGATCTGGGTCCTGCCCCAGGGGACATGTATCAATGCAAAAAAAGTCCTGCCCAGCTTCCCCAATGACATGCGGATGACCCGCCCCCCTCTGATGTAACGGAAACCTGCCGGGCTTTCTCCTTGTGTCAGAAGGGGGAGGGGGGTCAGGTGACAGGTGGCTCCGCCCTCCTCATATAAGAAGTGTCAGGCTACCGGGATCCCGCAGTGTCTCCAGTGGAGACAGTGTCTCCGCAGTGTCTCCGGTGGAGACAGAGGATGGATGCTCTGTGCTGGAGGGAGAGATCACCCATCACTGGATCGGATCAGCCATCTCTGGCCCCCGGAGAGATGATTATCCGTCGCTCGATAGCAAGAGTGGATTACCACCGCTGGAATATTAAAAAAAAAAAAATATTTTTAATAAAGGACTTTTGCAAGGGTGTGTGTGTCTTTTTTAACTATTTTTTACACTTTCTTTGTGAAATAGTAGGGGTACTTTCGTACCCCCTTACCATTTCAAACAGGGGGGCTGGGATCTGGGGGTCCCCTTGTTAAAGGGGGCTTCCAGATTCTGATAAGCCCCCGCCCGCAGACCCCCACAACCACTGGCCAGGGTTGTGGGGATGAGGCCCTTTTCCTCATCAACATGAGGACAAGGTGCTTTGGGGGGACCCGAAAGCATCTTCCCAATGTTGAGGGCATGTGGCCTGGTATGGTTCAGGAGGGGGGTTGCTCTCTTGTCCCCCCTCTTTTCCTGTGGCCTGCCAGGTTCCGTGCTTGGATAAAGGGTCTGGTATGGATTTTTAGGGGGAACTCCACTGCATTTAAAAAAAAAAAAATTGAAGAGGGGTTCCACTTAATATCCATACCAGACCTGAAGGGCCTGGCAATTGAATTTGGGGGAACCCCACACTTTTTTTTTTTATCAATGACTTTCAATGACTGTTCTCTGTATTACGGGGAGCCGACAATTCATTATAGCAGCGAGTGCTTTTATATGACTTTTTTTCCTACAGGAATGACACTTTGTGCAGGGACAGTTCTAAGCATGGGAAACATGTGCCCCTTCACAGGCATACTATACACACCACCCTGGTACGAAATTTAAAGGAATATTACACTTTTCTTGTTTCACTTTAAGCATTATTGAAATCACTGCTCCCGAAAAAACTTCAGTTTTTAAAACTTTTTTTGCATTGATACATGTCCCCTGGGGCAGGACCCAGGTCCCCAAACACTTTTTATGACAATAACTTGCATATAAGCATTTAAAATTAGCACTTTGGATTTCTCCCGTAGACTTGTGCAGGGTGTTCCTCGGCTTTTCGAATTTGCCGCGAACACCGCAAATTGTTCGCTGTTCGGTGAACAGGCGAACAGGCAATGTTCGAGTCGAACATGAGTTCGTCTCGAACTCGAAGCTCATCCCTAGCCTGGGCAAACCTTCTATGGGACACAAAAAAAACTGTTGTCTTGAGTTACCCTGAGTTTGTGACTTCTTTTAAAAGGGCATTTGATTCCCCGCGTGTTCCGCTTCTGCTGCCAAGTGCTTCATGTCCATCAAACAGAGTACCAGAACTGTTGCAGATTACGCCATTGAATTCAGTACTGTGGCAGCAGAGGTTACTTGGAACAATGAGGCCCTCGAGGCTCAGAGTAAGACTCCACGACACCTTCCAGTGGGCCTCCTACAACCCATACCCAATGAAGAGAGGCCCTGGACCCACCTGTGTATGGATTTCTTTGAGGAGTTACCCAACTCCCAGGGCAACACAGTTATCCTTACGGTGGTTGACCAGTTCTCGAAAATGTGCCATTGTATTCCACTTAAGAAGTTGCCCACTTCTAAGGAACTGGCTTCCATTTTTGCTCGGGAGATCTTTCTCTTACACGGGCTACCCAAGGTGATTGTCTCGGACAGGCTTAGTCAGTTTGTGTACCGGTTCTGGCGAGTCTTTTGTGCACAGTTGGGAATTCAGCTTGATTTCTCCTCTGCATATCACCCGCAGTCTAATGGGGCTGCAGAACGAGCCAATCAGTCCTTGGAGTAATTCCTACGATGCTATATTTCTGACCATAATAACAACTGGTCAGACCTCTTACCGCCTTGAATTCTGCTTCACCATTGTCCTCGTTTATGACGAACTATGGTTTCTAACCTTTCATGTTGCCTGTCTCATTTGTTCCGCAGAGTATTCCTGCCTTAGAGGAGCATCTCTGCAGTCTTTGTTCCACTTGGACACAAGTCCAGGAGGCTTTGCGACATGCTAATGATAGGTACAGACTCCATGCATACCGCAGATGCCTGCCTGCGCTTTCCTACCAGGTTGGGGACAGGGTCTGGCTGTCATCTCACAACCTCCGACTTTGTGTTCCCTCTCTGAAGTTCGCACCTTGGTTTATTGGGCCTTTCTGTATTCTTTGCAGGATTAACCCAGTGGCTTACACATTAGACCTACCTTCTAATATGTGTATTTCGAATGTATTTCATGTCTCCTTATTAAAACCTTTGGTCTGCAACCACTTTACCACCTCGGTGCCTTTGTCCTCACCCTGTACAGGTTGAGAACCATGAGGAGTATGAAGTACAGTCCATTGTTGACTCCCGTAGGTTCCATGGGAGCATGCAGTACCTGGTACTCCTAACTAGTGTTAACAAAGTCACACTACTATGTAAGCTGAACTAATAAATTCCGAAAAATAAAGTGCAAATGTGCAAATATGATAAGTGTGCAAATATCATGAGTACCATATCATGAAGTCACTCTGTAATAAATATGGTCACACTTATATATATCGAATTATACTAATACAATGATAAATGTCCGTACAATGAAACTAAAGTGCAAAAAACAGATTGCAAATAATGGAGCAATAAACAATCCCAAAAAATATTGCAAAATATACTTGATTAATATAAGTCCGTAAAGTGAGATAAAGTGCAGCAAGTGCAGATAATGAAGTAGTAAATGATTCCTATAATTGATATACAGTGCAAATGTGCAAACAAAGTGCTGTCTAGCATCAAAAAGTGATGTTGTGACTTCAATGGAGTGAAATATTCAAAGTGACTTGAGTGAATAAAATCTTCAGTGTATGTTACACCCGTAGGTGTACTACCTTCTTACCTTACTGTTGTAAGATAATCAGCGTATTAGAGTATAAGGAATGGATGCTCTCACAGGGAGGGGTCCTATCCGCATTCCTTTCCAAAAGTTCCAGTGTCTCTAGAGCCTGATGCCTGCTTCCTCTAATATCATCTCTCCTGGGGATGGGTAAGGTGATGTGGATCCACTCAGGTGAACCAGCCGGGCATGTATATGAAAAGATTAGGAAGGAAGGGATCTCTATAGTGTAGTAGGTTCAATGCGTTTTATTGCATTCACAGTAAAAAACATAGAGGTACTCACATTTAATAAGATAAAAGCATGCACATAGTAAACGAGTGCCGAACTCGCAACCTGACCTCACTTCCGGGTTCCGTATATTCAACGCGTGTCGTCACAAATCACATGACTTCATCCCTGATGAAGTCACGTGATTCGTGACTTCATCCCTGGTGAAGGCACATGATTCGTGACTTCATCAGAAACTAACACTGCACATCACCCTGAACACACCATCCCCACTGTGAAACATAGTGGTGGCAGCATCATGTTGTGGGGATGCTTTTCATCAGCAGGGACAGGGAAGCTGTTCAGAATTGATGGGAAGGTGGATGGAGCCTAATACATGTCAATCTTAGAAGAAAACCTATTAGAGTCTGCAAAAGTTTTGAGACTGGGGCAGAGGTTCACCTTCCAGCAAGGCTGTATTATTGTGTGGCATGGAATACAAAGTCCCTGGCTTGAAGTGACAATCACATTAACTTCATTGTTAGCTCCTAGTCTCAAAAGCTACAACGGAAGTGACCGTGACTAGCACTGAGCAGGAAAAATGATGCAGCTGACTAAAGCGACCACCCAGTCTACAAGCAGCTGACAGATGGATCTTAAACTATTCTCAACACTACTCTCCTAAATTGCATTGATAAGGTACAGTAGCTAAGACAATAGGCTCAATTCACAAAGCAGTATTTAGCTGTTATTTTCTTGTTTTCACAGATTTCATTCCTCTTATCTCTAATAGCTCAGTTCACAAAGGTGCACTACAAGCTATATTTAGCGTGCTCTGTTATTACTGATGTTTTACCACTACTTGTATAACACCAGAAGCCTTATTTTAATTAAAATAATATCTTGAAGACTGTATCATGCTCAACTGGAAGTACAGCTGCAGATACAATGACAATACTGGAATATCTATTTTTAGTAATTACAGTAGAATATCCACACTTCTCCTCCTTCTGACTCAAATATTACCAATCAGTATTATAAAATTCCATAGGGCATCAAATAATATCCACACAATAATTATGGCTTACAAGTTCTGTTCCAAACATCTTGTGCACAAAATAGTAACATTCAGTTTACAACTTATTGATGTATGTCTCATTCTGTGTTCAGGAGTTTCAGGTGTTGTGTACAGCTGCCTGTACAAATCAATGACAGGATGCGGCTGTATGTTGGTCTATGTAGATCCAAGCATGTACATGTACAGGCTGGGCCTATGCTAAACTATTTTGCACCCTAGATAAGACCAGCTACTTGCACTCCCTCACCCCCAAAAATAAAAAATGTCAACATTTTTAAAGTAAGACAACATGGTTGTAAAGAAGTGGGCTGTCGCATCCGTAGTAAACTGATGAGTCATCAGATGTCAGCGGGGGTTCCTTGCTTCCAAATCCCGGCCCCCCATGTGAATAAGTATGTGGTACATAAAAAAGTGGTAAAAGTAAAGCTTTGGGGGGGCATGTGGCCTGATATGGTTTGGGGGGCATTCGCCCGCCCCCCTCCTTTCCTGGCTGCATGCTCGGATAAGGTTCTGGTATGCATTTTGGGGGGGAGTCACACCATTTTTTTTTGGGATGGGGTACCTTGATTTTTTAATGCCTGAAATTATTTTCTTTACATTCAGCTGATGACTTATCAGTTGTTAAGGAAGCGAAAGCCCACCCACTCCTTAACAACCACAACAGTTACTGGTTGTATTGGATGCCTGCGACAACCAACGTTAAATTAACCTAAGGTTTTACTTATAAAATACCACATCATACCGCTTTGTGAATGGAGCCCGTGTGGGGAAGCCAGTGGAGTGTTAGGAAGCCAGCAGAGTGTAGGGAATCCGGCGGACATGGCTGCTCCCTAGGCGGCAGTGCACCCTGGGCGGCTGTCTAGTTTGCCTAGTGGTAGTGCCTGTTCTGAATACAGGTAAGGTTGTGTGCACAAGATGCAGATTATCTCTCGCCCACAGTTTACATAGGCACTCTATTAAAGTGGAAGTTAACTTATAGTTTATAAAAAGCCAGCATGAAACTCCTGATTGAGTAGGAGACATGCTATACCTCTTTACCTGCCTGGTGCAGACTTATATTGAATATACAATGAGCTGCACTTGGGTATGGCTGTAACAGCCAGGAAGTGACAAAATCCTTGTCTTTTCCAGGATCATTTGTCACAAGGTAGATGGGAGAATAGCTGTTCCTCCGTCTCATCTGTGGGCAGCCATTCTGACTGCTTACCACAGTCCTGGTCTTCCCAGAGGAACGGGAGAGCCTGCAAACCGCTGCGAGTGGTAGCGGTAGAGGAGGGGCCTGCCCTACAAACAAGGTCTTGTGGGATCATGTGTTAAATTTTATTTGTAAAATAATGATTTTTTACAAATCAGTTTATTAATAAAAAACAAACAAACTAGAACTATCCAAAAGTAATGTAAAAAATGTAAAAAAAATATATATATTGCTTTATATTTTGGCATATAGGAGGGTATAATGATTAGTAACTGCACAAGCCATGACATTTCTTATATTTATAGACAGCAATCTGTTTTCCAACTTCTTGGAAGTTATTTTTATAAAATTGTTTGATATAAATTCAGCTTTGGACTGCAATAATTGATTAAAGCTGGATTCTGGCCAAACAGTTAAATACAGACTTGAAAATATAAATATGTGAAATGCTTTACCTGTTACATTTTTTTTCCTTTCCGTTATGCTAGTCTTGGCATTCACAAGCTCCACTACACAGCCACAATAGCGACCTCATATTTCTGTTTTAGAAAAAAATGGTACAGCCAGTGCTGGATTAGCAAACAGGGAGAATAGGCACCAGCCTATGGGCCAGATGCCGTTTAAGGGCCCCGCAAAAACGGATTAAGATAATACCCTCAACTGCCTATGGACATCTACAGAGTTTAATCCAACATTGGGTACATTAATAAATCTTGGGTATTGCACTAGGCATGTGCGCCCTCTTGTGTGTGTGTTTTTTTTAAAGTTTTATTTTGCATTCCCCCATCTGAGGAGAGCTGTAACGTTGACGCATTTTACTAGAAACATTAAAGAGTACACACAGTAACTTGATCTATGTGACAGTCCTTTGAGCACTGGAGTCAGGGGAGGGCTGGGCCAGGGGGCAGGGATGCAATTGCCCCCTGGGCTGCTCTGATATGCGGTGGCAAAGGCTGCTGTGTCGTCAGCTCAAAACCGCAACATGCACAGTTCTTGAGCTGGCCGAGTCTGTACTGTGAGCCAGCGATGTCTTCATGTCAGGGCTGACAGTCTGTGTTACACAGCACAGACCCTCCCTACTCCACACCATTGGCTGGCAGAGGCTGGACCTGCTCTCTGCTCAATCTGAGCAGTTGGCTGGAATCCAGTGAGGCTCCTAGGAGGCTGGGACCATCCAAGTAAGTGAGCTTCTCCTCTCTCCTCCTCTCTGCAGCCAAAGAGTTTTTTTCTAGCAGCCTGTGCCAGTACCTTGCCCTCCTAGGGCTAGGTGGTATGATGTGGGCTCTCACTGACATGCTGCAGTTTGGCTGCAGTGCTGGTGTACTGGCATTCATCCTGCATGTTGCCCCTGGGACATAGAGGATGCACATTTTTACTGCATGTTCTGAAAGTGCACAAAACGTCCTGCATGCTGCATGTTTGGTGCACTTTCAGAACATGCAGCAACAATAAGTAACCTAAAAGAAGTCGGAGGGGGTGTGACACCCGCCAGTACACCCGCACTGCAGCCAAACCGCAGCACACCAGTGTGAGCCTAAATGCTTGTATTCACTTGCAGCAGCCACTGCCACTCCTCTGAAAAGTGATCCATGCTCAGGTCACTTTTCAGAGGCATTTGACAGGCAGTGAATAGTTGATATCACATTTCATCCCTGCCTGCTTTAACCCCCCTAAATGCCAATCCCTGCAGGTAATGACACAGTTCACTTTGAACTCCACCTTATTTCCAATACTCTCTGTAGGTATTAGATGTGGTCTCACCTTTTTGTTTGCACATCAAATACCAAAGGGTACTTTCACACTGAGGCGATGTGGGCGGTAGTGGTACAGCACTGCTCGTTTTAGTGGTGCTTTATCATTGTTTTAGTGGCGCTAGCGGGGCACTTTTAACCCCCACTAGTGGCCAAAGAAAGTGTTAAAAACAGCCGTGTTGCATTCATTTCAATGGGCTGGGCACCTCTCCCAAACCGCCCCAATAATGCTGCTTGCTGGACTTTTCAGAATGTCCTTCAGTGGGAAACCTGGGGTGGCATAAGAAGCGCTTTACAGGTGCTATTTTTTAGCACTAAAATGCCTGTACAGCGCCTTCAGTGATATAGGACCCTAAAGAGAGTTCTGGAAATAAGGTGGAGTTCAAAGTGAATTTCTAAACCTAAGTGGAGCCCCCCTTTCAGAAGATTTGAGGATATTATTAAACCCAGAGACTGGTGGACTTAGGCCACAATAGACAGATTGAAATTCTGCCGGTTCAGCAGACATTTCAATCTATCTCTGTGCAGACTGGTTGTACAGAATTTGAGTCCATCAACTGACAGTACAACCAGCGTGTCTTTATGTTTTTTAGCGATCAGTGCTGGCTGCTATAGCTGCCAGCAGTGATCACTGTATTTTGATGGCTTGGAAACTTTCACCTCAGAGCACACACAGACACACGGCTCTTACGGAAGCTTGGTAATTCAAGTTCTGGGCTTCCCTAACATTACAGCCCTGTGGGGCTGTGACCAAGTCTGGGCAAGAGCTGGGATATGACATTACTTACCTCATATCCCTGCCACTCCTAAACCTGCTCCACTGCAGCACCAGGCCCACAATGCCCTTAATCTGGCCGGTGCTCCGGCATGCGCCTGCATGTGCATTTCTTACTATCCGCAATTGAGACAGGAGGAACCTGCACCCTGGTGAATCTGGTGTTCATGCCGGGGAGACAGCAGGACTTGCGTGTTTAGCCTGCTGCGCTCACTGTGACTCTCAGCTACTCTGCTTGCTTGGCTTACCCAGTGGTGTGGTGCTCACTCACCAGAGAAGCTCCGGACTCCACAGTTAGTGCTTAGTGTGGTGGCAGTGACAGCACAGTCTTTAGTCTTCATCTTCCTGCAGTCTCATTGGTCTGTGTACTGGGTGTGGGGAAGGGGCAAGCTCTTTTTCTCAGTCTCTCTGGGGGCAATCGTGCAGTCTCTTTCTGAGAGACTGCTCCATTCTCTGAGAGACTGCTCCACTTCACACTGCCTGTACAGAGACTGACTGCTTCACAGTGCCTGCACAGAAAGTGACTGCTCTCTCTGTGCAGGCAGTGTGAAGCGGGGTCTGTGCAGGCAGTGTGAAGCGGGGTCTCTCTCTCTGGAGGCAGTGTGAAGCGGGGTCTCTCTCTGTGCAGGCAGTGTGAAGAGGTCTCTCTCTGTTCAGGCAGTGTCAAGCAGTCTCTCTCTCTCTTTGGGGCAATGTGGAGCAGTCTCCCTCTCTCTCTGTATGGGGAATGTGGTGTAGATGGGTGGTGAGCTGATTCAGTGGTTCAATGGGCCACTTGACTGGACTTGCCCCCCGGGCCTAAGGCTGCCAGCCCTCCCCTGACTGGAGTGGTCATTTGTTTGTCAACACTGGGTACAGCTTGGTTGCCTTTTCACACCCACCCTGCTGTGGGTGGGTGTGAATGTAATTGGTGGAACCTCTGTATAGCCAGGGATAACAGCTGTCAACTGACTGGACAGATACTAGAGAGGTGTACGTCTTTAGATGGCTAATCAGAACAAACAGCATTCTGCAGCACAGTCTGCAAACTGATAGTCAGGTCAGGCACAGAAAAGTTGGGTGCAAGCCAAGTTACTAAAATTAAGGAATAATTTAAGACATAAAAATTCAGACAAAAGTCAGTCAGCCTGTTGATCAGGCAGCAGGCTTGAAGTTATGACCTTTTAAAGTCTACTAAAGAGGTCAGGTGTCAGGAAGGTGTCAGGAGCGTGCTTGCCACGTACCTTTTAGCAGAGCCTGATGTGTAGTGGGAGAACTTTCGCACAGCCCCGGCTCAAGGGCCACCAGAGCTGCAACAGTGGCCGCAAGAGCATGGGGCGGTAAGAGTGCCTGCAGGATCTTCCTTTGTTTGCAGAAGTGTGTGACAGGTGTGTCATCTGAGCTGGGCTGAATGGCAACAGAAACAGCAGATGCAGGCACACAGCCAATGTAGGACCAGTGACACCAGGCATTATACAGAGCAGGACAGATGGATAACTGGATGCAGTGTCAGACAAGCCAGGTTAGCAACAGAGGATCAGGTATCAGCATAAACAGCAGGCAGAGAATGGTCAAGGTGCAGGCAGAGGTTGGCAACAGGATATCAGGCAGATGGAAGCTGTAACAAAGTCTCTAATGCAAGCCAAGGTCAAGATAGGAGGAGAGCAAGCGTGGTCAGGATAAGCCAGGTCAAACACAGGAATCAAGCAGAGATCACAGGAACAGGTATACGGGGTAAAGTTGCAGATCAGACAGCAATTCACTAGTGCAGCTGCTGCTCTTATATAGGCCATCTGGCACTAGCATTAATGGTAAACAGGCGGGCATATTAGCGCACTAATATTTGCGCATATGCGCATACGTATCTGCATATGCCTAGGAGCTTTGGCTGCACTATGGCCAGCACGTCCCTGACAGTGTTGTGCCCCTATTCTATCACAGCTCCTGGTCTCATTCCAGCATCCTGGTTTTGGCTGTGTTGCATTCTCCCTGTCTGCTTGTTCACCTGCAAGGTGATCGATGTAGCCAATCTCTGGGTGGAGACCAAACCTGATTTAAGCCAGCCAAGCCTGCAGTCTCATGCTTCTGATATCATGTTTAACACGTGCGTCAAGCTCCTTGTTTATCTGCCCTGCTCTGCTGTTTGAATTTCCAGTTTTATGACTTCAGATTGGAACTTGAACTACTCTCTGAACTCTGCCTGCGTTTGGACTATGGATTGACCCCGACTATTCTGAACCTTGCCTACCTTGTACCTGGACTGTAATTGAACCACTCTGCCTCTATGCCCACTGCAAGTACCTCTTTGCTGTGCCCAGTTTGTGCCTGCCCCAGCGTGGTAACATTGTGTATAAGTCTTGGGGGCAACTTTGTACCAGTAGGTCTGCTTGCCTTATGGGAAAGGGGACTGCTATATGTGAAGAACACAGAAGACAGCTATAGTGTCTGACCACCTGTGTTAGGGGTAAGCTTGACATTCGCTATGCACAGCAGAGACCTGGGCTTCATTGCAGAGTAACAACCAGCAGATGGTGATGGTTCGAGGCTGATTGTTACCATAAGTGAAGGAACAGTAGCAAACTGCTGAAGTCATCCTTCTGCTCTTTCCTCCTGTAAGCAAACCCCATGTGACACTGTGCAGTGCAATAAAGCCTGATTGACTGACAGTGCTGGTCTCCCTCTCCCTTTTTTTAAAAGAAATTAAGAGAGGCTAATAAAAATGCAGACTGCCAGTGCTATGCATATACAATACATATTTAACATGTGTAATAGATACATGAACGGATAAAATGGTGTCTTATAGTTGCCTGTAGTTCAGCTTTAATAAGAAGTAAGAATAAGAAGTAAATAAGAAGACTATTCAGGGCAACTCTGTAATATATGGTGTCAGAGGAAGGTAACAATTAACATAAAGTCTGTGCATAAGTCTCTGATGTAGAAAAGACAAAAGTCTGTTAAAACTGACCACTAAAGTAAATTATAGATTAAACTCTCCATAGAGTTTTTGCCAAGTACACCTCACATGCAGTGACTCTTTTTACTGGAAATACAACTGTTGCACAAGCAACACTCAAACCACTACAGTTTGAACTAAGTCAGTGTAATGACATAGAGTTTGATATTCTGATTTTGCTTTTTGACACTTCCTCTGGGCTGGAGGAGTTATTTAAAGGTGTCAATTCTACATTTTTAAACTGATTCTAGGTATGTATAATAACTTGGGCCAATTGTATTGCAAATATTTGGTTTATAGGTTTATGTCAAGTATATCTATATAAATCTCTGTGTTACAAATAATCTTTTAATACAAAGTGCTTCCATGTGTGTGTGCAGTCTAAAAAAAACATGGCTCATTTCCTGCAGTCTGAAGATCTAGATGGCACCATGTTTACTTGGAGAGGAAATAAAGGGTGTGCTTCTGAATCATTCATCCGACACATTCAGTTTTTTTTTTTTTTTTTTGCCAATAAGCCAAAACCAAATTAAACTGGTACACAGAGCATTGATACTCCTAAGAACAACATCAACTGTGAAAAGCATGAATGCCACAAAGAAAAGATTCACAGTAATTATTGGTACGGTGCGCATACACCTCTAAGAGCTCGTGGTGTACATGTTCCTGGAAGAAGTACCCCTGGGGATGGCTGTGAAGTACCGGGTGCCTGGTTAACAAATTTATACGTTCACACATTGGAGGTGAATGAGGGAATCCTCCCTGACAAACTATTTTATTCTGACACTGGGGATGCTTCCCCACCATCAGTACACAGTGATCAGTGTGCAGGCTGATCATGGAAAATCTATACAACCACAGTGCCCATACATGGATTAAAATTCAGCCAGCCCTTGCTGAACTAGACACATTTCAATGCATGTATGGCCAGCTTTATGCCCAGAACTTCAGGAAATTCTTCAGCAGCACCGTTTCTCCTCAAGATGTTCTATACCGGCAGCCATCTTTATGCTCCACTCTTACTGGATATACCCTTTGACAAGACAGCATAAAATATTTGTGCCCCCAAGCCCACTCTTAGCTTCATTCTTCCCAGGCCTGGGTGGCAGAGACCACCAACACAGCATCTTCTACCAGCAGCAAGCCCAAGAGGCAAGGCCCTTCTCCAAGGTTATCTAACATATGTATATGCTTTCTTAGCATACACCACTAACAATACATATCCTAGTGATTTGCCAGAGGAACATTTGTATTCATAACACAGCAATATTGTTTCTTATTACACTATCTGCAGAGGAAAACCTGTCCCAGGCAAAAGCAAACAAGACCCTGGGCTTAGGGAAGACCCAACAAAAGCAGAACTATAACAGTTCACAGCTCAGGCTAGCAACACTCAATTTAAAGCGGGAGTCCACAGTTTTTTTTTTTTTAAAGCCAGCAGCTACAAATACTGCAGCTGCTGACTTTTAAAATGATGACACTTACCCGCCCAGCGCGCCCGCGATGTTGGCACCCGAAGCCGATCTCTCGATCGTCTCTCGGGTGCTGCCGCTGCCATCTTGGGTATGGGAATCAGGAAGTGGAGCCTTTCGGCTTCATTTCCCGGTTCCCTACTGCGCATGCGCGAGTTGCGCTGCGCAATAAGGATGGTCCCCGCTGTCTCTGAGATCTGTGTGTTTCCCAGCAGGCAGCGGGGGACCTTCGGAAAGGGGCGTAGATTCTGCGGAAAGGGGCGTACCTTCTGCAGAATCTACGCCGGAAGTGGGTGCAGATACCTGTACTGTACAGGTACCTGCACCCCCTCCCCCCTGAAAGGTGCCAATTGTGGCGCCGGAGGGGGGGAGGGTTCCAATGAGCGGAAGGTCCACTTTAGGGTGGACCTCCGCTTTAAGTTGGGGACACTCTTGCTAAGGGTAGGGTGTCTACATTTATAAGGGCTAGACAGAAAAAAATGACCATAGATCTACAGCAACCATCTACTCCTCAGGTTAGCTCGTCAACCCCCCCCCCCCCCCCCCCCCCACTGCCTTACAGGTACACACATCATGGCTGCAAAAGTTCTTATCAGGAAGAACTTTTAATAGATACATTTCTTAGTAACTTAGTTCAGAGTCCTATAAAGCATACATAATATTAAAATGTTCTTTCTGGCTAGAAAAGTGAGCAAGAAAACAGAAATGGACCAAAAACCATTAGCTAGGTTACCTTTAACATCAGTTGCTGACAAGTTATGAGTCACATAGAACACGTGCCATTTTTAATCCGTTTGCTGGGAAACAGTTGGAACCATGTGAGTAGCTGAATCAAGGCTTTGGGACAAAAAGTTTTATTTGTCTATATTAGTCATTAATCTAGTATCAAGCAAGCTGCCTGGGCTAGCTGAACTTAAGAGTGGAAGTAAACCATTCAATCCTTTACAGCTATCTTGCCATCTGTTTGATCTGCAGTAACCATGGTTCTGCACCTGTGATCAGTTATGACACCAGCCATTAAATTGGCTTGACAGTTTGGTTAGAACACTAGCAAATGTGACAGTTATCATTTATGGCATGCCTTCAATGTAACTATTTTAGGAAACAGTTAAAGTGGTTGTAAAACTCAAACATGAAATTTGAACAAAATATATCCCCTGTGTACTTGTCTCAATAAAAAGCAAGTTCAAGTTCTGTCTACTGCCCCATTCCTTTGTGATCTGCATGAGTCCCTTGTGACAAGTTTTCCTGACACCAAGAGAAAATGGTGACAGGGAAAGGACCTCCAGCTGATTGACAGCCCCAGCTCTGTTCCTTTGTGTAAAGGGGGTGTGTCCCAATAATCCAACCAGCTCCCAAAACTCTCCTCAGTGTAACTTCAGCTCTCTATCTCCTTTTTTCTGAACTCTTAGACAAGCTTTATAAATTCTGGACTTTGTACATATGTAAAGAAGAGAAGACTGCATATAAACAGGCAAAACTAATGAAGAAGAATCAAATTAAACACTCATAAATGCTAGATACACTAAGTTTGTGAGCTGTGTTTGAGCATTTATTCATTTTAGTGGCCAGAATATATAAAAATTCTGGCCAATGAAATATATAAATGCCCAAACGCAGCTAAATGCGGCTAAATACATTTGAAAAAATGCAGCTTAGGTGCATTTTTTTCTCCTGTGAGGAGAAACAGCTTTTACATGTAGCTCCGGCTCCTGAAGAGCACGTGCTATGTTTTTGAAATTTAACATTACACCTGAACTGCATTTTGGTTTGGGTATAATTATTCCAAATTTTGACCTCAGCCTGACTGGACTATAGGGTGTTCGGCCTGGCCATAGGGGGCGCTGTCTCTTCTGACAGGCATGGAAACACAGTCTGGTTGGGTGCTTTAAGGTTACTTTCTCTCGGAGCCAGCCCAGTGGGAGTGTCAGTCTTGCTGTGCTTTCTGGGAGTGGGTACTTAAGATGCGGATGTCACGTGGTTTGGGGTTCCGGTCCAGAAGTATGTTCTGACTCCATGGTCCTGGTCCTCCTGACCGGGCCCCCAGGACGCCTATGGCCTGGGTTGCGGATCCACCTGACTTTATGTCTCGGGCTGACTAGTCCGAGGCAAGGAAACTAAGGAAAGGATTCAGAAGTGGCCCGGTGCCATCTCAGTTTGTGGAGAGGCCCAGCAACTTTGTAGTTATCCAGGGGAGGACTCTTCAGAAGAAGGCCACGCAAGAGTTGGCTTCTGATCAAGAGCCTGGTAAAGCTGAAGGACCCAAGTGAATCCTATTTGTGTGGTATCGCCGGATTGGCTGAAAGATAAATACTGGTACCACACGAGTGTTCTACAAGTATTCAAGTTTCCTTGTTCATGTTCTACAACAAAGTCTGTGGCAGAGACTTATTCCTACTTGTTCTACAACAAAGTCTGTGGCGGAGAATTATTCCTACTTGTTCTACAACAAGGTCTGTGGCGGAGACTTGTTCCTGATTTAAGCACCCTATTGGCTGCTAGGCCTTGTAAGAGAGGGACTATCCAACTAGAGTGAACATCCATCTGTGAATGGCTATTCTCTGGATTTATTCAAAGTAAGAAAGTTCTTTATTATTGACTTTGATACTAAGAGTACCTAGACTTTTCACCTAACCCTCTGATCCTACACTAGAGACTGTTGTTAACTACGTTCTTGCAAATAAAAATCCCTTTAAGCGGATCTGTCAACAGTCTCTGAAGTTTCTGGGCTATCTACCAGATGAACCCCTAGACATGAGGAGCGAGCGAGAGAAGGTAACGGTAAGTCCATTAAAACCAGCCGCTCCTTCAGGGGTAAGTGCTACGTACAATAAACCAGAATGCATGAGGCCTAAAGCTGAATTCCAGCTTCTTGTCACTTAAAATAGTTTAGTTTAGACTCTAATGTGGCCTGCCACCTTCTGCTCTGGGATGGCAAGTAGCAGCTCTGGAGGACAGACAGTAGCAGCCACCAGCCATACCCACCTGGGGGACAGCAGCAGCCAGCGATACCTGCAGGAATCTTGAGAAAGAAGTGAAGATTGAGGTCAGTTGACATACAGGTAAACTGCAGTGCATCTGTGTGAAAACAGCCTTATGCCGTGTACACACGGCTGGACTTTTCGATAGCAAAGGTCCAACGGAACGAATCCGCTGGACAATTCGACCATGTGTGGGCTGTTGAAAAATCAGACAGATTTTAGATTTTTATTTTTTTTTAGACTTTAGATTTAGAACATGTTTGCAATCTTTCCGACTGGCCTCGATTCTGGTCAAAAAATCAGTTCGTCTGTATGCTAGTCCGACGGACGAAAACCGACGCTAGGGCAGCTATTGGCTACTGGCTATGAACTTCCTTATTCTAGTCCGGTCGTACATCATCATGGTCGAATCTGTCGGATTCTGGTGTGATTGTGTAGACAAGTCCGATTTGACGGAAGTCCATCGAAAGTCCGTCGAAAAGTCAGACGGAATTCAGTCTGTTGAAAAGTCCGGTCGTGTACACCCGATTTTTAGGCCCCTTTCACATGATCAATCCAATTAGGTCCGCCTTTCATTTTTCAGATGGACCCAGTCTGACCCTCCATTCACCTCTATAGAGCGGCAGATGTAAAACAGACTTGTGTCCATTTATAGCCACCCATCTTCAAACCGATCCACTTAAAAAAACAGAAGGGGATCCATCCCTTTCTGTCTGGCTGGATCGGATCGGAGGGCCCATAGAGTAGAGGTTGTGTTGGTGTCTGCTCTGCATATGCAGAGTAGACAGAGACCTGTTATCTGCCCACTCTGCTCAATGTGGCCTAAGACCGGTTACCAAGTCACTAAAGTGGCCCTTGCTCCTCAAAGGTTGGGCACCTCTGGCTTATACCAAGTTGCTCCAAATGAACTATTGCCTTCACTATGAGTTGTGTCTGTTGTGAGCGCAGTATAAACTGTATGTATCATCAGCTACATACATAGTATTCATACAGTATACAGTGCTGTGATTGGCCAATATGAAGACTGTGACATCTTCTGCCCACCTCTTCATCTTAGCCAATCAGAGTAAGCCTTGTATTAATTCAGAAAATACAAAGCTTCCCATGAAAACTGTTATACAGCAATAAAACTTTTCACCCAGTATCTACATTATTGAATTTCTTATTTTGAAAAGCCAGTATAAAGGAAAAGTAGCATTGAAAAAAAAATCACTTCTGGGTTTCACCAATTTGGCATATTATTTATCTAATATGTTTAACTGGGGTGTGTGGCGGTGCATCCATTGCATAGACCAGTGCTAACGCATGTAGTCTACCTTAAAGAACATTGGGAAAACAGATCATCACAAACCGAGTTAAGACTTGTGAAAATATTAAATCTGAACTCCAGGATAAGTAAATATAGTCTAAATACAAGAGGCCTGTTTTAATCTTACATGAGTAGCGCTCCCCTCAAGGAGCCGCAGGTAAGGATGTTGTCTGTTCTTTGTCTCAACCTCTTTAAAAACTTCAGACACTTTGACACACTAGGTTGAGTATACAAGGCATACAATATCACAGAAAATCACTGAAAGTAATACTTTTTACCCAGTAGTAGTACTATAGCAAAGAAAAGACACTGAACCAGTTAGTATAGACAAGCCTAATATACTGTCACCTGATATAGTTGCTAATGAAATAAACATACAAATGGATTAACAATGATAATAACACAATTTAGCATACAGGGTGATTAGTAATAAGGACTATGCATAAAATGGCACTTGGTGTCACCTAAAGTGCAGTGGTCAGCATTAATAAAGCTTGATTTAATGAACACAGGAACTAGACTGCCAAAGTGCAATAATGGCGACCCATGCTAGGCCTAGACTGACTGGATGTGCACTGTCCAAAGAAATAAAGGAAAGGGGAGAAGGGAACAAAGGGGACTTGCCAGATAGTTTTATGGGAGAGGCAGTCCTTTATGCTAATCTTCTTCCAGCTACCATTTGGGCCCTTTAAAAAGCATTGGTGCACTTAACATATTTGCGATAAACCAGCTTGCAGTATAGGTGCAGTAAAAATGCAGCAAAGGTGCAGTATACAGTAGGTGCATTATACTTAATGTCTTGCCTCCAGTAACTCAGTCCCAGCTAGCAGTATGAACAATGGGCAGTGCCCTCACCAGTCCCTGTGGTGTGGCTCTGAGGTTTCGCTGTAGAAAAAGGGGACCCCCTCAGTCTCTCCACAGAATGCCTCTGGGGATTTAGTGGTGGTAAGTTGAGGGGCAAGAGGATGCTCTGGTCTCCTTGAGGTAATGATGCAGATTTGATTTTTGCAGTCTGTGCTGCCTTGGATGTCTCTACAGGTCTGGTCTCTCAGCAGACTGGTCAGTATGCAGAAGATGTGCTCTCATCAGTCCCCTCGGCACCAAGAGGAAGAGATTTTTAAAGCTGTCCGGTAAAAACTATTACCACTCACCTTTGACCCCTGGGTACTCTGGGAACTGTAGTTTAAAGGGTCCATGAGTCCCATTCTAAGACTGCTGCCTTGGACTTCAGTTTTCATGATCCTCAACATTCAGGATAGAAATGTATAGGCTTTCCTGGTTAAAGTTCTCCCCCTGCTGACTGGAGGGGTTAGTGCAACACAACTTCCAACATAACAGTAGGAAGTGAAGGTAAAACTGATTGTAAAAAGGACAATGTCTCTTTTTCCATGTTTCTGTAGTTTTGTACTTGTATCTTGTATTGTGGTGTCCTTTGTTTATTTCTGTTTCAATATGTTTATTAGAAGTTTGAGTAAACAAGAAAATATAATCTGCTCATTGAACGCCCTCGCAGGGGCTACAAAACATGAATACAAATTCAAAGGGCAAACCACCACAATATACATATGGTATAATATAAGTAAGGGTGGCATCGAGACTTGCTACAGTACAGAATATCCTAACCCCCTTGTCGTCTCTGGGGGGGAAGCCCTTAACCCACTACCCCCTTCCATGGGGGGTGGCAGTAATTCTTAGAAGAGCTGGAGACTATGAAAAAGAGTGAAATGAGTGAAGAGACAAGAGAAGGAAGGTTAGAGAAAAGAGAACGGGGAAAAGGGATGGGGAAACTCAGATGCGGAGGCCCCACCGAGGGGAGTCTCACTAGGCCTAGGCATGTTGCTTGGAGCGTAGGGAACTCATAAGAGATCCATGGCTCCCAGATTTTTAGAAATTTAGCATGTGAATCATGTACAATACTGGACATGCGTTCTTGCAGTAGCATAGCAGTCATGCGTGTCTTTACCCCTTGGAAATCTACCCGTTGGGTCTTCCAGGCCTGGGCAATGGTCCGCTTGGCAGCTATAAAAGGTAGGTAGCCAGCTTCTGCTGAGGGCCTCGCAAACCAGGTATCGGACAATGTAGGAGAGCTAGCTTGGCGTCCCTTCAGATTGTTAGGTGGAAGAGTGTCTGCAGTAAACCAAAAACCCTTGACCAGAACCCCACCAGCCTTGGGCAGGACCACCATGTGTGTATAACATCAACCCGCTGCCTACAGTTGCGAAAGCATCTGTCAGTACTTCCAGGGAAGGCCTGAGCTGTGCGGGCTGGTACCCAGTACCATCGGAATAGTACTTTGTATGCGGCCTCTAGGGTATTTGTATTGAACGAGCATTTGGCTACCATTCTCCAGGCCTTACTCCAGTCTTCCAAGTCTATTGGGGCCTGAAGGTCCCTTTCCCATTGGGCCATATAAGAGAGGAGTGCTGATGGCGGGCGTCCATTCAGGGATGCATAAATGGCCGGGATAAGGCCTGGGGACCCAGGGGCATGTTGGCATGTGTGCTCGAAAAAGGTTTTTTGAAATGGATAGGTGGACGTGCAACGCAGGGCTGCAATCCAGTGCTTCAATTGAATGAAGCGATAATGCTCACTAGCCGGTGCCCCATGCATTTCCCGAATAGCCTCCCAGGAAGGGAAGAAGCGCGAGGAAAGAAAGTTTTGGACTTGTGGGTAGCCATGTGAGGGCCACCAGGAGAATGCCTGAGACTCCTCCAGACCTGGGGGGGAAAAGAGGCTTATAAGTGATGGGGAGCAGGGGTAGAAAGGGGGACATAAAGTTGCCTGAGAAGCGGACTGAGTCCCAAATCTGCAGACCATGTAGCAGCATGGGACTCAAAGAGGGGGGGCACAGTGCTCGGGGGAGCCAGAGCAGTGCTTGGAGTGAACAGGGGTCGCAGTCAGGCACCTCCAGAAGCACCCACAAGGGAACATCCGTGGTTGCATGAAGCATAGTTAACGGGGAGATCTGCGCCGCTGTGTAGTATTTAGAGATGTTGGGGACCCCCAGGCCTCCCTGGAGCCTATGGGTAAAAAGGGTCGCTCTAGGTACCCTAGGGCGTTTATGCGCCCAGATAAATTAGAGGATCTTATTGTGCAGGAGTCGAAGGAAAAAAGTGGGTACTCAGACAGGCAGGGTACGAAAATAATAAAGGACCTCAGGCAGGATCGTCATTTTCGCTGCCGAGATCCTGCCAACCCATGAGAAAGTGTGAAATTGCCAAGCCTGCATAAGGGTGGACACTGTACACAGCAGGGGAAAGTAGTTGGCGGAGAACAGGGAGGAATAAGAAGGCGTTAATTTGATACCTAATTTGATACCTAAATAGTCAATCGAGTGGGATGCCCAACGATAGGGGAAATGGTCCCGGAGGCGCTGCACCAATTCTGTAGGGAGGTTGACGTTCAGCACCATGGTCTTGGAGGGGTTAATTTGAATGCCAGAGAAGGCTGTGAACTGGTCTAATACAAGTTGCAGGTTGGGCAGGGAGATGAGTGGGTCTGACAGAGTCAAAAGGGCGTCATCCGCAAAGAAATTCACTTTATATTGAGTACCAGCTTTAGGAACTCCCGAGATGCCACCATTGGCTCTGATAGCCGCCACCAACGGCTCCAGTGCCAGGATAAAGAGCGCCGGGGACAGGGGACAGCCCTGTCTGGTACCCCGAAGTATAGGGAAAGGGTCAGAGAGAAAGCCCGCATATTTTACCGACGCTGACGGTGCAGAATAGAGGGCTTGGATCCATCTCAAGAAATGTACCCCAAATTTATTTATCCCCATCTAGTTAAAACAAATTGAAGGTAATCCCAGAAAAGCAAGTCAAACACTTTATAAATATCCAGTGAAAGCAAAAATCTGGGATTTTACGCTGGTGAAGGATATGGAGGAGATGGATAACCTTGCGGACATTGTCCCCCTGCCTGGCGACCGGGCACAAAGCCCACTTGGTCCCTGTGAATGAGGACCTGAAGGTACCTGTTAACTCGCATGCTCAGGACTCTTCCTAGGACCTTCAGGTCGACATTCAACAGGGAAATGGGACGAAAATATTGAGGGTCCGTGGCTTCCTCAGGTGACTTGGGGGTCATAGAACTTTGTTTATTTCCTTCAGATCTCTGCAGTGATCCAGTATTAAAGTTTGTTGTTGTGCAGGAGCTTCCTACAATAAACACCAGTTACAGCTCCTCTCTCTTTTTGTGCAGGGTGAATGGTGTTGTCTCCACCCCCTGTAGTTTTCTGTTGGCAGCCTATAGCAGATGGGCCTCTTGTCCCTCCCTGCTCTTTGCTCAAATCATGTATATCACAGTAACAATCACACTGCTCCTTTACTAATGCAATAGCTGGGATTGCAATGGCATTTGGTGTACACAAAGTGCATATATATCCCTTGTGGCTTTTTAGGAGAATATTTAAATAAACGTTTTTATACCTGGAGGTCAGCTTTAAACTGGCCTCACATGAGCCAGATATGATCACTGAACTAACATTTCAGCACCTGTGACCTAACATTTACTACAGTATCTAATAAATATAATATTACATTTCAAATTAGTAGAGTTACAAATCATGTCTATCCAGCGTACGCAGTGATTTTTAAAGATTAGGTTAACAAAGAAATATTATTCACATAGTGTCATAGTCTTGAAAAATGTAATGCTATTGAATTATTCAGTCATACAGCTCTCTCCATGATTAAACATTTTAATTATTTGAAACAATGTAAAGAGCTCTGAGATCACCTAGTTGTATGCTGTGGATGCTGCATTTATATATTGATTCCCATATATTAAGACCTATATTAAGTACTTTCTTTTCCTGAAGGACTCTTAATAATTGCCATTCTGTTTTCTGTAAGAGCGTCAATGCTTCTGTTAATTTATAGATAACAACCTCTGTTAGGGCCCCTTTTTACTGTCATTCCATCTTTAATTTGCGTACTTAGAAGAAGCTGCTGTCTGGTATATCTAGGTTTCCATGCCACTTTCCCCAACACTGTACTGCATCTAATACCTATTGCATTTCTCCTGCAAGGGAAAGGATAATGAGTATTGTCATACTCATTTATCACACAAAAACATGGTTTTGAATGCTTAAGTGTAGTAAGTCCCTAGAGCTGAGTGTGCCCCTCATTGGTTTGATCTGATTGTAAAAGAATTTGTAACATAAAAGAAGAACTTCACAATTTTTTTTTCTTTCCCATGTTAGCATATCCACTGGGTTGTTCTTAAAAATATTCATTTGCTCAGAGAATCCAGAGTTGCCCTGCTTTGATCCGCTGATCTGTTGCTGTAGACCTGGTCCTGTACCATTATCTTCCTTTCTGGCATCATCAGGAGCTGTCTATCGCTTCCTGGTGAAGCTGATGCCTCCTGGGAAATGTGACATTACATTTGGGAGAATTGAAGTTTGATTTGTAGGTTTAAGGCTTGAATTATAAAATAAAAATAAAAAAAAGATAAATGAAAAAAATAAAAGGATTGTAGAGCTGAAAGATGTTTTTTGCGGGTCCACTTCAACCACTTGCCTACTGAGCACTTTCACCTCCTTCCTTCCTGAATGAATGAATTAAATACTTGTATAGCGCACAATGCGAACTGAATCGCCTCTAGGCGCTGTGGCGAGCTTTGTTCATCTGCTAAAAGAGGAAGGTCTTAAATTTTTCATAAAAGCCAGGTGATTTTCTTCCAGGCGGATGTTGATTGGTAGAGCATTCCATAGCCGAGGGCCTTGGACAGCGAATCTCCGATCCCCCTTGGATTTATACCAGGCTTTGGGCACAAGGAGGAGGTTTTTGTTGGCTGATTGAAGACTGCGGTTTGGTGTCTAATGATTTATTTTCTCCATTAGGTATTGCGGAGCTTCTCTATGCACACATTTGTGAGTGAGGCCAAGGGTCTTGAACGTGAAATCCGATTTTTTATAGTTAGCCAATGTAAGTTCCTTAACGAAGGAGAGATGGATTCCCAGGGTTTTTTTTCCTGTTATCAGCCTTGCCGCCGTGTTTTGGCCCAGGCCAATTTTCATCTTTCAGTGCTGTTACACTTTGCATGACAAACAAAACAAAACAATGACAAACAAACAAAATTGTTATAATTTATTTGAGAAAGATAGAGCTTTCTTTAGGTGGTATTTAATCACCACTCTGTTTTTATTTTTTTCCTAAACAAATAAAAAAAGATCAAAAATTTAGAATTCGTTTTTTTTTTTAAAGTTTCTGTTATAAAATATTCTAAATGGGTAATTTTTCTCCTTCACTGATGTGCGCTGATGAGGCTGATGGGCACTGATAGGTAGCACTGATTGGAACTGATAGGCTGCACTGATGGGCACTGAGGCGGCATTGATTGCACTGAAGTGGTTCTAAATTCTAACAGATTTTTTTACCTTAATGCATTCCCTACATTAAGATAACTAATAACAGTTACTCCCAACCGCCCACCAAAACACCTATGTTTTGTCACCGATCCAGCACTATCCTGGCTACAGCTTCTCTCCCTTCACATCCTGGTATCACAGGAGACACCGGCAACAGTGGGAGTTCTGCTATTGTCAGTATAATCCTGTGAGGAGGGCATGGCTGAGCCAAACTGTGTCTGTCTATGGACAGACACAGCCCAGCTCTTGGGTAAGTGAAAAGATCTTATATGTTTTTTTATTTTCCATTGCAAGTGGGTGTGAGGGTGGTGGGTGGAGGAAGAAGGGAGTGCCTAATGTTTGCCCTAATATAGAGAATAGGGCTTCAGTGGAATACAAAGGCAGAGATTTACTAAAACTGGTGCACACCGAATCTGGTGCAGCTGTGTATGGCAACCAATCAGCTTCTAATGTCAGTTTGTTCAATTAAGCTTTGGCAATAAAACCTAGAAGCTGATCGATTACTATGCACAGCTGCATCATATATGAGTGCACCAGTTTTAGTAAATCCCCCCAAACTCTGTACGATTTAATTAATTGCATGCATTGTCCTTGCTGGATGATGTTTGACAACTGGCTCATCCAAGCTGCACAGCCAACATTTCAAAGGATCTGGGATATGTTAGTATAAAATTTGCAGAGGGGGCTAGGGGAGGGGGGTCCCATAGAATATAGTATAACTGCATCAAAGGTTGTACTGTGAAATTACATTAATAAGTACAATATTCTTCTGGTTTGTAATTACTGTAACAAGTTAATATTTCTGATTTATGTAAATTATCATAATGAAAAATCATTTACGTATTTATAAAAACTTCAAAGGTAGCTGAAAAAGACAAAGCCATACTAGAATAATATTTTCAGAATAATTAAAATTGCAAAGCAAGTCCCTCTTTTTTTAATAAGACAAAAACATGGTTACTATGGTATTTTAGAAATAAGTATGTGCTTCTAAAATTTCCCAGTTCAGAGATACACATGAAAAAAAAAACAACATATAAAATTAAATATAACCTCTTTCTATAAATACCATCAGAAATGGAACGTTACTCAAAACTGACATTTCCTCTGTACACGAGATCACAGGGATCCGAATCACACGCCAGTAATGCTGACCATAAAGATTTCTATTTTAGCTCCAGGGTTTTAAAATTTATGCCACAGTTATGGTTACCTATCATTTTATTAAAAAGCTGAACTCTAGACAAGCAGCTAAATACACAGTTGAAATACTTATACTTATGTGACCTGGCTTATCTGCCAAAAGATTTATAATTCTGCTTTGCCAATATTGTAATCCAATCACATTTTGCCAGAAAAAATAGTCAGGTCGGGGGTCTCACCTTGGTTATCTAAAGCATTGCTAGGATTCCAAAAGACCTGATGCTCCCTTGGGCCCCTTGAAAAGAAAAAAAAACTGATGCGACCAGCAGTGGTTGGGGCCAAAATACGATCATAGTTAGTACTTTAGCTAACCCTAAATGCTATATACACTGCATGGGTCCTTGAACCTCCGCAATAAACCTTGTTTGATGCTTCACAAAGGAGGGCCACTTGCCTGTGCCTTAACAAGCTGAAATATATTTAAAACTGAGCAATAAATATTCTTTTCTGCAAACTTAATATAGAAAACACTTTCATTTATGGGCAGTAACCTATGCCAAAAAGCAACAGTGGCAACTGCTTAGATGAGTTTGAAACTAGGAAAAAAGGCAACAGCCATGAGCAAGACCCAGACCAAGAAGGCATTTCCTACAGTATATATTTAATATGATTGTTTATGATTTAAAGCAGGGATATGCTATTAGCGGACCTCCAGCTGTTGCAGAACTACAAGTCCCATCATGCCTCTGCCTCTGGTTGTCATGCTTGTGGCTGTCAGAGTCTTGCTATGCCTCATGGGAATTATAGTTCTGCAACAGCTGGAGGTCCGCTAATTGCATATCCCTGATTTAAAGTGTAGCTTGAAATTGAGTGGTAATGGGTTAGATATCATGGGCACTGGCATAGGGGGACATGCAATGTATGAATACAAAATAGAAAATTTTAAAAACCATACAGCGGGAAAAGGGTCCTTATTTTTTATGTGACTTTGAGCCTGGGTTCACACTATAATGATGTGGGAACTAGCGCGATTCCAGTGCCGGCTCCTACATCACTTCTCTCACACAGGCAGTTCACACTGCCCTCTGCGAATCGCTGCGGGTGTCAATATAATGTTAATGACACCCCCACATCTGTATGGCTGAACTCGCATTGCACAGACATCAAATGTGATCGGCACAGCAGCGCGGGTACGAATCACATGCAATGTCTGTGCTTACTATAGTGTGAACCCAGGCTCAGGGCAGCATGGGAAAAACATGAATCCTTTCAATTACCTGCTTGGGACATGCTGTTAAACTATATGTCATGTTACAGAACAGTATAATTCTCAACTGACAATGTCAGTGACGTATTCTGGCATTACATATAGATTTGTTTTTACTTTGATATTATTGCTTGACTTTTAATAAAGCAGCACCAACTCAGTCTGATTCAGTGCAACTTGAGGTAGTTTTTGCTCCAACACCTTATTTTTTATCCAACCTCATACCATTTAGCCGGAGGCCAAATAGTTTCATAGTAGAGTTTGTGAGCTTCTTTTTCTGCAGTACTATACCATTGTAGCTCTGAAAGAATTACCACCCTTCATGACCAGGCCATTTATTGTGATACAGAACTGCGTTATTTTAACTGACAATTGCGTGGTCATGCAAAGCTGTGCCCAAATTACACTTATATTCTTTTTTTCCCCACAAATAGAGCTTTCTTTTGGTAGTAATTTCTCACTAGGTTTTTATTTTCTTGCGCTATAAACAAAAAAACCCCAACAATTTTGATAAAAATAAATAAATATATATATTATTTACTTTTTACATAAAACACATCCAATAATTCTCTTTTAAATATCTAATTTTTAATTTTTACATTGTTTAAATATTTAGGGATAAAGGTCTCTTCAAATTTAAAGGAATATATTAATTATAACCTAGCCCCCATATTAGATAAGTTTAAGATGAAGAGTAAAGTATGGTCCAAACTAACGCTGTCGGTTGTAAGGCGAGCAAATTTAATAAAAATGGTGTGGGCCCCACAGTTACTCTATGCCTTACACAATTCAACAATCTGGATACCACTTAAATGGTTTAAATAAAATAGACTCCCTGTTTCGAACCTTGCTATGGAAGGGGCAAAATGCTAGAATTAAACTTAGTACATTAAAACCTCCCTAAGATAAGGGTGGCCTTGCTGTTCCAAATGTTAAAATGTATTTTTTAGCAGCACAACTACAACAGGTTGCAGGATGGGAAGTAATCGATTGGACAAACCCTATTCAATCAATAATTCTGAGTAGAGCTTCACTATATCATTTGATAGCTCAAGTAGAATCAGGTAGCCTGGTTGATGGGCAAGGCCCAACTCTTGAACTTATACATAAGGTCTGGCAGGAAATGAAACGTATTTTGCAATATAATTACATATCAGTATACTCCCCCTTGTGGGGTAATAAAAATTATAAAGAAATAGACAAATTAAAAGGATTTGGAGTATGGAGAGAAAAGGGGATAAAATATATTACACAGCTTTACACTGACAATTTATTAAAAACATTTGAAGATTTACAGAAAACATACCTACTGCCTTCTCATACTTTTTTTAATATCTACAATTGTGCCATGTGCAACAGAATCAGTTTAAAGATAAAAAAGTTAAGATACAAAATATGCCACTTATGAATACCCTAGCAAAGAAACAGGTAAAGAGGGGTTTGATCTCCACTCTTTATGGTTGCCTAACTAAGCAGACAAGAGTAACAAATGGCTGCTTAGCTAGAAAAGGATGGGAAAAAGATCTTGGAAAAATGACAGATGAAACATGGCAGGGTATATTGAAATCCATACAAACTGTATCAATATCTTCACAGCAATGCTTAACTCGATTATACATAATATATAGAGCTTATAGGACACCAGCTAAACTATATCAGTGGGGTAGACGGGAAACATCAGAATGTCCGAGATGTTCAAAAGTATCTGCTGACTTAATGCATATGCTTTGGAATTGCCCTAAATTGTTTAGATATTGGCTAACTGTGATTGAAACGATTAACCGGGTGTAGCAAACCCAAATACAGATAGATCCAAAAATATGCTTGTTAGGATACTTAGAAAAAGAAGTATATACTCCGCCAACTAGATTAATCATTAATAGGATATTATTTATTGCAAGAAAATTAATAGCAATGAAATGGATATCCTCCAGAAGCCCAACATATGAGGAATGGCAGATACTGGTGAATGGTGTATTGTTAAAAGAATGGTAGGTATATAAGAATGGAGTTTAACAAATAAATTTGGTGAAATGTGGGGACCCTGGCTGTTGTTACCAAGATTTACACCATTTATTTTAGGACTAGATGGAAGCATGGGGTAAATAGATCATTAACCAGTTATAGAATAATTAAGGTATGATGACTCAAGAAAGAAGGAATGGTGAGGGGAGCTTATGGGTGGAGGGGGATTGGGGATGGGGGGGTAGGGAGATAGGAGGGGGAATTGAGGGTGGGGGGGGTTGTTTGTTATTATATAGATATTAATGTGTTTGGAATGTACGGTAATATGTTTTTATTGTATGAGTTCTAGAAATATGTTTTTGTTGTTTTCCATGTTTGTTTTGTTTTATAATGTATCTGTGATGAAGAAAAATACTAATAAACAGATAACATTTTTATTAAAAATCTATTTTTTGCATAGATTTAGGCCAATATGAATCCTGCTACATATTTTTGGTAACAGAAATCCCAATAAACGTATCTTGATTGGTTTGTGCAAAAAGTTATATCATCTAAAAAACTTTTGGATGTATACTGTAATTTTTATTTATTCTTATTTTTTTATGCTAGTAATGGCGGCATTTAGCGACTTATAGCA